>NC_137460.1:274652181-275852181 GCF_964235325.1 Thermobia domestica
GGGACGATTTTTGGTGGAAGAGGTTGAAGGCATTACGATGGTTTAGATCCTACCTTAGACTGTTGGTCTACATCTCCTGTAGTCTCGGTGCTACACCGGAAGGATGTCAGTGTAGCTCTGGGAACACTGCTTTCGAACAAACAAGCAAATAATAATAATAATAATAATAATAATAATAATAATAATAATAAAGAAGAAGAAGAAGAAGAAGAAAAAGAAATGAAATGAAATCTATCAGTTTTACCTCCCACGGCTATACTGGCTAGGCTAAAAGATACGGTGATGATGGTGAGAAATGAATGAAATGGTGGAATGAAGAAAGTAGGAGGAAACGGGAGAACCCCGAGAAAACCCACGTACACGGTGTTTGTCCACCACAAAGTTCACTTAGCGTGAGCGGAAATCGAACCAGGGCCCCATGCACCAGAAGTGAACGCTCTGCTACTGAACCACTGCGGCCTCTTATAAGAGAAAGAGTACAGATGAAGTGTAAAATCAAATTTTTGTGCTATATCAATCATTTCCATGTTGAACAAATACAGTTTTATTGAGAAAGTGTACAAGTATGATTTTATGATTTTACTGCAAGTATGATGACAGCCTTAAGATTTGAACTCTGCAACATCTTAATATTTTATTCTGATGTCTGATAACTCCTATATGACATTAGTTATATAGCCTACTTTCTATTGAGGAACTAGGGCTACTAGTAGTCAAAGCCCACATTTAAATATTCGGGCTATTTTCTACTGACTTAGGCCTACTACTAGTCAAAGTCTATATTTTAATAAATCTTCATACCCAGCATACGTTTTTCTAAAGCAAAATGAGATATATCTGAGATACTTTCAGCCAGTGTGGAAAAAAATAACAAGGAGATATCCTTTCACCAAAGTTTCGTTTACCGATATTTGTGTGCTGCAAAATTTCCTGCACGAAAGTATCAGCACAGGGGAGGGAGTTGGATTGCTTTCTTCAGTAAGAGGAAGTAGTATTCTTTTTTGTTTGTCCAGATCTATTTTCAGTTTATATTTTAATATTAAAAATCTACTTCATATTAATATGCAAAGTCTAGTTTCATTTCTGTCATATTTTCCGTTTGTCATTTTTCCGTTGCTTATTTATTTTATTCAGGTTTATTTTCCTTTGCAATTAAATTAGTTAATCTATAAATGTAATTACTTATCATTATTGTATTCTTTATTTCGTAAATTATCTTATAATACAAATATTTTATTAGTGGTGAGCTTATGTCCGGGGATCTTTTGTCCGCTTTTGCACTAACATAGGTGAGCTTATGTCCGCGACCCGAAAATATACACCAAATTTTGACTTATAAATATTTTACATAGTGTATATTGACATATTGTTTTCCATGTGGCCTACATGTGTAAACTTTCATCATGAGATTGATTTTACTAACTCCCTTCCCCCTTTTATACTTGATGAATTGCAACCTCAAACAACAGCATTATTCCTTAAGTAAAAGGAAGGCACATAACACGTAACCGGACTTCGCTAGTCTACCGTAAGCTTTTCCATTGTCTCAAGATACTGAATCAACGCCGGAAAAGTACTTTAGCTCCCACTGGGAATTGAAACCAAGGCCTATGTGGGGATCCACAGGATTCAGATTCCTCCCCACAAAACTTCGCAAGTCGACGAACATTTGTGAACTTTCTTACTATAAGTATACTTCTTTGTCATCGAAATGATTGACATAGCCTAAAAATTTTAATATCTTTAGCTCTATTATGTTTAATAAGAGGCACTAATTAACAATTACTTGTCGTCTTTTCGGGTGTTGAATAACACAGGTTAAATACTACATATAGTATTAGACCTGCAAAAATCTTCGGATCCCTCCAAACAAAAGAAAATCTGGGCGCGTGCCTGGCGTGCTCTAAACATTCATTTATTTATGTAAAATATTTCAAATGCAGCTTCTAAGGCCAATTTACAACAGAATATTTTAACATCAATAATGGAGAAAATCAGGCAGGATTTATGCTTAAAGATAACATCCCGACATTCACTTTGTGGAACAACGAAAAAGCTGGTAAAACCGGTCAGGGTAGCAGGCCACATGCTTTGAACCCAGGATCTCCCTTTTGCGAAAGAAGAACGCTAGCCACTATGCTATGCTCGCTAGACATAATAATAATAATAATAATAATAATAATAATAATAATAATAATAATAATATAGTTTGATTCAATATAGTGAACAAATTGGGGATGTGCCTGGATTAAGAATCAGCAAACAACGGTGAAATATTCCAAAAATAGTGCAGATTGATAGCCAATGACGTGGCCATGCATCACACAATTTCCTAGCTATTTTGTGGGCTTTGTTTTAATAATAATAATAATAATATGATTTTCACAGGCTTGCGCCCACCATTCATGGAACAGTTCTTACATGAATTAATCCTACTCTTGTTGTGGACAGCGAAGAGCGCTATGAAAACAAAGCAAGATGAAGAATGAAAGAGATTGTCTATTTTCCCTCCCCTTTGCTACTTTTGTCTCACTCTGTGCTTCCCCCTGACCCTGCTATCCCCTTCCACCTGCCTTTTTCCTTGTATGTGACTGACTTCCTCCTATGATATTCACAGAAATCGATCTCTTTTTTCTCCCTGTCTCTACTTCATATTTGCAATAACAACATATGAAAGTGAAATATTCATTCTGTTTCACCACCTGAAGAACGAAATTCAATGTGACCCTCTGAAGAAAAATACAATAGATACCATGTCCGAGGAACTCTCCAAAGATCTGATAAGATCTGTAACTGATGAACACAATATCTTTACCAAACCTGTCTGGTCAACTGTGTTACTCATGTGGCAAATAGTATTTGTAACGAAATAGCTTCTGTTCCACACATTTTCGTTCCATTAGATACCCGCAGAGGAAAGAATCTCATTCAGCTGGTACCAGTTGTTGATTTTCTCCCACCAAGCGTGAAAGGAATACCCGAAACAGATTTGTTCCTTCAATTAGTTACGGTACAATAACGTTACATGTTCGAATAACGTTACGGTGTCGTAACAAAAATTGGTGGTATACCTTGTACCTACCTACATTAAATAACCAATAATTTTGTTACAGAGAACTATTTTCGTTACGTTACAGTTACGTTAAGTTATCCACCCCTGAATATAATGCAAATCGACCATGCGGTTCTCTCGTAATAGTCTTACTGACCGTCTATATAAATGCTTCACTTGCATATTACTTTTCCTCTGCGAAGTAGAATATTTTATCTCTGTACCTACAAGGAAACGGTCCTCATAATTTCAACTGCACCCCAATTTACGAGGATGGAGAATTTTTCACGGTTTCCGTTGAATTTTGCCGCGAAAGAGTTTCTTACAGCCAAAATATTACACCATCCTAAACTTAAAATATTGCACTCAAAATGAAACATGACTTAAAATTTACAACTGCTGAAGATAATAAGTAGAAGTGTTGGGTTAACTTTACAATGCCCATTCCAGTTGGTATACTCACTCAGAAAGGAGAAATTACGGTCTACTAATTTTACGAAAATGGATCAAAACCTTAAGGTAAATCGATTGTACTCCTACCCTAGTTGTCGTCATATTACTCTATTCTACCCTAAACTACTGTTCTGTGGGGCGCGGACAAAATCCAAGGAACAGTATAATGTGCGAAGTGCCTATGAACACTCTAATTAAATTGTGTGTTTGTTTCTCTCTTCTATTGTGGGGGCGCGGTGGCTCAGTGGTAGAGCGTTCACCTCTGGTGCTTGGGGTCCCGGGTTCGATCCCAGCCCCCTCCAAGTGAACTTTGTGGTGGACAAAACCGTGCTCGTGGGTTTTCTCGGGGTTCTCCCGTTTCCTCCCACTTTCTTCATTCCACCATTTCACTCATCTCTCATTATCACCGTCTCCTTTAGCCTAACCGGCATAAGCGTGGGACGTAAAACTTAAAGATTTCATTTCATTTTTTTTTCTTTCTTCTATTGTCATGCATTCTAAAGTTTTATCTGTAATTCTTCAATTTATTGAAATAACATCTCATTTACTTTTAACGAACTGAAAATCCAATAAAACATATAAGATTGTCACAGTAAGAGTGCAGATGGGCTTTAATTTTTTATCATGTCCATATGAAAGTATGTAAAAGTATTATACACAGTATTTTGAAACAAATAATGTTGATATACTGATCAAATTTTCGTCAGAAATGATCAATATGTGAAATATTTACGGTAGTTGTAGAATGCTGAGTTTTTCTTTTTGTATTCTCCTGTTTCGTCTATATATTGTAAATAAGTGAAATAAAGATGTTTTTATCAAGATCAAAATGTGAATATGATAATGGTAGAATACTGAGTATGTTTTTTACTCGTTGCCACCCACCATTTATTATACTTGAATGCTATTGACGTGTGTATTTTTAATAATGTAATAATGTGTGTGAATTAAATAATATAAAAGCGTTATCTACAAAATCGAAATGTGTAAATGTGTCTAGACCAACTAAATGAAAATTTATATATTATTGGTTATTTTCAAAAGTGTAACTGATGTAAATACTTTAAGAGTAGAGAAGTATTTTTTTTTTTATCTAAATTAAGTTTATCTTTTTAAGTTTATTTCTACTTTAATTCTCAATGAATAGAATAGAATTACGTAAGTGTACTCTTTTTAAGACTGGGCTGCTTTGCTGTTATTTGTTATCTCTGATTTAGCAAGTCAGTGTTTTTATTTTCTGGTTATTTATGTGACTATACTCTTTTCAGTCAAAATATTTCTGATCATCCTAAATTGGATCCAACTGGGCATGTCCTAGCAGTAGCCAGAATATTTTATGAATAATCTGCATCTGCACTTACTGTGTCAATCTTTCATATTTTATTGCATTTTCAGTTTTTTAAAAGCAAATGAAATGTTATTTCAATACATTGAAGAATTACAGATAAAACTTTAGAATGCATGACAATTGAAGAAAGAAACAAACACACAATTTAATTAGGGTGTTCACAGTAATGATGGGTAAATTCCCGGGAAGATATTTTTCGGGAATATTCCCGGGAAGATTCCCAAAATGGGAATTTATCCGGGAATTTATGTTCAATCAGAAAGAAAATTGCATTCTATTACTATATTATGATTTTAAAATGGAATTAATTTTTATATCACAGCATATTATTACTGTTGTCCACAGAGGATTCTTTAAAATGTATATTTTGAACGGTACTATGTTACTTTATTAACACTTTATTATATTTAGAGAGTACGCATAAATGTATATTTATTTACAATATGTTCTATCAATTAAATACAGTATGTCACAATTATATTCGTACACATGGTGATCATAAAGAAAATAGAGAGATGCGCGTAAACAAATGAAGGACATTTATTTCTGATTGAACATAAATACATTTGAAACACTTGTTTGTTGTTACAGATACAAAGAAACAATCTACAAATCGATATAATATAAAATGCGTGCGTAACTAAATTAAGATACGCAATATTTCGCCGCATTGTTATTCGTAGTTATATATAAACATTAACGTAAGAAACAATTTTATGAAAGAACAAAATAATTAATACTTTGCAGCGTAGCCTTTGGCTTTAATAACTGCCATACATCGCTGCTGTATACAATAGAGAAAAGCAGTACACGTGGCAGGGCTGATATTGGCCCCATTCTTCCGTCACGACCCGTTTTAAGTCTTCTTTTCAATTAACATTTTTATTGTGAACCCTAGGTTTCAGATAAACCCATAAGTGTTCAATAGGGTTAAGGTAAGCGGATTGGTGAGGGGTGTGCAATTGTTTGCTTACATTCCATATTAACCAGTCCCTATTTATACCTGCCTATATTTGGGATCGTGATCATGTTGGAACATAAAAGTTGGTAGCATGCCCAATTTTTCTGCAGTTTGATTAACATTCTTCCTCAAAATGTCAAGGTACATAACCTTGTCCATTGTACCATTAATAAACTAAACTTTAGCAACCCGTTTTGCCGATATGCACCCCCAAAACATAATAGAACCATCTCCATGTTTTACGTGGGTATGGTATTGACAATATTGTTGTCCAAATTGGGTTTTCGCATCACCCTGTGGACCCCATCAAACCCAAAGAGATTAATTTCAGTCTCATCTGACCAAAAGACATTGTTCCAAAATTTCTGACTCTTGTTAACATGTTCTTTTGCAAACTGAAGTCGTAACTTAGGATTCTTACGGCTTATGAATGGCCTCTTCCGAGATATTCGACCATGGTAAGCGTATTTGTGTAGCACTCGATGAATCGTCTCAGTGCTTACTTTGTTCCCTGTAGCACATTCTATTATCTTTTGGACTTTTGGAGCACTTAGTCAGGGATTTGTTTTCATCTGTCTCACAATCACTCTCTCGTCCTTCTCACAACTTCTTATTCATCGAATTTCTTGGTTTATTTCTCATTGAACCATTATACTTAAACTTATTTACTACACATTGAACTGTTGTGTGCCTTTTTACTATTAATTGTCTTATTTTCTTAACGACCATCCCCGTAATGCTAGCGTTACGATTGTCTCCTTGACTTTCTCTCCTAGCTCCTTACTCTTCCCCATTCTTGAAGGTTTATTTACCTGTGTACACCGCGATTAAGACCAGCTGTTAATATGTCCTTTTCCTGTACGCCACACTAGCTATGCTCGTTTTCTAATGCTGTTTTCTTTCCTTTTTAGTATGTGAAATGTAAACCTGTGTACAAGTGTACGGATAACAATGTGGAGTAAATTTGGGAGTTCTCATATGTTTTCTTTTCTGCTTTTCTATGGTGTCCTTGTTTTGGCCCCTTTCTGCACTGGGTTTGTCTATCATTGTCCTACCTCACTCCTTCAGCAATCTGCTGTCAATTTTACCACTAGTATGTTTAATACATAGTGGTTTTCTTTCAAATTAATGTGTGTACGAATAAGAATGTGACATACTGTATGTGCGAAAAAATTATATAGTAACAGTTTAAATTTATATGTAAGTGGATTTGCTGAACTTGACTCTATTTCTGATATTATAAACACATTAAATTTATAAATGTTATAAACCAATTAGATTGGATAAATGCTAGAAGATACATGTCTCACCATTTTATCAACATTTCCGCATACATATTTATGTTCACAAAATTTGCAAGATACTTACTTATCTTTATATTTTAGCACGTAACACTGCCATACACCTTTCATTCTACCTGTTTCTTGAAATTCCATGCGTTAATTCACATGTAAAAGAGGTCCGAGTACCTCTTCAGAAATTCGAGTCAGCTAGAAGAGACAGACCGACATGGTGGTTCAGGGTTTATTAATAGTACTTCATCTCTATTTCTACGTAATTCTAAATTACATTACAAAATGGTTTCTTTTCATCATTTGTAAATTAGTACTTTGCTAATTTTGGCTGTGCTTTAGCATTGGAGGCCAGCTTTCGCACCTACTTTTTTGCGATATTCTATTCCGATGCGATTTTTTTTTATTGTTTCATACGTTAAATTACGTTACCAAAATTAAATTCAGACAGCGTTGCTGGGCGAGCGTTAGCGAATGAAGACGGGTAAGAGCCCCGCATGGCACGTTGTTTTCTATCTTCGTTGCCAACAATTGACTTTCTTTTCTCAAATTAATCACTTCCACTTACCTTTCCGTTTTGTATAAATCCCTTACTGCCTTAAAAAAATATGGCTGATACTTTCTTGACTACTTGAACATCACTATCAACTCATTTCTTCCGTAAATCATCCTACTTTTTGCTAGTTTTGGCCTCCAATACCAAACAATTACCCTACTTTTTAGTGCAAACGGAAATAGAACTTAAAAAATCAAATTATTAGTTATATAAAGTATCGTCAAATAATTTTAAATTTTTTAACATCCAAATTCTTTAAAACCTAGAAGTAAATCATAATATATTAAAATGAAGTAATTAGTCATATGTTTTTTTTTTTTTAATTTGGAGGATAAAGTAAAGAAACGAAAATAAATTCCTTCCCGGGAATTTATAGGCCAGGGAAAAAAACCCGGGAATATTCCCATTTTTAAATTCCTTCCCGGCGGGAATATTCCCACTGCCCATCACTAGTTCATAGGCACATACCACAGCTATGCACATGATACTGTTACTTGGATTTTGTTCGTCTTACCAGAATTTAGCTTGGATTTTGTCCGCTTCGATTTTTTCATCTTGGATTTTGTCCTACACTCTATACCCTTCTAAAGCGACCCTACTTATCGATTCACAGCTGAGGTGCATTGTAAAGTTCACCCAGTGTTATTAAAAACTCAGGTAATATGCGATGAATACCTACATGGTCTTTTATTCTCAATCAGTACGCATTCAATATTTCCACATGTATTATAATCATGCACGCACGTAAAGAGTTCAGGCACGAACTAAACAACAATATCTCGGAAGCCAAATATTTAATCTTCAGAACCAATCTATCTTTACGTATTTCATTCCAGCAATTATTTATACATTCACCATAAGAATATAAAATTAAATTAGTCACCCACTCAGAGTTGCCAGGTCAGGAATGTGTTGGGGGATCAGCTAACAGCTTGGGATAAGAGTGTTTTTAAGAATAAAATGATAATCAGCGTTGCCAGACTACAGAAACAAATTTATCGTCACAATAACTAAAAATTATCGAATATCGGAAGAAATTATCGTATTTTTCGTACAAATACTATATATATATATATATATATATATATATATATATATATATATATATATATATATATATATATATATATATATATATATATATATATATATGTGTGTGTGTGTGTGTGTGTGTGTGTGTGTGTGTGTGTGTGTTCTCACTGCATACTCTGTTTCCATGAAAGTACAGCATAAATGTAAAGACATGAATGTTAAATAATTTCATTAACACCGACAAAGGAAAAATAAATTATCTATACGTACCTTGTAAGATGTCAATGACATTGTCCAGAAGTTGATGAAGAATACTTGTTTCAATAAATCTGATGTGTTAAACTAAAAATAATAACTGTTTTTAAAAAACAATATGTACACTATATACAGCACCAAGATTGTTCAGTTGATTTCTTCGAAAGCCACTTCCTCCAGTTCACTTTCTTGCAACTGGTTCGAATTTTGTGACCCACTAACTGGAGATCCACTTTTGTACAAGTTCGCAGAATTCATATAAGATAGCATTGCTTCCGAAGGAGCGAATGCAGAACAGCCCCCTTGCGAAGCTACTAAATGCGACGTCAGTAGTAATGATGTTATTGTCTCAGACACAAGTTTGTTTCTTGTTTTTGTTTTCACTAAATTTACTTTAGAGAAAACTCTTTCACAAGCTGCATTTGCATGGGGCAATGCCAGAACTTCAAGGCAAAAGCGCGATAGTTCTATAAATTCACGTGTTCCATCAAGACTTTCGAATTCTCCTAACTTCACATAGAACTCTTCGGGGTCTAAGGTAATCATATCGGACGGAAAAGTAGTTAAAGCCATCCTACGCCACTGATCATCTAGGAGCTGCAGAGTTTCTACATCAGTTGGGGGTAAAATTCTTGGCACCAAAGAAGCAAGGGGGGCTAGTGAAGCTGCTCTCATTTCTCCTTGCGAGAGAGCACTTGACGGGTGTAAAGTAGACATTTTCGCAAAAGGCGAATTCTGCGCAAAATCAAATCGCTTTTTAAGTTCTTTACAAGCAACAATGACAAAGTCGCGACATCGACGCCTAAAAGCATTTAGCTGTTGGTTGTTCAGCATGTTTGATGTGTGGCAGTTGATTTTTTTATGTACTTTCACCCCCAAATATATGTTGGTCAGGGTAGAAAATACGTCTTCGTTTTCGGGGTCAATTTTTTCTATGTCTGTTCTTTCGATATAGTCCCTCTTCATGTATATGTAAAGGAACTCTTTATAAGCGCAACATATCTTCTGGTGAACAACTGTCACAAGCGACTTATCACTTTGAAACAACTCATTTAATTTAGAGAATTTCGGAAGTATCCACTCCAAAAATAAAAAGTACAGCTCTACATCAAGATCATTCATCGTGTCAAATATAACTTTCGCTGTCCCAAGTTTGTCACTTAATAAGGATGCAGAAAAGTACAATTTAAGAGCTGGCCACTGTTCAACAATGCGCGTGATAACGTTGACGAGTGACAGCCAACGAGTCTGTGATGGTCGCAGCATTTTGTGTGGTTCGACCCCGCAAAAATCTTGGAAGTCACGAAACTCTGCTTGCCTTTTACTACTGTGCGAAAAGTAAGCGTAAATATTTCGCACAACGTGTTCGCATCTAATAGGTAGCATTTTGCAAGCTTCACTGGCACAGAGATGTAAAGAGTGACATATACATTTTTGGATAACTATACCAGGTAAAAGTTGCTTCAATTTCTGGGACACAGAATTATCTCCACCCATCATAGTGTTACACCCATCACTACCGAAACCAACTATATTTTCGACAGGAATATTGTCTTCATTGAAAGCTGTAATTATTAGTTCGAACAGATGTTGGGCTGTGGCTCCAACCGCAGTTTTACCCGTGGGAAACACTTGTAATAGTTTCCAAAACTTAGTCAAAACTCCATTATCGGACGCATATCGGACACAAATACAGAGAGTCTTTACAGCACTTACATCTGTAGATTCATCTATTAGTATAGAAAATTTGTTCCGCGCAAGAACACCATTTAGTTCGTCACTAGCTCCTTTAGCTAATACATTTTTAATAATAGAAGTGGCCTTTGTTCTTCCTAATGTTACGCCCTGGGCAATTTTAGAATCCGGGTAACATACTTTATTAACTGACGCTAAATGCTCTGACACACGAAGGGGTAAATTATGCTCGGCAATAAAAGCACTGAGTCTAATTTCTGCGGATTTTATCTTTTTGTCCAGATTGGCTTCTTCATTCGACTCACGAAAACAAGTAGTAACACTTCTTTGAAACGAAACCGTACGCTTACGTTCGAGATGTTTCTTCCCTTTAGCGTGGTTTTTAATCACGGTCAGTTCTGCTAAAAATTCATAATTACAAACTGTACACCTAGCTTTCGTTGTATCGTCTTTGACAGGAGTAAGCCAACCTTTGAATTCCGCCACACTTTCCCACTGTGTTTTGTAATGTTGAGTGCGATGTTCTATTTTAGTAGAAGATTCCCCACGTAACCGCTTTTTCTTTTCAGGTGTACTACACCTGCTTTCACAAGCTCCTCGTTTCCTCTCCATCCTTGAAAGCAAAGAGTTTATATAAACACACTCGCGCGCGAGAAAAAACGCACATTCACAAAACGCATTCAATATTTCATTGTAAGCCCGATGTTACAATGACACTACGACGTTCGCTCGAGCACTGTAAAATATGTAATGAACGCCACGAGATTAACTAGACAACTACGTTCTTCTAAACTCACGATACAACAATGCACTACACAGTCCACAGTAATTTTAAACATATGTTGGGACTGATTGGAAAAGTTTCTTTTGATATTTGATATGGCGTCGTCTGACCAATCTTTTTCTTTCAACAGGCTGTTTATTTCCCTTGCTAAAGCACGTATTGAACAAATGTTCTTTGTTATTGGTTTACTACCTAAAATATTTCGAACTTTCCTTTCCTTCAAATTGATCTTTTCAAGTTGGGGAAATAAGGCGGAAAATAAAAAGAACTCTGTTTGCGAATTAAGTATTCCCACCATGACTACATCAACATTTGGTATTAGCATCCCTTTTTTTTTCCTCTCTGCTCTCAACATATGACTTGTAAAGCTGCATAACGGGAGGGAAAACTGAAAAAGCAGTTAGGATCGTCAATTCGCAATATTTGATGTACCGCTATTCTGTTGGATTTGCCCACCGCCCGCTCCATCCTCTATAGAGAGTAAGAGGAGACGGGTGACTCCAGCGGGTGGTGGATTTACCAGAAAGCCTGCTCTCTGTTTCTTGTGTAGAGGTACAAACAAGGAAGAACAACGCTACACTTGTTCCCCTTGCCCACCAAAAAGACAAGCGAGTTTCATTGTGATTTTATGGTCATCTTCCTGACCTAAAAATTGGTCCGCTGAAGCGGTAAGGGATTCAAAAAGAAAAGGGTGTCATTTTGTTTCCTCTTTCGTTTTACAGTCGATTTTTTTTCTTCCTATCTCCGCACAAACAGCTGTTCTTCCTTTTGCACAAAGAAAATACCAACGGAAAAAATATATTCTATCTAATCCTAAAATTATCGTACGTTTGATAATTATTATTTTCTATCAACAGGAGCACAAAATTATCGTATGTTTTGATAATTATCGTACACTCTGGCAACGCTGATGATAATTGAAAAACAAAAGAAAGGCGTAGATACGTAAAAGTTTGGTATTGTTTAAATTAATGATCTAGACGAAGAAGTTATATAGACGATTCAGTTTTTATGAAGTATATGATAATAATCAAAAGAAGACTGGGATAGGTACTTATAAAATATAATATTAATCTGGAATTAAATGGCCTTATTCCGAGTTGTTCTGAAACATGATTAGTGTCATACTAAACGGTTTGACTAACATGCGTTACCTGCAGTAGTCAACCTTTTAGTATGTTGCTAATCATATGTCAATGCAAATTCTGTACAAGCCCCAATATGTGTGGATGTTGAAGTCAGTGTTCCCAGACCAGCCAGTTGGAAAAGCAGGAGATTCGAAGACAAAAACAGGAGAAAGCAGTAGACACATACAGTGGTGGCGTTTGAATGTAAATCCGGGGAGGGGCAATAAACTTTGCCATTATAAAGGGGGAAGTAGTCAAAAGAAGCAGTCCAGAATTTATTTCCGATGAACTACGTTGAGCAAATGAAAGGGAAATGTCGCGATTTATATTAATATTATTTGATACAAACATCTGCAAAGTAAACCGTAGTGAAAGAGCAAAGTGGAGTAGGAAAATGTCAATAACGTAGCTGTGTTGTGCAGTCACATGTGATCGTGGCGTAAGACGATTTCTTGCTGACGATCGTGGAGAAACGATCTAAACCACTCTTCCAACCCAAGTCCCAATCTAAACAACACTTACGCTAACCATAATGCATATAGAAGATGACGTACAGTTGTATTCTTTGAATTCATGTTATATACAGTAAAGCTCTATAACTATATGCTCTACAGAGCTTTGTGTATTATAACAGAGAAATTTCGTCTCTTTATGCGAGGAAACATTGAAAATTCAATATTAATAACAATATATTTCTTTAACTTCTCGAAGTAAGGAAAAAGCAGGAGATTGTTGTTTTTTTATTTTCTTTCGCAGTAGATCAGTAGAACGTAGAAAAAGCAGGAGATCTCCTGCAAAATCAGTAGATCTGGCAACACTGGTTGAAGTTAATAAAAGTTGGTGTGGAATTAAATGGAATTCTTACAATTTATACAATAAATGACACCTTTCTGATCTCTTTTTTCTTTCTTCCTCCTTCTGCTTTTGAAGGGAGGAAGGATTGTGATATGGATATAAATTGTAAGGATATTGAATTGAAAAATATTGGGGTGACAGGGAAATTATTGAAAGAAAGAATTAAACAACATAAAAGCGATGTGAAATATGGCAGAGAAACTAACGCAATCTTTTAACACGTAAACGAAAAAGGACATGATGTGAACTGGGAAGATGTTATTGTGCTGGAAAGAGAAAAAAGGTTGTGGCCGAGAAAGTGAAAAGAGGCTTGGTGGATAGAAAAAGAAAGTGATGTAAACTTAATGAATTGGGCCTAAGGTATAAGCATTAATAAAGAATGGAGAAATATTATTGATAAATACAGAAAAATGTATGTGAATTAATGCATTCAATGGTTGTTTGCTCCTTGTTGTTTCTTTCCGGTAGAATGTTATGTTTTCCCATTGGTCAGTGCAGATAAATTTCCACACTTCTGATTGGCTGTTTGAACGGGCCAAGGAGAGAACATATAGGGAGATGAATGGTGTATATATACTTGAGTAGTTTTTTTGTATCTCTCAGTGTACGTCTGATGAGGATGTTGGCTAGAAGATCGAAACTTCACGTGTAAATGTGTTTTTTTTATATTAAATAACTGTAGTATTTTTCAGCAGTGTGTTTGTTTTTCTGATTTGATTTGCAAGACGTGTGACTATGATTGTAAGATTATTGTGAGTAAGTGAATATGTAATTTACTAATGGACATTTCCTTTTTAACCAACAACGTATGTTTATTGCTTTATTTATGTAGAACTAGCTTTGAATATTGTCTATGCTAAATATCTCAGCGAATTACTTTCTAGTTACGGAATAAAATCACTTTACACATCACTCAAAATCGCTACTGACGTCACAGCAATGGAAACGTTTTCTGATTGGTTCACGTCATCAGTTCGTAAACACTTACTTTGCATGTCTGCTACGGTATGTTGATGGGTTGATACAAAACAAATATTTTGTTTGAAGACGCATAGAAAAGGAAAATGACTGATTTAGGATTTATTAAAGCCAACCCCAAGAACCTTCCCTATGTCGATTCATTTATGATTGCTTCATTTTTTGCTAATAATGAAGACTACATTGCAGCTGAAATAAGAGGCGTGAAAACAGCGCGGTAAGTTGAAACTTATTTTTAGTGTTATTTTTCTGTAATGATTACATTTTAAGCCATATGTTGTTATATTTAAACCATATGTTGTAATTTAATGTTTAAACGATATCTACATAGCAAATGTAACACAATACTAAGATGTTAAAAAGCGAGAAGCTATTTGGAAAACTTGGAAAAATGATTTTTTACGATAGAAGCATATTGGAATGGACGTAAACAACCTTGTTAAACTACAAATATAAAGAAAAATCGTGTATAATTCTACGCTGTTTAATGAGCCGAATGAAAAAAACAAAAATGAATAACCTTATGTAAAGAAGTTCAAGTTGCACGAACAAAGTTGCTTATAGTAATAACAACACGACATTAATTTATCATGTTATCCAAATTTACGAATCCGTACATGAATTCATGTAAATGACTCCTTTCATTAGTAAATGCAGTTCTTCTATGTTATGAATTTTTTCTTCTGGTTAAGTTGCATTCCGGGTCAGATTTACATTGGGAGAAATCTATGGGGCTAATTGTTTGCTTTGAGGGGCCAGATTTTTAAACTTTTTTTTTTGCGATATTCAATTCACATTCGGTTTGGTTAGGTTAATAGCATTTAATTCAGACAGTGTTGCCAAGCAAGCGTTTGCGAGTGAAGGCGGGTTACAGCCTCTCAGGGCACGTTGTTTTCTGTCCTCGTTAATGTTGGCCCCCATTACTAAACAATTATCCTCCATCGTTACGGATATAAATACAGCATCCGATATATACCATAAAAAATATAGTGAAAAAAATACGGCTGATAGTTTCTCCCCCAATTTTACACATATAGAATCTCCACTTTCACTTATTTCACAAAATATAGCTGAGCGAGCGAAGGGGTTAGAAGCCACGCAGGGCTCGTAGTTTTCCACCTTTATCACAATCTAGACAGAAGCAAGGTACTCGGTTTTCGAGCCATGAAACTAGTTGGAGGAGATACTAAATGCCGTACAAAAATACTAATCAATCTATTCTAGGTGGCCAGTAAAAGCAAAAACTGTTTAACCGAGTCAGCGTAGGGCAAAGCTGATGAGCAGCTGTGCCAACTACAGTCAATATACGCGTAGGATAGGATACACTGTGTTCCTCATGTTAGTCGTTCGGATCGTGACTTAACACATTCATGGAAACAAATTCATTTCATCGTGTCTTGCTTATAGCCTATTACGTGCTTAGAAGCGTACACTTTATACTACGTTTCTCAACATTATAAGTGTTATTAGGAGTAAAATTGCAGTACTTTTTCGGGTATTATTTTGTGTCTCCCCCAAATCACGTGGTAGTGACTGTGGCTGAAGTACCGGCTCAGTATACTTGTACCAGTTTATGAAGGTGTGGACTGGCATTTGTGTGTAGATTCATTTTAGGAGGACTTAAATGTATGTACGCGATAGAAGCTATTGTACAAAAGGTATTAACCAATTGTGCTAGGAGGCCACTAAAAAGCATGAATGCCGCCTAACTGACTCAAAGCAAGCGTATCAGCGACGGTGGGTATACACTAACGAGGATACCACTAAACCGTATATGGCATAAAACACCTTATGTGTAGATTTGGGGGAAGATACTAAATGCCATCCTACTATTTGTTTAATTATATATTATTCTGCAAATATTACCGATATATGGATCCGTAAACGTGGTCGGTTACAATAACAACTTACTTTGTCGCGTGTTTCTTCATACTGAAGCAAGATTAGTTCCGGCGTTGTTTTAAGGCACAGTAGATTTGTAAAATTTAATAGGGTCATATAATTAATCAAACTATATGAGAATATTACTTGTTACACCCCCCCTTTTTTTAAGTAATCGGAATGCTTTCAAACACGTAGTTCTCTGTAAGGAAACTGTGGTGAACTAAATTCGTATGTCAATGCAGTGTATTAAATCACGATTAATAACGATGAAGCTGGCCTACAGGTACGGCATTTAGTAACATGATATATATATATATATATAGTGTGTTTCCGTTATATTCGCGCACTCGTGTATGTCCACCGTCGCTGACGCACCTGCTTCCTACGGACGCATCCGTGGCAATCCACTAGCGTCGCCCTACCTTTACACGGGTTAGATATATTTCGTGCTTTTAAGCGGCCACTTAGCACAAGTTGTTTATGTTTATATCGATTTTATGATGCATGTCCATATGTATTTATATCCATAATGATTAAGGTCTCCTACAGCGAATTTGTATCCATAAATGCAACGTTTCCTGTCAGAAACAATTTATGCAATACAACTAGTATATTTTGTGAAGAAATAAGTAACCCATAAATTCATGTATGGTTGCGTAATTGGAGATGCACTTGCATAACGAATAATATTAATATGTGCATACAAGATTATTCGATTCCTTTTGTTAATAAAATAATAAATTACTAGTTGACCCTGCACTCTCTACACAGCGCATCATTCTCATATGACCATGACTCTCCTTATCATTCCTCAAAACATCTGTACATGTCCCTTTACAGACACAAGTGAAAGACATGTTGATAAAAATTGGCAATGGGTATCATAATTAGGAGCTAATTTTCGATATTTTTTTTTCAAAATCTCGCATCGTTTGCAAGATTTAAGCCTACTTCCGGTTGGAGTTAGAATTGTCGGAGGTATGTTAGATTTGATATATGAATGTATCGTAATGAAAATCGACAAAAGGGTATCATAAAGTGGAGAGTTTATAAATTATTTTTTGAATATCTCGCGCCGTTTGCGAGATATGATTGTTAATAAATTATTTTCTTAATGTTTCAGATCAGCAAGGACCTCATATGGAGATGAAGCTGTAGGATACGTCCAGCTTAAGAGAGAAAATGATCGCTACATTATTAAAGGCCGCGTAACGCCAGAACACAAGGTTAAAAATAAAAATTACACCGTTTGTGTAATTATAAATGAAAAAGAAGAAAAGGTAGAAGTGGCCAAATGTGAAGATTGTGCAGCTGCAGCAGGTTAGTTAAAGTTTATGACCTTAAAGAATATATTTACGCTGTCGGAATGTAATAGTCGCGGATGCACTTTGAATTTGGTTAGTTGGTTTAATTGACCAGAGTTTATCAATTAAACCAACCTTTCAGCATCAAAGCTATATGAGACGTGGACCAGCTTAACATGGAAACCGAACCACATGAGCTTCCATTGACTCGGGTCTCCCGCTCTAAGGTTGGGTATGTTAGAATGGAATTTGTATCTGTATATGGAATTTGTATCTGTGAAATGAGTATAGAATATTTACGAATTGCTATGAAAATCAATTGCTTTATGTTCGACAATCTAACGATAATACAATAAGTTCAGATTTTCACGTGAGTTGCTTTGGTTGCTCGGCAAACGTCAAGGAAGTGTTGAATCTTTCTAAAGTATTACAGACTTGCAGGCAGCAGTACTTCTTGTAATAAATCATCTAATCCTAACACTGGTGTATGGTATACAACGTACGCTTAAAAAAATCGGGCTAGCCTCTGGGGTCATACAATAGGGCCTCTCTTTAGGGAATGGTTATCCAGGAAATCTGATATTACGGGAGTAATACGGCAGGGATCTGTGTAGTTAGCATATGTATCAATGTGGTACATCATCGTGGGATCCGAAGTTGTTTACTCATATTCCTGACTGGTTCGCGTGAGTTTTGCTGAAAAGCTTCCCGAACTGCTTTAACTTTCTCTTCATCCATCAGTTTCTTGTCACTGCCTTTCTTCCTCAACACTGAAAGTTTCCAGCAATTCTTTTAGGTCACCGAACAATGTAACGATGGTCTTGTTAACGATCATCACCAGCAATGTAAACAATGTAACGATCATCAACAGCATGCGCTCCACTAATATTGTTTGCGATCTTCCGTGTGCTGAAGATAAAACTTGTGCAAAAAATTAAACCGCGCAACTCTTTCATTGTTAATTGCCAGATACTTACATCTCTTATTGGTGTATTTTCAGCTGATACACTGCATTTAAATTTACTTAATCGTAATGACAGTAGTGCAGCTGCTGGTGCTAAAAGATAAGAATGTTGTAAAGTAAGATAAATGAGACTCAGTCATGTTATTAGGTAAAATACAAATAATGTTATATCAATGTGTCGTAAATATGTGTTAATATGCAATATAATCTTTTATACTTATTTCTTTTTAAAGAAAAGTCTTATTATTTACTTATTTATTTTTGCAGGCGGCTGTAAACACGCTGTAGCATTTTTAATGTGGATACATAGACGGAGTGAAGAGCCAGCAACCACGTCCACTACATGCCACTGGAAAAAGTCTGTTCTGTCATGTGTTGGTGGGGCAAGAAAATTTGTTTGTAGTAGTGCATTGGTTTCTTCAGACGTTAATGTACCATTCGTTCCCCCTAGAACAGACTTTTTGTCAGCAGTGATTGAAGAAGGTAAAAGAAGAGGGCGACAGAACTTGTTAATTAGTCATTCTACTCCAGTTACACCAATAGATGAACTATCGCTGCATAACTTATGTTGCTGGTTTTCTTTCACTGGAAAGAATACTCTTAATGAGTTTCAAGAGTTCTGCAGCAGTATGATGAAGGATTTCGCTTGTATTAAAGCTTCAGAACTGACGTCATCTCAAAGTGAGTCCGAGCTATGGCATAAACTTCGCTTTGGAAGGATTACTGCTTCAAGAATTTATGAAGCTAGTCGGTGTCAGACTACTGACGGTAGTCTTGTGGAAACCATATTGGGTTCTCGCAGTGTCGAAACTCAAGCTATGGTACGCGGACGCAAACTTGAATCTTCAGTTCTTCACAGGGTCGAAGAACTGACTGGTAGGAAATTTTCCAGGCGCGGACTAGTTTTGAGGCCAGATTTGCCTTTCTTTGGTGCATCACCTGATGCTGTGGACGATAATTGTGTTGTGGAAATAAAGTGTCCCCAGAACACTAAATCTGTAAAAAGATATATACTCAATACAGGCTGTCCGGCTTCAAAATATCTAGCACAGATTCAATTTCAGATGCATATTGCAGGTAAGAGAGAAGCACTGTTGTGCATTGCAGATCCACAATTCGAAAAAACAAAGAATGTTGATATTCATCTTATTAAATACAATGAGGCTTTCATTGCAGAAGTTATTTTCCAATCAAAAAAATTCTGGGAGGTTGCTATATGTCCGAAATTATTGCATCGTTAATAAGCTTTTTCTTTAATAATAATAATAATAAAAAAAATACAGGATGGCCCAAAATAGGTATTCAGTAAATACTAATCAGCTCATTGCATTCTGTATCATTTCTTATTTTTATCCATCAGGTAGACTTAATTTCTTTATTATTTGTTCTTAATGTGATTTTATCTACATCTTAAGCTCGGAAGAGCCGAAGCAAATAAACCCATAGGCTAGAATGTTATACTTGATCAATGCAGGGGTGTAAAACTACTTTTGGGCCACCCTGTATCCTCTTATTTCTCTGGGATCAGTTTCAATTTGCAAGAAAGATGTAACTACTGATGATTGTTTTATTCGTTACTTTAATTAAGTGTATTTAATCATGTATCAAGAAAAGTGTCGGTAGAAAATTGTTTCTCTCACTTTTACACGAAAAGAAAAACTATTGTGGATAATTCAAACTAACAAGTAAGAGATAATAATAAAACTAAGAATATGAAGGATGTTATAGGTTACATATTGAAAAGTGAAGACACTCTTTGTATTTCATTACATGTAGCTTCCATTTATATTCCAACACATGCTGGTATCTTTCTCAATACCCATGCATCGTTGAGTGCATGCAACAATGTGTGCATATTGAGGAAGACACCAGCGTGTATTGAAATGTATACGAAAGTAAATTTAATTGAGTACGAAGGCTTATTTTCGTGAAACCAAAAAATCAAGTACTATAACAATTATATTCAGAATAAACTTTGATTCAGTTCGTTGGAAATGTATTTTATATTCTCTTTTTACTTTGCAAAATTTATTTTGTTGAAGATACTATGTACTATTGTATTCTGCAATGGCGAATATTGTATAAAATGTAACTGTTTATTTACTACTAATAGAATATGTCATAAAACATTCCTTTGAACTAAACATTAAAAATTCTAGATTTAAGTTATGAGTTCAATTGTCTATTATCTGTATAAATTTTGGTGTAAATACACAGGGAGATTCTTTCGGTACTAGCCCCAAAAATGCAGATATTTCAAGTCCGAAGCGTATAATTATGAAGCATGCATCAAACAAATATAGGTCCTTGGGAAGGAAGGGGAAAGAGTCCTTATGTCGTCGAGACAACTGGCGCCGTATTACGCATTGCCGTATTTACAATATGAACACTGACCTGATATTGTGTTGGTGCTGGCAAAGGGCAACGATGTACACAACAGAGGCGTGATTTTATAGTTCGTAACTACAGCGATAGGTTCCTTTAAGCAGTAGCATGTCGAATGTTTGAATAAATATGACGGAAAGTTACATCAAAGCTAACCAGTGCAGATGTCGCGAAAAGACTAGAGAAGACGTAACCCCAAACATGACGTGTTGCGTTGAACTGTGCTTCGACAGTAGTGACAAACATTACCAGCATCTTCTCTAGTAACGACATGCTTGCAAGGCGTGTGTTACGTATGCATATTTAGAATGTACTCAATAGTCTTGGAGATAATGGCAATTACTTGAGTCTAGTAGCGAAATAATCACTCTGTATGTCTTTGTTATAAAATTAGTTCTATTACTGGTTAACATGTGATTTGAGTGACATGTGATTTTTCAAAATGAGGCGAAATTGATTATCTTCTTTATTTTCCTAGTGGTGTGTTGGATGGTCTAAAACTCGTGCCCGTGCTTAGTGGGGAGAGGGGGTGATGATAAATATAAAATGAAGATTAAAACATAATATGATTTTATTTCGGCGGTAGAGCTCGGTAAAGATATGATGTGACAAGACCGCATAAAGCAAGTGTGTATCAAAAAAAAAAAAAAAAAAAATACCACTGTATCGTGAAGTGAGGGTTACGTGTATGGCAGGTAACCAGGTGGTTCATTGTTTGCATTCACTTTCCTTTGCAATATTTTGCCTTGGGAAAAAAAAAAGGGCGAAACCGTTGTGGTATTTGAACATGGATCGCTAGTTGCAAGTCATACATGTTACCCATAATCCATGTCAAATAGTGATAAGCTTTTTGTCAGACACTTTGGTGCAAGCGGCCTTGGGTTCGATTTCCGGTAGAGGCACTGGGGGAAAAGGTATAACAACTTTTTCGGCCAGTCATCCTTAGTGAAGTTTTTCCTGGTTTTACTCATTCACAGTATAGTACGTAACATACACGTTCCAGTCAACTTCCTCCCCCCTTTCCCGGATAGTGTGCTGCTCGTCATTCCTCAGACATGACGGGTTTATGGCCATGGAGTCAGTAATGTGCAGAAGTATGTGAAAAGAAAATACATTTAGGGATGTTGGAATTTTCCCCAGCTTTTTTTTTATTTGTATTTATTTATCACACGAAAACCCTACCTGAAAAAATATGCTCCAGATCTTGGATTGAAATAATAAGCATAACGTGAATATAATTACCTTCTTCAATCGTGTTTCTCAATATACTCCTAGTTTCAGAGTTGGGTCAAAATATGTATTCAAGAGAACTTCAGCAGAAAATAATCGAAAAAATATAACTTTGTGAATCATACATAACTAATTTTGTTTGCGCTTGATCAAATTCGCTTTGGGTGTTAAGCTGAAATTTACTATGTAAAAATGAAAAGGATTCTGTGATTGGATCACGAGAAAACGGCTAAGCCGTTTGAAGTGAATTTTTGAATGTAGTTACCACGTACCTCAAAGAGGGTGTGTATTATGTTCCTCTTACTGAAATGCGTATTCTAACGGGGAAACGGAGGGTCAAAATCTATGCAAAAATTTAGTACCTCCCCATGCTTTCTCGAGGTCGAATTGTGTCAATGGTGCAAAATGTGTTCCACGAAACGCGGATGGGAATTCACTGATTCCCTTGTGCGATTTTTTTAAAGTCTAGTCCGATGTCTCACAATTATGCGCTGAAGCTAAGGTAGATGATGATGAGATGAATGATAATGGTGACGTGACGAGAGGAAAGAAACGGGAGAACCTAGTGATGGGCAGTGGGAATATTCCCGGTGGGAAGGAATTTAAAAATGGGAATATTCCCAGGTTTTTTCCCTGGCCTATAAATTCCCGGGAAGGAATTTATTTTCATTTTTTTACTTTATCCTCCAAATTATAAGAACCATATGACAAATTACTTTATTTTAATATATTATGATTTACTTCTAGGTTTTAAAGAAATTGGAGATTAAAAAATTTAAAATTATTTGACGGTATTTTATATAACTAATAATATGATTTTTAAAGTTCCATTTGCATTTCCACTAAAAAGTCGGGTAATTGTTTAGTATTGGAAGCCAAAAATAGCAAAAAGTAGGATGATTTACGGAAGAAATGAGTTGATAGTGATGTTCAAGTAGTCAAAAAAGTATCAACCATATTTTTTTTTAAGGCAGTAAGGGATTTATATAAAACGGAAAGGTAAGTGGAAGTGATTTATTTGAGAAAAGAAAGTCAATTGTTAGCAACGATGATAGAAAAGAACGTGCCATGCGGGGCTCTAACCCGTTTTCATTCGCTAACGCTCCGCAATGCTGTCTGAATTTAATGTTGGTAACGTAATTTAACGTATGAAACCATAAAAGAACCACATCGGAATAGAATATCGCCAAAAAGTAGGTGCAAAAGCTTGCCCCCAATGCTAAAGAACAGCCAAAATTAGCAAAGTACTAATTAAGAAATGAGGAAAAGGAACCATTTTGTAAAGTAATTTAGAATTATGTAGAAATAGAGATAAAATACTATTAATAAACCCTGAACCATCATTAGTAATAGACGTCGGTCTGTCTCCACTCTCTGACTCGAATTTCTGAAGAGGTACTCGGACTTCTTTTACATGTGAATTAACGCATGGAATTTCAAGAAACAGGTAGAATGAAAGGTCGTGTATGGCAATATTACGTGCTAAAATATAAAGATAAGTAAGTATCTTCCAAATTTTGTGAACATAAATATGTATGCGAAAATGTTGATAAATTGGTGAGACATGTATCTTCTAGCATTTATCCCATCTAATTGGTTTATAACATTTATAAATTTAATGTGTTTATAATAACAGTAATAGAGTCAAGTTGAGCAAATACACTTACATAGAAATTTAAACTGTTACTATATATTTTTTTCGCACATTTTTAATTGATAGAACTGTTTGTAAATACCCGTAAATATACATTTATGCGTACTCTCTAAATATAATAAAGTGTTAATAAAGTAACACAGTACCGTTCAGAATATAACATTTTAAAGAATCCTTTGTGGAGAACAGTAATAATATGCTGTGATATAAAAATTAATTCAACTCTGAAATCATAATACAGTAATAAAATGCAATTTTCTTTCTGATTGTACATAAATTCCCGGATAAATTCCCATTTTGGGAATCTTCCCGGGAATATTCCCAGGGAATATTCCCGAAAAATATCTTCCCGGGAATTTACCCATCACTAGGAGAACCTCGAAAAAAAAACCATTAACACGGTGTTTGTCCACCACAAAGCCCACTTAATGGGAGCTGAGTTCAAACCAGGAACCCGCGTTAGAAGTGAGTCACCACGGCCTACAAGGGAATTCTATAGTTTCATATGTACAATAGAACATGAATGCTTAAATGGCATTTTAAATAGGAAAATGGCTTTAAATATATGTGCAAATTTAAAAGCTCAATTTTCCTCAACAAAACCCATTAGACTAGTTTAAAAAAATGGTTTTTCATAGCCACTATACCATCATCCCTTGCTGAAGATCCATTATATAGTAATTGGTATTAATGTTTTAGAAATTCTACAAATGCAATAGCAATCCAGTGACTGGATAGAGCTCCATCCTAATTAAATGGTTAGCGTTCTCGTCTTGGGCGTGGAAGATGTAATTTCGATTTCCAGTGGTAGCTTATATGGTTATCACCTATCTCTGAGATATACGGTGCTGTCCTCCGGCATTATGGTATGTTCAGCTATGTTGCAGACTTTTTTTTTTTACTTCTCTCTCTATACTTTTTGGTCTAAAGGAGACAGCTGATTAATGAAAAAAATGATTGAGAAAAAAGTGCTTTCTCGGCGGATATCGAACACGGGACTAGGTGCACACAAAAGGCATACGTGCTAGCTAGTAGCAACGGTGAGGGCTCGCAAAATAGTTATAGACGTCTTTTCAAGCATAACTACTCTGCGACATGGCTGAACACACACAATAGCCGAGGAAAGCATGGTGTGTCTCAGAGAGGTATAGCATCATTGTCGACAAAAACCTGCACAAGTGACATGCAGCAGAACAAGCAAGCCTCTTCCTCCAATACGATAACATCCATCCCATGTTTCATAATTAATCCAAATTGCTCTGAAGAACATCTGTTGGGTTGTCAGTTTTCAAAATAGGGCTGAACAAATGGTACGTACATTGAACATCATACCTCAACAATACCGTAACTCAATACATATAAAATAGAATCTAAAATGGTATAAAAGCACATGTTGGTTAATTATAATACTCTTTAAGTCAGGACCCTTTATACCTAAACTGAAATGGTATATTATACTAATAGAAATCATTTCTGCAGTTTCATTACCATCTTCTTTCAAAATTGGTACGTTATTAGTAGACTTCGGATTTTAAGGCAAATGCCTATTTTGTTCCCTTTATAGGAAGTAAAAAATACTTCGGATCTTTACGAATCATGAGGAATTAAGCCTATTAAAACACTTTATAAGTGCCCCAAAAATGCCTAAAATGGAGTTTAGCGCCTATTTTGGCCGTTTTGGCCTAAAAATGCCTAAAACTGCAAAAAATACAAAATTCCTGTATTTTTTAAATAAACTTTTTTTTTAGTGTTGAGTGAAATTTAATTGACAAATCTGAAGGCAGAGTGAGTGTGTTTGTCGAGGCTAATTTTAGTCTAACTCGTATGAAGAAGTGAAACGCAGAGGGTGGTTGTATGTAAAAAATTGTTTCTAAAAGTTGAGCTATTTCTGCTCAAGGTCAAGCCCATTTGTGAAAGACAAAGACAAACCATCCCTTTGCATCCTGCAGACACTGTACTGAAAGATCTCTATCTCTTTCTGTCTGTCTCTCTTTCCCCAGGGGCAAAACCAAAGCTATTGCTAAGTGCATATCGCAGTAACCAATATTCCCCTCCCTGCCGTTCTGCATTCTTGGAACTATTCCACCTTTTCTCTTCTGTAGCGGCTCACTTCAGCTCTTCTGTGATCCGTTCAGCTCTCTGGAATTTGGACAATAGTTTACACACACACATTCACAAATCAACACACAGCTCTATTGAAGCAAGAATCTCTTCGGGTCTTCGCTTTCAATATTTGGGAAAAACCAAAGTCCACGAACAGAAACGATTCATGAAGTGACGCGGTTCAGTTGACTGGAGTATCCATCCATGTATCATTTTCGGGTCAGTGCAGTGATTTATCTTAAACACGTAGTTCAAGAACGATACATCGTCTCTACAACGCATGAACAATTGGACTCAACGGCTTACAGCCCAGTCACAGATCTTGAGGATTCTTAAAAAGAAGTTTTGTATCATACGCAACAATGCCAAAGGAGAAGTCTTCAAAAAGTACCTTGATTCGCCAGTGGTTGCAAGAATTTCCAGATCTAACATACGATGGAAGAATAATCTTTTGTCCATTGTGCAGCAAGCAGGTAAGAAAAGCTATTCTTATTTACAGAATTTATAAATTTAATTAAATCAATTGTACACCCCCCCCTCCTTGTTTCTGTATAGCTAGCTAAAGTAAAACCTTTATCAATGGGAGGTTAACTATTTTAAGAGACAACGTTACTGAGCTGCTGAACTCGTGAAAATCTAATTTACATGGAATTTAGATCAGTTAAGAAAAAACATAAAAATAATCCTGTAACACAGGAAAATCTTTAAAATGTAAAGACTTCTAGCAGCCTGCTTAAATGAAATATATGAACGATGGTTTTGAAAGTGCTAATGGAAGAAAGTGTCTAGACTTACACATTCAACAGTTTTAGGGATTCTCGGGGATCTTGAGAAAAGCGGACATGGCATTCTCGGTTCTTTCCGAAGGACTCCCCCCCCCCCCCGAAAAAAAGCGGTAAAGGTTAAAAACAATGTAAGTTAAAGTTGACATATTGTGTCAGTAACTCCAAAAGGGGTCCTCTTTTCGGAGAAAAATGTTTAATGCCAGCAATTACTCGACAGTTTCAGGAGCTTAAGAAAACATATTTTTGCTATCTCGTTTTTCAAAAGAAAAAAAAAATACGAAAGAAGTTAAGAAAGGCGGGATTCAATTTTTTTTAAATGCCAACAGTTCCAAAAGTTTGAAAGAAGAAATGTGCAATGCCAATATTGATTATCTTTAAAAAGTTAAGGAAACTGGATATATCCTTTCATCCCGAAAATATCTAAAAACGAGGATTTCAGTTTGAAAGAAAAACTAGAAATGTCAATATCTTGAAAAGCATAAAAGATAGGAAAAATGTTTAAAGGCCATTTTTTTTTTTTTTTTTTTGTTATTTTTCTCGAAAAAGAAAGAAAAGATCTGTTAATAGTTAAATAACGGCGTTTGAGGTTCATAGATTGTCTCAGAACTTGTTTTACGAAGCAGAAACTTGTTTGTCTCTTTGTTTTTTTATTTATCAATTTTGCTCGAGGTGCTACTGTCTATTGTCTTAAGATGCTATTGATTTCCATCCATAGTTACAGACAAATAAATTCCACACAGGGGCAAGAAAAGAACAGTCTGACACTCGTCTAACAAGAATTACAATTGCGGATAATTTTATTTTAGGACAGATCTTAAGAAAGGAAGAATTTGTCTCTGATGTTCTCTCCCCAAAGCCCAAAAAAAAAAAAAAAAAGGAATTCTAATCGATTGCTCTCTCTCTCTCTCCTGATGAAGAATATCCATACACCTTTTGTCGCAGGGCCGCAAGAGACAACTAATTTCCAAAAAAAAAAAATTAAAAAACGCCAATTTTATTTATTGTATCATGCTGATGTTCACGCTCAACTAAGGCATTGCTAATACTTTATTTTCGTTCTAACTTTGGTTTCTGTCAGTTGATAGTTGCAAAAATTTTGAATTTTTGAAATTTTAAAACGGCCCTTATTTTAAATTTTTGACAGGTCACTGATTTTCACACTGAAACATTTTAATCATATTTTGGGGAAAATTTGGTTCAAATCAGTTAAAAATTTTGTAAATTACAGTTTTAAAGAAAATTTTAAAGGGACGATATTTTGAAATTTTTCATGCAATTATTTTGGCATCCAAATCTCAAACAAAATATTGCCAAATTATGTTTTAATTTTTGCCAAGCTGGAGTGTGTCAGCATTCGAAATTAAATAAAATATAGTGCTTAAAATTAAATTAGTTACAGTGCTTAAAATTAAATATTATTTCTCAGATATTGATATACAATTTTATTGCTTCTGTCTGTAAATTGGGGATTATTCTGAAGTAAAATGCTCATCGATTAGTCTTTTATTTGATCTGTTCTGATTCGAAATGGGACTGGGGTATATTGGTCTTTAACGAGGTAGACCAACAAGTTTGCCTTTTTGTCAACTTTAAATCAATAATGTAACGTTCACCGATTAAAAAAAAAAAAAAAAAGCACATTACGACCAGAAAGGCAAGCAAACAGTGATGGTAGTTGTCGCAATTAGTGCTCTCAATCGGGTCAGTTCGGGTCGACTTTTGGTTGGACACCCTCGAGTAACGGGTCGGGTCAGGTCAGCCTAACTCGGGTCACGGGTCGGGTAGCGTTAGACCAACTCAGTTCACCGGTCGAGTCGGGTCACCCGAGATAGTTTGACCCGACCCGACTGGTGAACTGAGTTGGTCTAACGATACCAGACTCGTGACCCGAGTTAGGCTGACCTGACCCGACCCGTTACTGAGGGTGTCCAACAATAAGCTGACCCGAACTGACCCGTTTGAAAATACTAGTCGCAATGTACACGAAGAAAATTAGAGAATTTGAAACCGAAATTAAAGTTAAAACGCCACCATCTTCACTAGTTTTGTAAGAAGCATTTGAAAATATATTTCTAAGCGTTTTTTTTTTTTTTTTTTTTTTTAAGGTTTCTCAGGAAAAGAAGTGCCACTTAAAGCAACACATTGATGGTGCTGGACATCTTGCCAAATCTAAAGCGAAGAAACAACAGAAACAGACACAGTTAACTCAGCCTTCTGGATCTGGATCTGAATCTGGAACTGCGAACACATTTAATGCGGATCTTGCTAGAGCCCTTGTCGCTGCCAACATCCCATGGAACACACTTCAAAATGAAACATTCCGACAGTTTTTACAGAAGTGGTGCCAGCAATCGATACCGTGTGAGTCAACACTCAGGAAAACGTGTTTGGATTCTGAATACAACAATACACTTGATACAATCAGAAAGGATATTGGCGATTCCAGCATTTGGGTAGGCGTCGATGAGACTACTGATGCATGCAATAGATACATAGTGAATGTTGTTGTAGGAAAACTTGATGAAGATGGACCTTCAACTCCTCACTTGTTAAGTAGCAAGGAAATTAAGAAAGTGAGTGCCCAGACAATTGCTTACACCGTGAACAAAAGTTTGCAACTTCTGTATCCTAGTGGTGTGGATGATTCTAAAATTCTTCTTCTTTGCACAGATGCAGCTTCTTACATGATTGCTGCGTTTAAGAACCTAAAACCTTTCTACCCCAACCTCATCCATGTTACCTGTGTAGCACATGCTTTTCATAGAATTTCTGAAACAATCAGGAACGAATTTCCTCAAGTCAATGCCCTCATTTCTAACATGAAAAAAACTTTTTGCAAAGCCCCATCGAGAATCGCTGTCTTTAAAGAAAAACTGCCTGGCATTTCTCTTCCTCCACAACCTGTCCTAACGCGCTGGGGAACATGGCTTGAAGCAGCTTTGTATTACGCAGAGAACTTGGACGCTATTGCTGGTGTTGTTGGCGAACTTCCTGGTGTGGAAAACATTGCAAGTGTTTCAGTTTTGAAGGAACTTTTCAAAGATCCCATTCTCAAAAGAGATCTTGTATATATCAAGTCAAATTTTTCATTCTTACCTACGACGATCACTAAGTTGGAAGCTACGGGAAAGCCACTTAGTGAACAGGTGTCAGTAGTTAACGAAGCCGAAAAGAAAATCCAAAGTGCTACGGGGAAAGTTGGGGAAAAAGTGCAGTGTAAGTGGGAAAGTGTAGTGAAGAAGAATGAGAGATTTCTTGTGTTGGCTCGTATAGGGAAAGTTTTGATGGGAGAGGATGAAACCATCCCCGACGAAGTGGAAATGAAAAATGTATCGAAATTTAAGTATGCTCCTGTAACATCTGTCTCAGTGGAAAGATCGTTTTCGGCAGCAAAGATGATCCTTACAGACAAAAGAGAGAGATTGACAGTCGAAAACTTTGAGAAACTGTTGGTAATTTACTGTTTCCAAAATTACGAATGAGCAAGTTGTGTACTGAATGAATCACCTGATTCACTGAAAACAAAAGATGTTAATAAAAAGGGGTATGTAATAATTTATACTATTATTTTTAGAGCCTATTTTTAATTTTTAGCGCCTATTTTCCTATTTTTAGTACCTATTTTAGGCGCCTAAAATTAAACTTTTTGGTGCCTAAAATTCCGAAGTCTAGTTATTAGAAAAGAAAGTGTACTTACCCTTAGTGAGAGATCCCTGATTAGACGCCACGCCATGTGAGGTTTGTATAAGGAAAGGCAAGGAAGTTCTTACATTCATTGATAAAGATAAGATAAGGATCCGCAATTTGGTCCACGGATGCGCCCTTCTCTACCTATTCACCTCGTATTACTTACATTTTACATCTATCAATAAATCTGTAATACCACCTGCGGAGTTGAGGAAACCTGTCATTGTACAGATCTTTACATTGCTAGCACATCTTTTTCATGATGAGGGTAAGAACTTCTGGCCTACGCTGGTGGTGGGCATCTTTTTTTTTTCTGTTTTCGCATACTATCAATATCGTTCGCTGAATTATTCGTTTCTCTGCTTCATGGCTTAATGTTCTCATGCAATAACAATAATAGCATTTTTAAAAATACTTTTTTCTATAAATTGATAAGCATTGCAGCTGTAAATTTAAAATAATATTTTTACTTTAATTCATATTAGTTTAGGTTCTAGTCTTACTTCTTCTGTTTTTAAAATATTCTGTTTATCGCTTACGCTCTTTAGACGAGGAATAGTTATGCTAAATGCCAATAGATGTTCATTAGAAAATTTGTGAAATTAATAGTTTAGCAAAAACTATCTTGAATTTACATTTTCTCTTTTTGACATAAAATGAGAAAAAAAAAACATTAAGAAAGAAGGAAAAGAATAGCTTACAACAATTTTTATATAGTAGTTCCAAGTTAAAATTTAATATTTAAATTCTTTCATACTTTTTTTTCTTTCTGTGTAATTAGTGAAGAATCAGATCAAACGTTTGCACACAGTTATCGTATTCAACAAAACATATTTGATAACTAAACATAACATTAACGCTGGTCAAGATCGGTATTTTTATTACAGATAAATTTGGTTTTACTTTGTATTCTTCGTAACACTTCTTGTACACTATTAAAGTTATTGTAAACATTTACGAAGTTTTAATGGAAATAAGTGAACAACGCAGATTCTGAAACCAAGTTTGTATAGGTTTGGTATTTTTAAAAAAAAACTACCTGTTTTAAAACAAAACTTTATTTTCAAATCAATATATTATTACTCTGAAACATGTTTTTATATTTATATACAAATCTGTGAAAAGTATAACTAATTCAATATTTAAAGTAGATTTGCTCCTTTTAACATAATACATCGGTTTCAACCTTTAAAAAAATCTGAATAAGATTAGGAGAAAAACATAGTAAAAGTCACATAATCGATTTACAACAAATGCAAAATTACAAATGCTTAAGAAATAAAGTTAATAAAATACTTCTGAGTATTGTGAGTTGGAACACCTGGACAAAAGAACACATAATAGTCACCCAATTATAACAGTTAAGTTTAATCATCCCGATCGTATAATTAAATTATGAGTTTCTAAATTCACACATTTATTAAAATATAGCATTTATGTACTTTTTCAAATAGATATATATAAGCAAAGTAAGCTAAATTAGACACTTTATACATACACTTGTAATTTTTTGATTATATACATATATACCAGAAAATGTATTGATCTCAGTCAAGTTTGTAAACATATACAAGATCTGACTGAAAGTAATGAAATTGACTGCATAAAATTTATTCTGAGATATGCTTACATTCAGTAATCTTCGAAATTACATTATTGAACATAACCATATCCTTGCCACCGGTTCTGCCATAGGTCGTATTTTGCCTGGAAGCCTTGCAAAGGATCTTTAAAGCCTTCGTCACAGCGACTTGCATGTTATATAACTGTTAAAAATTGTATCCTTTTGAGCTAAGTTCGAGCAAGGAAACAAGTAGTAGTATGATTAAGCACCCAGGTGTTGGCGATCTGCGGGCGGAAATCATGTCTATGTTTTACACCCACTTAAGCACTTCTACGTAATACAACACTGATCGTTTGCCAAGTAAAAACCAAAAAAGACAATTTATTGTCGACGCTCTTTTCTCATTCTCCGAACATTTTGTGCCACACTCTTGTGATTTCGGTAGAGTATCCTTCCCGTAGGCATTCTGTATTTGCATCTCGCTGTTGGATGTTTAAAGTTTAACCCAAAATCGACAGTCCTGTATTTTGACCGTTACGCGACGCTCAAACAGCTATCCACTTCGCAAGCTATCCATGTTCAGTTAAATTCCACAGACAACTGACGAGAAATCGATCGTTTATCTAACATTTTCCACCAAGTATCACGCCATGAAATTTAGTCATCCGGCCCTTGTGAGTAGCCCAAGAAAACTTAGTCATCCGGCCCTTGTGAGCAGCCCAAGAAAATCAATATGATTACTGTCTGGACAGACTTTTTATATGTATAGAAATTATGATTTTTGTAACATGTAGACAATCCTTAATAAATATGTTATATATCATAAGTATTTACAAGCGAAATAAGCACAAGCAAAGCAGACTTTTATATATACTAAATATGAATATACTATACAGTAGTTACTTTAATTTCTGTGGGTTTTTGAAATTTCGGGAAAGTCAGCAGAGATGTGTGAGGATTGCAAATAAAAATAATAACTAATCTCATTTGGAAATCACTGTAGCTTTTCGATTAGTTTTGTTGGGGTTTTCACTTTGCCCAGGAACATCAAAAACACAGATAAACCTAAAACAGTTCATTTAAAGTGTGACCTTTGGGGATGGCAGATACATTAGTGTATTACATATGCAGTGCCCCCTGCATATTGCATAACCCAGCAGCTACATATACGCAATTATCAATATTCCCCAACGAGCGTATTTGTAAGCACGAATGGGGAGTTAGTAACTTAAAATCTCTCAGACGACGAATAACTCGTTCAATGTTTATTCTTAAGCTTGCAATTCTTTTAGTTTCCTTACAATTTTCTTTAGTAAAAACGTTGTTAGCTGGAAGACGTGGAGGCCGTACAAGTTTGCAATTTTTTTGAGCTAGTAAGGTTTCAATATGCTTGAAGCCTCTATCAGCCATTACGGTTGTCCCATCTCTCACATGGTTTATTAAGTACCCACTTTCTTCTAGAAGGATGGTATCTGATATTCTTCCACCATAACCTTTAGATACAAAATTGATTAACCCATCCGGAGTTGCTGATATTAAATACTTTAAAGTATTACACTTCTTATATTCAGACCAAGTCAATGCTTGATGTACTGGATCTGATGGTTTTTCTATCTCGATTTCGAAGCAATCTATTATACTTTCCACATTTATGTATCGAGCCAGAAAAGAATGTGGAAGTTGTCGTTTTATCATTTCTGATGGCGGCCATATGATTAATTGTTTGAAGTTATGTGCAACAACTGGCAAGTATTTTCTAAATAGAAAGTTTGCATATGAACGCGACACTCCAAAATCATCAGCCAATACTGCGAACGTATCATTTAATCGTATTTTTTTAAGAACAAGAAAGACAATATCTTTAGGAGATAATCTATGGGTAACATTTCCAATATCTTGGGCTAATAAATCCACAACATATAAGTCTTTTTGTGAAATCCCTAAATACTGCATTGGGTTTCTCGTGAAAAGGGTGCGAGCTCTATTCAAACTGATTTCTTTCATATTTTGGTCTTGTTCTTCTTCACTGTTTTCGTAGTCCATTGATAAGTTATCATCCTTTTCCCATTCAGAACACACATCATTCTCGTGTAATTCACTAGAGCTGGAAGTGTAAACATCATCTACGCCTAAAACTGCGAACTTAACTGGAGACGAACTAGTATCTCTTAGCGGCTGCTTTATCGGTGAACATTTCACACTGTTTACTGTACCCAATGTTGCAGGTGTACACATTGTGCTTTTACTCAAATAACGAACAGGCTTGGCTTGCACAGCTATGTGACGAATATTCAGTTGGTTTATGGAAGCATCCTCTTTCTGTGTTTCTCGCGTTTCCAGAACATCTGCAAAATAAAAACAGATGACTATTAGTAGGTCAATAATATCAGCAAATAAATAGCTACTGAGGAAATGTGGAAACTAAGAACAAATTTGGAAACTCAGAAATGAAACCAGAGAACTCTACTAGAAAGTATACAGAAGGCTGTTTCATCCTTATGGTAGCAATTTGCAGTCACCACCAGAGGCGTTGTTTCGCGTCAGCATAGTGACGCACGCAGTACGGAGAAGCCAGACACTTGTGTACAAGCCGTGCAGAGGAGAGACGTGTGTGATCAGAATGCCACCGAAAATCGACTTTTTTTTTGGGGGGGGAGGGCTACATCATAGCACTTTCTGATATAGGCTACAGCTATAGCGAATAAGAACACTACAAGAAGAAAGGTTTCACAGTGTCTGATAAGAGAATTAATACAGCCATCCATCGCAATGCAAACCCAGAGCAAACCATTGCCATGCGTCGTCAAAAGGAGCAAAAGAAGCAACCGGCTCCAGAACGCAGTCAAGACGTCATTGCTAAGGTTTGCCAGTTTGTGACCCAGGAGAATCCACCCACCCAACGTGACATAGCGAGGCGTGTTGGACGGTCAACTGCAACTGTACACCGAATCATACGCGACAATTTGGGACTCAGAAGTGCACACAAGCGGCGGGCCCATGTTCTGAAGCCAACGCACATCGCAGAACGGCGGGTGGCATGCAAAAGGCTGTATGAAGGTTACCTGGCAGGTGACAAATGGCGTTATGTGATCACCTTCGATGAAGCATAGGTCTACTTGACAGGATCCCAGCAGATGCGTGCAATTTACTACCGCCGCAGTGAACGAACCGATCATGCAAAGTGGGTTCCCTCCTGCAAGGAGAGTTTTCCAAAGGGATTTATGGTAGTGATTGGTTTCTGTGTAAAAGGAAAGCTTCCGATACACCGGGTGTCATCAAATGTCAAGGTGAATGCAGCGTATTATATCGAGCCATGTACTGGAACACATCTATCGCCAACATGCCCCGGCTTTGTATGGCAATGACACTGACAGAGTGTTCATCCACCAGGACAAAACCAGCAGCCATACTGCCAAACGAACGGTGGCCTACATGACACGTATGGAACAAAGACAGGTGTAAAGGCTATCTCATTTCGAGACATCCCCTTCAAGTCACCAGATGCATCTTGTATGGACTTCTGTGCTTTCGGCCTCCTCAAACGGAACATCAATAAGCGTCGTCCGACCACACTTGGTGGCCTTTGAAAAGTGTGGTCGAGGAGGAGTGGGCGAAATTGGATCAGGCAGTGCTCAATAGAGGACTCCTTCAGTGGAAACTACGTGGCGTGCAATCGTTCACCAACGGGGCTCTCACATCGAACATGATCGCTGGTGGAAACGGGCTTTTACGCCCTAGGGCACGTGTCTGTACTTCACTGCCATAAGGCTGAAACAGCCTTCTGTACATGTCAACCACATTACTAAGTAAGAACGCTATTAAGTAAAGTGGGTTTGAATAAGCACCAAGTCTTGTTCTTATGAAAATATATTCAAAATGAACTTACAATACTTCTTTATCTTACTTAAGAATGAGCTGCTCAACAACACACTGTCTTGAAGTGGGTACCTCAGCCTGTTCCTGTACAAGTACGAAGTCTGTAACGTCATACCCCTTGCTTCATCCATGTTGCATTACAGAGGAAAGCTGAAGTTGCCCACCAGACGTAAAGTCGGACATTTCAATGCAGCAGTGATTTTTGAATCAGCGAATTATAGTATTTTTATTTTTACTTATTTGCCTGTTTTGCATACAAATGAGAATATTCTCGAGTACGCATACAGTTGTCAAAATTACAAAATAATTACATATATGCTATTAAAAAACTTACAAATAGAGTAACACATACATAACTATGGCTTTTATAAGCTTACACATTCATAGCATAATTAACAAAAAAACACTTATACATTGCCTTCAAAAAACTCATTTACCGAGTAGAAACACTTATCTACTAAAAACTCGTGAAGATCAGATTTAAACATAGAATATGTTTTGTTTTGCTTAAGAAAGTCAGGTAACTTATTGACAATTTTTGTACAGTTAATATATACGCTTTTTTGAAAAAAAAAATGGGGGGGATAACATGCAAATTATTAACGAACCGAGTATTGTATTTATAGACGTTACTGTTTTCAATAATTAAGTGTTGAATTGAATTCATTACCGTGTATGTGAGTATGGTAAATAAATACGCGAAATTAATTAATATTCATAGCTTCTTACCTTGATCGTTATCTTTGGTGGTTAATTCTACTTCACTAGATAAAGCTTCTTCAACAAGTCTAATTCTTTGCCTCTTTAATGACGCTCCTCTAGGTTTTAGAGAAAAGAGTGGTGTCCTGGGCTGGCAATCGAATATATGTGGCACAACATCACTTCTCATTTTAATAATCACATGTTTCATTAACTTATATCGTACGTAATTTTCCATATTTTCTTCCAACTGAAACAAAAAAATCGAAAACTTTCAATGTACAATTTTATTGAAAAACGTGTAAATACAATTTTTATACCATTATCCCATTTTCTACCCCGATCGGGAACAGCAAACTGAAAATCCATATGGCAAGCAGACGAATTTTGAAATATGGTGAGTATCAGTTTCAGATTTTCAAGAAACATAAGTTGGGATAATAAGCTACAGAATCAATTCTTAATGTCTTTCATTCAGAGTTATTAACTTACATTAAAAGATTGGTGAAAATTAAATTTGATCTCTACGCATTACTACATTAATACTGTACAAAATCGTTACGGTTAATGAAGAGGTTGAGGCTGATTTAAATGTATCATTACACTAACTTAGATTTTTTTTTTTTTTTACATACTACTCAAAATGACACATTTCAGGTTTAATATTGTTTGGAAACTGGACCGATAGTCCACAAAATATGATCTTTTCTTCATATATACCTCACTAAATATTTATTAATCTGCAATATAAATATTCTGGGTTGGTTACTTTTGAACTATTTAGCTACACTAAAGTCATACCGAATCATAACCGGATTAACTATATAATTATGAATATCACACTTATTTTCTTTGGAGCGAAAGACTTGGTTCGATTTCCCGGTGGAAGCTCTTTTATTTTGGATTCTACGTTAAGCTGTGAAGCCACGTCTCATTCAGCCTTGCTCCTGAAAGGAACGTTAACTTACATCAAACCAAACCAAAATACGTATACATTTCCAATTTGAAAGCGTGTAGCTTCTAACTTTCTTACTTAGAAATGTCATCGATATATCGACTTTGTGGTGGGCAGTTTAAAATGAAGTTGTATAAATCCTTAACAAATGTGAAAAATTTACTTTATTGTGTTACATACTATACTATACATAGTCCTAACAGGCCCGTATCCAGGGGCGTCTAAAGGGGCCGGGCCCCCCTAAAATTTTCGTGGCCCCCTAAAAGTTTTACAGTAGGCTTGCAAAATAAGTATAATATGGTGATGAACTATCATATGGTTGGATCCGCCCCTAAGTTTTGGGGCTGGCTACGGGCCTGAGTCCTAATAATGATTAAAGAAAAGTGAGGTAAACTTTCTTAATATTACTAATTACCCGATAAACTACTGTACACGATTTTCTTCTTGAAATTACAAAAGTTTAAAAGCCTCAGTTTTGAAAGTAAGTGACTTCTAACTCAACGGCAATATATTTCTGCACAGTATACAGAAGCTGTATTTTATGGTTACAAGTGAAGCGTTGCTAGTATGAAACCATGATAAGTGGTATTAAAATTTGTAAGATTGCCAAAAGCCACATGTTTTCACTACCCTCTCTTATGCGTATACCCACCGTCGCCAAAGCGCCTGCTCCCTTTGGACGCGGGCCCACTAGCTTCGCCCAGCTTGACTCCGTTAGATATCGTTCGTGCTTTTTAGTGGTCACCTAGTACAGGTTGGTTTGTGTTTTTACACTAGTCTTTATGTGCTCCTAACCTAATGTAACGTAATCTAATTCAAATAAATATAATCAAATGCATTACATTTTGGTACTTCTTTTCGATTTTCAAATTGGTTCGGCGATATAGCACTAATGCCTGGCAACCCGTAAGGGGGAGTCCTCGTAAAGAGAAACTGCACCCATGAATGCAACTCGTAGCCTAGAATTAAATCTAAGGCACTGCAAGTAAATTCTATGGTGACATAATTGCACTTAAAGTATCAGGTATAGTTTCCACAGCACGTCATTAACAGCCATAATATTAATCTGTTCAACTATTTGGTCATGCGCTAGGATATAACGTCCAGAAAGCTATAGGAAATAATTCGAAAAGCAAGACACAGACCAGAACGCTGTAGGGAATCGTTTAAAGCAAGAACATTTATTTATTTATTTTTAATTTGACAGGCTACCCTTAATCTTAAGCTATCACACATTATTTAAGTCTATTTCTGCCGCCTGTACATTGATCCTTATAAATACGTTGTAAGTTCCCATATACTCAATTTCCTTGTAAATGTTCGAAATTGTGGTGCATTTGAAATTAATCTACTACTACGAAATTATATTTTAATAATTGAATAAATACTATAACTATACTTACATTGAAATGATCTTCACAAACAAAACACACAGTCTTTTTTCCGATGCTGTTTACATCACGTCGAACAGCTTTTATCCATGCCTGCCTTCGCTTTTCATCCTTTGGAACGGTGATGAAAAGTTTTTCCGGTGTTCTTATGGAGGTATTCGTACACAATGGTACTATACACCACTTATAGGATGTTTTTGATGTTTCCATGTTCTCTCGTTTTCACTGCGATGGCATAAACATTTAAATCCAATCAGCAATAAATACAATGACCAAACAAACCATATGTTATTTTCTATAACTTGCAAACAAACCACTCAACGTAAACTATATAACCTTCTTCTTCTACTACCGACTACAAACGTCATCAACATGGACGTCGTTGTTTTGAGCGCACGAGTTAGAGCCCAAACTTTAATCGCTATTTTGGGTTACTTAGCATGCACGCAGAGACGTAAGGAAGTGCTTTCCGTGATCAGCAATTGTAATAGTATTTTTCAGTATGATAAAAAGAAATCAGTGGAAATGTCCATTGTGCCACACAGCCACCTTTATTTTTTAAAAAAATAAATAAAATAAAAAAACAAACTAAAGTGGAAAATAAAAGAGGTTAGCACGGTCGAAAGGACATGTAGTAAAAGTTGTTTGCTCATTTGTAATCTTTTGATGTTCTTTTAATTACATTTTATTATTACATTTTCTATGCAGTTTAACCAGGTTTAGTGATGTGCGTTGCAAGATAATTTTACTTTGATAATATCTGTGCTTAATTTAACCATTTGCACACTTTTCTATTTTTTACGGTATCTACGTTTTCTTGTCTACTGTTCTTTCCAGCTTCGGTTACGACAAAGACGTAGATATGGAAGAAATCGTGATTTGCCGTAGTAAAGCTGGATAAATGCTCTAAACAAGTGACAGAGAGAGAGGCATCCGTAAACTTTTGGGAAAAGGCAAAAAATAATATAAGCGTTACAGTTACATTTACAAAATTCTAACAACGATAAAAAAACACGATTTCAGCTTAATGAAATTATATTTTAAAAAATAAAAAAAATATGTACAGAAATTAATCATTCGGCATTGCAAGAAGTTTTCCAGGAAAGGGATCGAAATGAAGTTGCTGTTTTTCTTCACACTATAGGATGCTATCAGTACGCAAATATTAAATGTTTGAAGTCGCCAATACTAATTGGTTTTATTTGTATGGGTGTTTAATATCTACGACGTGTCGCCCACCAAAATTAAAGTATTGTGTGTTTGAGAGGCGAATTTAAATACATATTTTGTGATTAGTGATGTTTAAAATGGAAACTACTCTGGACGGCCTTAACAAAAATAGTAGTCTGAATACATATAAGACTGTTCATTAACTGTGTTAACACAAAGGACAAAGAAAATATTTGCATTTTGTCTACTCACTGCTAGAAAGCATCAAAAAGTATTGGACAGAAATAGCCTCGTAACAACTGCGTTCAAGACTCCAAATATAACGCACGTATCTTTCACATTGTACTTTAATATGACCAGAAAATGAAAATGAGCGTTTCACTTCAGTTGCCTAGCTCACTGTCACTTGCCCAGAATGTCTTCACTTTCTATACATGTGCCATGTTCGTAAAGTTAGGTTCCTAGATTGATCTCAACAAGATTAGAAAATACCGTAGTTAAACTTAATATACCATAGAGTGACTTATATACATTTTTGACATAATGAAACAGTTGTTACCAGAAGCATTAAAAAATATAACAGACACACAGAGTACCAAGAACTGTATTGAAAATTTAAATAAGCTAAAGAAAATAACAAGCGTTCAGAGTGAAACAGATGAGACTGTATTTTAAAAAGTTATTTTAATTCCTGTTCATAGAGATAAGGTAGGCAATGGCAAGGAGAGTGGATGATTTATATCCCGGCATTTGCCTGGTGGGAATGAGGGCGGATTTTTTGTTCAACTCGTCTTTTCTGTTTTCATTCTTCTTTATTTAACTTCTACATTGGTCGCAACAGCGAGCAAATGCTCCGTTCAATTAATATCTGATGCACAGGCCACACTTCTCCTGAATTCACTCTCCATTATTTCTGATTCCCAACGCCTGCTAAACAAATGCTTCCATACGATCTTTTCTATTTTCATTACCTACTAAAACATTATCTCTGAGTGATATTGCGCCCTTCCATCGTTAGTAGCAACTTTCGAGAGCAGTTAATAATAACAATTGTAAAAAATCAAACTTGCTAAACCAATCCTTTAGTAATTTTAGAATTCAAGAGAAGGTTAAATATATGTAGATATGCTGGACAATATCGGTAAAAATGGTACGGATAATATCCTTATTAAAAAAAAGAAAACTGGAGTGATGGAGCAATAGCAGGCCTGGCCAATATTCGAACCCACCATCAGTAGCTCCTCTTCAGTAGTTGTCATTTTCTAACTAAAATATTGAAAATGGTTTGATAAATAATTTGTGTACGTCTTGTGATTCTTATATATAGGTATATATAGTGATGGATTTACGTATAAGCTAAACAAGCTATGGTCTAGAGCGGCACTTTCTTGGGGGCCCCAAAACATTAAAAGAAAAAGCTGGCTGTAATGTAATTTCCAAATAATAAGATGAAGCAAATAAGAAAAAAATGCACATACAGCGACGGTGTTCTGTACTTTTCTGTATTAGGCTCTTATGGAGCAAGTAATGGGGCTCTGTTTCCGGACGTGCTTTCAATTGGATATCTGTTGCCCAGCCCCGCTTATAATGAGGCCCTTATTTCTCAGTCCTGCTTTTAATGCGGCTTCCGTTTTGAAGCACTGCTTGTAATGGAGCCCCTGTTTCCCACCTCTGGTTGTAATGGGGACCGTGTTTCAGAGTCCCGCTCGTAACAGGGACCCTGTTTCCCAACCATTATACTTAGCTACTTTAATAAGAGTCCATAGTAAAAGTAATACGGAATCTTGTACTTGTATGCATATATAATTCTAGTATTACCCTTTCGCGGACTTCTTAGAAATCAACAAGAAATTTAGTCTGGTAACAACGGATGCATAAGAGGAAGACATGAAACGACAAGCTAGTGAGGTAATAGTAAAATATAAAAGAATTACATAAGCGGCAATACTTTTTTATATCGCGAAATTATAGATATTACGCTGTAAGTAAACGTCCCCGCACAATATTGCGCCGAGTCGGCAAATTTTTCTCGATTCTGATTGGCTGATTGAGGTCACGTGACTTTAGACCCCGCCCACGCGGAAAATTCGAATTTTAAGTCACGTGGAATGACGTCATGAGTCACCCTGCTGGGAGATCCCTCACTCGAAATTTTTGAAATTTGTTCCCTTTTACGGGGAAGATGAATGGTATGATACCCCCAACTTGATTCGATGATAGAGGCCACGTGATTTTAGTTCCTGTGCTTTTCGAAATTCGTTCCCTTTTAGGGGTAAGATTCTGATTGGTTGATAGATGTCACGTGACCTTAGGTCCTGGGATTTTTTAAAATTCGTTCCCTTTTATGGGTATTCTCTTTGTTGAGCACTTTGGTACCACGATTGTGATTGGCTGATAGACGTCACATGATCTTAGCCTCATCAACGCGAGAAATTCAAATTTTCAGATCACGTGGTATGATGTCATGTTTCACCTTTGGGGAAAATCCCTCACTTTCTTTCATGGCAGGGGTTTTTAATAAGTTTTCTTTTAAAGATTATTCTCATAGATGAGTGCTTTGGTACCTAGATTCTGATTGGGTGATAGAAGTCATGTGATCTTAGGCCCCCGACCATGTGGGAAATTCAAATTTTAGGTCACATGGTATGACATAATGAGTTAACATTGCGGGAAAATTTACCCTTCTGGATTTTAGATTTATATTCCCTTTTATGGTTACCCTTTGGTACGATGATGTACTGAAGTTCCCCTCCAATATTATCTTTTCTTTCTATGGGTAACATGGTTAACCTCTATCTTACCGTGATGGAGAATGAGCCCATCTTATATGTTCACGTGTGGAGATTGAGTACAGAATCTTGTGCTTGAATTAGTATGCCTCTGAAAGGATACATTTATTCTCTAACAATGGTGAAAGAGGGAGCCGTTTGTAGATTAACTAAAGAGATGATATTGTACAAAACACTGTTGCGATATTGAGCGATTTTTAAACGGTAAACATTTTGCTGCTTACTAGGCGCTTTGTTAATGGAGACAGTGTTCCCAAATTTTTAAAATCTAAACTGCTCCGATTCTTTTCAAAACGCTTTTCCTTAGTGCAAGCTGCAAGAAATTTCAAACTAAAAGTTTCGAAAATTAAATTTTTTTCAATCAAAAAATTGATTAAAATTTTCAAAATTAAAACTTTCTCGAACCAAAAAATATTTGAACAAAATTTACAAAATTAAAAAAGTTTCGAACCAAACAATTATAATGAAAATTATAAAAACTAAAAACTTTTCGAACAGAAAAATTTAAACAAAATTTTCAAAACTATAAATTTTTGGAACAAAGAAAATGAAATTAAAATTTCCAAAACAAGATTTTTCGAACAAAAAATTGAAACTAAAATAATCAAAACAAATTTTTCGAACTAAATTTTAAAACCAAATTTTTCGAATTAAAAATTGGAAACTAAAAAAATTTCAAAACAAAAATTTTTCGAACAATTTTTAAAAATTTTCGAACCAAAGAAATTGAAACTAAAAAAATTTCAAAAGAATTTGTTTTGAACAAAATTTTTTAAGCATAATTTTTCGAATAACCAATATTTAAAAAAGTTTTGTACTAAAAGATTTAAATCAAATCTGATAATTTCCAAATCAAACTTTCTCTGGAACTAAACTTTTAAAATTTTCGAACTAAAAATTAAGAACCAAATTTTATAAAATAAAATCTTAAATTAACATTCTTCAATTAGTTTTCAGAAGGAAATATTTTCAAATTAATCATTTGGACAAATCTTGGAAAAATTTTCAACTTCAAATTATCAAACTAAATTTTCAAGATTAACATTACTTGATAACGAGTGTTCGGGGTTTGAAGAAATAACAAAACATTTTTTCAACTTGTATTTTAACAAAAGGTTTGCTTTTCTCGTACATTTTTATAAATACGATAAGTACAGAATCTGGGTCAATGAATACGTTGAACGTGTCATTCTCGAATCTTGTAGACGTATCCTGTAAAGAAAAAGAAGGTGCAATAGATTACTTTATGATTTTGTTTTCCTGAGAGATAAAAACGAGTAAATATTGATAAGAGAGAAATAAAACTTACTCCTAAAAGAAGGATATGATCACTCTCTGGCCGTGTCCAAAAGTGCATAGTGCACACTTCGAGGATGCACACTCGAAGTCTACAAATGGAGTGCACACTAAATAGTGTACACTTCGTAAAATTAGCTTTTGATCAGCACTTGCTTACAGCGCCTCGTTGTGGTGGAATATGGAACATTGATGACAAAAGAAGGGAGAATTACGCGTACTAGAAAAAATTAGCATGCTTTTTTTTCTTTAGATGAATGACTTTCCAGTTATATTAAAGATAAATAAACCGTACAGATTGACTATATGGGGTAACCATAAAATGATTTAAGAGTTTTTTTCATGTATGCCAACAGCTTCAGCTTTGCCGTGCCTGCAAATATTTGTCATTTTGGGTATTTCACGCGCAGATTAACAAGAGCGGAGCATAAATGCAATACATATATAATATATGTGTGCGTTGTCTTATGTGCACAATAAACTCGTAACAGCATAAAAAACACTAAACTATTGGGGATATTCTACTTTATTAGGCATGCTTGCGGAGGGAATATTTAATAATCTCCCGAAAGAAGAGTAGCACTGGTGATTAGGGCGCTGAAGACACTTTTGCGAATTAGTTTAGGAATCTTATTGCAACTGAAAGTAGGCAACGTGCAAGAGCGTTAGGACACCGAGGGGAGCGGTTTTTACAATAATGTGGCACAAAACTACTTTGGGAGAGGGTTGATACTGAGTATAATTGCTTCCTGTACGGTAGATTTCACAACAATGACAGTATAATTGTTGTAGTTCTACTGTATTCTTTCAGTTCAGGCATACTGATTGAACTCTTTCTACCATATTGCGCTAATATTGAAGTTCCTTAGATGTTATTCTTTCACTGTGAATTTATTGATTTTACCTGGAAATCATCGAAATAGTGTCTCCGTATTCTTAATCTACAGCAAAAGTTAACACATAGAAGGATGACAAGGAAAGAAATGGTAAAGTTGAACAACATGAGGACCAAAATTACAGAAAAAAGCTATTATGTCGCTATGAAATACCAATTTATAAGGATAATGCATACTCAAGGCGAATAACCCTAATGAAAGTAGTATGGTAAAAATAACAAAAAAAAAAGTGAGATTACTATCTTATAAGCCTGCTTGAATGGAGTTCTGTATATTGTATACACTTCAACATTTACGTGCATTTTACTACGCTTTCGGCGCCCTACATCTCTCTTGAAATATACTCTCCTACATGCTTCCCACTGCGAAAATGGTTATTCATTAACGAAACAAATCCCCTCGTCCAAATATAAACGTAAAATAAACTACTAAAAATATAAGAATTTTATGAAAATTAAGAGACGGTTTTATGAAAAAATACAGTATGTAATGTAATGGCTCTCATTGTTCAACTATACGGAAGAAATTATTGTTCATAATCTTTTAGTACTGGGTACAGTAATGGGATTATATGAATTAAGAGGAAGGCAAGTCTTTACTTTGGACATTTCTTTCAATGAATCGTTCAATGATCCGATTCGTAACGAAGACGGAAAAGAAAGTGCTCTGCGGGGTTCCAACCAGCCTTCACTCGCTAACACTCGCTCGTCAATATTATGTGAATTAAATATTATACTTTGGTACAAAAAGGAACCAACCTACCTACTACCTTATATACAGTATATGGGTGAAGAGGCAAGTTGTTAAAACCGGAACCAAGAGATCAAATCGCTAAATCGAAGAATAAAAAAATTGAAATGGCAATAGTAAAGACTTACCAGGAGTAATTTGTGAAATCTTTGATAAATGTGGAGAAAGGAATTTTTGATCTGTATTTCACTTTTCGGTACCTGTCAAAAATACACAATGTATGGTAATTGGTATATTACAGTCTCTCTCAAGTGCAAGGAAATATGGTATCGTTGAAAGGAATTCGTTTAGAATCAAAACTATAAAATTAGGCTTATGTGTCTATGAATTAACATTTGCGGCTGCGGCTGTAGCTGTAGCTATAGAGAAATGAATAATCTATGTATACTATGCTAGAACTTAATATATTCATACACCATTAAAATTTGTCATTTACGTACAAATAGCCGCATTACCGATAGTGCAACTATTTCAATTAAGCTACATAAACCATGTAATATTTAAGCACAAATGTCTTTATAGCATTATTAAAGAAACTATTTGTTTGTTTTCCCTATACTATTTTAAATTCTATTGCATACTCAAAGAACATAATGTAAATACATTTGTTATTTGCGTAATATTTTTATATTCGACTTGTAAAATCACTAACTTGTATGTTTATCAAGTAAATTATTATAAAATCAGTCCACAAATATATTTACTTAAACAAAAATATTAAGAATATGCCTATTAAAATTTTATTAGGTCATTCTACGAGAAATCGCCATATTAAGCACACAAGTATACTAACGTAGTGTACATCCTCGCACACTACGCACTATGCACTCGCACACTTGTGAACTTGGACCTTTTGACGCACACTAGGTGACGTCACTTCCGGAAATAAGCGTACTTCAAATGTGCACTTGTATCTTTTGGACACGGCCTCTGTTTAGTTCCCTCCCTATCTGGGTATGAGAAAAAATGCATTTCTTCCGCTGATGGTGTTGCTGCTTTATGAACTCCTCTGCGTACAAGATGACTGCATTTTTCTTGGTGCTGCTACTTTATGATCAACGGGAGAAAGGAAATAAGACTTTGTTACAATGGCCCCATCAGGTATTTACAGTTTTTCTTCACCTTCTTTTTCTTGCTCCAGTTTTCGTTTTTTAACGTACCCGTACGGAACCGTATCATATGAATTGAGTACTCTGAGTCGTCGGTTTGTGTACTGGATGCTGTATATTTTTTGTTCTTTGGGAGTGACCCTGGTATGATCTTTGGTCCAGCATATTTTATGGGAGATGGTAATGGTGACTTGTCCATGGCATTGATTCGAAGTCATTTCTTTTAAAGTGTTGAATTTGAACGTTGTTCTGCATCGTAGTTTAAGGTAAATCCTATAGTCTTGCATATATAGCTGGTGACGTTGGTGTCTGAATTGTATATTTCTAAACTGTAATTTTTCGACCCTCCACTAACATATGTGTTGATCGATGCTCGTTGTCCATAAGAATCTGACAAGTCTCATAAACATCCCAAATAAGTGGAGGGTTCAATGATTGGCTTCCCTGGCTTTTCTGTGCATACCACAGAATCTATACCAAAATATAAAACATGTTCCGGCAACATTTCCAGGTACTTGTACAACTCCAGACTTGCCTGACATGTTGTAAAGGCTCCTAAAACAACATTTCTGTTTCGATTTTGAACAGGAATATGTTTATTGAACTCCCAGAACGCATACAACATGATATGATTGATCGGTACAATTTGATGAAGTTCAATGTCGGGAGAAGTGAGTTTTTCATAAAATTCTTCAGGCATATCAATAATAGTGGTCTGGCTAAAGTTTGTACGTTGCGATAGATTCCCCATAGAGAGTTAAGACATAGCTTAGATAAACTTCTTCCTGCAGAATTATTTTCAATTTTGGTAGGACCCAAAGGAATACCTCCACGCTCCAGGACGTCTTGTATAAATTCCGTTTCCTCTTCTTTGGTGACACATGAATTTGGTCATGCAGAAGCTTCCATTTTCGATTTTAAAAACGTGTTGATGTATTCAGTGAACAAACCTCCTGTTTTCGTGATGGGGTCATATTGTTCAATGTCAAAATCCTATATTTCAAAGATTTCCACCGGTTGATATCCCAATTCTATTGCCTTTTGTATTTCGTACGATACCCATGTTCCGGTGAGGTTTCGCTCCTGATCGTTGTCCGTACACGTTGCTATAAGGTCAGTATTCATTTCTTCGGCACATGCAGCACACAGTGAAACTGTAATTTCTTATTGCATCGATATGAGAGGAGACCATGATAAAGGTGGTGACATGGCATTATCATCATTTTGATCAGACTATTGACTTTACTTGTTTGTGGTATATTTTCATCTCCCTGTAGATAAATTATAGGGTGTCCTACAGGGTATTTAGCGCACTTATTGATGTACGAAAACAAAGAAACAATATCCAAATATATTGATTTTTCTCCTGCTTTTTCGTCGAGTTGGTGGTACAATTTCACACAATTGGTCGTGCCTCCAAAAAGGCTATATCTTGGATTTAAGGGACTGTGGTTCATGTATGGGTGATTCTTGAGATATGTCGCCATTGCTGGATTTTGTTTCAAGAACTGTTTAAATTCGCACTTCCACAATTCATGTACAATGTACCCCAATTCATGCAGTCTTGCATTTTTTGTTGCGTGCCCTCATAACGGAATTCCATGGTGTCTTCCGGATTGCCGTAAAGGGGCTGATTACGGCCTGTAATAACACACACTTTGCAACAATGATACAAACATCCGGCATGCTCATAGACGTGCTCTTCTAATGTCTCAGGATCTTGGTAATAACCATCAACTCGGAATCTCGCAACAAACACTTCTTTTTGTCGAGTCGCATGTAAGACTGGTTTTCCTTCGGTTTTTCAACGTAGGCCAGCCATTGCATTGCAGCGATTGATTACGTACTTGCCCACTGATAACTATGTGCCGGTAGAATTCCAATGGTATTGGGCTCGAAGAACTTTCGACGGAATACTAAATTGGAAGCAATTGCAATTGATTTCGTCTCCAAGAAAGGGTTCACTTTGGGTTCTGCTTCATAAGACGTCATAAACGAAACACATGCTTGTCGCAGTACATTGACATCTTGAATGCAATAGTTTATAATTTCATTCTGGAAATGGAACGTGTCATTACGCTGGTCGTTGTACTACTACATCAACTTGTACCTGTTTTCAACGGACATTTCATTTGCACCATAATACTTCGTTTAAGCAAGTGGTCCAATATACGATTGACTTTCCTTGGTGTTGAAAAAGTGTGGAAAGTAGTTTTTGGTTGTTCGTAAATTGAATACTTTCGATAATTTGCTTAATGTCATAGGCTGGAAGTACAAAGAGTCAATGAATGTAGGTTATTTAGCGTTAAACTCAGTATCTTGGTTCCATTTAATATGACGTCAGATCTCCATTGACATTGCTCTACCATAGTGTTTAGATTAAAATATCCATCGGAACCCTTCAAATTGTGAGCGAGGCAGAAAACCTTATTTATGTTGGGTCGACTTTCCCGTAAATACTGAAGAAAATCATAAATTGTATCCTCTCCTTGAAAAATAAGCTAGCGCTGACCACACGTACTGCAAGACTGCTAGATAATATCATTTTCAAATCATGCAGAACATACCTGTTTTGCAACCAATAAATTTGGAACGTGCACTTACATGTTATCGTCAATGTTCTTGTCATGCATGAATTCTATATCGAGAAAATCAATAAGGCTTTCTTTCTTTGCATGCATGAGTGAAGAAACACAGGTTTCAAACATTGTCGATCAGGGAGTATGAAGCATTGATGCGATCCTAGAACAATCTTCTTACAAACATTACAAAAGATCTCATTGCACTCATGAATGCGTTGTCAACCTCGTACAAAAGAATATACTCTGTAACATCTAGTACATTGTTTCATCATTTTACAGTGCCCATTGATGATATATAGCATTCCGATTATTATTGAATCATTCTTCGCCGTAAAATTGCCGATTACACTCGTTGCACAATATCAGCGTTTACTTCTTGTCACATAGAGGTCTTTGTAAATATTTCGAACACGTTACAGGACAATTTTTCACGTGCTTGTTACTTTTTGTGGCATGCTCCACAGTAAAAATTGGAGGCAAAACAAGCAGTTAAAGATTGAATAGTATTAAAATGTCCAGCGAAACAAATCAAATTTATGGGGGTGCGATTTTCATTGTTGGGTCATTCGAATATGATATCATGACCTGAGAAACTAATATATACTGTACTTTTATATTCTTTCAGGTAAGACTTAAATTGTCGAATTTTATATACACGGGTACCATGGTTCAAATTCACTTCTGCTTTTGTACATAAGGGATTAACTTCTTGGTCTACGACACATTTTCCCTGATGTTGATACTGTGTATATCGTTTCATATTTACATTCTTGTATTTCTTAAGGCCAATAGCAAATGAAAAGGGCGTACGCCAGACATCTTGAATCTTGATTTTTTTGCGAGTGCAATCCCTCGTTTGCTTCATAGCTATTCTTCATTCTCTAGTACTCCTTGCCGCAGACGACCATAGCCACGTGATATATCCACACGATGAAAATAAACGGTGAATGGCTCGTGAAGGAGAAACGAATTGCTGCTCTGCAAAACTCTTTTGAACGAGGCGCACATCGTCTCCAGTGTCAGATTTTGTGTCTGCGACAGCTTATCCAAAATGACTTATTGGTATTTCGTGAAGATGTTACCGATAAACCAACCATCGACTCATCGTGGACATTAGCTGATAAATGATTCAGCATTGATTCAAAACTGTTGCGTACGTATTGAATAATATCCGTTGCTGCGGGTGGTGCGTTAAATTGAATTTCCGTGATTCTGCCCTCTATATTAAATCTCCTATAATGACGAGTGACTTCATTGCGAATGGCGAAACCCGATTCGGCCATGGCTGAGAAAAGGAAAAGCAAACGAACAGGTACAATTGAAATAAAAATATGTAGGCGTGAAAAGTAATTGAGCAGCGTAATTTTTTCTGCAAACAAAGAAGAAAGAAAAATCTTAATCACCTGATATCGTGATAAACAGGAAATTATAACATTCATGATAAATTCTTAATTAAGCAATTCATGAGAAGGTCATGAGATTGATTCCCAGCGGGGTGCTCAGATTCCCATTATTAAAGCACACGTAGTAGAAATCAAACCTGAAACATGTTTTTAACTCCTTGTTTTAAATAATCCCGTTGCTGAAATGAACATTTTATTATTGCCGTACTGGAAATCAAACTCGAGACCAAGTGATAAACATTACGTCAGCATGTAACTGATCTGCGATTCTGTAGTGACAAAAAGAATGCATGAATGAATGAATCTTTCCACTGCTGTTAGATGCGAAAGAGTACGCGTAAGCATTTTTTCCGCTCACAATGAAATTTAAAATGATGCTTGCAAGCTTAAGTGACCCATCAAACATTAACGTTACACATATGTAATTGTCAAAACAAAATCTGTATAGTGTAAAACTTTCAAACCAAATATTCAAGCACTCTTTTTCCTCATAGCAAGGCGGATAGCGTACGGGCATCTGATATGAAAGATTTTGGTTCAATCCTTGGTGGGTTTGCTTTCCACGTCGGGGAGCTGTCAAAAGTTTTCGGTAGTTAGCAATATTATTCTCATGCGTAGTTTTCAAAATTTCACATGCATTCTTTTCAAAACTATGCTAAATGGTTAGCGTATACCTCTTTGGATCTGGTTCAATCCCGAGTGGTTGCTCGAATACCACGTTAATCTAAAGAGACGCTAAACCAAAATCAAATATAAGAATGGACTTGAAAACAGGGAGTAATCTACACCCCCAACACCCCACTAACACCGTCCAAATTTCTTTACACAGACCCCTGGATGGAAAAGGAATATCCCCCCAAATCCAATTGTATCAATCTGTATCATATCGGTTATTTATTACATCAAGTTAAAAAACGTTTAGCGTTTAGGAAAAAAGGCAATATTCTTATTTATTTATTTCACTTCAAAATATGAAGTCATCTCGTTCTCATGTACTGCTTCGAGGACCACATGACCTCATTGTTTCGGGCGCTGTTTCGATCAAAACAACTGACAAAACAGCCGATCTTATACCTACTCTCCTGGGCTCCGCGATCGTTTCCGAAAAAAGAGATTGATGGACAGATGCAGATGACTGAAATTGGCCACGTCTTGAGCGGTCATTCACCTACCTTCTCCTCAATAAGAAAAAATGTGACAATATACTAGTGCTACTCTGCAAGGAGTGTATCAACGGACGGAAGTTAGAAGGGTAGAGTCAAAAAGTTTATAGAAATGAAGAGATAGATATAAATCAAATACTTTTTAAATATATTTTTAAATACTTTTAAATGAATAAGTATACTTATATTCACGTAAATTCATTGAGACGGTTATTAAAATTAGGCAACATTAAAAAAGACAAAACAGAAAGATACAGAATATTTGTAAATTGTAAAACAGGATTTCTGGAAGACAATTAAATCAATGAATAATTTTCCTATGATATTCAGAGCCAATAACGTAGCGAGGAAGGGGCAGGAGCAGTGATTAAGAGATCAAATAATATTACAACAATTAACGTTAACAACAGGGTTAGAATGTTAAAATAATGAAATTGCAACTACACAGCAAAAAAATGACGTGTTGAATCCACAAAAAATGACTGTCATTTTAGCGTGTTACTTGTGTGTCAATTTAACACCAAACATCGCCTTCAGAGCATATCAAAAATACCTTGTTACTGGCTGTGAGTATTTGCATCGTTTTTACTGTTTGGTATGAGCAAAGCTTTGCGAAATATATTTCGCATTTGTAATAACTAATAACATTCTATTTTTGCTGTAATCAGTCACAATAATATTGTTGTAAACCTTGAATCAGTTACACAGGTAGCAATGCTTCCATCTATTTTCTTTATTTATTATTCTTGCGTCTTAGCACGTATGAACAGAAGATGGCAGAACTATTACTTATTTAACTGTTGTCAGACGATTGACAGGTTTACAACATTATTGTGATCGATAACAGAAAACATAGAACATTATTCGTTACTTGGCACAAGTGCTAAACATATTTCGCAAAGCTTTGCTCATATTAAACGATAAATACAAATGCAAATTCTCTCAGGTAGTGACGAGTTATTCCTCATATGCTCAGAAGGAGATGCGCTTGGTGCTGAATAAACACACAAGTAACACGCTAAAGTGGTAGTCATTTTGTGTTGCTCCAACAGCTCACTTTTTACAGCGTATGTACAGTATTAATAACTAAACGAGTGTTATTTCAGCATGGGACGAGGGAATTTTTTTCCAATTAATATTTTGGAGAAAAAGTCACGCATTAAAGATTGCTGTGGATGAATACATTAAAATAATGGCAAAACTTTGCAAAATCATTACAATAATACATATGTAATCAATTCATACGTAATTAGTGGTTGGAAGGGCATAATATGGACAGCAACTATTATAATCATATATTGATGTTTCAGAATACCTTGAAGTTGATTACCCCTTTGGGGAACTCATGGTTTGTACCATACGGGTGTTTCATGGTACATTCCGTTATAACTCTCCTATTTGAGCTTTTCCATCCGGGTTTTTTGTTTGTTTTTCAAGTCCAGAGGCATTGTAGAAGACCTTACATATGGTTTCACAACTTCCTGCGTCGAGATATTGAAGGTGATGACGTCATAATTTTAAAATATATATTTTCTTTTATTAAGCCTATGTTCATTATTTTTTGGCGGACTTACTGTTGCACGTAGAAGATTGAAATTTTGCACAAACATTCAGTCCACTAAGTAGTATTTACCACATTTTTTCAGATTTCTGTGTTAAAACAGGGGATCAAGAGGGGCAAAAATTTGAAAAAAGGGATATTTTAACCAAAAAATCCGTTTCTTCGGAATTTTCCCGCCTTACATACATGATGGAGACATGTGAATGGTACCGCCTGAACGGCAGTTCTATTCTAAAGAGAATGGTGTGCAACCCATAATCCTAGGGTAATTAGGGATGTCTCAGAAGATTTTTTAAAAAATATCCTTCTATATAGAGTAGAGGGGGGGCAAGAGTACGTGGGGGTAAGGATACGATTCCCTAAAATCAGGTGAATATATTCGCGTATGGCAATAATGCGTCACGTGGAGTTTGATGTTAATGGCGTCTAGAACCTAAACAAGTTTGAGTGTGCTGCGGCAAACTACAAGCTATCTAGATAAGTATTTCTTTTTCTAATAGTTTGATATAATATTGGGACATAAGTAGTTAATGAATAACTTACACAATTTTATAACGATTTCAAAGTACTATAAAGCGTTAGTTTCCAACATACCCATTGTTTGACAGGATGGAATAAATTGACTTTCTTCCAACAGTTGGCTGTACAACAGCACGGGAAAGTCAATTGTGTAGTGAGGGGGCAAGGGTACGCAGATACCAACGGGGCAAGGGTACGCGTGCGTACTCTTGCCCCTTCTGTTCTATAAAAATGAATCCAATTTGATTTAGATCTAACAATCAAAAAGAATGTAAATTCCGTTGTAATAGAGAGTGACGGCAAACTTTACGAATACTGCTTCCCATATGTAGCCTCTAACGTTAAGAATTCTGAAGAATCCTGATATTTTCTTATGTACGAGTAGGGATGCGCACGAGACAAGATTTGTGGCTGTCTCGTCTCGAAAATGAGCTGCAAAAGTGATGTCTCGACTCAAAAAATGTATATTTTTCTGTTGTAAGAACCGTGGCTCGACTCGAATTTTGTCAGGAAAATCCTGTCTCGACTCGTCTCGTGCGCATCCCTATGTACGAGGGATAAATTTTTATTCTAAATACCACTCCATACATAACAGTATCTAACGTGGTGTTTGAGTTTTCGAAACAGATAAACGTGTGAGATAGTTACATCTGCCGTTATTGAATAACGTTACGCTTGCTTATTTTATTCAGGTTTCAGAAATACTACGCTTTGTCCTATTTTATTTTAAATGTCAGTAGTCTTCAGTAATAAATTTCAATGGACCTTATGCAGAGTTGTTCTGACGCGTGAATAGTGCCATACTAAAAAGTTCGACTACCGTATGTTTCCTGTAGTAGTCAGGCCTTTATTATGACGCTAATCATACGTCAAAACGACTCTGTATAGAGCGGTATCAGTCCAATGATTGGTATGGGATCCTATAAATATATGAAGCTAACCTAACCTATCATTTGACAATATGTAACTTCATCAAGGATAGGTCGAGAAGTTTTCAAGTTACCCTCGTAGGTGACAAGCATTCTGTAACTGATGGAATAAGCTGAATTTGGAAATATATTTTAATAAAGGGTCTAAATATTATCTGATTTTTTTGGTATCCTATGCATTCCCATTACCGATATAAGGAGAATTAGGGATTTTTCTTTTCTTTTTTTAAATGAGAATCTGCAACGTCTTTAGGTACAATAAAGCCAGTAGGCCTATTAACCGAACAAATGGAGAACGAATTAGTGGAATATATCACATTGCTGGATCAATTCTTCTAATTAACTCTAAAAGATCTAAGAAGAATGGCATACAATTTTGCTGAACGTAACTAGTTGCTTATATCCTTTACCCACGTGAATCGAATGGCAGGAAGAGATTGGACAGAGTCTTTCCGTCGTAGACATTTAACAATTGCTTTGCGACAGCCTTCAAAGACTGGTCTGGGGAGAGCTCGTGATTTTAGCAAGCCACAAGTTGAATGCTTTTTTAATTGTCTAAAAGATCTTGTAAGACAAAACGGCTTTCCTCCATGGGATATCTACATGTACGAAACGGATAAATACGGTTCCTCATAAAGTTACAAAAGTCGACTAAAAATCAGTTCTGAATAAAACTGCATCTAGTGATTTTGGAGTTAACATAACAGCTGTTTCCTGGTGAGTGCATCTGGTTTCTTTATGCTCCAGATGTTTCCCACAAAACAAATGAAACAAGAATTATTCGATGGCTCGCCGCCGGGTTCTGTGGGAATATCTAATTCTGGTTCATTAACTCACAACTTTTCGTAGAATGGTTATATTATTTACACCAATATGTGCGATCAAATTCGGTTACGAAAAAAGGCATTGTTACTTGTTGATAATCAGACCTCTCACATTTCAATCGAAGTGATTGATTTCTGCAGGAAAAATGGGATAGTGATGTTGAGTTTACCACCAAATCCCAGTCATAATTTGAAACCATTAGATCGCTCCTTTTTTGACCCGCTGAAATCCTGGTATTCAACAGTGTGTGATAAATGGATGAGGAATCATCCATACCGCCTAATTCCAAGTTGCGAGTTTGTTTACTGAGGCTTACTACAAAGCTGCAACCATTAGTATCCAGCCTTCAAGAATCTAAAGTTGTCCCACTGAATCCAGATGTGTTCACTGAAGAAGATTTTCATTCTTCTATTGTGGATGTGGTAGACTTAAATGTAGAAGCCAGGTCTGAAGACGAAAGCATTCCTGAAGCAACAAATCAAGCATCAGACCTGAATAGAGCCCAAAATCGTTCATCGGATGATTCACTGGAAGTAAAAAGGGACCGATGCGGCGCATCCAGATTAAACACTCCTTTACCAGTGGCTCGCCTCCTCCATATGTTACCAAACCTTTAAACAAACGCTAGATCCTCACTAGAAGCAAGTAAGAGCTCATGCGGACTGTCCACTTCAAACACTTTTCTGCCGGTTGCTCGTTCTCATCCATCTGTTACCAAATCTTCAACCAGTAACGCTAAATCCTCACTAGAAGCAAGCAAGATCTCATGCGGACTTTCCACTTCAAACACTCTTCTGCCGGTTGCTCGTTTTCATTCATCTGTTACCAAACCTTCAACCAGTAACGCTAGATCCTCACTAAAAACAAGCAAGAACTCATGCGGACTGCCCACATCAAACACTTATCTGCCGGCTGCTCGTTCATCGGTTACCAAACCTCCAACCAGTAAAGCTGGATCTTCACTGGAGGTAAGCAGGGGCCCATGTTGACCGTCCACATCATGCACTCCTTTTGTGGTTGTCAGTCCTCCTCCGACTCAACCAAAAAATCTTGATCTTCTCGAGGCCAATCAGAGATTCTGACATCCTCTCCTTTTAAGCAGAACTTACTTCCGAAACGGCGTCCTCCAAAGAGCAAAGGCAAACATCATCTTGCACCAAGAAAGCTACAACCGAAGTTGTAAGTACAACTCCTCAGGTCAGTGATGAAGTAGTGTACGAGTGTCCATTATGCAATATCATCTACAGTTATCCACCAATAGAAGACTGGATCAAGTGCGCAAGATGCCATGAATGGTGACATGAACAATGCACATCATATAAAGGAGTAGGCACCTTCATCTGTGATAATTGTTAATGCTCTTTTGGGCGCGTACTCTTGCCCCTTTGATTTCGTACTCTTGCCCCACATATAGGGGCAAGAGTACGAATTTGAATGTTTTCATTTTACGAATTGTAGTTCCTCCAAGGATAAAGGTATTTAAAAGTTGAGTTCACATTTTGTAAAGGAGAGTTCAAGTTTTGTTTTCCATGTAAAAGTTTTCCGTTGTAACTATTTTTTACCAAAATATATAAGTTTAATTAAAATTTGCGTACTCTTGCCCCCCTTTCCTATACGGGAATATGGACATTGTCGGTATATATTTTTTGGCGGGCTTACTTTTGCACCTAGAAGATAGAAATTGTGCATAAACATTCAGCTACCCAGTAGTATTTAACAGATTTCTTTCAGATCTCTGCGTTAAAACAGGGGGATCCAGAGGGGTTAAAAGTTAAAGAAGGGATATTTTGACTAAAAAATCCTTTTCTTTAGGATTTTCCCGCCTTAAATACATGATGGAGACACGTGAGTCATACCGTCTGAAAGGCAGTTCTATTCTGAAGAGAATGATGGGCGAAACATAACCCTAGGGTAATTAGGGATGTCTTAGGGAATTTTTATCAAAATATACTTCTGTATAGGGATATATTGGACATTTTCGGTATTTTTTTGCGGGCTTATTTTTGCACCTAGAGGATTGAAATTGTGTACAAACTTTCAGTTCGCGGAATAGTATTTAACAGATTTCTTCAGATCTCTGCGTTAAAACAGGGGGGTCCAAATGGGCAAAAAGTTTTAAAAAGGGGTATTTTGACCAAAAAATCATTTTTTCGGGATTTTTTCGCCTTAGATACATGATGGAGACATGTGAATGGTACCGCCTGAAAAGCAGTTCTATTTTGAAGAGAATGATTGGCGGATTATAGTCTTAGGATAAATAGAGATGTCTCAGAAAATTTTTTACCTGAGATCATGGTCTTTTGCGGTAATTTGGGGCATTGTAAGGATTCTTGATCAAATTTCTCCCGCCCTTAGTATTCAAGATAGAAACTTGAAATTCGGCACAAACATTCAATCTACGAAGTACTATTTATCAGATTTTTTTGAGATCTCTACGTTCACACAGGGCCGTTCCAGAGGGGCCCAAAGTGTGAACCCCCCCCCCCGGAATTTTCCCTTTAACATCACTTTTCCCTCTCCTGATATATGGTATTGGCATGCAAGTAGTACCATTTGAAAGCGAGCTCAATTCTGAACAGAATGAGGTATGAACCATGATCTAGGATAAATAGTGACGATGCAGTAGCTGCTTGACTGAAAGTGTAAACAATACCCCCAAAACCCAGGTACCCGAAAGGGTTACATGAAATTTGTTAATTGTACTCTTCATTTGAAGTAATTAAACAAGTCTTTCGGTGCTTTTTGATATTTAGTCTAGAAGGGAAGGCAAAGTTGTGTGGGTGGTTCACTAGGTTGCTTATACGATGTATTCAAATTTCGTGCAATATTTCGATTTCAGATGAATTGTGTATGCAAAGTGCAGGAGGAAAAACGTAAAGTATTTTCCGCTCTAATACTTCGGCGCAATTAGCTGGTGTATACATACAGTGTCAGCTTTAATTATTTTTTTTTTACTTTTTTCTCTGTGTTCTCAAACATTTAGTTGCTTCCTCACTAGTTCAAACTAAAAGAGAACTCTAGCTACTCTATAGAATATCTCCAATAATTTTTGTACTTACCTCAGTTTACTGCTACACCTTCAACACAGCTTGGGTATTTAATAGACAATGTTCAAACGAAACAAGTGAAAAGATTTCTATAATAGCATTAAAAGGCATTACAAAACTAACTAACACAAAGCAATGTTCTTATATATCTGAGAGTTTAAGTTTATATGGCTGCTTGTGATATACAACACGATGCTAATATATATATATATATATATATATATATATATATATATATATATATATATATATATATATATATATATATATATATATGGATTTATTATACACATCAGTGAGAGGTGGTAATTTAATCATTGTCGAATGATTCATGATTGTATATTTTGTTATTTATCTTCTGCTCCAAATTTTCGTAATGGGGAAATCGTAACATGAATCCCCAAAGTCTTTCAGAGTGCCACAATTTAATCAAATTCGATCTCTTTGCTTAATCTTCATTCCACAAACCGAGAAATGTCACATGCACAAATGTTGCATTATGAAAGTCGAAAGTCTGGGGAACATTTGTGATCCTTCGCCCATTTGTAAAGTTCCTACTGAAAGCAAAATTTCATTTGGAGATGTATCAGTAATTACACTAGCATTGTTTCTTAATACTCGCCACTCTGTGTCTAATTCCTGCATATGATATTCAGCGGGAAGGCGGGCGCGAGAGACGCGATTGAGCCAAATGATTTGTTTTTCACAACTGTTGTGTTAAGTGCTGCAAGATATCTCATTGTATCGTCTTTAAACTAAAAATGTTGTAAATTTGGTTTGGTTCACACTTTCAATCAGAAACTCCAAACGTCGTACCTTAAAATCCTTGATGTGGGATGGATTTATCTGTTCACTTCTCAAAATAGTCATTTCCACTTTTCCATCTAAATATATTTCATCCCATGGTTTAAATTTATTTGGGTTTCTGTACTGAATATCTTTCAGGGGCGTAAATGATAAGTGGTCATTTTGAATGTAACAATGTAGAATCGCTTTTAGTCATTTTTAGTGTTGATTCAATTTCCGAGTACAGTAAATCTATTTTAGACAATTCTGACTGCATTTGTGAATCACATTTATTAAACAAAGGAAAGGGTACTCTAAAAGAGCATAATTTTGTCACAGGGTCATTTAATTTGGTCAAAATATTTTCATACGCTGAAAGATGTTTGTTGAGAACAGCATTTGTAAAATATAAACTCAATACCTCATATTGTTCCAGAAGCCCATGAAGAACTACAGACAAGGAAAGTCAGGGTGTTTGACTCACTTCTGGTAAATTGTGTTTTTACATTAACGAAAGTCTGAAATTCTGCAAGTTGTCCTAGACGTTTGGGCTGCATTGAAAAAAAATATGTACATCTCTCCCATGATCTTCAATGCCACGTGGAAGTTTCAGATACGCATACGATGCATACAATGCAAATGAGTAACCGAGGCAGTTCATTACAAAGAGATGAGGAATGTCTTCTTCTTAAAAAAGTTCATAACGAATGAATCGTCCGTATCATAGATTTGGTATCATGTAATGTACCATTGCAGGTGAGGTAATGAAATTTTTGTTTGGAGGGGTCCAATATTTTTTGAACGTACTATGTACTATAGATTTTTCAATATATATATTCTTCGGTCCATGTAGTATATTCACGTGTTCCTTATTCAAACCAAAATTAACGTGGAAGCTTTGAATAACTCAGTAGGGATTATATTTCGAAGAACAATATCTTTATTTATACATTATCTGAATGTAAATCCTGTATATGGGCATTTAAAATGGATGAGTATTAAAATTATACACTTTAATGCTATACGAAAACATAGGCCCGCAATTGGACAGAAATTCTTGAAATTATACACCAATCTGAACTATTTCCGAAACGCTAGTATTAAGGCGCGATTTTTGTCATTCTCTACCTGGAAAGCAGCGAGCAACAACGTACTAGTTGGCTTCGGATAAATATTTTGATCTGTACGAAAAAAACAGTGAAAACAGATAAAAATTAATTGTAGCATTTAAAGCCTGTCTCAGACAGGACTGAAGTAAGGCTGCGATTCACGATCTAAAATTCACGACCTTACTTAACGATCGTGTGAGAAGTAACTTGCGCTTAGTTCAGGTCGAAATTTTCTGCTATCTTTACTTGGATCCTGACTTGAATGAAATAGAAGCAGTTTCTATTTTCTTCTTGACTTCCATACAACTACGAATAAGAAAAGAGTAGCGCCTGATGACATTCAACTTTATTTCTCGATGTAATTTCAAAACAATGCTGCCTGGACAAGAGAAGCATTAATAATATTAATAGGGTCATACGAAAAATAGGATTTTTTTGTATAACATGAAGTAGGTTTTATATTATTTAAAAATGCAAGAATAAAGACCTTAGAGAAGGTATGCAGTGAAGGTATCCGCCCGAACACTACAGGTGTGAACAAATGTAATTACATCTTTTAAAAGAATAGCAATAGGTGATTTAAGTATATTATGCAATTTGTATACCCAAAAATGTAACATGTTTAACAAAGCGTGCATGTTTACTTTTTGCGCACCACTCGAAATAATTGTTCAAAAATTAGACTTCTTTCAGTAATTACCTTCTGATTGTTTTCTACATGATTTATACTGCGCTACATGAAAATATCCATATGGTATATTTAAAACTCAAGGGGGTATCATAAGCAATTGTTGAATATTTATAATTCTTTTACGATTTGCGTATAAATACAGCGTCCAGGTGCATGCATAAAAATTACAGCCCAAAAAAACACAAAAGAACCTGCGCTAGGTCACCACTAAAAAGCACGAATGCTATCTAACCGAGTCATAGCAGAGCGAAGCTGTAGGGCCAGAGCGTTAGCAAGTGGTTGCGTCTGAAGGGAACAGGCGCGTCAAAGAAGGTGAGTATCCGCATAAGCGCTGATAGTGAAAACAACTGGGTTTTGACAATGATACTAGTTTCAATAGCATTTGTCATGGTTCATTACTAGTAGCGTTCCATTATAAACAAAATACAACTTCTGTGCAAAAATTCACCTCTGGTGGAAAATAGTTTCTATACAGGCATTTTTCATATCAACTCACTTATTTTATCCGTCGTAAAGCAATTGTAATAATTTTAGACTAGTAATCCTACACCTGTGATGCGCCAAAAGTAAAGCAGCGCCAAAAACGAACAATGGGAATTAATTGTCACCAGTGTTATGTGGCTTTCGTGAAATTTTAGGGAACAGTTCCACAATGGTGGCACAATACTAAAATTCCAAGTGTAGTGCATGAGATAGGTTCCCGGCGCGGTATAAGTTTATTTTATGGGCTATGTGGTCATTTTTTGTGGGTACTGAGCTGAGCGGATGCACTCAGTACCTATACTAGAAAATTGCTTTCTTCTTTATTTTAGGTTTCCCCGGCTGATAACTGTCCTCATTTACATATTTGGACGTCATTTGATTTTCAGTTCTACAATCTGGTGGACCCAAAGGGTCTACAGACCACTTTTGAGCTGATACAAACTCTCGCATGTTCGTATCTCGCTGCTGAATTTTCGGAGCTACTAATTTCAATAGCATATGAAATTCTGAATAATCCATTCTGTAGATTTTTTTTTAGTACGACAGTTGATTGCTCTGTGCGTAACAGGTTTTTCGTCTGTTTAATACAGCGACCACGAGCGGCTATGCTGGTTAAGCTATTAGTTTTAAGGATCGTCTGAGACCCCTACATCACCTCAAAATAAAAGAAATTGCATGGAAGTTTGAGTTAACTTCCACTGTTAAGTTGTAGCCTGGGCTGAGGCCTTAGTTCAGATCCATGTGAGACGGGCTTAAGAAATAAATCCGTTGGGAGTAGACAGAGTCCTAAGAATATAGAATTGCCAGCTAAAACAGTGAGAAAATCTGTGGAATATGAAGGTTCATGTTAGGATCACCATGTCTGGTGCTGAAATCGTCCAAGGACAGGCAGGAAGAAATAATGTACTAGTTTTCTGACTTTGTGTGATCCTGCGAACTAAGATTTAGTGATTTAAAACATTTAAAATCTCAATTTCACCCCTCTCAAAGTCAGTTTAGGGTTGTGGCAGCCTGTCCATTTATATGTCTGGGTAGTGTATATATTTGTGTATGTAGTAATGTGATTTTTTTATTATTAACATGGCGGTATTCGTAGGCTTCTTTGTAGATAAGTTGATTCTCATAATGTCAGTGTAAGTTAGCACAGGTACTCTCATTTATTCCTAAATTGACCAAAGCTTAAAACAGAAATGGGTTGAATGATATATTTGGCAAGGTTCTTTTCCCTTTAGTAAAGGAATTCTTACCATTAGTAGTTTCAATATGTCCTTTCTGGGGCATTGAAAGCGTTTTTTGTAATAGGAAAGCCATGATTTAATTAGTAGTAGGGCCATTGGGCCCTGATTATTCCGTTTCCTTTCCCCTAGTTTATAGAGCCCGTTCAATATGGTGAAATTTGGTGATTTGTTTGATTCACATATATGTGAGTTGTATAATATTATGTATTTACATGTGTAGTGATATGTATTAATATTTGTTTTCCTAGTTGTATGTGGGAAATAGCATGCATGTGAGTGTAATTTTAGTATTTTGACCCTAGTGATATGTGAGTGAAAATGTGGTTTATTTCTTTATGGACAGTGTATTTTTAACTAGTCATCTCTTGTAATCAGTTGAAACGGATAAACCAATTCGCAACTCCAATTCATAGTAATAGTGTACCGTAATTACTCATTAGATTGCTTATATTTAACGATGACGGTGCAAAACGTGACTAGTGGTGCAAAGGTTGTTTTCATTCTACCAACACCATTTCTCGCTCGGTTAGGAACTATTCGCTGCTAGTTTTTTTACTCCTATAATTAGTGAACTGTTCAACATGAAAATGCCCCTTCTTTTGTTATTAATTATTTGTAAATATTAGTTCTGGCCCATATGAATAAGTATTTAGACGATTTACATTATAAATGAACGTTACTGAAAAGCATAATCATTTATATAGTCCGGTAATTAAATTATTAATGATAGTGAACTTTGCTCTTTTTAACTTGAAGTTTGTTTATATGCCATTATTTTTGTTGTCAGGCTGCGGTTATAAATTCTCTATCTCCGTTGCTTTCTGTGAACGACTGGATTGTTGTCACTTGTAAAAAATAATTGCATTTAACTAAGAGGATAGTTAATGATATTACATTCTCATCGCATATAAAAATAATATAAAGCCGTGAAGTGAAATATCCTTTGGTTTGTACTGAAAGAATCTAGTCTCAGTTCATACAAATTCTCGCGTGTTGATCAATGTACAAACGATTATGCGGTGGCTTGGTGATTTAATATACATATATATATATATATATATATATATATATATATATATATATATATATATATATATATATATATATATATATATGTGTGTGTGTGTGTGTGTGTGTGTGTGTGTGTGTGTATAGTATATGATAATAAGTGTAAGCAAATAATAGGACGCTTGCGCATATATGTGCCCAGTTGGAGTTTTGCCACAATATATTGATTATGTATATGTATAATATTAATAATAAATATTTGGTGCACTGGCCATTACGTCAGAAATTTTGTGAAGATAGTGTGTCAAGTAAAAGTGATGGATTGTATTTTCAATTCGTGGCTTGACATTAGATAGTAACTAATGATCCAGCCTGATGACAAACGGTAGCCATATAGCAAATGATTCCGGATATTTTCCAGTCAATCACAAAACAGTATAACCGTTCGTAGAATTGGTACAATTTAAATATAGCGTTCAGCTTACATTTGCGATACTACTCTGAAACCATGACTTTTCCACATTACCCGATCAAGGTAAGTTCACTGTTGTCCGCAGAGGTGACCGAGTGGATAGGATTGAATAACATAGTAGATTTATTACAGTAGAATCTTGTATTACCGTAAAGGTGTGTCTAAACCCCAATAGCCATGAATTTCGCTTTTTTATTTCTAGTATATAGTGTTTGAAATTAGTTGACGCCTCAAGGTTTGCGCCCTTGCGGATTTGGGAGCTACTAGTAAGATCTGGCAAAACAACTTACTAGTACAAAATTTATTTTATTTATTTTTTGAAATTTTGCAAATCCCTGTTAGATTTTTGGTTATTTAGTTTTTTTACACTTTACTCGAAACTTCTTTCAGTTTGTGAGGGGTCAGATATTTTTTCAGAACTTCCAAATTAGAGACCATACTGACTTCCGACTAGACCGGCCGTAATCTGAGTGAATTGGTACCGGAAACAGTTAATAGTCAATCATTCCACAAGGCTTGTTCCTTGTAAGATGGTTGCCTAGAAGGCACGGACTCGTACTTAGGCAATCAGAGACCCCGTTGGACCACACATTATAGTAGGCCACCTTTTCCTGCATATGAAAGTATATTTTGCTGAGGATTGGCAATGTCTAAATTCTACTATTTATCTTTGTAGTTTAAGTGTCCTAGCTTATTAATTTGGCGACGCTTTTGCTTTTCCTTTTCTTTTGTCTTCTTTTTCTATTCCTTTATTCTCTTCTTCAATATTTTTTTTTTATTTTTAACCTTCCCCCCCCCAAGTTTTGAACTTGACGTATATCAACCATTCAACATATATCGTTTGAACCTGAATTAAAAACTGAGATGTAGCGAAACACGATTCGTGGAGGTATTCGTCGATGTTGAATATCAAGGGACCGTTTCCCATCATATTTTGACCCACTGCAATAGCGAGAGATGGTCCTGTACAAATTAAATTTTACTTTGTTTCTTTTTATCATTATCCGTTCAGAATTCCGCATTAGACTATCAGTTATTTCTACTTTTGTTTCCATTTTTAACCATAGACGTAATTTCATAGTAGTTTGGGCCCAAAAGTAGTATTAACAATTTTAGAATCATATATTTAAACATATTCTGTGTTTACGTGCCTGTTTTGCACATCAAATGTTCACTTTCCTAACCATGATGTTTGACAATATGAATAGTGTTGTTATGAGTGGGGAATTAGTCGAACTTGTGATATGTCAGATTTTTCCTATGTAAAGTGTTGCAACCTAAAAATTTAATTTGTCGGGGTTATTAATTTGAAAGCTTAAATGTTTATTGTGTATATGTAATTTGAGATACTAATGCTAATTGAATATAAATATGATATTAAAGTGATTTTTATAATGTTTAATTGAGTCGATAAATATGTCTAAAGGGTCTTGGTACCTTACCCCGAACGGTCTTCGGTTGCCATAGTACCGAAATATCCCATAAATGTAAAATTTTAATGTTAGAAGATACCGCCGTATGTTAGATATTCTCTTCAATCTTTGTGATATTATTAAGTAACATATGTAACACCTAACATCATCTGTATTACATTAACTGCATGTAGCATGGTATTAAGGCGGGTCATCGTAACCCTAATGTGGTATTAAATCTACCCTCAAGTTAGTAAACTGAAATCCTTCTGTGAAATTACATTTCAATTCCATACCTCTTGTGGGAATCCGCAAATCTGAACAGTGTCTCCACCTCAGTAATCGTGCTTTCGATAAAAAAAAAATCCCTTTGGACCTTGAATTTTTTTCTTTATACGTAGTATGAATATAACTGCAAATGTGTGCGTCTTGGAATATAAGGTGATAGTGATTTAAAGGTGGTCAATGAACTAGTTAATAATCGAAACGAACCGATAAGTGACGTAGTCACCGTGTTATGAGTGAAAAAACTTTGTTCGTTTAATCCAGGAAATGGGAAAATGTATAAACAAATGTGTCGACAAACTGAATATATGTTTTCTACGATCTATAAACATGATCGCATGTGTGTACATTGAAACAAAAGGAAGGTAAGTACAGGGGCACCAAGAAGGTGCGTCCCTAACACGTGTGATATTATAGCTCGTCTGAAAGTACGAGAGAGAACTCATGGAATTAATTTAATTTTCTTTGCATATATGAGATACAGAATCATTCTAACCTTTATCTCAAGTTTTTTTGCAATATTTTGGAACGTAATGATATTCTCGTATTTGCATATCATTTTACGAAACAGTTAAATAATTATTTTTTCTTTCCTTTCATTTGTCTCTTAATAAATATACACGATTACATTGCTGTTATTCAATTTTGTTTCTGAATTGATACATTTAGACATATGTTTATTGCATATTTATAAAATTCTGTGTTTGGTTTCTTCATAGATGTAATAAATTATCACCAGATTGTAGTTAGATAGTTTCTTTAAACTTTTCACCCATGTCAATACGCTGTCCTATATGTATGTGCGTGTGAGGGAATGAATGATAAATTTAGTTTTAAGTGGTAGCGATTAATATTGATTTACTATGATAGTGTTCACAATATGTAATGTCATATTATATGTATTAGTGTATGACGGAGGTCATCAAAGATTAGGAAAATGAACTATGAAGTCTAATTCTGGCAAAACGACAAGAGATAGAAGGGCGGTGTTAGGCGGCCCACACAGACTCTCAACATGGACTATCCAAAGATACTAAGATTAGATGTGTATAAGGCGAGCGCAAGGGATTCCCCAAATGATGTGAAGCATGCCTCGGACGTTGTCAGGCCAAAGTGAGGTGAGAGGTTGTGTGTGAAGTGTCCATGCATATAGAAATGAATAGCTGAAGTGTGTATGCGTATTCAAGATGGTGGGGAAAGTGCGTGGTTGCATAATCGTACAGGAAAGAAGCAAAATTTCGACAGGTTTACTCAGAGCAGCACAAACGGCAGTCCGGCAGTGGGATAGGGACATACAGCACTCTACATAGGGTCGACAGTTGTGTAATTAAAAAGTGCTAATGGGGAGGTGGTGCAACGTTCACGATAGAGGAACCGAAACCGGTTCCGGTGATAGTACTCGTAGAAGACAAGCTGCAGCTGGTTACTACAATTGCAATACAAACAAAAATAATGAAAAACTGAGTAAAGAGATTCACACAATACTGCACGAGGCCGAGGCACAGCAAAAGTTTGAACTGGCATCCAAGATTCAACGTGTGATTCTGCACATGGAGAGTGAAAGGGCAATTCGATAAGCATTTACTACTACTACTACTAATGATAATAATAATAATAATAATAATAAGAAGAAGAAGAAGAAGATGGTGAGGAATACGAATAAAAATGTATTATTGTATTAGTATTTAGTATTAGTGTTAGTATTAGCATCGTTACTACCAGCATTGTACTAGCTACCTGTTGTCTCAAATGGACCTACATCAAAGTACAATGACCTCCCTAAATATTTCAGATGCATATGTAGAATATGTCATGTGCCTCTCAATGTTCTGTGCGCATGCGTAGAAAGATTCATCGAGACATTCAGCGTGTGTGTTGAAACTTTCCTCCATGAGCAGCATTGCACAAGTGACATCGGTTAATAACAGACTGCCTGGTACGGCCAACTTCCGGTGTATCGGAAATTCGCGCCGCAGCAATCGAAATACGAGCCATTTCAGTCACCATTTAAATAATTAATTGTATAGCTAAATCTGCAGCAACATCAATGTAGCGTGAATGAAGAATCACTTCCTCAAGTGCACCTTTATAGGTAGTATTTTTATCAGACGTTCCATAGGGATACAAGTAGACACTTAATCCAGTTGGCTAAGGACAGGAGTTAATGGAGAGCTTTTGTGAACGCGGCATTCAATCTCCGGGTTTCATAGACCATAGAGTTAGTTAAACATAATACGTGTACTACGGTGTAATATTATAAGCAAATTTATTGAGTAGCATACGATTTAAACATACAATATCAGCATGAAGACGTCCATACATTTAAAGAGATTTACTATTTTTACCATATTCTTGCGGTTTAAAACATTATTATAATCTATGTATTAAATTTATTCGCAGTGTCTTTATTCACATGGCACACGGTAAATATAATTTGAGAAGGATCATAAGAACACTTTAATAATATTTTAGTGTATGTGCTATGAGATCCTGCTGACTAAAACTTACTTTATCATTTACTGAAATCAATTTCACTAAATAGTGCACGTAAGAAATTGTTTACCAGTGCAACATAATTACCAAACTTGTATGATCAGTTTCATAAATTAACTCAGTACAGTCACGAAAGAAAGTATTCTTCAGTTGACAAAATTTCTTTTGCTAATAACTCAAGTATAAATTAAACTATTATGATAACGATTTTGGTAAGTTATCGAATTATAACTATTCTAAGGATAACGACAGAAAGATCCAGATTATTTTTTCCCGAGTTATTGGGAAAAGAATTTGTCATTTGAAGAATATTTTTCCTGTGTTACATAAAGATATTCAGGATGAATAAATTCATCCGTTTCTCCAAAAAATGACAAATTCAACTGGTCATTTTAAAGTCGATACGAAAATTGGACGATATTTAGCATTTGTAGTTACTTCAATGGCAGATTATGTTGTCGGTATAGAAAAATCAGTCATTGATAAAACGTTCTGAACTGTTTGAATTCACTAAAGCCACTATGAAAATATCTTTCTTATACGTTTGCAGTCCGTTAATGGTCTAAAGTAAACAATCACAACATCAGCAGAAGCTTCAATTTCCGTGACCGTCTCTTACCGCTACCAAATAGCAGCTGTTTCACGTAATTAATAGCTTTTTTGAAAACTATCACCAGCGTCTCTTAACAAGTCCAAGAACAGATTCTTTACATGTATGATAATCTCACACACCACTTGCAACTTGAATTTTCATTTAAAATACTTGACAACCTACAGCTTTAGTACCTTGTTTAAGAGACGATAATGTAGAACTAAATAAGCGTTTAAACATAGTACCTACTGTGTGTTTCTTCTGACATGCAGGTCCTGAAAATTAAGCAATCCTATGCAGTCAATAAAAATCAAATCCTAATCTTATTCTCCTTTAGTAGCACTACAACAGCAACATTGCGATTAAAATGAAGTTACATTCAATGTCTCAGAGCAGAAAGATAAATTTCGTCCTGTGTAATATTGTATTAATATTTCTATAGTGTTAAACAAAACTTTGCAAGTGATAAATAATGTATATTTTGAAATGTTATAGTTTCAAATTTTCTGTATTTAATATCGGAATTCTTGATGCACGTAATAATGGTGCTTCAGTATAATTCAAACTTGAAAGTGTATATCAATATTACTATAACTTTTATGTGTGTATGCAATACCTAGTATGGTTGTTATAACCCACCACGTTGAAAAACAAGATCTGATTTGTTAGTTAAGTCTAATTGTAAAGCTAATATTCGTATCAATTTAAGCGATTCTGCACGAATATCCTATTTAACGTGTACAATATTTGAAAACTTAAATCTTATAAATATTAATACTTCATTTAATTCATCTATTAAATGGTAAATTGTAATATCCAATGATGATTTCACTTTTCACAAGTTCTGCATCTTTTAATTTCTGCCACAACAGTTTCGCTTTTGGTAACAATATAACATATTAAGGAATATGTACTGCACTTAATCCTAGATTCCAATCCCATTGTGATAATTGAATATTTTTAATTAATTAATAAAATGTATTGGACTCTTTTAGGATAAACATCTGCATTATAGTTTGAAAGTAATGTAATGTAAAGCTATCATCAACGAATGTTTTAGAAAATAATTTTCATTTAAAGTGAAATATCAAGTTTTTAGTTCCAAAACTAAAGGGTAATATTATTCCGTGTTCATCTTTATGATTAATTCTAACCTATGAAAATATTCCTTTTCGACTATGGTATATAGTATGCTATATGCTACATGTAACACTATGCTATAGTATGCTATATGTAATATAGTATGCTATATGTAACAGAAAACATTTTACATGTCCGTTGTCTACATTATACATAGTTCGTTTCTGAATTATTGGCCCAATATTTTGTTCTAGTTTTACATTATCAGTCGATACAAAATTTGTATTTGGTATATTATTATTTAAAATGATGGAAGCTTTCTGCGTTGTATTTTCCACAATTGACAATTTAGAATACAGTAAAGATTTCTTTCTTATTTTCATTAATAAATTGTAAAATTTATTCTGATACTGGTGCAATGAAATTTTCATACTGATCATTTAATTTTAAAGAATAATTAATAATAATTTGATTCTTTTATATTTAACATTCAAACCTTTTCGGAAATAATATCTAAATAATTTGAACAAATAAACAATATCCAGCTGTTATATTTACAATATAATATTGACGTTTGTTATCAAGAACAGTATTTATTATTACTTCTTTGTTTGCAATTACATTATAAAAATTTCATGCGATATTGTGTCAACAACCATTCTACTGAACTTAAATCGATAACCGGTAGCCCTCTAAGTCTAAATATTGTATTATCAAAAAATTACTATACTACATGTATTTGAAGAAAGCGTAACGGAAATGTCATATACAAAGATTGAATTCATTTTGCTAACTGAATAGAATCTGGTTTAATCCACGAATTTATATTTGAAAGAAACCCTAACATTTAAAATTTAAAAAGGGCTCTTTACCTCTAAGTACTTTTCTAAAAATAAATACTTTTCTTTAAATTTATAATTCTTTTTGTAATTTTTGTTCACAAAATATTGCTTTAAATTTTCCACCATTCCACTGTTTTTATTTGTAACATATCGAATTTGATTCAAAATATTTATCCAAATTAATCATTTCTCGTGATCATGAGGTAAATATTCTTTTTTTCCTAAATTATATCTATTATGTTAAGACGAACATAATCACGGATTAAATTTATATCTTAAATTCTTTCCAGTACAATGTCTGTACACTGTATTCCAGACTTGATTTATATTGAAAGCATTTACTTATACAGGTGCTGTTTTAATACTTGAATAAAAGAAATTATTATAATTATATACAATTTGATCAATAAATTGTTAAATGTTAAATGAAAATGCAACGTCGTCATTTACCTGGACCTACAACATAAGTAATTGAAGTTACTGTCTTTTACACTAACGTGTAGATGACCAGCCCCTATTTGGAATAGTAACTTCATTCACTTGTGGGTCCAGATAAATGGCAACGTTGCATTTTCATTTAACATCGGGTGCATAAAGAATGTACAGCCGAAATGACTCGTTCGATTTAAAAAGAATCTTTCACTTTAGATTGAAAACACCACATTTGGAATGTTTTTCTCTTATATTTTGTTGTAACTTTCATAATAACAAAGTTACCCTATATCAGGGACTTCTGAGACACCCTGAACTCATAAGCATAACCATTGAAAGTTAAATGCAAAATAGTGACTGAAACTTCGTCGTAAGAAATGCCCGGTCATGGGCGTCTCGTTGGGACTTAAAATATTACAAACGTTATACATTATAAGAATGTACCATTAATAGTTTATTCACAATGTCCTTTGGCATTACATTCTTGTTTTTTAATCCATTGTTCTCATAGATCGCTGCAGTAAATGCTCACTTAAAGGAGCATATGAACGTCATCTATCTTAAGAAACGATAACTTCGCAAAACACATCTTGTGATAGAGAAGGAGTGATTGCAACAGTAAGACAGAGACAAGCATTTCTTCTCTTGTAACCCAGTATGACACATCAAACAGAAAGGAAGGAAAGAAGTAATAAGTCAGCGAGATAAAGATGCAGACCCCAGCTTTCTTCTCATAAACAAGGAAAGAAAGATTGCGTGGTTGACAAGGAAATTCTATAAGACGTCCAATATCCTCAGTATGTAACTTGAAACTGTTTGGTGTGAATTGTACTTTGTACCCACGCTCAGTCAAGATTCCTTTACTTCTAAGTTCCAAGTTAAGGAGTTTCACTGCAGGTTTACAACGTCATATTAATCACTACTGTTTTTAGTTCCAAATGGTAAAGTATAGGACAGAGTTTTTCACTTAATTTCAACCATTATTTTTCCACAAAATACTCAAATTTGCACTAAATAAAAATTCTACTTAAGGTTTGGTACTACTGCATACCGTACCATCTAAACACTATAAAGTATTTCTAAAATGAAGTTTCTTTCTTCACTCATTATCCCTTTTAACAATTTCTTATCGGAAGAAGGTGGTAAGTCTATGAAATCACACATTTGCTCCAATAATCTTACTTCTTTTCAACTTGATGCTGTTCCAGTCGGCTTCCGTCTATATTCGTGTGATGACCCTGTGACTGTCGAAGTTCTGTTTTGGCGGTATATATCGGAAAGTGAGCCTATAAATCAATTATATCGCAGAAAATTATCCCTTCTCGAATCTGTAATTGTAGTATTCGATACTTCTGACAAAAACCAGAAGTCTGAAAATCCTGGTCTAATGTACACGAGCGAACTTTGGTCTGGTTCTATGGAATTAGAGAAGCAACAGTGAGAGGTGTAGGGGAAGGACGGTTCTTGTCTTTTTCAACATTCAGCCTGTTTTCTGTGTCCTGGTAATAGTTTTAGGGAATCTTTTGTGTAATGGTTTCGTTCATAATAGTGCATCTGCATTACCGGTAGAGTTTTTGTTGGCATTAAGAATGACGTCACTATTAGTGCTATGTGATTGTAAAATAATGGCTACCTGGTTTGAGTGTGAACTTTCACTTCTCGCATTTTCTGTGTGATATGAAATGTGTAGTTCTGTGCTTTCTGCATTATTTGGACTATCGATAATAAATAGATGTGGTATGTCACTGCTGTAACGATTGCAAAATCGTTACATTTTTGTTAATATCCTCATTAGAAAATTATTCTTTTTCTTCTTTTTTTAAAAAGTAAGAAAGGTTAAAAAATTTGTTTTGGAAGAATTATTTTGTTGTACATTGTTGTATTGAACTGAGAATACTTTGCAAAGATCGTTAAAAAAGACTTTAAAATGATGTATATATGTCTATACGTTAACTTAGTAATATTTGTAATACGGCAGAGAATAAATCTTTTTTTAACACTCGCAACCACTTCAATTTAGCGCAGTATTCTAGGGTGACGTATGTAATGAATTGGGCCCTGCGCAGTATCGAGAGTCTTGCTCTTATATATGCCATTCTAATCCGCTGCGCCTCATAACTGTTTCGTAGTTTATTGAGCCAACACGGGTTGGACTCAAGTAATCGTCTTACATTACTTCGCGCCGAAAGTTGTTCTTTTTAGAAAAAAATTAAAAAACGTGGTCGAAGTGTTCGATGCAGCTGTGCCTCGTATTATATTGTGAAGAGTGCCTTAATTATAACTGTGCATCTAAACTTAGTGCTAAATTACTCAGAGTTTGAAAACGCTTAATTTCAATTATGAGTCTAATTAATTTCTCTAAAGTTGAATCAGTTTAAAAGTGATAAAGTTACTTGTATTTCCCGTGTTTCAAGTGTGTGAAGTGGTGTTAAAGAAAACGTATCTTGCAAGTGAATGAAGTGAAATTAAAAAGGTCTAATTCTTTTAAAAAAGACTTCCGTATTAAACCCTTTTAAAGGCTGGAAAATACGTTAACTTCCTATGTATTTCTGTGAGAGACGGAACACGTGTAATGCGTCACCGTGTCTAGTGCTTGCCTTGCTTTCGATGTATCATTGAAGGTCGAGGGAGAAATTTAACTGGGACACTATAAAAGGGGGAAAAAAGTATAACGTAAAATCAAGAGTTAAATTACACCCTTAAATTGCATACTTTCGTGGTAGCTAATATGAGAAGGATTTCTTTAACTTCTTTTTGTTCATTATTAAATTTTTGCTAATTAACGGTAATTTAAATTTCTAATTAGTTCAGTTTTCGTTCACTTTGAAAATCATCTTACAGTGCTGTTAATGAAAACGTCATTAGTTAGTTAATTAACTAATTAATTGCTGTTAAATGCATTTACTGTTATTGTAGTTTTCTTGGATTTGTCGGCTAGGTTTTGAATGTAAATTGGAAATAAATATTGAAATAAAATAGAAATAAATAAATATTTTGATTAAATTGTCGTCTGTCCGAATACTTTTTTTAATTTTTGAATTGATTGAAATACTCGCGTGCACTGCACTGTATTGTATGGTATTGTAATGGAACAGTCACTAAGACCGAAGAGGACTGGATATGAGAATGGTAACTACCTCTGCCTTTCTGTAACTATTGTTTCCTGCTGAGTTATGGTAAATGTGAAGTACTAATAAGAGTGAAAGTACAGTAGTTAGTTGAATAGTATTTTAGTAGCATTATCACAGAGCATATACCTTAATTAATAAATAAAGAAATAAATAGTTCAGGAAGTAAATTGTTAATAAATATACGAGACTACTTTGAAAAGTCGCGATACTTGTTTGTTATAGTAAGAAAAATTAATTGACGTGATTGTTGCTTTTGCTTTTTTTTCCTTTTTTTGAATTATAGAATTCTATTTAACATTTAAAATTTTGATAATTTGAGAGTATTGATTGTGTGGTTTTCGTGCTTGCCCTAAATTACTGTAAATGATCTCTGTCTTGCGAAATTTACTGAAATTTTTAGAGTAAAGGTTTTTCTATTAAATTTTTGAACACCACCTTCGAAATTAAGGACCTATTAAGGATTTTATGAAAGAAATTTGAACTTAATCACTTGTTGTAATTGTTTCGAAGAAATCTGAATTGATTAAATATTTTAATTTACCATTTTTTGGAATTTCTTTAAATAAAATCTATAACTAATCACCCACCTCCACTCACTTAGGTGTTAAGATTGTGTGCTGGTGCGAATGATACATAGTTGAAAATTGCTTGCTTTAATAATATCTTTATTACAGAATTTGTCCAATCAGGTGTGGTAAAGTCACTCGAGGTCCTATTTAGTTTCCTTTTTAACTATTTGTAAGGTTACCGACTATTTTAAATAGGATTAGAGTAATTGTGAATATTTTCGTGATTGAAGTGAAATTCCGGATGTACGGGAGTTGTTTAAAAGTTAAGGTGTGTATGGTACTTCATTGTGGGAGTCATTTCCGGAATTTAAATGGAGATTGGACTTTTAGGTCCTAAATTAATATTAATGTTTGCGTTTCCTTTTTCGGAAGTCACTGTTGAATAACTCAGTTCAGTTGATTGCAAGTATATTCTTGCAAAAAATTGGATTTGCTTGTATAGAGTTTGAAAATTTTAATTGAAATAAGGCGGAATTTAGAAAAAACTATCAGAGTTAGATCTTTTGGAGAAACAGATTGAAGTTTTTTATATCTCCATTAATAAAAGCACGAGTGACTTGCAACTACCGAAGCTGTCAGCTGTGGATGTTTTCTATTTAAATTTGTTGTTAAATAAACTTAATTTTAATAAAAATTTTGTCAACCTTTATTTGTATTGGCTTGCGTGCTAGAGATTGAATGAATGAGTTTGATTGTAGAAGTAGTTGTAGCGTAGCTAAATTGGAGTATTTATATATTGTAACAGTTGAATTTATTTCTGTGTTACAACTTCCTTGTTTAAATTCTACTGTGCCTTTAGTTTACATTTTGTTTATTTATTTATTTTGGTATAAACATGGAATTTGACAATCGATCTGATATTTCAAATGCTACTTCAGTTAATATTGAAGATCCTATGATAGAAGTAGTTGAAGTTTCTGACATGTCGACTCAGTTTCTTCAGGAGAATATTGTAGCACCACCTAGATTCGAAAATGATGTTGTTTACCAATTAAGCGATGAATTGAATAGACTGAAAATAGAAAACGGGGGTAATAGGAAAGGTGCAAACAGATGTTTGCAAGATTAGGTGCTTCCAGTAAATCACCACAAAATTCTGAACCGTTTAGTCTAGTTGTCGGTTCTCATCGCTATGCGAATAGAAATTTTACAATGCAACCTAACTTCATTGATAAATATCTTAGTCATAGAAGCGAACAGGCGGTAAGGTTAGAGCCTGGTAGGTCGTTTGAAGTTAATCAAGAACCATATATTGAAGGTCATAATTTAAGTAATCCTAACATACCAGTGGGGTGTAGTAGTTTAGGAGTAAATGACCATTGTCGCATACCAGATCAGAATCAGCATTTAAATAAGAAGGAAATAAGATTTGAAAATTTAAATAAGGAAAGACAGGGAAATGATTGTAAATTTATTGTTCCGCCTCCTCCCTTGTATTATAAGGGTGCTATCCCTAAGGTAAGAGACGTTAGGTCTCAAATGAAATCTAGTATTCACAATATTTGTAAAAAGGACTCTGAAATTGAAACTGAAGTAAAGCAAAGATTACTTAACCAACAAAATTCAGGGAACTTTGAACAACCGCCTCAGTATGAAGATAGTGTGGGAGCTCAAGGGTTTGATGGTATTGATAATACGTATGGACATAGTCAAGAATCAGTAAGGTTTCAATATTGTGAACCTCCTAGAACCTTTATGCCTTTAAACACATACAGTGTTCCTGAGAGACTTCCGGTAGTAACAAACTGTGGGGATAATTGGAAAACTTTTAATCCTTTAATAGATAAGTGTTTTCAATAAGATTAGTGTTCCTATTGACACTAAAGTTGGTTCTTTGAAAAAGATTGATGCTATTGACAGTTTTTAAATATTTGAATAGATGCTTATTTTAAACGATCTTGTTTTAAATTACAACTTCTCTTTAACAATGATTTTGTATGCAGTTTCTGTTAAAACTTCAGGGTTGTACACAGAAATAATGAATGATCTTACATTAAATAAAACTTGGCCTGAATTAAGGATGACTTTGTTGAATAAATTTATTTCTTTAAACGTTAGGGGATATTTAATAGGAGTTAAAGTATATAGGCCCATGCAACCTAGTGAACATGTGATGCAATTTATAGACGATGTGTATAATTCAGCCAAGGTCTTAAATGTAGGGTCAAGCGAGTTTAAAATCTTGGAAATTATCATTCACGGTTTGAATCCTGTGTATCGGTACCTGTGTATAGGTGTAGAGGAAAAATTTAACTGGGACACTATAAAGGGGGGAAAAGTAAAACGCAAAATCAAGAAATAAAATTACACTCTTAAATTGCATACTTTCGTGGTAACTAATATAAGAAGGATTTCTTTAACTTCTTTTTGTTCATTATTAAATTTTTGCTAATTAACGGTAATTTAAATTTCTAATTAGTTCAGTTTTCGTTCACTTTGAAAATCATCTTACAGTGCTGTTAATGAAAACGTCATTAGTTAGTTAATTAACTAATTAATTGCTGTTAAATGCATTTACTGTTATTGTAGTTTTCTTGGATTTGTCGGCTAGGTTTTGAATGTAAATTTGAAATAAAATAAATAAATATTTTGATTAAATTGTCGTCTGTCCGAATACTTTTTTTAAATTTTGAATTGATTGAAATACTCGCGTGCACTGCACTGTATTGTATGGTATTGTAATGGAACAGTCACTAAGACCGAAGAGGACTGGATATGAGAATGGTAACTACCTCTGCCTTTCTGTAACTATTGTTTCCTGCTGAGTTATGATAAATGTGAAGTACTAATAAGAGTGAAAGTACAGTAGTTTGTTGAATAGTATTTTAGTAGCATTATCACAGAGCATATACCTTAGTTAAGAAATAAAGAGATAAATAGTTCAGAAAGTAAATTGTTAATAAATACACGAGGCTACTTTGAAAAGTCGCGATACTTGTTTGCTATAGTAAGAAAAATTAATTGACGTGGTTGTTTCTTTTGCTTTTTTGAATTATAGAATTCTATTTAACATTTAAAATTTTGATAATTTGAGAGTATTGATTGTGTGGTTTTCGTGCTTGCCCTTAATTACTGTAAATGATCTCTGTCTTGCGAAATTTACTGATATTGTTAGAGTAAAGGTTTTTCTATTAAATGTTTGAACACCACCTTCGAAATTAAGGATCTATTAAGGATTTGATGGAAGAATTTTGAACTTAATCATTTGTTATAATTTTTTTGAAGGAAATCTGAATTTATTAAATATTTTAATTTACCATTTTTCGAATTTCTTTAAACAAAATCTATAACTCTAATCACCCACCTCCACTCACTTAGGTGTTAAGATTGTGTGCTGGTGTGAATGATACATAGTTGGAAATTGCTTGCTTTAATAATATCTTTATTACAGAATTTGTCCAATCAAGTGTGGTTAAGTGACTTGAGGTCACATTTAGTTTCCTTTGTAACTATTGTAGCTAATAGATACAGGAGACATTCTAACCATGATACCGAGAATTGTGACACTGCACGGATTCATCTCTTTCTCACTCTTGCCTAATTTATTAAAAGCATATGAAGAAATAAGAAAAAGTAATTCCTATGGCTGTTGTTACGCCTATGGGTATTAACAAAATTATGAATTCTATCCCTGTTCTCAAAATAAGAACAAAACACAGAATCACTTAACAAAACTAATAACATACACAAATGCACAAATACAGAACGCATTTAATCAATCTTAACATTCGTATCCGGATTTATCCTAGGATTTTTATTCCTAATGTTTAATATTGCTATCCTAACTTTGATATTCTTATCCGAAACCAATCTTCGATTGATTGGGGCGTAAAACTTCAAGATTTCATTTCGGGAATACACAGCTGCTGCGAGCTGATAGCCTTGGACAAGACGTTTGAATCTAAAGATACAACTTCAGGCAGATTAACACCTGTACAGTCACGCGATTCTTCTGTGATTAGTATCTGGAAGTAGGTAGATTCTGTCCATAACCATGTACCATTTCTGTCCAAAGTACAGTTTACCGGTAAAATTAAGTGTATCGGTGACAACAAACAATGTGCAAAACTGCACGTTTGTTCAATTCTCTGGCATTTAATGCACACCAGAGACTTCCATCAGTATTCCCTATTAACAACATTGGACGTTTAAAACGGCTTGACACACTTTCTATAGTGCCCCCGTTTTAATAAGACATTAATCTGATCTCGAACTTCTTGTTTCAGATCTGCTCGTTTCAGATACTAAGCTGTTGTAAAAGACACTTCCGCCTTTAGTTCCATGTGGTGACTGTGGTGTCTAAAGTTTTTTTTTTATTTTATATAACCATTCTTTTTTCCAAAAAATATATTGGCACAAGAAAAAAAAGATTCTCTAACTTTCCCTTAACTTTCGGCTGCGTATTTTCATCTTAGTCTAATTAACCTTTATCGAATTCCTTTCTAGATTTTATTACTTGGTCAATTTCTTCCTGACTTCATAAATTTTCTTTCAACTATTTTTTTTCTGCATGATCTTCTGCTAAATCTGCTTCCGTATTAGATTCGTATGCTACTCTATACTAGGCATTTTGACAATAAAATGAAATATGATGTCAGACGATTGTGTTATTGTTCGCAAGCAGATTGTGCAACATTTTATAATAACGTAACAAAACAATTTACAACATTCAGTTATGATGCCAAGCATTTGTTTACAACATGAAAGCAGAAGTCACCTAATAAGATTGAAAACTTTGAACTAAACTTATTCTCCCAAAACATTGCAATTAGATAATTAAAACTTGAAGAACATCGCTTCATATCTTACAGATAAATCGCTCAGGACTCAGGCACTGCTCCGTTCTTTCCTTAGGGTTAAATTGGATATTTACTTTGTTTATTTGAAGGTAGATTATAATGAAGCGGGAATTACTGTAATACCTATGAAAAGTCCTGACTAAAATTGCACTATTGCCGAAGATAATTCGAGGAAAAAGAAACGAAGCGTAAATGAATTCATTACGGCATTTACAACTAAATAAGGGAGCTTCTCTCCAGTTTTGTACGTTTGGTTAAGCATTGTTTTATTTATTTTCTCGTGACTATACAGCTAAGATATTAATGATGCTAAAATTGTGCATTTTTTCACAAAATGTACGTAAATACAATCTCAAGGGGAAGTTAGCAAGGTTAGAATTCATCTGGTCTCCTTTTTCGCTCTTATTATTCTGAGTATATGTTTAAGACATTCGATGAATATCTACTATTTGCGAAATGCAAATATTTTTGAAGAGTAGACAACCCATTGGAATATGTTTCCATTGCTCATTCTGAAAAACTCTGATAGCGGCATTATATACGAATTACCTGCTTAACAGCAATATTGAAAATATAGCTTCAGGGTTTGAGGGAAGGTACAGGTTAGAAAAAATGGGTTGTGTGATATGGAGGGTCACCAAATTAGATGGATTCAGGATAGCGGTACGTATCCTATTATATCTTGTCAGGTGCCATTTTATTTTGTAGTTTTACTGCGCAATGTATCACAGAGGACAGTGAGCCCAAATCGGGCGCTTCAGCACTCGTTAGATCCATGTTAGAGTGTGGTAAATATTGATATAAGTACATTCACTGGTCTCACTGTGCTCGTACGTTGTAAATAATGTAATGGAAAATACTTCAGACAAAAGACTGTTGGAAGTTCATAAGCTTGTTGTCACTGCATTTACAACAATGACATTAATTATTAACTAAATAATTTAATAAGAAAAAGCTTCTCAATTGTGTTTCACGGTATGAAACGATGTCAAGAAGCATTTTTATTTCATGAATGAATTTATTGAATTACTTATTAAAACAACTGGAGTTGTGATTCTGTACTGTTGATTTTTTGCTGGGTTTCCAAGGAATTGATGTTCATCTTTTACCTTTAATTACAAGAATTCATAATTCAATAAAGCATGGTAAAGATTCGCTTATACGAGAGTTGAACGAAAAGTAATTGAGAAAAATTTACTGAAAAATGGTCCAAGAAAGACGGAACCCATATCATCGTTAAACGCCCAGCAGCTATAACAAACTACAATTCTTCCATGGGTAGCGGAGACTTCCTTCAGAGAGTTATTAAGGATATCTTCTAGAACTAAAAGATGAACTGTACATGTGATGATGCATTTGACTAACTTAGCTCTTGCTGCAGGTTGGGTCCAATATAGAAACGATCAGCAAGCTTTAGGTACAAAAAGTAACAATATTTAAGACTAATTAGACTTCCGAATGAGTGTTTCTGAGGATATGATAAACTCTACACAACAAGGTCATTCCTCGGAAACCAACACAGACAGTGAACTGGAAGATACATTACCATCGAAGACAAGAACAAATGTAAAGCCACATCTATCTGAATCTGTTCGCAAGAGCAATGCGTCACACCTTCCAGAATTTTCTCATCCACCAAGAAATAAGAGGGCTGTTCACGGAACAAAGCAGGAAGAAGATGCTACAAATGTAAAGTGCATTTGTGCCTTATATCCGGTAGAAATTGCTTCAAACTTAGTAATGAAATCTGTGAGATAGAAATTTGTAAATTGCTTTGCTTTATATTTGTTTCTCTGTTGTTTCATAAAATTAAAGTAGTAGTCTGAAAAATAGTAGATCACTGTGGTAACTTTGATTCTCATGAATGTTAGGATTTAATATGAATGTACTTATTATTGTTATTGAAAACTATATTATATATATATATATATATATATATATATATATATATATATATATATATATATATGCAGTATGAGTTTATAACGACCAAATATGTACATCAATTTGTTGGAAAATAAAGGAGTAATTTAGAAGAAAACACACACAGCTAACGGTTCGAAATGTAACATATGAAATAACGTATATCGGAGACCCATTGTCCCCTATTGGCGACATCTATATTATACATGATATATACGCTGAGACCCCATGTCGCCTATAGGCGACATGCACCGAGCGGACAACAGACAAAGATACGAAGAAAATAACTGAAAATTGGTTAAGAGGGCATTGAACCGTTGGTAATTATAATATTGGAACATAAAATTTCTACCGAAGATTTTTGCTGGGCCCAAGGAGAATGAGTTTGTGTTCTCAACAAAGTTGAATCTAACTTTTACTTTTGTATAATTTACTATGGTAACTATAAGTGCTAAGGAAAGGGATAATGTGGCAAATTAGACTTGTTTCATTAAAGATGAGAATCAATACATCTGAAAATATTATCTTTAAGTATTGTATTTCTTTGGAATAATCTTATTACCATGTTTCATCATCCGTCATCTCTCCTGTCACCTGACCTCTAGTTACATTTATATTTTTTTTGAACATCACGACTGGTTCCTAATGTAGGGAAAAGGAAGTTAGGTATTAGAGCTACCTCCATGTATAATTAATAATTCAGTATTTTTAGCTTGTTCATTTTACCATCGTAGATACGTTTCTTGTATGTTTATTTTGCATACGTAGAAGCTTTGCTTGGTTATAATTAAATACAAACTAATTATTTGCTGAGCAAAACTATATATTTTCATTAAAATTCAACACGTGTTACAGTTTCGCCAACTAACTCTTTGGCTTCATCAGAGACTAATACTAAAGGCCTGACTACTGCAGGCAAGATATGTTAGTCGAACGCTTTAGTATTGCACTGATCGCGCGTCAGAACGGCTCTGCATAAGACTAAATAGGTTTGTTTGATATATAATCCCGTAAGAGAACAATTGAAAAGTCTTACAAAATTCAGAGGCATCACACGTTTCAATAACATACGGAATAGTAGTCGTTTTATCATTCGGATAATAAGTCCTTTCTGGTGATTTTTCGAGTGAGACTCAACATTCAGTATTATTATTACCAGACCGACGTCGAGCCTTGCTCGTCATTTTTTAAGAAATTGATTTTGCTCAATACCGAGTTTTAATATTTTCTTTCGTTCTTTTATATAGCATCCAATGGACAATCATTTAACCATCATTTTCACTCCTCCTTTAATAGATTATGTTAAGAGTCCTCCTACCCACAGAAAAGTTGTTCGCAAAAACAAGCATGCTCTCATTCCTTCAGGTTAATTACCAAACTGGAATTTTGTCATATTTTTTTTTGATGTTATAGACAAAGGATGGTACTATGTAGCTGTGCGGCCCCTTTCTCAAAAACGTAATATGTTTTTATTACACATGTGATTAAACTTACGGTAATTTTGTGAATCAATATAAGTTTACAAAACACGATATTTGAAATTTTAACGGTATAACTCCCTAAATCACTATCTTTTTTTATTCAGGAGTTATTTCAAACGCATTGTAATACACATATTAAACGCACAAAAGCGTCATTTACGAACATTATACATTGATTAAGTTCGATATTTTAATACGTTTTCCCTTCTTTTTAAGTGGTCGTAGTGCTCGCCTTAACTGGTAGATGCCACCACATGGATTTTCCCTTCCTCCCCTTTCTTTTCGCAAAGAAAAAGAAACAAGAGGTCTACTATAGTAGCTGGGGTTCGGGAAGGGTGGGTGAGGACTTCTGTTGAAAGAAAACTGACAAGGAATGTATGGGAGGTGAAAGTCCAGCCTCGTTTTCAGAAACACAAAATTCTGAAATATAGCCTAAAATGTACTACGTAGTCTGCAGTGCAGACAAACCGCCAGACCGGACCAGTCTGGCCAGACGCTTATAAAAGACAAGAGATTAATCTTTAACTTTTTCTATTTCATCAAAGGATATTACGATCATCCGTACGGAATGTCTTATTTGCTAAAACCAAGCATCTACTTTTTTAAAAAAATAAATTTCCTTTGTAATAGGAAAGTAGTTAGTATGTTTTAGCGGCAATATTCAGTGTGCCAAAGTATCAATCATTTTCATGCATTTGTGTCGGAGAGAGTAAGGCAACCGGTTTTGCCCTACACCTTATAATAGCTTTAGTACAACTCAATGCCGGCTTTCTAGACCTGATTCCGCTTCGTTTTATTTCGTTTAGCCTCGTAATTGTGAATGTTTCTGAACAAATGCCTATTTTTTACAGGATGAGGTTGTTAGCCTTACCCAAACTCCCAAGCTGGAGGACCACTCCTTGTCGTCTGCCCGCGGTTGCTTATTTAGTATATTCGCAGCTAACCTCTATATCTAGAGGCCTTCTCCTCGATCCGCAACCTGAGAACGCGCCGTGCCGTGGTGACAGGATCCCAAAGTAAAGTACGGGGAGGAAAATTTCTGTCCACGAGCTTTCACGTCGATAATGGCCTGAAACAAGGAAATGCGTTGTCGACATTATTATTCAACTTTGTCCTGGAATACGCTATAAACAAAATCAAAGATAGCAAGAAGGGTCTAGAGTTGAACGGAGTTCACCAGGTTATAGCGTATGCTGCTGATGACGTAAATTTAATGTGGGATGATAGGAGAACAATAGAAAGAAATGCAGAGGTCTTATTAAACGTTTGCAGTGACTTGGGTTTAGATGTAAATGCAGAGAAAACTAAATATATGGAAGTGCGTCGGGATCGTAATACGGCAGATCATGGATGCGTTAAAATATTTTGATAAAGGGGATAGTTTTAAATATCTGGGATTAATAGTAACAGAATAAAATCGTATTCTACGAAGAAATTAAATGTCGATTAAGAGCAGGGAATTCGTGTTATTATTCAGTTCAAAATCTGTCGTCGCGAGTGCTGTCTTGAAGCTGAAAGCATATAAAATGATAATCATGCCTGTTGTTCTGTATGGTTGCGAAACATGATTCCTTACTCTGAGGGAAGATCATAGAGTGAAAGTATTTGAGAAAAGATCCTGGGGCGAATATTCGAACCCAAGAGGAGCGGGAATGGAGAATGGCGGAAACTTCATAACAAGGGACTACATTATTTATACGGTATTACGGTTTACCAAACATTGTTCGGGTCATGAAGTCTAGGAGGCTTAGGTGGGCAGGTCATGTAACTAGGATGGAAGAAAGTAGAAACGCTTTCAAAGTCTTGACTGGAAAACCAAATGTAAAACGACCTGGAAGACCTAGGCGCAGATGGGAGGACACTATTAAGATGGATCTCACAAAGATAGGAATAAAAACTAGAAACTGGTTCCAATTCACTAAGGATAGAAGTCGATGGAGAGCTTTTGTGAACGCGGCATTGAACCTCCGGGTTCCACAGGCCATAGAGTTAGTTAGCTTTGTAATTGTTCTCAATATGCTGGTTCAACACCAAAATTTTTAAGTATCCTTGTTGGAATCGAATCCGGAACCATGCACACGTTACGTAGGATAATATCCAGATGACTGATAATGGATAATATTCGGATGAAGGAAAAGATTTTAAGTAGCTCATAGGAGGAACACGTACCAGTCTATTCTGCTCATAGAGATGATCATCCGGACAGTGACTTTATCTTTGAAAGTTATTGCTTCCCTTATAATTTCCTTATGTTGTTTCGCGGGGTACGGTGGCTCAGTGGTAAACCGCTTACTTCTGGTGGATGGGTTTCTTTGTTTGATCCCCGGCCAAGTAAATTTGTGGTGAGCAACATCGTACCCGTGTTTTTTGTGTGCTACCGTTCTCTCCCACTTTTCATTCCACGAATTCTTCCATCATCATTCACTTGCTTTAACCAACGTCTCCCTTAACCTAACGGGCATAATCGTGGAACGTGGGATTTCATTTCATTTTTTCTTATGTTGTCAGATTTTGACAAAGAGAATGGGAAAGTATCATGCAATATATAGGCTATATAATTTTATTTTAAGTAAACTTTTAAAAGTTTTATCTTTCTACTTAATCAACATTATGTGTGTCCGCTCAACCCCGTAAAAGTTATCCAATTATAGTGAAATGGTGTATCTTCCTCCAACCTTCTGTAATCACCCCATTTTTGCCGTTGCATTCCCAAGTAATAAGACTTTTATTTAAAAAAAAAAAAACAAGGTAAAGTTCACTCCAGGTTACAATGTTGCACACATACAAAACCATTTTCAAGTAAAAAATATTTAAAAATTATTAGATTTTCACAAAACATTGTATGTAGGCCTATGTATTTTAGGGTGTCAATATAATTCCTATCTGTTGTGGCTAAAATCGGCCATTGCAAATACGAGTGCATAAAAGTGGGTAATCTCCTGCAAATTATGAAGCTTCCTAATTTCAATTATATGTTAAAAATTTTTATGACGACAACTTTCGCTAAATGCTTCTAATTATGACAATTCACAAAGAATTATGTTCTGATGCAGTATGATGCGTATTTTGTTTGATGCTTACCAATCATCCCACTCCTTGTGGTAAAGTCTGTCAGAAAGTATAAGGGTAAACTCCTAAATTAAAATGAAAACAATTCTAGACTGGGTACAACGAGATAAAAACAGCCTAGGAAACGTCGGCATACAAGAAGGTGTGGCGAAATCGAGAACCACTGGGGAGTAACTTAGTAAAGAAGTGTTCAAGATAGATAATTAGAGAGAAGTTTTGGAAAGACTTCATCCAGCAGAAGATTGATAGTAGGTGATTATGATGATGGTGGTAATTTTATTATATCTGGACCCAGGCCTGTGCTGGGATATCAATGAGGGCTGTGGACAAGTCTACTAATAGGGCGCCCATACAAACGGGAGTATATACATTTATATGTGTATATACATACACACACACACACACACACACAAGAAAGTATATTTGAAAGAAAGTATGGGTGCCAATTTATATGAAATAAAATTTCTGTCAAATAAAAAGAAGCTAAATATATCAACGACTTAATATAGCACTGTGGCCTATGGACACAGGAGGTTCAGTACTCTCCACTGATTACAAAAGATCTCCATTGATTTCTGTCCTTAGCCAACTGGACCCAGTTTCTACTTTATATTACAATCTCTGCGAGAATCATTTTATTGTCCTCCCATATGCACCTCAGTCTTTCTAATGGTCTAATGGTCTCCTATTTGGATTTCCAGAGTGCTTTGAAAGCGTTTGTTTTTTCTTCTGTTCTGGTTACATGACCTGCCCACTTGAGCCTCCTAGACTCGATGACCCTAACAATGTCTGGTAAACGTATAAATTATGCACTTCCTCGTTATGAAGTTTCCGCCATTCTTCATTCCCATTCCTCTTGGAGTCCGAATATTAGTCTAAGAATCTTGTTTTCAAATACTTTCAATCTACGAATTTCCCTCAGAGTCAGTGACCATGTTTCGCAATCATACAGCACAACAGAAATGATTATCATTTTATATTTTAAGCTACAAATTCCTTAACAGAATTCGCGACAACAAACTATTTTTAACTGAATAATAACGCGAAATTACTGCTTTCAATTGACATCAAATTTCATAGCGATTATGGTTTTGGTTTGTTAATAACTATCATAGATATTTTAAAGTATCCACTTTATCGAAAGTAAATTAAGCGTTAACATTTCTGCATTCCATTCTATTGTTCTATCATTCCCTATTAAATTTACATCATCAACATAACTTGGTAAATATAATTCAGCTCTAGGACCTGATTGCTGTCTTTGATTATCCTTATAATGTTCTCCAGAACAAAATTAAATAATAATGGTGACAACGCATCTCCTTGTTTCAGACCATTCTCAGCGTGAAAGCTCGTGAACAAGAACTTATCTACTCGAACCTTACTTTGGAATCCATTTAAACATATCGTAATTAATCTACCTTTTTTGGTATTCCAAATTCTGTAAGCATGTTTCACAATGTCTCCCTCCTTCCCGTGTCTAAGGTCAATAACTGATGTGCCAGGACGTTGTATTCCCATTTCTTTTCTAGTATTAGTCGAATGGTAAATATCTGGTCGATAGTTGATCGATTTTACCAAAATCCGCTCTGATAATCTACAATAATTTCATCTGTGTATGGAGTCAGTCTTGCTAATATAATGTTTAAGAAAATTTATTCGATATTTATTCGACAGAATACAAATGCCTCAATAATTCATAGAATCAGTTATGTTGTTTTTCTTCTGAGCTGGAACAATGATTGATTCTTTTCACTCTTTGGTAATTCCTCCTTGTTACAGACAAGGAGAATGAGTTTGTGTATCTTGCTCTACAATTTTTCCCCTCCAGCTAAAATTAAGTCAACCAGATTTTCGTCTACACCCGGAGATGTGTGTTTCTTTAATTTTTAAATAGCGATTTCTATTTCTATCTGGTTAGGTTCTGGAATATACGGTTATGCTGTATGCATTTCCACGAACATTAGTTTTCGGCTGTGTGTTAAGCAAATCGTCAAAGAAATCTTTCCATCTATTTAAGATGCTATCCTGATCAATGAGAACTGTTCGTTTGGCTTTCTCTAATATACAAGCAAGAGGTTGATAGCCTTTCTTAAGTTCGTTGATGCATTTATAAGTGTCCGAATGTTTTTTTTTTTTTTTTTACTATTATCTTCAAGTTAATTAATTTCAGCTTTCAAACATAGCGTTCTAAAAGTTTTCGAAGTGTTCCGCCACATGACAATGAAATTTTATTTAGTTATTTCGTGCGGATTTTGTAGCCAACGCTGTTTCTTCTGTTTTCTCTTCTCTGCTAGCTTAATGCATTCCTGGTCAAACCATGGTTTGTTCCTACGTATTTCTGTGTGCCCCAATGTTTCTTTTGCTGAAATTTTAATGTTATCCCTGATTTCAACCAAGTATCCTGGACATTAGTGCACTCTGAACCTTCTAAAACCGAGAATCTATTCGACACTTCAATCTGGCTCCCCTCTCACCTAACTCTCCTCAAATTTCTTTAAATTAAACCGCTCCGTTTTCACATATTGAATATTTCCTTTATTCATCGATAGTCTCTCTCTTATTATCGCTGCTACCAGGTGGTAATTATTATCACAATCAGCTCCTCCGAACGACCGAACATCAGTTGTGCTCAGGGTTGAATCCAGGGAGTATCCCGGGGGGGGGAATCTCCCCCCGAAGGAATTTTCTCCCCCCTACCCCCGGAGAAACAAAAAAATTCATTCACAAAATGTAGAAATTACTTCACCCAATTATTTGCTTTCTTTCCGTACACGTGCAGACGAAATCCGATCTCTCAATATACATCTAAATGACGCAGACCCATTCTATATAGATATTAAACATGTGGGTCCTTATGCAGAGTCGTTCTGACGCGTGATTAGTGCCACACTAAAGAATTCGACTAACATATGTTTCCTGTAGTAGTCAGGCCTGTTAGTAAGACGCTACTTAATACTTCAAAACGACTCTGCATAAGGCGGGTAATATCTAAGATAGAATACCAAATAGTCAATAAAATTTGCAGTTCTTAACGTTATGACCGAGTTTGGCAGAACATGAAATTTTTAACTGTTGAAGAAAGGTTTGTATTTTAGTAGGTACTATACTCTCGCCCTATATTATATATTAGTAGGTAGCACTAGCACAGATTAAGATAGGAAAAGAAAGATAGGGAAGATATTTCGATCATTCTATATGATCTCTGATGTCAGCCGACTTCAGTTCTTGAAAATGTACAGTTGTTGCATTATTTGAAATAGAGCGCCTAAATCCCATTTCTCCCATCGGAAGTAAGAGATGTAATTGTGTTTTACGATAGTTAAAGTAAACACACCTTTCTTTAACTAAAAATAATTCAATTAAAGGGTGAGATTCAGAGGGTGTCATTTAGAGGGATCAGGGAGGAACAGTTATCCCTCCTGGGTAAGAGATTTATATAGAATTTATTAATATGATAGTAGTATATAAGTGAAAGATTGCCATTGAAGGTGATGAAGATCCTTCTCAGTGCCGTGCCATGGAGGAGGGGCAAGCGGGGCAACGGCCCCGGGCGCCGAAGTAAGGGACGCAAAATTCGGGAGGGAAAAAGAAAAGAAAAGAAGGAAAGAAAAACAGAGGAATGAAACACATGTGTACATATATAAAATGAAAGGAAAAAATTAATAAAAAGTGCTCAAAATCAAGGAAAAGCAGGGTTTACTTTGTAAAATTATCTCACCTATCGCGGCTGGTCTGTCGACCTCACTCATATATACGGGGGTACCGTCGTATACTCTCGCGCCAAGCACTGATTTTTCACGACACGGCACTAATCCTACTGAAGATTTCGTAAACTAAACTATTGATGTGTATGCAGTGAAGAAACCAAGGCTAATATGCTTGATTTAGAACAGAAGTGTGAGAAAGAATGATAACCTTTTTGTTAAGATATTCCTATGTATGTTTGTTTTAGGACAAAAAAACACTTGAGTTAATTTAAATCTTTTTTAAAAACGTCTACATTAGTAACAAATAGTAACTACTGAATATAGGAAATAATAACAAAAATAGCTAATACACGATAACACACTGAGCAAGGCTATGTGATAATATGTAAAAAAAAACACACAATCACGTAACAGTTTCAACAGAATAACTGTGTCTTAACAGTTATTGTGTTGAAACTGTTACGTGATACTGTTACACAGTTGTGCCTCGAAGTCCTAAGCCGGACCCAAATTATGGGGCGAGACGCCCGCGCTTTTCAAATTGTGTGTGTAGTAAGGAAAAGAGAGATAGGGAGAACGGAGTCAGTTGAGGGTCAGATTGAATTAGTGACCTGATGCCTCATTGACACCAATCCACACGCATGTATTAGTGGTATGACCCTAGCTATGATTTACTCAGATCACAGAGCTGGGTCCTAGATGCAATATTTAGGGAATACCACGAAAGCAATAAATACAGGAAATCTAATATGTAGTTAGAGTTAGGTGTAAAATAAAACTGTAAAAATAAATGTAAAATAGGAATTTCAATCCCGGCGTGATAGAGAAAAATCATAGAAAAACCTAGAAGTCTTAACCACTATTGAGCATGCGCGTGAAGAAGTCTCTCCCATGCTCGATGAGGCTCGTGACGTCGCCTTCGAGCTACGTCAAAACTGGCAGAAATGCGTGGGACGAAACGCCTTTATAAACGAGGCCTGTTCGCCGCTCCGGTTGATTCTACAGTAGAACGTCGACGAGTGTGTGTGCTCCCAAGACCCGGACGCTTAGTAGAACAACAGGTATGTGATTATTTTTTCTAAGTTCCCCCTTTTACGTGAGATGAGCACTTTGAGAATGTTTGTGTCGAATACGAAGTCCCTTCAACTTGAGACCAAAATCCCTCTTCGAGAATTAATAGTTTTCCCTTCGGGCCAATGCAAGTTGCGATGTACGAAGTCATATCTCACTATATTCAATAAATCGCGGTTTAGCATAAAACCTTCTAGCACCCATTGAGTATTATAGGGGTTGTGCTCCCACTTAGATGATGTAGTAAAACTACCAAGTTGTAATTCCAAGTAACCGATTTTGTTAAATTCATCTGTATTTCTATTTTTATTTTTTTTTAATAAAACGAAAAGTGAAATGGTCTCTTTGATTTAGTCAAGCTATCCCACCTAATTAGATTCAACTCACAGTCTTCATGTGTTACCTGGGTTTCGATTCCTAGTACCAAGCTCTACCACTAATAGTGCACTTTCTCATCATCTTCGAACCAGTAAGCTAAAGACGTTTTTCGAGACCGAGGCTAAAAGGGAGTTGGACTCCGAACCAACTTTGTAATACTGGGTGGAGACTGAAGAAGTGATCTCAATTACGATATCACAAAAGAAAGTGTACACAATTGCTACGCCAATCTCAGAACAACAAAACATCACATATAACATTTTATGGTGTTCGGTGTTCGCCGGGTAACCAACTGTGTGTTCTTGAATCACTAAACAAATCTCTGGTGCTCATTCACTTTATAGGGGAACCAACTATCTCAGTTGTCCTAAAACGCGATTTTAGCCAATCGGGAGTGATTTTTTTTTTACCGAAGAGCTATCAATAGAAAAAAAGTGAAAAGTGTACGCGAAGTTTTTCTTTTGACTAGTCAAGTAGTGAATCGATACCATGTAAAGCCAGTAAAGTTCAGTGGCGTACTTAGCCTAGGCGGTGTTCAGCCTATGACTCTGATATACAAATATATTTTTTTCTGCTTTAAATAGTGCGTTTCACAAGTAGTAAAGTGGCGACGAAAAATTTTTATTCTCAACTTCTCTCGCTTTAAGTTGTTATAAGTCAGCGGAATAGTTGCTAGGTTCCGCAGAACAAGACTCAGTTCACCTTCCGACGTTTTTCTTGTGTAGTAATGGAAATGAAAAACCGGGACGCGAGTGTTAATACAGAATTCAGCTCTTGTCTCATGTACTTGCAAAACCCTAAGTCTGCTTATGCTTCTGCTCGCTTTGGTAGGGTCACAGTCAGTTTTATCTCTGGTCAACAGAACCTCCCGTTTTACGGGATGAAAGTTCGACTCGTTTGTCCGGCGATAAGTGGCTAATACCCTTACCACTTATTTGGGAGGGATCACAGGCAGTTTTATCTCTAGACAGCAGAACCGCCCGTAATACGGGATGAAAGTTCGACTAGTCTGTCCGGCGATAAGTGTCTAAAATCCTTTCCCATGCAAAGCTTGGGGGTCACAGGTATCTTATTCTTTTGGTCCAGCAGGGCCCCTCTGTAATAGGGGTGCAAGCCCGACGGCTGCCTGGGAATAACTGCCTAAAACTCACCATTATGCAAATGCAATACCTAAAATCAAAAATGCAAGTACATGACCCAATGGTTGGATGATCGAAGTCCCTTTTGTGAATTTAAAAAAAAAAACAAGTTAGAGAATGGAAGTAAAAAGTAAAACTCCTCATAAGTGAACAAATAAGCATTATCTGTTATAAACAGCTGTCTAGTCACTTTCCGTTTCCCGTTCTATGAAGTAAAGCAAAATTTATAAAGAAAGGGAAGTTGAGTATTTCAAGTTCAAAGGAAGTTAAATGAAGATATTGAAATAATAATAAGTCTCATAATACGTAACAATTTGACGTAGTATTTCCGAAGGAAGTAGCTATCAGTGCATAAATTCTTATTATATCAGAGGAAATAGGTTGATTACCCACTGCCCTGGTTTGAGAGGCCACTGACTTGCGAAAAACAGATTTATAATCAAAAATGAGTTTCGCGCAGAAAATAAAAGAGAAGCTATTAGATTTAGGGCAATCTCATTGTCCTAAGACGCCCACGGGCAAGCACCGTTATATTTTAGATCGGTGGAATAATTATTATTGTATTGAGTGCAATAAAATAAAAGTCCACGGGCATTCTCCACCTGAGTTTGGTCGTTGGAAAAAGAATCCATTACCGAGATACTTGGATACGTGGAGTCAGCCAAGATATCGTGAACCAACGATTGCGAGCCCGCAAACCCCAGAAGCACCAGCGAGTGGTTGTGATCTAACGCCGCTGGCCGAGTCTAGTCCTATCCCGACTAGAAATGATATAGAAATACAAAGTGCTGGTTCAAGTGAAAAACCAACGCCAGCTCCTAGGACGATCTATGTAAATTCAGATACGGACGAGACCCCACCGGAGGTAGATCCAAAAACTCTAATGAATGAAGTAAATTTAAAAGATGAACTAGAGATAGCTGAACTAATAACTGCAGGTCAGGAATGGCCTAAGGCAACAATTGAGATAGAAACAACAGCAGGTGTAATACCTGATGTCCCCTCGAACCAAAGTCCCTTAGATAATAATAAGTTAGATGATAAGGAAAATAGATTAAGTAATTTAGTGTTAAGTGTAGAAAATAAAGACATTGGTGTATCAAAAGGACCAGATAGCCCGGTAGCGCTATATTTTCCTATTAAATACGAACTGTCGGATCCTAGAACGCCGTTAGAAATGCAAAGACCCACCTTTCAATCTTTTTATGCCGGTAGTAGTGATGAAACGGTTTATGCCGAGATCGGCCCTGGAACCATGTATGCTAACTTAGATACTGAATCACGAATTTCAGCGAGTAAAGAGCCAATTTACGAAAATATTGGTCTCGAACCCAAGGCTTTCGCGAGTAAAGAGCCAGTTTATGCAAATATAGGAACCGAACCAAGGGAAACGAAAATTGAGAACTCTGACGAGAATAATGAAAATGAATCGCGCTCTTTGTCACAATCTAACGATAAAGCGTTAATAGACCAGATTAAGCATTCATTACAAACAGAACTGTCCCCAGCAGTAGGAAACTTAATTCGACCTTTAACTAAACAACTACGAAACAAGAAAGTACAGGTCACAGTTGTTCGTCGCCAAGGTGACGAAGAAGAGAAATTAGGTATTTTATTTCAAGCGGACCCCTCAGCCCCCTTTGAAGATTTATTACCTGAGGAAAATGTAGTTGGAAATTTTGATATGGAAATACAGACCGACGTTTTTCAAAAGAAAGATGTTAGCGTTCAGACCGAATATAAGTTCCCTAAAATGATCCGGATTGATTCAGACCGTGAACTTAAGGTCCTTCGGACAACCGCTACTCAAACCAATCCTGTCATGTTTGAAGATAGCCTTACCCTCCAAGAGAAACTGCAATATTTGGACAGTATAGATAATATACTCAGTGTAGTTAGTAAAGTTAGGTGGTCAAACGGCGATATTAGTAGTGCAGATTCAGATGGGGGTGAGTCGTTGAAAGACGATTGGTTAGGTTACGAACTACAGAAATTACAAAACGAAGAAATAGCGAAATTACAAAACGACAAACCGGAGTCTCCTCCTGCGTCATCCCTGGAGGATGGGTCAAAACCTTCGTGGAACTCCGAAGGAGAACTCCGATATGACCATTGGGATCCTCCCACGGTCTCTACTCCCCGAACAGCGAACCAAGACCCTCCCACAGAGTACGCTGACCAGAGAAATGGCCTCGTCGCCCCTGCTCCAATTGTGAGGAGGTTAGGCGAAGAGAAGAAAAGTGATGATGCTTTTCCCTCAGTTTGCTCTGACCACCAGAAGCAAATTGAAGAGGAAGAAAAAGAAAATAACGATTCCTGGTCTGAAAGTAGAATAAACGAAAACATTGGTAAAATCTTTGATTATGCGGAATTTGGTGCGTCTGTAATTTGTTTAGATGAAGTAGAAAATAGAGACGATCCCTCAACCTCTCCAACCCAAAGTGACTCTAACAAACAAACTGATAGTGTTAAGAATATTGGTTTACAACCTTCAGCTAGTGCTAGTTCTAAATTTAGCTCCAATAATGAACCTAGTGAATCACCTGCGACTAAAGAAATGAAAAAGTACCAACAAGAGGAAAAGTTAAATCCCTTACAGATAGTGTTTGTTTCGCCATCTAGTAGCGTAATTACACCTACGGCCCCAGTGGAGAAATTAGAGTTTAGTGAAGGGGAAAAGACAGAAAAATCAGTATTTAGCGAACAAGATAGATCTTATACATCAGAATATAGTTCAGAACAAACCTCCGAGTTAGAAAATAGAAGCGTAACTGATACCGACTATAGGTCCGTCTCCGAAAATTTCAACACCTCGGCTTCTTTAGACAGATCCTTAGATCTGAAAGATGAGCCCGTTTCACATTCATCAAGTGAAGATAGGACCTCTGATAAGCAAAAATCCAATTTTTCGTCCTTTTTAAGAGTAGATCCTGAGGATAAGCCTCATATAAATTTAAAATCTGAGCAAGAAATTAAAACTGGTCCGGTTACCGAGACATCAATACCATATAGTTTTGAGAAACCTAAATTTACGGATACAGTAGTAACAGGCAAAGTTAGCAACCCTTCTCCCGAGGGTGACAATCAAAATTCTACTATTGGTGCTAAACCACAAGCCTTTAAGATTTATCCAAATGTTGAAATTCCCTCCTTTTCTGGTAATAGACATGAGTGTGTGGAACTTTTCCTGCAAGAATATGAATTAGTGGCTAGCATATACGAATGGTCAATCCTGGAAATAGTAAATTACCTTCCTTACTGTCTAAAAGGGGAAGCTTTCTCCTTCTATTTAGTAGACCTAGCAAACATTTTACCTTTAAACTATAGCGAGATGAAGGAAAAACTTAAAAAGGCTTTTCCTAGTATTGAGTATACTGCAAGATTAGAATATGACGTTGATACAAGAAAACAACAACCCCATGAGAGTACTTTAGCGTTCATTTATAAGTTAATAAAGGATTTGAAATTCTTACGAGGTTGGGTTAATGAAAGTGAATTGATGAGTAAACTTAGAATGAGTTTGTTGCCAGACATCCTAAATAAGCTGATGCTTGAAGTGGATGACTGCGATAATCTCGAACAGTGCCTACAATATCTTAGAACATTTCACACAGCACAAATATTAGTTAGTCAGAGAATTAGCCATGACGTAATATGGGAAAATGACCGCTCGGACTGGTCAAGCATTAAAGAACAACACCAACCAGGATTTGTACAGATTAGTTCTTGTTACACAGACGAAGTAGTAGCAGAACCGGGTTACAAAACGTATAGGAACAATCACCAAAATACCTATGGCCTTGGCCATGGGCAGGCGCAGCTGTGTACAGTCAAGATAAAAATAGGAGACCGCTGGGCGCAAGCTCTTATCGATTCTGGCTCTGAAATTTCGATAGCTTCGAAAACCCTCTTACCTCCAAAATTTCCACTAACGGAAAGACTGAAGGGTTATGTAAAGCTTCGTGGAGTAGGGGCCCAACCCACAGATTACATTCCTGTGGTGAGAATAGCGTGTTGCTTCAAGGATCACTTGAAAACAACCAAACGAAGATTTCTAGACGTAGCTATAGTTGACCCACAGTTTTGCGCCTATGACGTTATTTTGGGGATAGATTTTTTGCACAAGTATGTCACAACCATTCATTCCAAATATATGGAACTAGCAGATAAAGACGGGAATCATGTCGAAGATCTCTGGTTTACAATCCCAAAAAGTACATATGGGAATCGTCACGGTGTGATTCATACCTTAGATTTAAAACACGTTAAACGATACCCACCATCAGTAGGAAAGAGATCGTTTAATGATTTCCAATCAAAACAGAACGATAATGCTGGACAAACGGCTCACTCTGTCCCCCCTCATAGAAACAAACCAATTTATAGGAAACGGAACCTCCCACTTAGGAGTACGGATCCGTCTCTAAAATTGGTCACCGGAAATCATAGAAGTCCCGTTGTTAGTGTACCTGATAAGAGACAAAAACTCCCTGTTAAGGAAATTACATCTCGTGTATTCGTGTGTTCCAGGGAAACTACAAAATTTCCCTCGGAGCCTACGAATAGAACGAATAGAAAAGTCAATAGTCGTAAAAAGGCAAGACGTAAAAGAACTAAGAAAAGTAAGGTATCTTCCAGTGCTCCTGAGCTGGAACTTACAAATTCGCCTGATTTAGAGACAGAGGAAAAGAACCTATCCAACTTTGACCCTCAGCCAGGCCCTAGTGGAACTTTGGCAGTTAGTCCTACAGAAAGTTCGGATACAGAGATTATTGTTAAAAGGAAAAAGAATGCGCCTTATGTGACAAAACATAACAAAGAGAACCAACACTCTGTAAAGTCACCCCTGGCCTCCCAGGCGCCTTATGAGCCTGTAGAGGGCCAAGCAAATAGTGGACAGTTAGAAACATTAGAAAAACAATCGATAACGCAAGGAAGTGTAAATGATCCCGCAGCCCTCCCTGATCTAGAGAGTTCTGCTCAGGATCATAGTCAGAAAGAGGTTTTGCCAGACCCCTTGGGGCTGAACGACGAACTTTTTGATATCTATCCGGACACTACTTACAAAGTACACCTTCCAGCAACTGTCCGCGTGTCGTCCAAGGCTTCATATGACATAGAAATTACCGCACCAACTGGGAACGTGCATCTTTGGGAATTCTTACCGTCCCAAGGAATTCGATATTGGCACTCCTGTTTGATCCCAAGAGGTCCAGTTTTTACTGAGAATGGAAATATTACTCTGACTATTTTTAATAGTTCAGATCGAACCAGATCTTTGTCTAAAAATCTTTATTTAGGGAAACTTGTACCCCAGGCCGAGTCCTCAAATGATGAAACGGAGAATAACGTACAGGCCGTTAATCAGATCATACACCTTACTAACAAAGATGAAACAGATGACGTGGAAGTCCCTGAACAACCCCAGAAAGTCCCTCAAACCAAGGAAGAATTAGCTCAAGTACTAAATATTGGTCCAAACTTAAACCCTGAAGAAAGAAACCAATTACTGGACTTATTGATGGAATTTAGGGACGTTGTAGCCTGGGACAAGTCTCGTCTGACTGCGGCTACCGATAAATTTATGTGCCCCTTAGAGGTCATTACAGATATACCTGTTTCTCACCCCCCATATAGAGAAACACCAAAACAGAGAGAGATAGTCGCGGCAGAGATCCAAAGAATGTTAGACAGTAATATTATCCGAGAAAGTCAAAGCCCATATTCTGCACCAATTGTGATAGTAACTAAAAAAGATGGCTCCCCGCGCATATGTACAGATTTTAGGGGTCTAAATAGGATATTAAGGCCCAATTATACGCCAGTGCCGCGTATAGATGATATATTAGCATTTCTGAATGGTACCAAATACATAAATACGCTGGATATGCAAAATGGTTACAACCAATTATTAATCCGTCCGTGTGATATAGAGAAGACTGCATTCATCTGCAGCCGTGGAAAATTCGAATTTTTGAGACTACCATTCGGCCTAAGCACGGCCCCGGCCCTTTTTCAAAATATGATGAATGTTATATTTGGTGACATCATGTGGAAGTATGTAATTTGTTATTTAGACGATTTGGTTCGTCCTAGTCCTTCTTTCCCAGAGTTAATAGAAAGAACGAGAATTATTTTATCTCGACTCCGGGAGGCCAACTTAAAACTCAACCCTAAGAAGTGTTACTTTGGGTACGAAGAAGCTTCTGTGCTTGGTCACATCGTCGGTAGGCGAGGAATTTGTGTAGATCCCGCAAAAACGGAAGCTATAGCAAAGGTACCATACCCTACCACAGTTAAAGAAATACGTAGTTTCATTGGACTCTGTTCATTTTACAGAGCTTTTGTCCAAGGATTTTCTTCCATTGCAAAACCACTTATTTCGTTGACTAAAAAGAACGCCAAATTCGAATTTGGAGAAACTGAGAAACAAGCATGGGATACTTTGAAATCTTGTCTTATATCTGCTCCCGTCCTTGCCCACTTTGACCCGAATTAGGACGCCATAGTTTATTCGGATGCTTGTCGAGACGGAATAGGTGGATATGTCGCACAAATTAAAGAAGATAACCAAGAACACCCAATAGCGTATTTTTCGAAATCATTGTCTCCAGCGGAGCTCAACTACTCCACGGTTGAGCTTGAAGCGCTAGGATTTACTAAGACAATTTTGCATTTCCACTTTCTATTGGCAGACCGTCCCTTTATTGTGCGGACCGATGCTCACGGCATATGTTACCTCAGAAATAATAAGATGCTAAATTCTCGTTTCATGCGTTGGGCAATTCGTTTGCAGCCCTATCAATTTACGATTCAACACGTCAAAGGCCGCAATAATGTGACCGCCGACTTTTTGTCAAGATGTCCGCTAAAGGATGAATTACCCTCCAAATTTGATCAAGAAGAAGATTGTGCAGAGGTGTGCAACCTAGTGTTATGTCCCAAAATAGATATCAAAACAATGCAAAAAGAGGACGACAAAATTAGAGAACTAATACAACAGAAGAAAGATAACCCCACTGATCGAGCTCTAAAACCCTATGTTGTAGTTGACGATGTGTTATATCGAGTCATGAACAAAGATAGGAAACTAGTGATACCGGAAAAGGCTATCCCCGACATATTACAAGAGGCCCACTCGTCTCCGCTGTGCGGAGGCCATACGGGATTTTCTCGCACTTACTCTAAAATAAACGAACGTTACTATTTTCCGAACATGGGGAAAATAGTTAAGGAATACGTTCGCTCTTGTGACGAATGTCAGAGGGTGAACATCCCTAGAGAAAAGAAACTAGGTTTTCTTCACCCTTTACCGGTAAAAGAGGAATTGTTTTCCCGCTGGAGTTTAGATATTTTTGGCCCGCTACATAGTAGCGCAGGCTACAGCTATATCCTGGTTATGATAGAATATCTCAGCCATTTCGCAATATTAGTACCGCTACGAAATATTAAAGCCCCGACAGTGGCTAGGGCCATGTTGGACGAGTTAATCACGCGTTTTGGCCCCCCTAAAGAGGTACTGACGGATAGAGGAAGTAATTTTTTATCAACGATAATGGCCGAACTAAATGACTTATTCGACATTAAACATGTTCGAACTGCAGCATTTAAACCGTCAACGAACGGACTGTGTGAGCAATTCAACTCTGTCATTGCAAGCTTCCTTACTAAGTACACGGCTAAACAGCCTACTAAGTGGGCGGAATATGTCCGCTTGTGTGCATATGCTTATAATATATCAACCTCCCCTATTAGGAAATATTCCCCATATGAGATTGTCTTTGGTCAAAAGGCCAGATTCCCCACTCAGTTGGACACCCAGTATCAATTCACGAAAATACAGGAACATCAAAAACAACTAAAGTTAATCCGTAAACTAGCCCAGCAGGCTATGACACATACACAGCAGCAGACTAAATTACGCGTTGATCGCACTAGACAACCTATTAAACTAAAGGTTGGTGACTTAGTATTGTGTAGAGATTATTTACCTAAGAAGAATATTTCTCCAAAGTTAACACCCAAGTATATGGGACCGTATTACCTAAGGAGTATTTCTCCCACAAATGCTTGTAAAATTGAACTCGTAGCAAACCCTAATCACACTCAGATTGTAACTATAGAAAGGTTAAAGAAATATTTCCCCCGAGATAACTCACGCGAGCTAGACGTTTCTAGCGATAGTGCGGACGAGGAATGTTAAGCGTAACATATAGGTCGCTCATGAGACTTAGTCGCATCAACTTAAAAAAAAAGAGGAAAAACTTGGCGTATATTAATTAGTGAGTGTATCGAATGTTTCATATATTGTATAGATTTAAAAAAAAAAGTGGAGTACACGTAGTCAAACATGACCTCTGGCATACCGGAACAAGTACATACATGGCTATAAATAGAGCCTGAAAGGAATACATTGTAAAAAAAAAGTTATAATATACTCTTCATCAATCTGAAAACAAAAAGTTACTTCCTGGAATCCATTCTCCTCTCCCTTCGATGCTGTAGACGGCATTAGACACCCATGGCCTACTATGGGAATAGGCAGTCATCTTAGTGGGCGGCGATAAAAAGTGATCTGAGGAGCAAATAAGTCGTTTTTAGAATCAGGGCCCTACCATATCTACCAAACCTACCATACATACCATAACTACCATACCAAGGAAAAGTTAGACGCGTCACAGAAAGGTTATGTCGAGTTGATACCTAAATGAATGTTTTGCCAACATATTGGGATGAATATTTTTTTTGTTATTTGTGTGAATGTGCCCGGGCACGAATGAGTTACCCTTCTTCTGCTCCTATAGGACTCCCAATATGCTGCCGAACACAGAGAACCTATAAGGAAAATAAATGTTGACATAGCTGAAAAGAAAAAATATTATTAGTAGCTACTACCATTAATACGTACAAATGTATTTTTTTTCCTGTATACTTAACTCCGACTTTAAACATACGTCGTTGCAGCTGCAGGTTCCTCATTCACAGTATAGGATTCCATCCGTTGCCGCCGCCTGATTATTTCATTTCTCTCTTACGAAAAATCCGCCGCTCTCCCTCTTCGTGTTTAGGAAAGCGTTAACCTAGAAAATAAAGCAAAGTCAATATTGCCTGCTCTGGGTTGTTCCGCTACAAACTTATGCCTACTTATGATACACGCGTGCTTACGGGTTGCTTTCTTAAAAAAAAAAGAAAAGGAAAGCTGGGATCCCCCCCACTAGATAGTTACATAGGTTACTCCACACAATGCCTAACCCATTTGTTTTTCCTTGAGCAATTATTATTTTTATTTTATTTTTTTTCCACGTAGTTCGGGCGGGAAGCATATTGGTTAAATTTTAAAAAAAAATAAAATAAAAATACAGTAAGATACAATAAAGTAGATAACGAAATATGGAGAAATACGCCTTAGTTGCTGACACGTTGTTCTCTGCTGCTGTTATTACTGCTGCTCCATGGATATGAGTGAAATTTTTCTGCGACTCCTTCTGGGTGACCACAATTGACCTTATGCGGCTGTAAAAATGACCAATCTCTTAGCGATGGCCAATCTATTGGCAAATTACGGCAATGTACTAGCCTACTGTGTATATTGTACATAATACATTTTCAATTATATATGTATCGGCTATTCATTTTTTTTAAAAGAATGTAAATAGCTACCTGTGTACTATACTTTGCTACATTTAGTCAGTAAGATTACATTACCTTCAAGTTATGTTTAGTTCATGTTGAATTAAGATCGAGTATTAACAGTGATGCTCATTTTTGAATAATGTTTTCAGTGATGTTTATCAAAATGCTGGATAGTATCATATTGTATCATTATTTCATTGTGGTAAGATAAACTTAGGTTAGGTTAAGGCTACCAAATGTATTTCGTATGAATATTGGGGGTAAATCGAGCCCCCTCCATTTTTTTTCTCTCTGTCCTCCCATCATTGGGTAATGGGCTAGAACCCGCTTGTTGTCACTAACTTGATCGCCATGTTCTGTACAGTAACGGTTACAAAAATGACATCATTGTGGGCTATAGTAACATCCTAGATGTTGCTCTACCACTACACCACTATACTCGTGTTTCTCAATCATCCCTGTGTAACTGCCTTCAGACAAGTTAAAATCCTCGCTTGGTTCGATTACAAGGCACATAACGCTGAGATTACAACGCAGAGTGGTATCAAATCACGCTATCACTGGTACAGTAGAATAATAATACTAATAATAATAATAATACTAATAATAATCATAATAAAAAATAATAAAACATTGGAAGCGAAATCAGTACGTGTACATTATTTCATAATTAGGTTCGACACTCGAATAATAGAGATTTCCATAAATTAAAGGACACATATTAAGGATATTCGAGCTCTGTCAACTTGTTCTAAATAAATTTGGTGTAAACTAACTTACATTTATTCAGAATTACACTTATGGTTATGTCCGTCAAAAGATTTAAAACTACAAGTCAGGAGACTTTCAAAATTCGGTGGCCCCCTTCATAAGCGGCCCTGTCTAATAGGTGGAAAAACACTGCTTCACAACAACGCATGGCGCACACGAACTTTAGGATATAAATATAAGAACGTGATGGTAATTATCATGTTAAGTGAAATACGAAATAACAATAAACCAACAAAAGTAGTACTCCTTAAAACTTAAACGTTCAACGAATAGCATTTTGTTCATGAAATATTCACAGATACTTCCTCAACACTCGTCCTTCATTCTGCATTAAAAACTAAAAGCAAAACACCTCTTATCGGGTGACGGAAGTGAGTCCAGCTGTTAACAAGGACTCAGGATGTTGTTGCGTGTAGCTTCTAGACACACCAACATTTATAACGGAAAAATAGATAAATAACAAAGTAGGGAAATGACATCACAACGAAATGAATAATAATAATAATATTGTCCCATAAATCATCACGATTGGGATAAACCATAGTCTCAGATAAACAATTGACTCTTAGCGATTCCTGGTTCGAGCCCCTAATGGATCATTTCTTTTATCCTATATCTAAATTATCGCTCCTCACGAGCGCAAGTTTGTATTTGAATTGGTTATGTAAAAGTAGGTTAGAATCAAATACTTTCAATAGACACTTAGTGGATCACATATCATCACTACCTACACTAGAGGTCCTGAGTTCGAGCCCCGAAATATTCCAGTCAAAATTAATATCGTTGTAAACATGGTCTCACTTACCGGAGATTATTGGCAGTCACGCAATTGTATCTCACGTTGAAAGGAAACAGATAAGTCGGAGATCGAGTCCCGACTCACGCACTTTTTGTATGAGGGACAACCACTTATCCACGTTTGTTTGTTTTTCCTTAGGGAATCACTTACTAAATTCACAGGTAATGCAGACCGCATGTAGTATAATCACTGTTACAATGTAACTTAGGTCACTCTCTTTCATTTTCTCAATTAACTCAGTAGTAATAGAAATCGGTATGGGATGCTTCCAGGATATGAACTGTGATTTCGTTGCACTCGAGTTAACACTCAACTATGTTAACATTCACTAGTAAAACCAATTGGTAGCCTGACGTGAAGAAGTTGAAAACGCATGTTTCAAAAATAATACACTAACAATTCAGGGAGATAGTACTTACCCCGCAACAAGAAACCTCCCCTTAGTGTCTTTCGAGACGTAAGTCTCCCCTTCTCCTTCCTTTGTGTTCTCCGAGCAACATACGATACGTATACTCCAACAAGCTGAAAAATATGAACCACAAAGTTAAGTTCTTATTTAAACTCGTTAGTTATCATACCTAATAATTAACATAGTGCAATAATTAGCATCATACTTAATATTTAAAAAAAATAGATAAAGATAACTCTACTATTTAAATCCAGCCACGCTTTAACTACCAAGTTCGTTAATTGTCGGCTAATAAGTAGCCGGGACACTACACTCCACTGCAGGTTCCCACGTCCAGCCTATAATGCTATGTGTGTGTGGGAGAATTTTTTCGTTTCAGGTTTTTCCTTACAGAAGCCGAAGTAGCCTGCCTTACAGAACCTGCCCAGGTAAAAGCAGGGAAAGGACCTACGCTTTGGAGATAACTGAGTATTCGTTTTCCTTTTTATACTTCTGTTAAAGAAATTATAAGTTTCTAATCACTTGAATAACACTTTAGTTCAAAACAGAAAAAGGGAATTTGATATTTTCTTTGTTATTCTTACTGTGCTACCTACAAAGGGTTGCAAATATAATGAACAAATCACATTGTGCGCAAGATAAGACTGCCTCCTCTGAGGGTCTTAGTTATATTAATTAGCTTTATAGAGCTCAAAACCCTACAATATTATTTCAAGAAATCTCTAACAATCAAGATAACATGCACGTTAACCGAGAATTTCTCAAGTGCTGGATTGCCCTATTGTGAGATACGTCTTATCTTGAACACTATGGGTACACACAGTTGTAATAATGTGTAAAAATACAAATCAGTCAGTCATATCAGTCTGATTGATGTGGTTGAAAATTCTCAATAAGTGTAAAACTAGCCATGAATTTCAATTATGAAAGAATTCTAAAAATTTATACTCGTTTGCTTGAGTTTGTGTTAAATTTTTAATTAAAATTGATTGATATAAATTTTGAAGATACTTTGGAACTAATTATTGTAACTGGCATATTTGTAAAAGTATAATTAGCTTTAATTAAATCTTGTTGAATCTCAACTCTGTTTAATAGTTCTGTGGTTTACGAAGTAACCTAGATTCAAAACTCACAATCTTTGTTATAGTTAATTAAAAAAAATAAAGAAAAGGTAGATAATATTCACATCTCAAGGTATAAAAGATTGTATACAATAGACTTCTTGTACTCATGCATGAAAATCTGAACGACTGACCACTTCTTATTTTCTAAATGAGGAAAACAATGCAAAAATACTTATCTGACAATGTTAAGAAGTCCCTGGTCGGAAGCCGGCGTCTGTAACAGTATACTAGATGAATTCTCTCAGTTGAGATGCAAAACCCCCTTTTTTGCCCCTCTCTCTCCGAACATTCGTCAGCTGAGCTGATAATTTACAAGCCACTTATCATTATCCCAAGCTGTATAGTTAACTCATTTCCGCCACGCTGGCTAAATTCAAACTTCCTTTTAACGTTCTAGTCCTCAACCTGACTACATCTGAAAACAAAATATACGGCCAATGTATGTCAATATGGCCATTACGTCCTGACGTGTTCATAACAAACCAGGTATTGTCCCTTTGTAAAGTACCTTGGATTTAATTACCATCTGAATCATCACCCAGTAATCAATACAATAAGTGGAAAGAATAGTTAATAATTCAGTTTCCTCCATCATTATCATTCCACTCACACAGCAACAAACCGAGTTAGGTACATCAATCAATTTGAGAAGAACTTGTCTTACCAGGACGTTGTTCGATCTTCATCCACAGTCACAGCTTGAACACAAGAGGCATCCTAACAATAATGTGTGGTCAGCGCACCTACACTTAATTCTAGGCTTCCGGTTTATTTGTTCAATGATACAAAATTGATTCTTGTGATATTACTACAATCACATACGATATTTAAACAGGTTTCTATACCTAGATGCTGACGATGTGTGGTCAGCACATTCAGGACATCTGGAGGAAAAACATTCTGTATTCGAATCTCATCTTCGAATAGCCTCATTTTGTGGATAACCCCTGCAGGTTCCATGGATTACTATATCTTTCTTAGATTTGATGTGTGGTCAGCCCCGTTGAATAAATATATATAACAAACAATTACAAAAGGGATTCGGTGGACTTCCTATATAAACAAGTACTTCGCCTAATCCAAAGGTTATTCTGTAACGCATTAATGATTATGTAGTCTAATAGCCTCTTTGATTACAGATATATATCCATTGCCTACCCAGTGTGATGTCTAGAGTAAGGCCCCTCCCTGGTATCTGGAGGTACCCAAGGATCCAGATCGCCGCCTGACGGCCCCATCCAGGGCTGATCCAGAGGGACGATATGGAAATTGATTTTTATTATTGACACTCCATCACTGTTTATTAGTGGACAACAGTGACCCAAAACCTAAACTTCCATCCGGATACAGAACTTTCTCTGTGCCGTAAGAATTATAAACTTCTACTGTGACAAGAAAATCTCTTTTATCTACGGACAGACTCCCATTGACTTACCTCAGTTCATTGCTTACAGGTGAAAAACTCTTCTCGTATCAGTACAAACAAAAAAAAAATTTTTGGACAAGTGAAAAGACTCAAAATAAAAGGAATAAAAACTCCTTTCAAATCAGCGTTGTGAAAAATCATAAGAAGATTGTAAGCAACGTCAAGAGACTTTAAATCTTTCTCAATATATGAAACAACCAAATTTCATTGTAATAACCACGATCTAACATACCAAAAACCATGGAAAGTTATTGTCTAAATGTAAAAATTAAATTTCTATTGTTTGGTCAAGTAAAAGCACAAGTTTGTTTTTAGACATTTAAAGAAGTCTATATGTGAGTATGGTAATCGAGTTTGCACATTTTCATTCCACCATGTTAAAAACCGTAAGTTTTGGAACCCTCTGTATAGTTATCTTTTGGCAAACACCGAAGCTAAAAAGACAAGGAAGTAATTTATTAAATCCTCCATTGCACATTATATTTAACTGTGCTCAACAACAGGTCACCGTGACGTCATCATATAGAGTTATTCTCCGCATAACTAAATCCCTTACACTAGGCATTTAAGATTCAAAAACAGAAAAGTTCACCACAACGGAAACCGAGGCCGGTTATCAGTCAAGGCTAGTAGAATTAAAAGAAAGAACGGAACACACTTCCGGTGTGTTTTAAAAACATATCAACCATAGCTTATGTTGTGGTTAACTTTTGCGTTTAAAATCTATCCTATAAATCAACAAGATCCACTAACATGATGAAACATGATGTAACTTTACTTCGTAAAATTACCTTTGTACCCGCAAAGAAATCCCTCTCGATTTCGGTGTGTATATTAAAAAAGAAAAGGAGACATAAAATATGTTAATATTATTAATAATAAGAAGAATAGGAATACTAACAATACTAACCTATAAACCCCCCTAACATTCCCCCATTATTATAAAGAAATGTTATGTAGTCCCCTGTAAAAACATGTACTCTGGTATAGCAAATGTAACTGCATCCCTGATTATTAGACTTTGTATCTGTTATTACCATAGGCCATTAGGGCATAAGCTAACACACTAACCATAGAGTCAGTATTTTAACCATTCAGACTCCCCCTCTGCTAACAGAACCACTCATGGAAAAAGAAAGCTAAAGTAATGGCATATAAATCTCTAGGTGCGCTAAATCGCACCAATCATTTGTAATGTCTGTATATTGTCAGTATACGTAAAAGTAATCAATGTGTATAGTGTATTGCATACCACACAGGATGAGAGAAACCAAATCGAGGTCGAAATAGCAATCAAGCTGAGTAGAAGTTTAGAAAAACACATGTACATACTATGATTACCCTGTATAGAACAAACCTATACGGTAAGTTTGTAATATATTACATTTATTGCATTTATTACATTTATTGCATTGTAAAGAGCAATAACTAATAATGTGCGATTCATTCTCCGATATCATTAAGATGAGTTTAAATATATTATGCGTATAGACGCACGTAAAACATTTATTAAGCATTAAGCCACTGTTTTAATCGCTAGTTGTTAATTACTCAAGTTTTTTTACATATGCGGTTCAATCATTTAGTATGCAATCGCTTCTATGTTACAAATAAATATATTACCAGATATGTAATGGAGTACTCAAATACTTACAGTACATTACAGGTTATAAAATATTCACTTGATTCTGGAAAGTAGAGTATAGCCTATGATTTGTGAAGTATCACTGGTATATTGACACAACATAAGAAATGTTGTTCACAAACTGTAAGGCACAACCCCGCAATAATTTAAAATTGGTTTCAGGCAACACAATTGAGTGTCCTAGTCTAGATCACTGCATGTTTTTCCCATTTGGTTTATACTATAAACAATGAGAACTACTCTTGTAATTTTATCGTTCATCACAGTCAAACGTTAAAGCGCTTCACGCTATTCTTGTTTAAGTGTATTTAATGTTAAATTTCTTTCATTTATAGTTGAATAAAATTAGTAGCCTGAGACAATCACATTTAACACGTATATCTATAATTGTACCCAGTACAGCAAAGACAATTGTACTTAGCAAATCAGTAAACTCACAAAATCTAAATTTTCTTTATAATACTAGAAGTTGTACTCATAATCGGTTCGAAGTCATGCTTAATAATATGGTTAGGGATTGGTTTAAAAAAAATATATATATACTATTGTGAGTTCATACAAAACCTGTTGGTAGTTATAAGCTAGAAGGAATCCATGATTGTAAGGTTTCATCCTACATAGTTTTAATCTACTAGTTTGTTAATGGAATTGAGTAACATTTATACGTACTGTAGTTAGTTATGACATATGAAATCTTACAATCACGCTCTCTTGCAGTTTAGTCGTGCATAATCTCCAAATCCCTCAAGAAAGTTTGTTTTTAGTTTCCTAGCGCCTGACGTAAGGCCAGTTCTATATTAACCCTTTAACTCCCAGCAACTTGCCTTGGACAACCGTTTCTGTACTTGAATATAAATGCCAGAAAGATAACTTTCAACATTTTTTTTTGTTTATTTTTTTTTACCGAGGTCGGCGGATAACTGTTACACAGTTGTGCCTCGAAGTCCTAAGCCGGACCCAAATTATGGGGCGAGACGCCCGCGCTTTTCAAATTGTGTGTGTAGTAAGGAAAAGAGAGATAGGGAGAACGGAGTCAGTTGAGGGTCAGATTGAATTAGTGACCTGATGCCTCATTGACACCAATCCACACGCATGTATTAGTGGTATGACCCTAGCTATGATTTACTCAGATCACAGAGCTGGGTCCTAGATGCAATATTTAGGGAATACCACGAAAGCAATAAATACAGGAAATCTAATATGTAGTTAGAGTTAGGTGTAAAATAAAACTGTAAAAATAAATGTAAAATAGGAATTTCAATCCCGGCGTGATAGAGAAAAATCATAGAAAAACCTAGAAGTCTTAACCACTATTGAGCATGCGCGTGAAGAAGTCTCTCCCATGCTCGATGAGGCTCGTGACGTCGCCTTCGAGCTACGTCAAAACTGGCAGAAATGCGTGGGACGAAACGCCTTTATAAACGAGGCCTGTTCGCCGCTCCGGTTGATTCTACAGTAGAACGTCGACGAGTGTGTGTGCTCCCAAGACCCGGACGCTTAGTAGAACAACAGGTATGTGATTATTTTTTCTAAGTTCCCCCTTTAACGCGAGATGAGCACTTTGAGAATGTTTGTGTCGAATACGAAGTCCCTTCAACTTGAGACCAAAATCCCTCTTCGAGAATTAATAGTTTTCCCTTCGGGCCAATGCAAGTTGCGATGTACGAAGTCATATCTCACTATATTCAATAAATCGCGGTTTAGCATAAAACCTTCTAGCACCCATTGAGTATTATAGGGGTTGTGCTCCCACTTAGATGATGTAGTAAAACTACCAAGTTGTAATTCCAAGTAACCGATTTTGTTAAATTCATCTGTATTTCTATTTTTATTTTTTTTTTAATAAAACGAAAAGTGAAATGGTCTCTTTGATTTAGTCAAGCTATCCCACCTAATTAGATTCAACTCACAGTCTTCATGTGTTACCTGGGTTTCGATTCCTAGTACCAAGCTCTACCACTAATAGTGCACTTTCTCATCATCTTCGAACCAGTAAGCTAAAGACGTTTTTCGAGACCGAGGCTAAAAGGGAGTTGGACTCCGAACCAACTTTGTAATACTGGGTGGAGAGTGAAGAAGTGATCTCAATTACGATATCACAAAAGAAAGTGTACACAATTGCTACGCCAATCTCAGAACAACAAAACATCACATATAACAATACTGTTTTTACATATTATCACATAGCCTTGCTCAGTGTGTTATCGTGTATTAGTACAAAATGGAAACAAGGCCTGATAGAATAGTTATAAAAATAGCTACTGTAAATAGCAGTTAAAGTTTAGTCTAAAATATTTTTGCCAGTCTTTATTTAATGTTTTAGATAAAATTAGGGAATTTTTTTTAAATATAATCTCACATTGAATATTTATCAGCAATTAGTCTCAATATTAGGTAAGATGTGAATGGAATTGTTAAATATGCTGCTTTCTTGCAAAAATACAGAAAAACAACTCCCCCCCGAGAAGTTGACATACCTCCCCCCGGGTGAAAATGTCTGAATTCAACACTGGTTGTGCTAGACTGTTTTCTTCTGTCTACTAAAGCGTGATCAGTTTGATTATGATTTTCCAGCTAATGAAGTCCAAGTATATTTATGAATGTCGCGACGTGAGAATTTTGTAATCTCCACGGTAAGGTTTTTGAATATTGCAAAGTTCACGATTCTAACACCGTTGCCACAACCTTCCTTATGCAGACATGTATTCCCTATAACCGGTTTGAAAATACCTTCTCCTCCTACCTTCCCATGGAAACCGCCTAACAGAATTTTCATATGATATTTCAGGAGATAATGAAATTCCCATTCTATTCTTTCGTAAAAACTGCCTTTCTTTCGTCATCCTTATTTTCTGTTGGGACTTGCATTAAAATATATATATATATATATATGTATATATATTACATCACCGACCCTTAAGAGAAGTAAAAGGAAATCTATCATTAATAAATTCAACTCATATAATTGCTGATATTATTCGTTTGTGAACGAAAAGCCCTGTTCCTAGTTGGTAATTTTTAAACCGTTCCCCGTAAAAGAACGTAAAATTTCCCGACTTGATTCCTCCATTTACTTCTCATCTAACTTCCTGGTATCCTAGGTCCATCCTCTATTTTTAAAGTCATTCGTTACAAATTTTAACACGCCTGCCCTATAGAGACTTCTTATATTCCATGTTCCAAATCTCATGTCGATTTTACTTTGCTGAGCTCGCGCCAAGTAATCAGTTCTGATACGAAGATTCTGCAAATATATCTGAACAATCCTTTTTTTTTTTAACGGATGAGATTGTTAGCCCCACACTAAATCCTCAAGCTGGAGGATCATCCCTTGTCGTCTGTCCGCGACTGCTTATTCAGTTTATTCGCAGCTAACCTCTATATCTAGAGAGATTCTCCTAGATCCACAACCTGTAGACGCTCCATGCCATGGTGACAGCAAGACCACATTTTACGGAAATTAATATAGCTATATTTTAGAATTACAATAGGTACTGATTATCCGAACACTGCTTTAAAACACACAGGAACAATCAATATGCTCGGATATATGGATGCATATTAAGACTGTGAAAGCTTCGATGCCATAAATATCGTAAAGAGACTACTGTCAATATAATATTTCATGAATGCATCGTACGTTTGACTATCCGAACTATTCTTGATGCATCACATTGTTTCGCATTGTATCACATCGTTTTATAGCTACATAACTTTATAATATTTTTGTAAATAATTATACTCTTTACTTGTTCTCTGACAATAGCAACTGTATGAATTTATAATGCAAAACTAAAATACAGAAGAATAAAATTAAAATATATTAAGAATAGAATTAATTAATATAATATGATATTTCGCATGGCATCTTATGTAAAGGGCTCCTTTCTTTATTAACAGCCACTATTTGAATTTATTATACAAGCTGTTATACAGGATAACTAAAACCACTTATCTATGTATAATGTGATGTTTCATAGGGTTTGGGTACAAAACCTCGCGGCCAGAACCTCGCGGCGACAACCTCGCGGACCAAAACCTCGCCTGGCCAAAACCTCGCCTCCCAAAACCTCGCGGCCCAAAATCTCGCCAGGCCGAAACCTCGCCTGGCCAAAACCTCGCCGCCCAAAACCTCGCGGGACAAAATCTCGCCGGGCCAAAACCCCGCCTGGCCAAAACCTCGCCTCCCAAAACGTCGCGGGCCAAAATCTCGCGGGGCCAAAACCTCGCCTGGCCAAAACCTCGCCACCCAAAACCTCGCGGGCCAAAATCTCGCCGGGCCAAAACCTCGCGCCCCAAAATATCGCCATACCCAAAATCTCGCCTGACCAAAATGTAAATGTTCCAACAGATGATAAGGATGACGGTATAAAAGACGCTGTTTCAGAAGAAGTATCACGGGTATTTGACCAAGTCCCGCGATACCATATGAAAATTCTATTTCTGTATTAGAGGATTTCAATGTGAAGGTAGGGCGACAGGATGTTTTTAAACTGGTTATAGGGAAAGAAAGTCTGCATAAGGAAAGTAATGACAACTAACGAGGTTAGTTTCGTGAACTTTGGAACATCCAAAAACTTAAAATTTTAACAAAAATCTAATAATATTTATGAAAATATGAAACAATATATGAGTTTTTACGACGTCCCTTGATTATATCCTATAGGTTAAAGGAGACGTAGATGACCAGGATGAAGGAAATGATCGAATAAAGAAAGTGGGAGGAAACGGGAATAACCCGAGAAAGCCCACACACACGATGTTTTGTATATTATTTTTATTATTATTATTATTATTATTATTATTATTATTATTATTATTATTATTATTATTTGTAATGTGGAATTGCATATTAGGAAACACATTGGGTAAATTTTAAAGAAAAGTTTCATTCGCGGCGAGGTTCTGGCACGGCAAGATTTTGGGCGGCGAGGTTTTGGCCCGGCGAGATTTTGTCCCGCGAGGTTTTGGGCGGCGAGGTTTTGGCCACGCGAGGTTTTGGGCGGCGAGGTTTTGGCCACGCGAGGTTTTGGGCGGCGAGGTTTTGGCCACGCGAGGTTTTGGCCCGGCGAGATTTTGTCCCGCGAGGTTTTGGGCGGCGAGGTTTTGACCCGGCGAGATTTTGTCCCGCGAGGTTTTGGGCGGCGAGGTTTTGGCCACGCGAGGTTTTGGCCCGGCGAGATTTTGTCCCGCGAGGTTTTGGCCGGCGAGATTTTGGGCGGCGATGTTTCGGCCGCGAGATTTTGTCCGTATACCGTTTCATAGGACCCCTTACAGGCCCGTAGCCAGCCCAAAAATGTAGGGGGCCGACCAAAATATATTATAGTTCATCATCATATTATAGTCCATTTGCAAGCCTACCATGAAAATTTTAGGGGGACTGAAAATTTAGGGGTGGCGGCCCCCCTAGCCCCCCGTGGATAAGGGCCTGGCGCCTTATGTAAAGGGCTCACTGTACCTTTCACGGGTTATGTACCAACAGTAACTGTATGTATTTATTGTACAGAACTGTGGTATACAGAAGAGTGCATAAAATCGTTCATCTTTGATATGGTTTCGCAAGGGCGCCTAATGTAAAGGGCGCACTGCACCTTTCACGGGTACTTTACCAATAAAACTCTAAGAATTTATTCCTAAAATCTTGTACCTTTATTTATACTGTGATGTTTCAGAGGGCCAGCACGGGCCTGTCTCGACCCCAGAGGTAACCTAAACCAAGTCCTAATTTCATAAATTTACAGGCGAAGCGAAAAACCGGTTCCTATGCTCTTCGACTTACATTATTGCACCATTAGAAAGAACATAATCTATTTGAAAGGTATTCTTAACTGAATTTTCACCCAAAAGTGACTTAGCATAGTCTACCTATATATATAAAACTTTCACTAAATGAGGTAGAGAAAAATGGATCCAAAATTTAACGAAAGTTGTACAGCAAAAATATTTTTGATTATTCAATCCTTCATGTTGCAGCAAAACTACGAAAATTAATACAAAAGAAAACTAGAAAGTTAAGAATCATTTGTTTTGGTGAAAGAGAGAGGCAGAGAAAATAGATACAGATAGATCGAATTACCAATTACCTATATACTTATAAAATATGTATGTCCATGTTTCGCAAATAATTTTCAATCAATATAAAATTTCAACGTAATGAACGCAAAATTAGTTTTCTCGAGTAAATATCACACGCACCGCTGAGAGCTTAGGAATAAGCTTAATCTATGTTACTACACTAGATAGATGTTTATGTAATGTATTGCGATTTTATGAACTTGTATAAGAAACAGAATGTACTTAAAGTGAGACGCCACCTATGTGAAACATCGGACTTTGAATCTAATTTGTTTGATGATCCAACCCGAGACCACACATGGCAAAGATGAGTGTCGTAGCTCACACCACAAGGTTCAGGAAGTTCGTGTTACAAAGTGTCAATTAAACACGGGAGATGTCAAACGGTAATAAAGCATTTGATCAATGTTAAGCTAAATATATTGTAGAAATAATTTAACCTATTTGTTAAGATAATGCAAGTTATATTCTGTTCTTAAAATGACAGTCAAAATAGAATGTATTGGACAATAAATGAGAAATTGCAAAATTTCAATTTCGGTACGATTAAATACATTCGTGCTGCTATGTGTTGCGTTATCCGTTAGGAGGTATTGATCAATTCTGATTCAAAGGAAAGAAACAAACTACTATATGGCAGTGGAGTTAATTTAATAGAGTTTAATTGTATATGCAGTACTGAGGCAATATGAGACAAAATCTATTCCTGAAAGTGAAATATGGGTTACTATTAGGGTTTTACCCCAGGTATGATACACCCACTGATGATTGAACCTGGAACACACGCATGGAAAGCATTAGTGCTAGCAAATTAGCTAAGAAGAAGTATGCCTACACCATACCATAAGTCTAAGTGAAGAATGAAGGCAAAAATAAGAAGCGGAAACGAGAGACTTACTATAATAATACTTTCACAATTTTAATCTACACTATTTATTTTAAGACTTTCGAGACGAGACCGAGACCGCTATTTATCAACCGAGATAAGATCGAGACTTAGACCTCGAGACCGAGACAAGCACCTGTTAACCGAGACGAGACCGAGACTATGCAAGGTCTCGTCTCTTCTCGATACTATCCTTAGTTTCGATGTTTGAGTCCCGGGCTGAACATAAGTAGTTCTATGCATTTTATTTAACTGGGGATCAGGTGCTCAATAAGTTTACCAGTTCTATTACCGGCATAAAAAATAATATTTCTAGCAAATTACGCACGTTATGTAGGGGTTAAGTAGTTTGTAAGGTTGTACTAATTGAAGTTTTGTATTTACTTGTTGCATCTGTCTATTGCATTTTGAAGGGTAACCGGGAAAGCAGCCAGGATATTCATGCTGATGGTTGCAATGCTGAGGACCGGATTTATGTACACGGGCGTCAGTTTTTTAAATGCTTACTTCATAATATTCTTTATTGAACAAATTAAGTGATGAAAATTCAGAAAGCTTGCTGGATGCTTATCCCAACACTATTCATGAACTGAAAAATCAAAACTCTTAAAAAATGTAATAAATTTAGAAAACATAAGCCATGGCAACAATTGCAGTGCCAGTTGGAACCTTAAAACATGCGGTGAAAATTAGGAGTGTTGAAAGATCGAATAATGGACGTTTGGTGCATATTAGAAAGAGTCCTAAATTCATACTGGTTAAATATAGAGAAAAAATAAGCATACCATTGGCTTTTGGGGAAAATTTGCTATTAAAATGATGTATCACATGCTAGGGTTTTCATTTTTCAAAACTTCACTTTAATTCAAAATGGCAGATTTCAAGATGGTTGCCGTCAATGTTACCTTTACCGTATCACTTGCCTCTAGGTATAATGTGTATTACCGAACCTTTTATGCACTTATTATCATTATTACGCCGGTTAGTAGCGGAGGTAAAGGATTTACGCACATGTAAATATAAACAATTAATATGCCTGCAACTTTTCTGCAAGTAGGCGTATCTTTAAAATAACTTCACCATTCTCTTCCTGATTAAATTCTAGCCCGAAATTATGTATCATATTACCCTATTCCCATTTAACGAACTTGACTTTAATTCAAAATGCCGAATTTCAATATGGCTACCGTCAAGGTAATACCTACCGTACGACTTCCTCCTAGGCCTTATACGTATCTACATAGTTGTTTTTCATTAACACTCCGTTTACAAAGGGTAGTAAGAAACTTCTGCAGTAATCTCTAATAACCACATCACAACTCTAAAAAATTATTAAAAATTAGAAAACATGAACCATAGCAAAAATTTCTATCATCACAAATAATGCATACATGTACTCTATAAAAAAAAAAAAAAACTTTCATAGGAACCGGAGCCGGACAATTGAGTGATGTCTCTTGGAAGTAATAATAATAATAATAATAATTTATCCAAAAAGAGCGTACTTCACACTGGAAACTTTTGTTTTTAAATATCTCTATAGCTTTCAAGAATGAGCACACACCACTCATTAATTTGTTAATGTAAATAAACAAACTTTTTGGGAGACAAGGCATAAATTACCTATTACACGCCCCCTCTAAAAATAAATATATTATCAGAATAAAGTAGTAGGATTCCAGCTACTGTAGAGTGCCAGGCACTTAACTTTAAGCACTGCTTTTTCTTTTTCCTTTTGCGATGATGCTTAATAAATATAAAGAACTGCTAAAATATGGAAAAATATCATTACAATTTACTAACAACTGTCATTAATAATTTATTCTAAAAGCTAATATTTGAGACCTGCGACACAGGTCTTTCGCATAGACTTACATCCTTCTACGTTAATTAAATCAAAAAATATGCTGCCACCTATCGGGAGCATGTGTACTAAATTTCGGTTAGACGTTTTTGCTTCTTATGGGTAGTGATAGGTAAAATCCCTGGAATTTTTTTTTCGGGAATATTTATTTATTTATTTATTTATTTATTTCAATTTCCGCCGTAAGAACTTAGCGTTCATGGCTTCGTCAACAGATACAGTTACTATTACAATTAATAATAATCATAATTACAAGAGAAAACGCTACAATTAATAATACAATTATTTAAAAAATATATATAATAATAATAATACAAAATATATATACGTAACAATAATACTAAAAGTGTATTTTTAGAGAAAATATAAATTGTATGTTGTTTTATATATTTCAAAATTCAAATAAATCTTAATATTTACATTACAAAGAAAGATCACACTGAAGATATTCATCTAAACCATAGAAAAGATGTTTAAGTAACAGTAACTTGAGGTGCCTTTTAAACTGCAAGTTTGGCATTCGTTTGACACGATCTGGTAATTTATTATAAAGTTTTATTCCTATGTGGTGTAACGAATTTTGAGTTCTTGTTAGACGGAAATTTTGTATATGAATATGATTGGTTGCTCTTGTGTTGTATTGGTGTAGGTTCGAATTGAGTTGGAAGTTTCTTTTATTCATATGTATGAATGATGTTGTTTCTAGAATGTATATACACGGCAATGGTAATATTTTAAGTTTCTGAAACAGTGGTCTACTTGGTGTATGAAACGGAACTGATAACATTATTCGTAACATTTTCTTCTGCATTGTAAATACTTTCTTCGCATAACAGGTATTACTCCAGAAAATGATTCCATACGATAGAACTGACTGGATCAATCCAAAATAAATTGTTTTCAAGGTTTCTGTAGTTAGAATCTTACTAACTTTACGCATAAGATATATTTTCGCGCTTAGTTTCCTCAACAAATCATTCACGTGATCACCCCATGTTAACTTAGAGTCTAATTTTAACCCTAAAAATTTACAAGTGTCAGATACCTGTATGAGTTCCCCGTCTATACGTATTTGATGTCTATTTAGAGAGTTCAGTTTTCCTTCATTGAAACTCATTATAGTTGTTTTCGCTGTATTTAAGTTAAGTTGGTTTTCTTTTATCCATTCTGTAATTTTATCTGTCGTGTTCTTAAATATGAAATCCTCGGTGCAAATATTATTTGGAATTTCAACTAAAATGTTTGTATCATCCGCAAAAAGTACGCTTTTGTTTGGAACTATATAATCGGGAAGATCGTTAATGTATATAAGGAAAAGTATAGGACCTAATATTGATCCTTGTGGAACTCCGTGCCTAATGTGTTTTACCTCTGACTTGGTTGCACCTATTTCTACATATTGCATGCGGTTAGTCAAATAGGACTGGAACCATAAATTAGCATGCCCTCTAATACCATAACTACGCAATTTATTCAATAAAATTTTGTGATTAACAAGGTCAAAGGCTTTTGTGAGATCCAGAAAAATTCCATATATTTTATTTCTTCTTTCTCTCGCTTTATATATATCACTTAGAAAAGCAACTACAGCATTGTTAATTGATTTGTACTTCCTAAACCCGAATTGGCTCTTCGTGAAGATATTATTCTTTTCCAAAAAGGGCACCAATCTGTTATACATAACTTTTTCTAAAATTTTGGAGAAAACAGATAGAATAGAGATAGGACGATAATTTCCTGGGTCAGCAGTTGATCCTTTTTTGTGTATAGGTCTTATTTTAGCAAGTTTAAGATCTTCTGGAAATGTTCCCGTTTCAAGAGAGAAATTGCATATATCAGTCAACGGTATAAGAAAATATTCGGCACACATTTTAAGCAAATAATAAGGAATATCGTCGGGCCCAGAAGATCTTTTCATCTTCATTTTTTTAATAATCGATCTTATTTCTAACTCTGTGGTAGGTATTAAGTATATAGATACAGAATTACTAGATAATTTTATGTTGTTCGTCTTTTCAGACTCAGAACTTGAGTATGTTTTCGCAACGTTGGCAAAAAAAATCATTAAGTAGGTTTGCAATATGGTGATTATTTGTTATTTCTTGGCCATGGTGTATTATTTTTTTAATTCCTATATTTTGCGGTTTTGATGCGGTTGATTCTTCGTTTACTACTTGCCATAGTGTTTTGTTCTTGTTATCAGATTTAGATATCCTATTTGATGTGTGCATTTTCTTTGCTTCTTTTATTACTAATTTAAGAATATTTCTATATTTATTAAAATATTCTTTTAGTTTCCTATTATTCGTCCTTTTCAAAATTGTATGTAGTTGTTTCTTTCTCATGCAGGAATTAACTATGCCTCGTGTTATCCAGTTGCATCTAGTTTTGTGAGAATATACCTTTATCTTCTTAAGTGGAAAGGCTATTTCGAAATAGTGCCTAACGATATTAATGAACTGTCTGTATTTATTGTTTACGTCATTTTTTAGTAACGTGTCCGTCCAGTCTTCCTTGCTAAGAAGATATTGGAAGTACTTAACGTTCGTTTCATGAAAGTTTCTTGCCCACTTACATTCTTTTCTATCAATTTTCCGATCTTGGGGTTGAAGTGTTATGTTTATTTGAACTGCATTATGGTCGGAGAGTGATGTGTTAAGATTATTTGCTTTAAAGGAAGTAGTTTCATTATCTATTATAATTTGATCTATACAAGATTCTGAGTTTTCTGTAATGCGGGTTGGAGTGTTTATAGTGTGTTGTAGGCCGAAGGATTGCAAAGTGTTTGATAATAATGTTAGGTGATTTGATGGTGTCAGGAAATCAATGTTTAGGTCGCCACATAATACGATTGGTTTACTTTCTTTCTTAACTAGAGTTAACAGTTGTTCTAATTTTTCAATAAAACGGGGAAAGGAGCTGTCAGGTGTTTTATACATGACAATTATAATGAACCTATATCCTAATTTTTCGATTTCTATCACTGCATGCTCAAATGTCTGTTCCTCATTTAGATACATGCTGTTGTTTTTTACCTTATACTTTAATATTTTTCTCACAAACATTAAAACACCACCGCACCTACTGAAGGTCCGGCAAAATCCACCAACACATATATAATTTGGTAGGACTGTATACTCTATTTCACCTTCCCTCAACCAGTGTTCGGTAATACAAATTACATCTGGGTTCATCAGCTCACTGTCGTTTCTAATTAGTATGTCTAGTTCACCTATTTTATTTCTAATGGATTGTATATTCTGATGTAGTACCTTTAGTTCAACTGTATTACATTGGTTTGATTGATAGCATACTGACCTAGAAGAGGTATCTATGTCGATGAGTGGAGCATTTGTTACCTCTTTGATGGTTAGATTTTCATCTAACTTAGATACGTGTTCCCCATTAACTACTTTAGAAGTGATATTATAGTCTCGTCGCATAAAAAATCATTATTCCTGAGTTTTTCGGGTAATCGCCTTTGTCGATTGATCACACGCATACTACTACTCGGGACGCCTACTGTTGAATGTGTATGTTTCTTTTGTGGTGTCATGCACTGAGAAATTGGTAGGATAACTTCCGCGTTACTTTTGTTGTGTTCCAAAACGATTTCATTGCCTTTTACGTTTTTGTTTTGTTCCGAAACGTTTTCATTGCCTTCTGCGTTACCATTAAAGAAAGCAGCCATGGATTGCGAACTCACAGTTGATGTGTCTGTACTCCTTTTTTTAAAGTTACATGTTTGGTTGTGTACTGTCTTTCCACTATTAAGATTTACTAGTGTTACTGATGTACGCCCCAAATTGTGTAGCATCTTTTTTGCTACTGATAACATTTGGCTATCCTCACTGCGCATTTCAAGCAATCCATTCCCCATAGCTAAACAAAAACTTACTCTGGTACCAACGTATTCTTATTTGATTTTATCCCCATTAAGAAACCTCTCGCAAATGAATATTAGTTTTATCCCACTCATTCTAGATGGTGAGTGGAAGGCATCCAGTTGCACTCAAAATTGCATCCCCAACTAGGCACTGAGTGGCTGGGTTGTCAATATATATATATATATGGGAACGTCTTACCCGTCCCTCCCAATGTTGAAGACAGATTTGCGCCGATGGTCAGAATACTGAACAGCGATAACTGTTATTGTCGAACAATTAGCAAGATATTGAAACTCCAAGAATAACTTAAGAATCGTGTCGGTAACCATTAGTAAGCTGGATGTGGTGACGAAATACTCCAAAGACTGCAGCATTACACAGAGTGGATCTTTCGTAATTGGAGGTCAGAAATCATCAAGTTGCAGGTATGAACCAGTTAACCTTTCCTACTTATACATTAAGAATTGATCGCCCATCTAAATTTACATAACTTATATTTCGTTACACAAACACACACTTCACACACTAAATTCTGAACAGAATACAGTCATCTCTTGTGATAATAAGTCTACTTTATTTAACTCTACGGTTCTGTTTTGCCGTCTCAAAACAGTGGTGGAGAAACCAAAAGCTCTATGTTGAAACCACATTATAGGTGCGTTCTTAAAAAACATTAGCAAGATAAGGTAATTTAGGATGTACCTTAGGCTAATGTCACCAATCTGGGTTCGCTCAAATTCACTCTACCAAAATTAAGGCTACATTCCACTCAGGTTTTAAAGGAGTGACAATCCAGATTGACATGGTAGAAGATGCTGAACAATCCTAAATCTATAAATATTTTACATTGGCCCACCAGTGACATGGTGCAAATGATGGAAGACTTATGTGTATATATCGATCCCAAAATTTCTAAATATTTATAATAGCTCATCAGAGCATGATGGAGATACTCAAAGATCCCAAAGTAGTTTAAGTAATTGTACGATAGTGGCTATCCCACCCACCCACCTTCGATTGGTGTGGTTAATAGAATTATTAGGCCTAGATTATTAAATAATTACAATGGCAAGCGTAAGAAATCATTTTTATACAAAGAAACGTATGTCTAAGCCGTTGCATACGACGCAAGTCCAAGCACAGAAAAATACATTTCACAGGGTCCATAGTATTGGATCTCGTGGTTTTAACCACACCATTAGAAATTTATCACTATAATGTAATAGATGAAGGAAAATTTTGTAAATAGTTATTATTAAGATATAGGTTAACGGGAAGATATTTGTGTATATAAATTCAATTAATGTACGATATTTTACATTTAAATTCGATAACACAGCTTCATGCTAAAATGAAAAAAAAGAAGAAAGAAAAATTTAAAAATGAAATGAAATCTTTGAGTTTTACGTCCCACGATTATGCCGGTTGGGCTAAAGGAGACGGTGATGATGAGTAATGAATGAAATGGTGGAATGAAGAAAGTGGGAGGAAACGGGAGAACCCCGAAAAAACCCATGCACACGGTGATTGTCCACCACAAGGTTCACTTGGCGGGGGCTGGGATCGAACCCGGGACCCCTAGCACCAGAGGGGAACGCTCTACCACTGAGCCACCGCGGCCCCCCAAGAAAAATTTAAACAGAACATTACTGACGGAGAAGCATGATAAACAAAGTGAGATTTGTTATGTCAGATATTAATGAAAAAAAAACGACAACTCATGTCTTCACGGCATGCAAGTAAATATATACAGGGTGTCCATAAAGTCCTTTGCCACCCCTGAAACTCGGAAACGGTGAAATATATGTCAAAACGAGAAAACACGTATTTCATCATTTCAAACGTACCACGTATTGAGTGAAACAAAAGTGCCCCAGGGTCTCTCGGAGGGTCCCAGAGGGGTCCAACTCAAAATTTTCAAATGGAAGGGGGAATTAAGTAGTATATCGTTTGAAAGCTATTTACAAAAGAAAGACGGTGGAATAAGTATCGATGTTCTATGGTAAACTTGTACAAAATGGCGGCAGGTCAAACTGTTAATACAGTTTGCATTGAAAAGTCTTTGGCCACCCGTAGAAATCTGAAATGAATCAACAGGTATCAAAACTGAAAAACAAGTATTTCATCATTTCAAAGTGCCATGTACTGAGGGAAACAAAGTTGATCCAGGGTCCCTTCGAGGGACCCAGGCGGGTTCCAACTCAAGATTTTCAAATGGAAAGGGGGGCTAAGCATCGTTTGAAAGCTATTGCTATAAAAGAAGGAAGACGGAACAGGTCTTATGTTTCAATAACAACCTTGATTGCAATGGCGGGGGATTAAAATGTTAACACAGCCTTCGTCGAAAAGTCCATGTCACTCCCAATGATCCGAAATTGTAAAACATAAGAGGTCAAAGCGCTAAAAGGAGTGTTTCCTTATTTGTAAAGTGCAGCTTTTCGATGTACAAATATTTGTTCCAGAATCCCTGCAGGTTCAAAGTGGGGTCCAACTTAAAATTTGCGAATAGGAAATGGGTCAAGTACCACATTGTTTGAAAGTTATCGGTAAAAGAATGAACATGATACAAGTTCGAAACGCCTATGCAAACCGTGTCGGAAAGAACAGGGATTAGGTGAATTGAGATATATGTAAACAGTCACATTTATTGAAATGCTTAATTAACTCGATGCAATGTCTGGATTACTAATTAAGACAATACTATTTTAGGTAGAAGTGTGCCTACTACTACTTCTGACGTTATTACTAATATTCCTATTACAAATATTAGTACTATTATTAGTATTACTACAATTTGCTTTACAAGGCTGTGCTAACATTTTCATTCCCCCGCCATTTCAAAAAGGGTTAGTATACTCACAAGACTTGTCCCATCTTCCTTCTTTTAACAATTGGTTTCAAACGGTCATTTGCAACTTTGTTTCCCTCAATGGGTGGTACTTTTGAAATAGAAAAACATATTTGTCAGTTTGGATATCGGTTGAGCCATTTCAGAATTCTAGAGGTGGCCAAAGACTTTTCAATGCAAACTGTATTAACATTTTGACCTGCCGTCATTTTGTACAGGTTTACCATAGAGCATTGAAACTTATTCCATCGTCTTCCTTTTGTTAATAGCTTTCATACGATATACTACTTAACCCCCCTTTCCATTTGAAAATTTTGAGTTGAGCCTGGTCTGGGATACTCCAAGGGACCCTGGACTAACTTTGTTTCACTCAATACAAGTACATTGTTTATCGTAGAAATGATGAAATTCGTGTTTTTCAGTTTTGCTCCCAACTCCATTTCAGATTTCTAGGGTTGGCCAAAGACTTTTCAATGCAAATTGTATTAACATTTTGACCTGCCGCCATTTGGTATAGGTTTACCATAGAACATCGAAACTTATTCCATCGTCTTCCTTTTGTTAATAGCTTTCATACGATATACTTGTTTACCCCCCTTGCTATTTAAAAATTTTGTGTTGGACCCAGTCTGGGACCCTCCGAGGGACCCTGGGGCAACTTTGGTTCCCGAAATACGTGGTACTTTTGAAGTGATGAAATACGTGTTTTCTCGTTTTGACATATATTTCACCGTTTTCGAGTTTTATGGGTGGCAAAGATTTTATGGACACCCTGTACATAACTAAAGTATATATGAGATTAGAAGTATGTTATCGCATAGAATTATGTATAGAAGAGAAATCAGCTGATAAGGTGATGCTGAAAGAGGAGTTGTGATGTACAAGATTAAGACTCTTTCTTAAGGTCCTCCTTATGCGTTCTCTTGCATTGTTTACTTGTGGCCAAACTTCTCTTGAGGATGCGAACTGTGACACACTTTACGTACTGAAAGCCTTAGCATGTTGGAAATGAACTTGTGGACAACGGAATAAAGTTATGATGTGAAATGACTTGATATTAGGCCGAATTAGATTTGTTTTATTTTCGTTTCAGTCAGAATGTCAGCAGGCTTTCCTGCAACTGAATCAATCGATTTTCCATTCCCCTGCAGGTGTTAAAAAATTACATTCATTTTTACTAAAGTAGGTGTGAATAACACTGCTAATGACAGAACTGTATCCTAGTCATTTTTCCGAAAAGAACAAGTAGAATAACATCTAAAATTTATGATGTAACCTGAAGATACATTTATTCTTCTTACAGACTTTGCTAGAATTACTAAACAGTATATTTCGAATGCAGAACAAAATCCAAGAGGATAAGATCTTGAAAATTCTGACAAAATGAACTAAAATCAAGGGACAGAATCACAAGTGCAGCCTAGTAAAAGGATGATTATTCTCTTCTTCAACTGTCACACACCCTTGACAGAGGGAGAGGCGAAGAAGACTACAATTGATGGACGATATCAAAACAGAAAAAATCGTACGTGAAGAGAAATAGGTTAGCGGAAGACCGTGGAGCATGGAAGCTTCTCAGTTGTAGCAACTGACCTGCCAATAATGGCAGAATACCTATGATGATGATGATGTCATGCACCTAAAATGTTATCTGCAATTCTTTACTTTATTAAAGTAACCTTTTTAATAATACTGAAAACTCATAAAACACGTAAGACTGTTGTACAGACGTGTTCAAATTATTAGACTCGCCCTCGAAAAATGAGAAATTGATGTTGCAATCCTAATTTTAGAGTTCTTGAACATGTAATTTAATGGTTTAAACCACCAATATAGGATCCTCATTTATCTAATGTACACTTGAAGTGGTGATATCATCGTTGAACAGCAGATGGCATTAGTAGAGGGAGAGAGTTCTGAAAGTGGTATTTCAGTTGTAGACAGCTATTGTGGTTTCTAACAACAAGTTACAATCTGAAGTATTGTGCTTGCAGTTGTAAGCAGTTACGACATTCAAAGCGTTCAACAGTTCGAATGGCAAGGGCGCCGATTTCTCTGTAAATTTGGGGGGGGGCACATTCAGATGCAGAAGGTATATATATGAGGATGATAAAATAAATTGCCATACTTTCAGTCGCAAGCGTTTTCGCTAGCAACAACCGCAATAGCGTGGCTATTGTGTCTTTTGGAAACCTTCCTACTCCATATCCCGGAGACTTTTCTTTGTCATTCCTACGAGCCCTGCTCTCCAGACTGATAAAGCCAAGGATGTGCAGTGCTATGGGTCTGTCCGGAAACTTCCTCCTACCTTGGTGGCTATCCAAACGGGTCGACTCACCTTCAGCATCTCTCATCACATCATTGTACACTGCTTTAGTACCTTAAGTTCGGGCTTCGGCCCACCTGTTGATCTCCATGGCGGATCCTCCTCAGACCACTTGACTTCGATGCATAGTCCTCACGAATAATTATTCCCAGTCTTTCTCGCTCCACCGGCTCATGCCACGAAGGTAAAAATGTGGAAGGAGGGCAATAGACATCGCAGAGCCTCAGACCGCTCCAGTGCCTCCACCATCTCGAACGCCTGCAGCTGATCAAGATCGCCAAATCACACTGAGAATTACGTCGAGCGTGTAAGAAATTCAGCACCGGCTAAGAGACAGCATTTATCAGAAACATCATTATCAGCATCCAATGCTATGGATCTGGAAACTGCGCATACATCTTTACAATCACCTCTGATCACTCCAACATCCGAAAATCAGTTACATTCATTATTACTCCAGAATTTTGACCTGAAATTCGACAGTTAAGTTTGTAGTTCTACAGCTACGCAAATATTCCAAGCATCAACGTCACTTGAGTAATTAAGACACGCAATGGAATCATTCTGAAATCGACTGATCCAAAGTTAGCCATCACTGTACGCAACAAAGCATCGTTTGAAATTTTGGTAAGAACGCTACAATGGAACTCTTAGTTCATCTAGGGTCAAACAACCTCCACTGCCTAAGAAGCCTCCCCTTTTGTCCGTGGTTATCAGGGGAGTGGATCCGTCGTACACAGACGAGGAAATTTCAGAAGAGTTGCGGGCAGATCACGAAAGCACTTCGAGTCGCAATGATCAAGGACCCACATATGGTCCGGATACTAACTTCATCTCAAGAAACAAGCGATACCTTACTTGTAAATGGTGCTTTCATCTATAAGCAACGACATCAAGTCAAACTCCCTAATTCTTCACCCCCATTACCAATTCGTTGCGAGAAATGCCAAGTTTACAACCAACACAACTGCAAACTGTCGTAATAATGCCGACTGTGCCTACTGTAGTAGCACTCATCCTACTCGTTCATGTACTAATCTAAACCTACCACCTCGATGCGTTACTTGCAATGATCAACATCCCACTTATAGCTACAAGTGCAAAGGGAAACCTCCACCTGAAACTTCCCATCCTGAATTAGTAGTTCTATTACGAACACACGATTCACCCACCAATAGAGACTTTCCAGTGGAATCCACATCAGTCACTATCGATAAACTTCTGGCTTTCACAACTCTCGCCTTACAAAATATCCATCCTTTTATCCGCCCACATATCTTACAACAAATTACTCATGCCGAACGGATCATCTTCCATGCTTCCTTTAATGCTACGAACTCTAACACCGATGTGTATTTTCACACAAGAAATCTTTCGTCCGACTTCTAACTACCTCCGCATACTTCATATTACATAACTTACAAAATATAACTTACCTCATGGTATTAAGAAATTTCACTGCACACCTTTACGAACAGTACACCGCCGTCATTTAATCTTTCTGCAGCATAAGCAATGTTACACAACTCCAACAAAATTATCCCAAAAAGGACTTTAGCCCATAGGCGCCGAAACCTGGGGGCTCAGCCCCCTTCAGGCCCCTCAATATCGCCGATGAGGTAGCGGAGCCTCGCAATATTTCAGTTGTTTTCATATCCTTATTTCTTCAAAATATTTTTTCCAGACACTCTTATAAAATAACTACTCAGGTACGACTTCGTTTTCAGAATATAATATTTAGTTTTCCTTAGTAATATTAGTGTCGCCAAAGAAGTATTTTTCCGTTTCAGAACTTTTATTGAAAAGAGGAAAAAGAATACTTTTTATCTCCTGCTTTCTGCTTCAATTCTTTACTGGTGACTGTATTGGTGAGCATTGTCATCCTGGGGCATCAAAACAGAGAGCGAGAATTGTCGTCGTTTTATTACTATATGAGCGGATGTAAAGGACAAGTATAGTACAATTTTTTTTTTAGGAATTCTGGAAGCCCTCTAAACTTTCCCTTCTAGCAGTAGGAACACATGGTAGTTTATGACCTCTGCTTGCAGAAAATCAACCCTGCTTCCCTTCCTTTCTTCTGATTTTTTCTATATTTTCAAATATTGACTTTTGATCATTTTGTGGAGAAAACGCAGTCAGTAACCACGTTTTGTTCCAAAGATTTCGTGTCGTGTCGGTGTGTTGGTGTATTAGTTTATCGATAGTGTTGACAGAAAAATGAAACATCATTGTGGTGACGTGTTATTGTTTCAGTTTTCTGGAAGAAGAGGAGCATGAGTTTTAGTGAAGTGTTTGTTTTATTTATTCACTCATTCATTATTTGCGGGTAAATAATGTTAATTGAACATTTGAAAAATGGATCGTTTTATAGTGAGAACGAAAAAAAAGTGCAAAATGAATCTTCTATTCAGTGATTGACAATATTGATAGTAGTGCTTCTGTTGTTGAGGAAAAGAGAGTAAATTTCAATGCCGTCTTCATCTACAGACAGATCTATACCAAATAAAAGAACTTTTCAGGTACATTGGGGTGAGAAGTTTCCTTGGTTGTTTTATGACGCTAAAGTAGACGCGGCATTTTGTAAAATTTGCAAAGACGCATATGAGGAAAAAACCTTTGAGGTTTTCATCAAAAATTGAGTTAACCTTTATTGAAACTGGTTTCCGTAAATGGAAGAAAGCGCCGGAAAGAATGAGAAAACATGAAAGCTCTGATTGTCATCGAGAATCGTTTTCAAAACTTCATGTTCTGAATAGCAAGATCAGTGTAGCTTCCTAATTCACTAATGGTAAAAGAATTCAGACGGAAGAGAGTAGAATTGCCCTACTGAAGATATTTCTTCTTTGCGTTATTTGGCTGTTCAGGGACTAGCTCTAAAGGGTTATACTGACGACAAAAACAATTTCAACCATTTCCTCCGATTGAGAAGTGAAGACAGCCCTATCCCTAAGTTGTGGCTCGAACGAGAGAGAGAGAGAAAATGGATACCACATGATATATGTAACGAAATGCTATCAATTATGAGTAATGCTGTAGTGATGGAACTTGTGTCCACTATAAAATCCACAAATTATTACGCTATGATTATTGATGAAACAGCAGATATCTCAGTGAAAGAACAGATTTCCTTTTGCTTTAGAATAGTCACCAACGATCTTGAAATCAATGAAATTTCTTGATCAATGAAGTTCAGAAACTCCTTTCAAAATAATTCAAGATGTTCTTCTATATTTCAGTCTGGAAATAACGTATTGTAGGGCCCAGTGTTATGATGGCGCTTCCAATATGGCTGGCGTACGTGAAGGACTTCAAGCAAAAGTCAACGAGAATCGTGGGCTCCTTATGTACATTGCTTTGCTCAGTCTCTTAGCTTGGTTGTTCAAGATACTTTAAGAAATGTGACAGGCTGTCGAAATGTTCTCAACCTGGTTAGGGAAATAATTGTTTTGTAAAACATTCCCCTAAGAGACTGGCTTTCTTTCATCAACTGCAAAGCGAAAATGATTAGTCGATTAATTTACGATCGTTTGGTCCAACAAGAATGACAGTACAGCATGTCTCTTTTCAGTCGTGTTACCTTAACTACCATGAAGTTATGGATTTCATGTCAGGGCAATCTTTATCAGATAAGTCAGATGCTGGTGCCAAAGCACATGGCTTCCTTGTTCAAATGCACTCGTTCGATTTCTTTTTTCAACTCGCAGTGCTAATGAAGCTGTTTTGACACATACATAGCGCAAATACAGCATTACAAAAGAAAACTTAAATGCTGTAAATATGATTTCAAGCCTACAGCTCACTTTGCAGAATTTCCGAACAGATACTGAATTTGACACGTTCTGGGCAGATGTAGTAGGAAAAGCATACGAACTTGGGCATTCAGAAATAGCTCTCCCACGACCAAGAAAATTTCCAAAACGGATCAATCAAGGTGATAATCCCCATGAATACGAAAACCCACAGCAGCCATATCAACAATGTTTTGAAACTATTGACACAGCAGTACAATGTTTAGAATCACGGTTTGATACTAAAATAAAACATTTTCTAGGGTTCTGTGAACGGTTTATCATTGGTGAAACAAATGATGTTAGTGCTATACATGAGTTTTACAAAGACGATATAGATATCGAATGGCTCAAGCTGCATCGTGATATGTTACTTGATCTTCGCAAAACACAAACTAGCTCCCAACCTTTCCGAAGTTTCGCGTGTGTTTTTGACTTCTTAAAGCAAAACACTTATCTTCAAACCATGTTGCCAGAGATTGTTAAGTTCGTTTGATTATTTTTGACCCTACTATCCACTACTTGCACAGCGGAGAGATCCTTTTCTTCTTTAAGACGACAAAAGTCCTATCTACGATCTAGCATGGGACAAAAAAGGCTCAACGCGTTAGCAATTTTAAATTGTCATCAAGAACTTTCTGCAGCACTCGATCTTGATCTTATTGCAGACGAAGTTATAATGCGCACCAAAATTCGCAGACAAATCTTTGCATTGAGCAAGAAGTAATTCTCAGTTTGCCACCTACAAACCTGAACCTGGATGGAAGAATATCAACAAATACAAGTAAGTTAATATTAACCTAATATTACAATTTAATAAGCAATTTAAAATTTGGTAATCATATCTTATTCCTACATCTATTTTATTGTCTCATTGTATAATTCAAACATTGGAAATGTTCAAACTTTTTTTGTGCCTCCCAGCAAAAATGTGTGTATTGTTACGGGAGTCCTTTTACAGACATCTTTAATATAGGAACAAATACTCATGTCCCATTGATGTCCGTTATTCAGGGGTTTTATTATACTTGCAGAAATTAACTGAATCTATTATGCGATAAAAGGCTAAACAGTTTATTGATTACAGTGAATTCATAGCCAATTGTTTCTGAATTGTTGAATTGACTTGATTATCATTCATCGTATCTTTCCAGCACCAAGGCTATATGAGACGTGGATCTACAATTTAAGCTGAAATCCGACCCACTGTAGTTCAATGCTCTCCCACCGGGAATCGAACTCGGGACTCCGTTACCAAATGCACGCGCTAGCCACTAGACCAGCGGGGAGGGCTGCAACTGCATTGTGAAGAGCTGTCAGTAGTCCATTATTCGCGCACAGAAACGAGGAACGTAAATAGGGAGAAAGCGAATGAAAACTTTTAACTAGAAATGAGCGCGGGGGGTGCTTAGGCTACAATGTGTCTAAATGTACTCTGATTAAAAACAGTTAGTTTTCAACCAACTAACCCTACATCCATCGTTCCTATTTAGAGTAGTAGAGCCCCTCCAAATGTTTTCTTCGTGTCGGTGCCTATGCTTTTGCCCCAAGACACTCTATGTTTTAGAGGTTGAAAATTTTATCTTCCATCTTAATGTTTTAAATGCTTATTATTTTTTTGATAATGACAAGTGGAAAATATTTATTTTATTTTCCTTCTATCAAACTAAAAATCTTGTGGGACCGGCGCACCCACAATATTATTTGTGTGGGCGCTGGCGCCCGGAGCACCCACGTAGACGGCGCGTATGCTATCCAGACCCAAACTATCACTCAACTCAGTATGATGTGCTTATTCCGTAAGAAATACGAAAACTCGATTCAAGGTCCGTTCAAAAATGTTGCGGACCCTGAATCCATTAGCCCAAAAGATCCAATATATTTCAATCAAAATTACTTATAGGTCTTATATTTGGAGAACTACATGTAGTAAAGCCAAATCCAAACTATCAGTAAACTCAGAATAATGTGCTTATTCCGTAGAAAATAAGAAAACTCTATTGAAGGGCCGATCAAAATTTTGAGGCACCTGATCCAAACACTAATTATTGACCAAGACCGCCATCTTTTGATCCATTTTCGAATCATTTCTTCTTAAATTCTTGTATTTATTGTTTCTTTATTCGTTGTTTGTATTTAAGATTTTAATAAATTTAGAACTGTTTGAGACTTTCCTTCAACACTTTGTATGTTCACTTGTGAAATTGATCTAAATACGGAGCTAGTAAATTACCCTTTAGTGATAGAGTAGCTAACGGGCATTTTTGTGAACATGATTCTTGGGTTTTATTACAGACGGAATCACTTCATTGGTGTACACAAGCACTAGAATTGATTTGGACCAATTTTATAGTATGAGTTTAGAGTATCAATGTTCAACATTAACTTACAAGGGAACCTTCCGAAAATGATAGTTGCAGTGATAGATGTGGCCTATGCCAATTGAAAGAGCTGTAACAGAGATGAGCATTCCCAAAAAATTAGCTGCCCATAGCAATAGGTTCAAGAAATATAAGGAGTGTAAGTTCGGGAAACCGCAAGGTTGGACAAGGGGGAAAAGTGCAAATTCCGCAAAAAAAGGGGAGCACGGCAAAATACAATGCTGACAAGTGATGTATAGAAAGAGACTTGCCACAATAGGGAACAAATGAAGGCCACCAGTGGGGTTAACAGTGTTGCCAACTGCAATAAAAAGTACATGTTTTGCATAGAGCACCATATGTAGTGAGTGCAATCTTCAGTGTCATGTAGGACATAAGATATGACGTGTATAATCAGTGGTACAATCTAACAAAAGAAAATAGAAAAAACAGAAGTACGAAAAATACGGAAAAGACGAAGTTGGCCATAATGCGCCACATTTGATCACGAGCTGGGCATATTAGAATGAACAAAACAAGAAGCACCAAATATGCAGGAAACCGACGTACCTAGAGTCGAAAAGAAAAACGAGTTCCAAAGTTGGCAGCACTGGCCATGAACATCCAGACAATTCTAATATAGTTAGGCCACTCGCTTCACAAAAAGAAAATTCCGGCAATAGGCATTAGCCTTCGCATCATTTGTACATGCTCGTCCACATTGTACGTGCAATTGTTCGATGAGACAATGGTCCAAACAGAAGATACATTTGCAGTGAGCACAGCGGAATACTGCCAATCCGTCATACATGGTACAATGATCGCCTGTGAATGTCTCGAAACAGTACTCTAGAGGTGTCGGAACCTTTGATGGTCTTTCTATCACATATCCCCACTAGTAGAAAGCAAACATAATTAAAGGCTTGATCTGCCGTGTGTTGCTGTCTGCAGTGCTATCACCGCCTATATGATGTATCCAGAGTGTCCTACCTAACTCTGCGACTGAAATAGTTTCAAAGCGAAAAAAAAAATGTGACACATCCAGTTGTGCAGGAATGTACCCATGTCAGCGGGCGAGAAACTTCTGTGAGACGCAAGTGTCCCCAAGTCCCCCATCATAGGGTCCTAGGGGCCAATTTCAAACTTTCAAATAGCACCATCGGTCGAGTTATATTTCTTTCGATAAATCATGGAATATGCAACAACGCATATCAGAAATATTTACTATATGGGATTTCAAAATAGCCGCCAAAAATATCTGCTCGGTGACAAGAACAACTTGCATTTTTGGCGGCCATTTTGAAACCCGTGTTTCATATGGCAAATGTTTCTTATAGGCGGTGTTGTATCTATCCAGAGAAATATCATCCGCCCCCTGTAACCATTTGAAAAGTTGCGGTTGACACCTCGAGCCTTATGATGGGGACCCTGGGGACTTGCTTCTTACAAAGTTTTCTTGGCCCTCGACATGAGTACATTCATGTGCAATTGGATTTGCAACATCTCATTTCGCTTCGCAGCAATTTGAGATCACAATGTTCGATGCCATGTTAAGACACAACATATATTTGTGGCGGCCATTTTGAAAAACAAACTTCATATAGCAAATATTTCCTATATGTGTGTTGCACATTCCATGATTTATCGAGAGAGGTACCACTCGGTCCCTGTTGCCATTTGAAAGTTTGAAGTTGGCTCCTAGGGCCCTATGATGGGGATCCTGGGGGCACTTGCTTCTCACAGACTTTTATCATTCCCTGACATTGGTACATTCCTGCACAACTGGATCCGTCACATTTTTGTTCGTTCCTCAAATCTTTCAGGTCACAAAGTTTGGTGGGACACCCTGTATATTTCCACATACGACCCAACCATGACATAATGTTTACTTCTATTATAGGTTTTGGCTCAACCCAACCATTTCATGTTCCCCGACTTGGCATTGCCTCAATCACTCTAGCATTGATGCATTCCGAGTGATGCTTGTTGCCGGAATTTTCTTTTTGTGAAGCGAGTGGCCTAACTATATTAGACTTGTCTGGATGTTCATGGCCAGTGCTGCCAACTTTGGAACTCATTTTTCTTTTCGACTCTAGGTACGTCGGTTTCCTGCATAGTCGGTGCTTCTTGTTTTGTTCATTCTCATATGCACAGCTCGTGATCAAATATGGCGCATTATGGTCAACTTCGTCTTTTCCGTATTTTTCGAACATCTGTTTTTTCTATTTTCTTTTGTTAGATTGTACCACTGATTATACACGCCATATCTTATGTTCTACATGACACTGAATATTGCACTCAATTCATATAGTGCTCTTTGCAAAACATGTACTTTTTATTGCAGTTGGCAACACTGTTAACCCCACTGGTGGCCTCCATTTGTTCCCTATTGTGGCAAATCTCTTTCTATACATCACTTGCCAGCATTGTATGTTGCCGTTCCCCAACTTTTTTTTTTTTTTTTTTGCGGAATTTGCACTTTTTCCCCTTGTCTAACCTTGCTGTTTCCCGAACTTCCACCCCTTATATTTCTTGAACCTATTGCTATGGGCAGCTAACTTTTTGGGAATGCTCATCTCTGTTACAGCTCTTTCAATTGGCATAGGCCATATCTTTCACTGCAACTATCATTTTCGGAAGGTTCCCTTGTTAGACTACAATGATCCGAACAACCAATTACCTAGTAACAAATATGTGTAAGGAGGTAAATTGCTTCTATAGCTTAAGAATACGATAAAGTTAAAATTGAAACTAACAATTTTTCTTGCATCTTACCAGGAGTTGTTCCATCAACAGATTTCAGCGTTAACCTTACTTTAGAAACATAAGCATAAATCACCTATCATATGCTCCTACTAAAAAGAAAATCAAAACAAAGTTTTTAATTTCTTGATATTGATATTAGGTTGAATGTCAGTCAGTCAGTCAGTCATTGTCGTGACTGTTGTTGAGTGGTGAAGTGACGGGCTTGAGCCCTTGCTTTCATTGTTTGTTGCAGCGTGGCTTGTTTTGAGTGGCGTAACTGTTCTTCGGGGCCGCAACTGTCGCTGGCTCCGTGCTGGTCATGAGGGGTGTTCAGGGGGCGAGAAATCCTGTACAAATGTCTTCTTAGCTCTTTGGTGGCGATGTTCTCAATGTGTGGGTATGCAGAACTTCTGACCTGGCGCCAGAAGGAAGCTGATTGTTGTTGTCTGACCTCATTCAGCGTCGCCAAGTTGAGATCTTCATGAAGTTGAGCCACCCTGGTGTCCCACGAGTGTCCTGTGATTGCTCTCGCAGTTTTGTTTTGAACCACTTGCAGGGGACGGAGATGTGTGTGTGGTACGCGGCCCCAAGCTTGGTGGACGTACAGCAGTACCGATCTGATGCACATCTTGTAGACGTAAAGCTTGGTTTCATGGGTGATTTGGGGCACAAGGAAGAGCGGGAGGACGGCCCGGAAGCGTTGTGTCTCCTTCTTCTCTGTCGCGAGAAAGTTGGGTTGTAATCAGATTTTTTTTTTTTTTTTATTCTGAGCAATTCTTCGTAATTAAATGACGATACAACCGGAAAGTAATGGACTGAATGTAAAAGTGAGGATGTATCGAAAATGCACATTGTCATTGTATATTATTATTATTATTATTATTATTATTATTATTATTATTATTATTATTATTATTAAGGAAAATAACCATATTTTCATCAAGTAGCATTATGATTTAACAAAACTGTTAAAATTGTAGATAGTAAAAGGAAATCATGTGGACTGTTTTTTTAAGAATTCCTACTTGTTCAAAGATTATTTGAGTATAATATATTTGTAAGGCGTAGAAAGTGAACGTAAAGGAATAACTACAATACAAGGTATTAAACAATTAAAAGTATTTATAATTCCATCTATATATCTCTCATTCTGTCTCTTTTACGCACACACACACACACACACACACATCAATACACACGTAACACAGAAAGAAACGAACCCAAGAAGCTTATTAGCAAGTTGGACTTGAAACTTTGTGACGTCATCGAGATTGTCCAATAAGAGTTCTACTTGAACCATGTACTTGTCTGTTTGTTTGTAGTAAGCGTCACAAAAGTGGCGCAAAATAGCTTTGCCACTGTCTTGAACGAGACTTATCGGTAATTTACAAAGGTAAGTAAACGTGTAAGATGTAAAAATTTGATTAGTAGAAAAATGATAAAAAGTAATAAGGTGAGTACAAAGTCATAAAACATGTACAAAATAATAAATATGATAAAGTAAACATACGTGAAAAAAGTTATGTCACAATCGGAAAAAAGTCAAATCAGGAGAGAAGTATGCTAAAATAGGGAAAAGGTCAAAATCGAGAGAGAAGTGCGAACAGTTAAAGAGGGCTGAAGGCCAAGATGGACAGGGCAAAAAGTAGAGAAAAGTGAGAGTGTAAAATGAATTGAAAAGGATGCAAAAAAAAATAGGGAAAAAATGAAATGAAATCTTTGAATTTTACGTCTACGGTTATGCCGGTTAGGCTAAAGGAGACGGTGATTATGAGAAATGAAACAAATGGTGGAATGAAGAAAGCGGGAGAACCCCGAAATACCCACGCACACGATGTTTGTCCACCACAAAGTTCACTTGCCTGGGGCTGGGATCGAAACCGGGAGCCCAAGCACCAGAGGTGAACGCTCTACCACTAAGCTACCGCCGCCCCATAGAAAAAATAGGGTAAGAGATGAACGTGTAAAGGGAAAAAAAGACTGTAAGTGTATTGTATATGTATAGAAAGTCCCACTCTACTTTCGTCCTTACAGAGCACACAAAATACGATGAACTCCCCGCAACAGCCACTATCGAACTCCGAGCCATGTAAAGGACGAAACTCTGGGGATCGGCGGAAATCCCCCCTTACTACGAATCTAGTGTTGTCAGGCCGAAAAATCCAGAATATATACAAATACACCGTAAAATACCTGAATAAATATATGTAATGATTGGTTACATTTATCTCGACTTTATACTGCTTCTTCAACTCAATGAGCCTTATACAGATTCGTTTTGACGTATGATTAGCGAGTAGTAGCCTCCGACGTTGGCACGAATGAGTCACCGTGACGTCATAAGTTAAAGGTCAATGACCTAGGGGTACTTAGGACCACCAATTCTAGATTTTGGCAGGGGTACCTTGGCCCACACCTAAATTTTGGCAGGGGTACATAGGACCACCCCCTTATATTTTGGAAATTACCAAATCTAAAAATTTGGTGTGGTATCCTAGGACCATAGTATGTAACTCTAGTAGCAATGGGGGTCTATGTCGTTCTCTTTTATGGGTAAAAATTGCCAACAATTCAAATTTCGGAGGTTTTTGACCTAATTTATCCCCTTTGATGAGGTGTTATTACCTTATATAGTTATATGGGCGTATACAGGGGTCCATTACCTTTCATGAGACATGGATAATAATGCACCCCTTTAAATTTTCGGGAGAGGTACCTTGGCCCACCCTTTAAATTTTTGAAATTGCCCAATTTAAACATTTGGTATCATAGTACTGAAACATAATATATACCACTATAAATTTGGGTGATCTACCTCGTTCCCTTTTACGGGTACAAAATTGCCAAAATATAAACGTAAGGAATACATAGTACCACGTGTTTGGTTTTGACCTAAGTTATCCCCTTTGATGAGGTCCTATTACCTTATATGATTATATGGGCGTATACAGGAGTCCATTTCCTATCATAAGACATGGGTATATTGATGCACCCTTCTTAAAATTTGGGAGGGGTCCATGGACCCACACCTTCAATTTTGGAAATTGTCCAATTTAAGCATTGTACAGGACCTCAATATGTATCATGATAAATTTCGGTGGTCCTTTCATGCGTAACAAGTTGCCAAATTTTTAGTATAACAACGTGTTCAGCCATTGACTCAATTTATCCTCTTTGATAGGGCTATAATCCATGGACGGGTATCCCCTTTCATTTTGGTAAGACCCTTAGGGTGTCAAATGCTAGTACGGTCACGTGATCGATGATTTGGTTTTGATGGGCGAGTCTTTGATATGACGACGGTTCCCTGGTCAATGTTCTCTAGGAGTTAGGTGGAAATTTTGAACAAGATTCATGACCAAGTTTCTCGTTTTATACTGAAGAGAACATTACTTTGAATCTGATAACATTGTACGTACCATATTGATGGAATGAAAAATAAAAACCCATAGATAAGCATAAATTGTATTTTATTCATTTTTCTGGTTTCTTCTTTTTCTTTCTTGTTACACTAAGGAATTGACAATGCTTGTATATTGAGCTGGGTTTCTTCATAAACCTCCTCCTCTTCTTGATTGTGATGATTTGTTTCCATGTTTTTGCAGCATAGCACCTTTTTGCAAAGCTTCGTATTGTGAATTCTGTAAAAAGAACGAGGAAAAAAGATGATTAGTATAGAAAAAGATGATTAGTATAGAAATAGATGATGATTAAACAAATACACTTACAATGATAAATATGATAAAATTACCTGGAAGATATATTGCAGTAGTCTACGATCATTAACCGTGGGTACTGTTGTGAACAAGTATTGAATTTCACGCAGAGATTTTCCTTGGGCTTTACAGCACAAATAAGAATAAGCATAATAGCCACATACGGATGAACCAAGACTTTGCATTTGGCTATTATTATATTTATAGTACATACAATGAAGTTTTAAGAATGCAACATGTTGTGGTATATAAGGAGGAAAGCCATAGCTGTCAAATTATTCTCCAACAGCATGATTATCAATATAGATTGTAATCCAATGGCTCCCTAATTTTGTGGATGGATCTGTATTCACAATGATTATCAGAGGAAGAGAAATCCGTGAGGACAACTCATCGCTTGCAAATACCCCGGTAAAATGATTTCTGAATAATGGACTTTCACTTAAAGCACTAGCTAATTGTAATGCCCCGCAACTGGCCATAACAGCTCTGTTGATATTTTGTTTATTTGTTTGTAATTTATTGTTTGTGATGACATTTCGTACAAGTTCAATTTTCTACAAAGTTGGAATGTATATGTTTTATTAAAATATTAACCAGTTCTAGACTTGCGCCAAGCAATATTACGAATTAATTTGTTAATATTTATTTTAAATGCGATACCATATATTATATATCTGTGCCGTTAAAGATATGGCTTAATTTATAATTACTGTGTCAATTGGCGAAATAGCTTTCTTTCCCGGAACAAGAAGAAAAAGAAAAATTATTAATTTAAACTAGAAAGAACAGGAAACTGTTAAACAAGTCGATGCTGAGACCTTGTACCTAAGAAGAAAAACCTCATATCGTTTAGGCCCAGGTAAACATTATTGGTCCATCAAATCTATTAATGATATGCCATTTATCCCAAAACTAAAAGAATGGAATAGAACAGACATCATACAAATAACAAGACTCCGACTGGGTACTGCCTTAACTCCAGAAAAACTTTATATGATGAAAAAACGGAATTCGCCATTATCTCAGTGTTTGCTGGAGACTGGCTCACTTGAACACATTATTTTAGAATGTAATCTTTTTAAGGAATTTAGAGAGACCATGTTCAAACTATTTTCAATATACTTACCCTATGGTCCTTATAATATCAAATCTATATTAGAAAGTAAGAAATTAGAAGTATATAAGATTCTCATAAAATACCTTAAGAAAAATAATATAAAATTATAAAGAAAAAATCTTACTACTATTAAAAGAAAAAAGAAAAAAGGGGGGATTATAGATTTATATTAGATTTATATCAAAATTCTAGGTGATCATCTAGAAAGTTGTCTTTTTATACCAATAACACAGTCTTTGACAAACACTATTTCTAATAAAAAAAACTAAAATAATAATAATAAAAGGGGGTCCTCTCATAATCCCTGCGCAAGTAAGTGTAAATCTAAAATTAGTGGAAAAGTTAAGACAAGTGAAGTGAATAAGAATTATTTATTTATGCAGGTGAAATGGGTCATTCCCACACTTTCCATCCTCTTACTTTGTGAGAGGAACAAGAACAAGTCGATGTCCTTGTAACTATTGATTAGAAACAAAATAATCGGATTTTGAAGTGTAAAAAAAAGGAAAACACTGTTTAATCTGGTAATATAATTTTAATAGTATTTATTTAGAAAATATTTGTTAAAACACTGAAAATATTGTAATTATGGACGGCAGGAGAATAGTAATTATGATTAGCTAAAGAGCTTCTTCTGGGGCTTAAGCCCTTCTCCTTTTATGCTGCCAAATAACTGAAAATATGTAATTTCACGACAAACCATAATGTTTCAACTAAATTTCAGAAAATCTGTATTAATCGTTTGGTAGACATGGAAACTATTATGAATGATATCAACTCAATTATATTTATTGGCCTAATATTTATTCTAAAAAAATACCTACGATATATTTTAATGGCATGTTAACAATAACGTTTAATACCACGGTACTAGGTTTAATCTAATTAAGTTATGCAAATTCAGATAGAGCATGTAATTCTATGTGTTGCAGTTATGAGGTCATGTCTTGTTTGGTTAGCAACAAAGAAGGATATGTACAACATAGGCAAAAGGTTTTATTTATCATACAAGATGACGATAATATTAAAATTCATAAATGTATCAAGGATTAAAGGAAGTGTAGTAAATCTATATATATAAAAGAGAACGCACAAAATCCTTTGTCCGCTCATCACGCTAATACGGCTGAACCGATTTCTTTCATTTTTGGGGGGTTGTTAGGATTTGGACCCTAGATGGTTTTTATCATATCACTTTAATTTTCAATTACCAGTGTCTTGAGATAATTGACCAATCAGGTGTCAATACGTACAAAAAATCCTTTGTCCGCTCATCACGCTAATACGGCTGAACCGATTTCTTTCATTTTTGGGGGGTTGTTAGGATGTGGACCCTAGATGGTTTTTATCATATCACTTTAATTTTCAATTACCAGTGTCTTGAGATAATTGACCAATCAGGTGTCAATACGTACAAAAAATCCTTTGTCCGCTCATCACGCTAATACGGCTGAACCGATTTCTTTCATTTTTGGGGGGTTGTTAGGATGTGGACCCTAGATGGTTTTTATCATATCACTTTAATTTTCAATTACCAGTGTCTTGAGATAATTGACCATTCAGGTGTCCATACGTACAAATCCTTTGTTATTAGTTCATCATAGGTATAAAAATAAACGTATTTATATGCAACCCGCATGACCCTGTGACTCGGCGGGTTAACATAACTGACAGGCGCTATAAATCACTTGAAAGCGAAAAAGTAAAAATTATCTAAGTAACAAAGTTTATTGCGTTCCGGGATGACCGCAGCGAAGCGGGGCGGGTTGGGGTGACCGCAGCGAAGCGGGGCGGGTTAACATAAATGACAGGCGATATAATGTTAACATTTACTGCAATCTTCTATGGTTTTTATCATATCACTTGAAAGCGAAAAAGTAAAAATTATCTAAGTAACAAAGTTTATTGCGTTCCGGGGTGACCGCAGCGAAGCGGGGTGAACGCTGCTAGTAGGCCTATAATATAGTAAAGAAATATGTCCCATCTGGAATATATTAGCCTTTTCGCTGAACTATTGTTACCCTATGATGTTAGCTAAAGCAGGGCATGGATGGGAGCTGCGAAAGAAGAAGTTTAATCTTGAACGCATATGATATGATGTTTGTGTCTGTTGCTTTTAATCTAATTTCGTTAATTTATTGCACGCCTACGAATGTATCGTCGGTTACTTTCACAACATTTAATTACTTACGAATCAGATGAACATGGTATCTACAATATTAAGGCCTATGGAACAAAGCCACTATATGAGCTACGTCCCAAAATTAACAATATGAATAATATTTAAATACATGCACTACGCTAGTCTCCATAGATGTAGCATTGGTATTTATTGTAAAATTTCATTTTAACTTCTACAAATAAGTTAATGTACATTGTTTCGAATTCAAGATCTTTATAAACAGAACATGGAAAAAATTTGGTCTGGTATTTATTTCTTTAATTTCTGAGATTTCATTGATGCGTTTTAAATAATAGTGTACGTTAAATTCCTTCTTCAATGACTGTATTACATATTGAGTCACGGTTGTTATCTCGTACCGTGCAATGTGATTAAGAAATTCACGATTAACGTTACAGCCTCATCACCGAACTTGGATCTGAAACATAAAAATTTCCACGATTTTTCTATGCGTGGTGGCGACTCAGCATATCTACAAGGACTAAACGATTCAGTTGTCATAATATCGTCTTCGGTCGATAGAATGGATGACTGTTGGGCCGGGAGATGAGCAAAGTGGAGCGTTACATAATTGTAATGTATTCAACATCGTGAAAGGAAATGATACCTAACGTATACGTACCTTGTAATTTAAAAGTCCAGGATAATGTTGAACTGGTGGTCGGTCTCTAGGAGTGAGGAAAACTCCTCATATAAAATACAGTTTGCAGGTGCTGCTAATTTCTCTTGGAAATGAACTTTCAATCGGATAGCTCCATGTGGTTGTAAGTTCCAATAGTGACAATCTCCAGCAGGCCAAATACAAACCTTGTATATCCATTCTTGTAGTCAGCCCTTGAAATTGTATTTCCAGTATTGGTAAAATGTATGCCAGAGCCTGATAACAATATGTGGTACGATAAAATGTAGAGATTCTCTTCAAAGCTGGGTTGCAATGGTTTTGAAGGTACACCTTTTCCATCCACGTACAATGTAAAGAAATTAATGTTTACATGTTAAAATTCAAAGGGGTTGCTGGTAATGGTTCCATTGGATGCTTCATTCGATGTAAATCCTACAATAATACGGTTTGGCAATGTTTCCATAAACAAGTTATCAATAGTTTTGGATTGTATATCATTCGGGATGGTAAAAGATTTCATTTGAACCCTTGTGAGACGATACTTCGCCGGTGTAGATTGTAAAATTTTATTGTGTGTCAATTTGGCAGTAGGGCTAATGCTGACTCTTTTCACTTGCAACGATGCATCTAGGATATTGATTTTTGCATTGACATCACTTTCACTGGCCATGAGACAAAAGTTTGGCTTTGCAGGAATAAGTTTCACACGTAATTCCACTCCATGAATTAAAAATTTATCTGGATTAAAATGTCACAATGAAGAAAATGTCCAATCATATCGAATTTCATATTTTGTTTTGTCAGTTCATAGCGTTCTTGAAATCCTATGTTCTCCCTGGTGGTTGCGTTCATATGACCAGCCGTATCTTGAAACCACAATTCTGTTTCTAAATGTGTATTTTTATCTCCATCACTATAATTGAGAAGTTTTTCCAGGTACGAACGATATGGATGATTATGTGACGGAAATGAAATCAGTTTATTGTTCAAGTAGATTTGTACTTCACTAAACATAGCATTTAGAAAATCATTGAGAAGTGCAATTGCTTTATCCGTCTCGGTGAAGAAGGAACCATCTGATTTCACAATTTGTGCTTGGATGTACTATAAGGTTTGTGGCAAATCAATATATTCGTCACTGCTACCACTCACTACAAATTTTTTTGGTGATTTTTCAGCTATTGAACTAATTGGTTTGTAGCCAATAATACGATTATCCAGAACACTGGTTTGCGTGGGTAACGTTGAAAAAATGTCCAATTCACTTTTTAAACATTCACAGGATTGATGATGCAAGAAAGCATCGTTGAATTAATCAAAAATATCTGGTGACGATGCCAATGATCTTTTGTTCTTTTTATGTGATAATTTACATCTCTTCGTAGGATTGATGATGTTGTTGTTCGTTGAAAGATCAAATTCAAACTGAGAGCAGTCGTCCCATTTTCGTTTATGATATCCACTTCCCAGCATAGTTTTCAACTTATTTTTAGCTTTCTCTTGTAAATTTGATTTTGCCTCTTGCATACGTTGATGAAGCGATTCTTCCAGCGGTTGATTCGAAATCACAACATCATTAATCATATTGGCACCTGATTTTAATAATTCTTTTCCCACAGTATTTGCTCCTTGCTTCACAAGTGATAACACTGAACGAAATAAGCCACCAAGGAAACTTCCAATGTCATGTCCTGCTTGATAGAGACTTCCCACATAGACGTTGCCGATACCGGATAACGCATGTTTTTGGTAGTATTGCATGAATATGATGTGTATTAATTGCATGAATAAGATCCCGTATATTCTTATAATAGCATACAGAGATCGTTACAATCTTCCACGGTTCCTAATCAATACTGCTTGATGATTTGTAATATATATTTTATTGTTTTCACTGTTAATGTTCAGTAAAGAATGTGGATAATGAATCTCTACAATTGTCACATCCCATTTCTGGCGAAACTCTACACGTCGTTGTAATTTCGTATTATATGAAGTCAATGTATGTTCTGGAAAATAATCAATGGAACTATTACTGGGAAGTGTAACGTAAAAATCTTGATCAGGTTCCATTCTTCTTCTTCTTCTTCATTGAAGTTGCAGAGATTCAAGTATTGAATGAGGAAGGATATATTTTCCACCGGACGAGATACTCCTTTCTGTGACCTTTTGTTCTTGTACGTAATATTTTATCGATGAGGAACATCGAAGGGAGTAATACTGGTTATAATTCTTCTCTGTAGAAAACACCATCGATGAGTTGATGATTTAAATCCTCTAGTCGATATACTGGTGGGTTTCTTGGTGCAGTGGCTTTTACTTTAAATATTTCCCAAATCCAGTTATCGAGATAACCCTTGTCAAAGATACGTTTTGTTTTACTAATACGAACAGTAACACCAACAGATAAATCCGTATCTTGTTTTGAACGTTGTAGTTTTTTGTCGTATGAGAAACGTTTGTAGGTGCCATTTTAATACTGGAATGCCGACTTTCATTGTATGCTTTTACAAGTTAAGGCAATACTTTGATGTAATTGTATGTTTGATATTTGGTAAAGTATTTCCACATACGATGTTTCAATGTCTAATTAAATCTTTCTGCGATACTGGTTTTAATATCTTAATCCTTTGTTGTAACATGTTGCACGTTGTGTTTCCTGAGAAACTTTTGTACTATCTTGTTGGTAAATTCAGTTCCTTGATCATTACGTAGCACAATTAGTTTTCTCTCCTGGAAAATCATTTCAAATGCATTCACTATATCCTCGGTACTTTTTGATTTTAGTGGTACAGCCCACCCGTACCGATTAAACACATCCATCACTGTAAGAATATAACGGTAATTGTCATTATAGTTTTGTTGTGATTGTAAATCATTTAAATCACATTCCCATTGATCATCAATATTGTTGACAAATTAAAAATCTCTACGGAAACGACGACGTACAGGACGATGTAACGTGTAGGTAGGTTGTTTGTTTAACCAAAGTTTTATTTTGGCTAGAGGTATAGATTTTTCTGAGACTTTCCATAATTTCTTTGCAGTAGAAAATGATGCAGTATGTGCTGGGTTGTAATAAATGATTTCAACTTTTTGCTCATGGTTTGTACCTTGAGCATTTTGGAATGATACGTTTTCTTTTTGGTCGGACTTCTAAAACATCATCATCACCATCTTCTTCTTCTTCTTCTTCTCCGGAAGAAAATAATTCAGGTGCAGGTTGTGGTGGTGCAGATCCTTCAGATGCTGTTGTACTATTATGCTTGACAATATAGTTTAATGTTCGTGGATTACCAATCAATTCTTGAGGTGTGTTTGAGGATGCAAGGTAGTTGCAAAACGATTCCCAGCCTTGAGGATTAGAATGTTTCCTCGGTCAAGTCACATCACACATTAAATCTCCAATATTGAATCCATGTAGATTATTATCGTTGATGTAAACTGTTCCTTTATGATCCCACGTAATTGCGTAATCTTGTTTTAAACGACGGAATAGTAGTTCGGCTTTCTTACGATACATTTGTGGTATTGGGGCTAAAATGTCTTGCTTCGTGCTATCATCAACATTCGGAACGTCACCATCAGGTTCTATTGATGTAATTGTAAGTGGTATTGGTTCTTCTTGTTTACGTATAACATAAAGATATTTCTGTAATATTTTATTGTACTGATTCCATTTTTCTTCACTACTTGGATACGATGTATTCAATATAGACTGCATTTCACGATCGAGATTAGATTCTCGATTTTCAGTCGAACGGGATGATGATGCATGCATTCGTTGAAGCATTTCTGGTGGCACTAAAACCATCTTCTTGCTATGTTCAATTATGTTTATTTTTTAAACAATACTGGATAACACATTTCCTACAATAGGTGCAAGTAATGCAGGTAAGAATCCTCCTTATTGTACGGCTAAATGTTTCTTCTTTTTATCCAATGATTTTGTATTGTTCACGAGATAGCGGAGCGTGTTCTTGTAAAGCTTTAATCTTGAATTCTTCGCACTTGTCAATGGAACATTGTCTTTTAAGACATTGTAACAACATCACAAATACTATGAATTAATGAAGCGTCTGCATTGACAATAATAATTTTACGCAATCTCGGTTTAGCTTTCTGCAGAGCACGTAGCAGATCAGCGTGTTTCACTGTAGGAGACATCGTGATAGACTAAGTCATCCTTTTCACATGCACAATAATTTAAACATGTTTTGTTGGTACGTAAACGTAATGATGCAAATCGTCGGGAAAAATATTTGTATTTCGTCGCATTTCATCGGGTGTATCTTGTTTAATATCCATCAGTAAATACCCAAGTGGATTTCTTGTTGCGTAGAAACTGTAGATGCTCAGGTATGATTTGATAACTCATATGCTTGATTTGTGACTTGTCACGTGGCTTTTTAAACAACACCAAATACGAACAATTCAAACTCATATTTCTATTTGCTTTACTTTGATGAAATACATTTTGTGTTATAAAAATCACACTAATATTTCGATGATGCGATCCTTTCGTGAACCTATCAACAATGTCACTATTCACTTCTCGCATATGGTCAACAATAATAATGAAATGTGGTCCATCTTGAGGTTGAAAATCTTTCATTCATGGAAGTCCTTCGTAAAATTCTACTGGAAACGGCATTGTTACATACACGTCTTACCATTCTGCATAATACCAGTATATCTTACGAAATTTCGCATTCATCATGGTTGTGAGACGTGACAGTAATCGCTTCACAAAATACGTTTTCCCACACCCATTAGGTCCTGTGAGAATACAGGTAAAAGGATGTTTCCTCTGTGTATTGATGATGAACACTAACACCTTGTTTCAAATACGATGCGTATTTAAAGTGACTTCAATTTTTTTTAGTTTGTAAATTCTTGCACTAACTGGTAAATGTTGGTGAGAAACGGAAAAACCGTTTATCTGTTTATCGAATAGCTGAAAATCGTTTGTTTGTTAACCGAATAGTTAAAACAGTTTATTTGTAAATCGAATAGTTAAAAACGGATAAAGCTTCACGGTTAACCGTGAAAGTTGATGACTGTTTGATTTTAAATTCTATTTGAATTTTTTTCGTTTGAAATTTGTATTGATATTATGTTTCAAAATTTTGTTAGAATTTTTTTCAAAGTTGTTTTAAATTTTTCGTTTGAAAATTTTACTTCAAATTTTTAGTTTGAAAAATTCTTCGTTTCAAAAATCTTGTTTCAAACTTTTTGGTTTGAAAATTCTTTTGCAAATTTTTGTTTGAAAGTTTTTGTTTTAAATTTTCTATTTTGAAAATTCTTGTTTGAAATTTTTCTTTGAAAGTTTTTATTTTAAAATTTTTGTTTCAGAATTTTGTTTGAAAATTTTTCGTTTGAAATTTTTGTGTGAAATTTTTTGGTTGAAAATTTGGTTTAAAATTTTTCGTTTTAAATTCTGTTTCAATATTTTTGTTTTGATTTTTCAGTTTGAAAATTTTTGTTTAAATTTTTCGTTTCAATTTCTTTGTTTCGAAAATTGTGGTTTGAATTTTTTAGTTTGAAACTTGAAAACATTTTTAAATGCCATGAATCTTGTTCAAAATTTCCACCTAAATTCTAGAGATCATTGACCAGAGACCCGTCGTCGTATCAAAGACTCGCCCATCAAAACCAAATCATCGATTACGTGACCGTAGTAGCATTTGACACCCTAAGGGTCCTACCAAATTGAAAGGGGATATTCGTTCATACCTTATAGCCATATCAAAGAGGACAAATTGAGTCAATAACCGAACACGTGCTAGTACTAAAAATTTGGCAACATTGTACGCATGAAAGGACCACCGAAATTTATTGTGATACATATTGAGGTCCTGCAAATGCTTAAATTGGACAATTTCCAAAACTGAAGGATTGGGTCAATGTACCTCTCCCAAATTTTAAAACGGGTGCATCAGTATACCCATGTCTTATGATAGGAAATGGACCCCTGTATACACCCATATAATCATATAAGATAATAGGACCTCATTAAAGGGGATAACTTAGGTCAAAACCAAACACGTGGTTGTACAAAAATTGGCAATTTTGTACCCATGAAAGGGAACGAGGTGGACCACCCAAATTTATAGTGATACATACTAGGGTTCCATACTATTATACAAAATGTTTAAATTGGGCAATTCTCAAAATTTAAGGGATGGGCTAAGGTACCCCTCCCAAAAATTTAAAAGGGTGCATTAATATACCCATGTTTTATGAAAGGTAATGGACCCCTGTATACGCCCATGTAACTATATAAGGTAATAACGCCTCATCATAGGGGATAAATTAGGTCAAAAACCTCCGAAATTTGAATTGTTGGCAATTTTTACCCATACAAGGGAACAACATAGACCCCCAATACTGCTAGAGGTCCATACTATGGTTCTAGGCTACCACACCAAATTTTTAGATTTGCGAATTTCCAAAATTTGAGGGGGTGGTCCTATGTACCCCTGCAAAAATTTAGGGGGTGGGCTAAGGTACCCCTGCCAAAATCTAGAGGGTGTGGTTCAAAGTACCTCTAGGTCATAGACCTTGGGCCAAGGTCATTGACCTTTGACCTATGACGTCACGGTGGCTCATTCTCGAAAAAACCCGGGGCCTACTACTTAGCGTCATACTAAACGCCTGACGACTGCAGGCAAAATATGTTAGTCTAACTCTTTAGTACTGCATTAATCACGCTTCAGAACGACTCTGCACAAGGCCCAATAGGTTTATTTGATATATAATTCCGAAAGAGAACAATTGAAAAGTCTTGCAAAATTCAGAGGCATCACACGTTTCAATAACATACGGAATGGTAGTCGTTTTATCATTCGGATAATAAGTCCTTTCTGGTGATTTTTCGAGTGAGACTCAACATTCAGTCTTGTTATTACCAGACCGACGTCGACCCTTGCTCGTCATTTCTTAAGAAATTGATTTTGCTTAATGTTGAGTTTTAATATTTTCTTTCATTTTTTTTATATAGCATCCAATGGACAATCATTTAACCCAGCAACATAACATTTCTAATATAGGAGGGGGCAAGTCATTTTGTTGCGCCCCTCTCAGAACAGCGCCTCCCATTATTTTCACTAATCTTTACAGTATTACTGTTATGTATTTTTTTCGTGTGTATGGGAAAATAATTGTAATTTACGAAAACAGCTATCCATTTGAAAAATTAAAATATTGATTACTTGAAGTAAAGACACTTCTTCATCCACCCAATGTATTCATTCAACACAGGAGTCGTACATTAGTAAGGGTAGTGGACCTCAGTTCATTCTCAGTTTGCGTCGGGATATGTATGAAGTAAAGTTTACTATTAATTAATCACTAAATAGTACGACATGATTGTTCCGTATACGTTTGGCACTAAACCACATTCTCTCTCCAGAACTCATAGACTGAAGACATATCATAACCACAAATTTTTTTCTAGAGGAATCAACAGATTCTCAGAATACACCTACACACACACTTTTCTTATTTTACTTTCACACCACATTAATCTTCAAATGTTTCAGTACATAGATTGAACTGAACTTTGTATTGATATACCGAGCTAGAGATGAAAAATCGCCGGATTTTTGAGACGTGCTTTATTTTGAGTTAAAAAAGGCTTTAAGAAAGAAAAGGGACACTCTGTTCGCTCTTTTGACACAACTAGGATCTCATAAGTCCCACGTTGGTTGCTTAACCATATCAAGTTCTTGAAATTCATACACTTGAAATATGTTGTTTGGATTGCTTAAAGTCAAACTGACAGACAAGAAAAAAGTATTATTGCCGTTCCAAAAACACTATTGTTACATCACCGTACATAAATTCGGCATAGCACTGAAGGCAACTTTAAAAAGTAAGAAAATCATTGCCCAACAGATTGGGGGTGTTGTCTCCAGCACCAGCTTTTATGAAAAGCTGGAAACATGAATAATTAAATTGTATAATTATTTCATGTAATGCGAAAGATACTAAATTCGGGATGTAGCTTTAACAGGGCTAACATTGTAATTATAAATGAAATACACAAAATACATATTTCAAAAGATGCAGCAGAATTTGGGTAGGTAAAGTTGAATATTAGGTCTGTAAAATGTAATGGTTAGTAATGTAAAGTTCCTTCAATATGTCAGCTGATTACAATACCGTCAAGTATCGAAGTAGCTTCATGACCTGTCGTCTCACGATGTTTTCTCCGTCAAAATCTTATACACTCTTCCTCGACCAACTCGGTGTTCGTAGTTTTATTCAAAGGCTGGTTTTACAAAACCCAACCCCTTTTCTTCTTCTGTCCATAAAAAGTAACAAAACTTCAAATGTTCGTGAACACCCACAATCACGTTGTCTTGGAGTAAAATCGAAAGTTCTAGAAGGTTTAGGACAAAAAGCTCCAAAGTTCAGTACCACAAGCATTGCCCTCAATCGACCTCACAGGAGGTGACATCGTCCAACGTGAACTCACCAATATAGCTGATAACGTAGAAAATAAATATTTCCACAAGAAAATAATGTTTATGTTTGCGGATATAAATCACTTCACTCAGTAGAAAGAGCATTATTTGGCATGTTAGTCAATATCAGAATACTGACTTAACAAAATAACAAAACAAACTATAGCTGACATATAACAAGATGTGTAATGTGAAAAGTAGTATGTAAGGTAAAAGGGGAAGGTCAAGGACTAAAATGTAGACACATGTGCTGGGTAAAGGACTTTTGCCATTGCATCTGTTTAATGAACCATAAAAAAATTACAAATTGCTTCAAGGAAGCTGAGACTACATGAGTTCAAATCTTCTTGGAAAAGAAAAAATAAATAAATACGACATCCACCAGAGTCGAACGACGGACTTCCGGACTATATCTCTCATCATGTAACACTATTGTTTCAGATACTCTTCAATACCTAATATTACAGCCGAGAAGGCTTCATAATTTTGTTCATATTTCAGAAGAAAGTGTTTCACTAAAAGCAGCAGCATAATATGATTTACTTTAAGGAACTGGAGCAATAAAATTTATTGCGGTGGCTCTTACCTTTTGTTTTTCTTCAGAATACTTAAACATATTTTAAACTTAGACTATGATCGGAAAAGAAAGCTGGAACATAGTGTTGTCTCTTCGCTAAATATGAAATATTAAGAGAAAAAATCCCAAGCCAAAAATGCATGGAAAAGATGTCTTTAAAAAAAAAACTGTTTTTCCCGAGACCTTAAACCACTATTCAGAACAGTTATTGTTCTCACCACTAACTTTTCACTAAAACTTTTTTTGTCGTTAAAAATTATTCTAAGAACTTGCATGTCTCTATCATGTATCTGAGGGGACAAATTCCCGCCCAAAATGTATAAAGAAAAGCGGGAATTTCAAATGTTCAAAAATTAACTTTCTCGGAATCTTATCTCCTCAGCGCAATGGTAGTGGTACCATTGGAAACGTTGCACCATTACAAAAAAATGAGGTGCAGACTGTAACGAACCCTTGAATGATTTCGTCCCATTTAGGATATTTTATTTTTATTCCATTTTGGATATTCAATGCTCGGTTTAGCTTCCCTGCACTTCCCCTATTTTACCAAAAGATGTTTTTCGTCTGGTAGCAAATTCAAAGGTATGGATAAATTATAGTAGTCAGTTCTATAGTTGAACATAAGAACCTTTGCCCTAGATGTATTCGGTTCGATTTTCGTCAGTACCTATGCCATTCAAGATCTTGTATGTTGGCGTAGTGACACATGTTACTATATTATTTTAAGATTTCTTAAGGAGAGCCATATGCTTTAGCTAACTAAAGGTTACCGATACACTTTTCATCAGTCTCAGGTAGTTGCCTCCTACTTCGATTCCCGACAATATCTAAATATAAGTAAAGAATATTTCATAGAATTTATTACATCATCTTGTTTATTTTCGCGAACTTTTTCATAAGCTGGTTGCCCAGAGGATTTTTTTTTATAATTTGATGTGTATAAGGAAATTAAATATTTTAGAGAATGGACATTACTCAGAAATTGTTAGACTAATTTGCTTTTGATAATTGGTTATAGTGAGAGTGTGTTTTGTTTCAGTCGATCTTAAGTTGGGATAGTAGCACATTTAGAAATATATTGGTGCATCTTAAAACTTTAAGAATAACCTCGATAAGACTACCAATATTACTAGCAAGGAATGGAATAAGCAATTGCTTGTAGATGCTGTTTACTGTGTAGTTTCATGGCATTGTGGACATAACTATTTATGGGTTAATACTCTGCCCTCCTTTTATTTAATATACTCGAAATTAAAGTTTACTGAAGTTTGAGAAGTTGTCGACAGCGCAAACGTTGATTTTTAATTGCTCAAATTTAATGTCCTTTTTTCTTTCCTTCGTTCCTGAGCTGTTGACTATATGTTCTGGTTACGCTGATTATTGCTAGGCTAAATGATGTTTTGCAATTAGAATAATTAAACTTGTGAGATGACCATTGGTATTTCGTCTGTTTTAAAATATGATTACTTTTATTTCCTTTAAAATTTTTCATCGTTAGTTGGATTTCTTGAAAATATGACCCTAGCTCACGGTTGATGCAATGTAACTAAATGTTTTGCGTTGAGTGGGGTTCGAACTCAGATTCGTCATAGAGGATTATAGTTCCTCAAAAATTTATTTTTTCCCTCTAAATCCCTCTTATTTTGATGTCCCTCGATGGTTGAAAGGTGTCGTGATTTTCGAATATCTATGTCTCCTGATATTACCCAAATATTAATGTTAAACAGTAAAGCTATACTCTAAAAAACTTTAAAATTCTCTCATTGGTGATACTTTAAGTCTGGTGTTGATCTTAAACTGTTACTGTAATATTCTAGAAATAATAATACGGTATTTAACACGAATTTTGAAAACTATGTAACAAATTAATTAGATTCTCCGGTAGAAATATTGAAGATAGTTACATAAATCTTGTAAAAGCTCAAAACTGTTGATTCTGCTGTATATTTTGAAAACTTTATGAAAAAAGGAAATATATAAACATACATTCGTACGAATTATTATTATGATTGAAATTTAAAGTGGGTCGTAATTAATGTTTGTGGTAATAATTGAGCCATTGCAGGTGGAATTTCGAAATGCTATGCGTTAATTGAGTAAACGCTACTGTCGTGGTTATGCGGGGTTTTGTGATTTAGATTTTAAATGGCTTCTAGGTTTATTAATAAATGAACGATGAGAATTAATCTTCGCGTTTATGAGTAACGCTGTATGAAATAACGTAATGTTAAATATTGTATTGCGACGAATAGATGCAAGAATGTTTGTAATGATACAGAAACATGTTAATAAAAAAAGTCGACGGAGGTAATATGATATTGATAAAAGGTATATTATTCGAAGCCGAAGCGTTTTCTTAAAAAGACCCGTACATTAACGAAACTATCCCCTGCCTTCTAATGCCATACTATTGTATTACGAAGTTAATGTTGTAATTGTAGTAGAACTCTGTAAGACCCCTCGTGCGTATGTAAATAATTATCTATAACGCCAAGTGATAGAGATGCAGCTGATCAATAGTGTTCCATCGACGCTTCTCTCTTTTGTTTACAAAATTGAACAGACAGTTTAGCCACTGGTTGGGGAGTTGAAAAATAATCTTTCGTCGAACTTAAACTGGTGTTTGGAAGATCATCTTGAACATTATATAGTTTTTTTTTCGGAAAGAACGATGCCGCTTGTACCATCCGCTATTTAAGTTAAAAGTCAGTATTGTAACATCCCAGTTCTAATAGATCGAGACGCCATTGTAGAAAACAAAAACCATCATCGTAAGGACATCCAGTTATTCTGTTGTGGACATTCCCAGTCTCCAGTTTATAACAACCTAAATTACAGTCTTTTTGATAAAATCGTTATTCATCAATCCTTCTTGGCAAATAGTGGAGAGGAAATATGATCCAGCATATATATATATTATTGTTTACCTAGGAAATTTTGAAAGAGTAGCACCATCTGAAAGTTACTTGCATGGAAAAGCTATAGTGAAGTGACGTTATCGGAGAAACGATGTATTGAACGGTTTTTCTTTTCATTCCTTACCTGATATTAAAGACGGCTATAACAAACGATGATTATCCACGTAGCGTGACATACCTATGGTCCATCTGTGATTTTGTTTACTTTTTTCCATGTTAGGAAAGGGAAACAGTAAAAAAGAACTTTACCCACTATAAACCTACAACTTATTAATCAAGAACTTGGAAATGACAGTGATTTAGTTATATATCGTTTAAAGACATTTGAAAAAATACCTTCATTTTTTTAATGGATCCTTCTTTGTCCTCCTGAAATGTGAGATTACATTGGCCTCAAGAATGTTATTTGATTCCACATATAATATATGTAGATAGACATTTTTTGTTATTATTGAAAGGTTCATGATACATAGTCACTCCTTTGAATAAGTCAATCTAAATCTTTAAACAATTGATCTAATATTTTTTTCTGTGAAGCTGTAAGTGAAATACAAGTATTTTTTCTTTTGTTCTATCTTAAAGGACTTAATGATAGAATGTTGTGTCAAAGCAATATTAATGTCATTCCATGAATGTTTGTTATTTTTTTTATGAAGTTGATGAGGAAGTCCTTTCGCAAGTGATTGTATTTTTTTCTTTTATATTCTAATGTTTATCCATTAATTTGTCTTGACAACTTCTGTTTTTTTGTTCTTTTTTTCTTTTACTCCATGGAGAAATAAATGTATCCTCTTCTATATTTACTATATTTTATTTTAATTTTCACTATGAAATAGTAGTATTAATTGATATAGTACGCTTACTGAATATAAACAATAAACTTCTCGTTTTATGGAAAGAACCAAAGGGTGGCCCGTGTGTTTTGATGAGACAAGAACCTGTTTCTTTCAGTAATTTGAGGATGTATAATTATAAGTTTAGAAGTTTTGTTTTAATAATAAATAGTAGAATATATATATAAAGAAAGTTAGTTATATGTTACAGATTGGCGACCGTTGACTTAGGACTTGTCTCATTGGAGACCATGCTATCTTTTGGTTTGAATGTTAGGGTTAAGGTATAATTAGTTAAAAATGGTAATTGCTGCAACTATGGTGCATAAAACCCGAAGGAAGACAGAGAGAGAGAGAGAGACATTGTATAACATAAGAGAAAGTATAATAATTGTATTGCTATTAGAACTAATTTTCATATTTTGTGGATATTGATGTAAAGAAAACAGTATGGATAATACGGGAGATAGTCTCGGTAGTGTAACGAAAACTAAAGATGAGTACAAATGTTGTGGAAATGATTCTGATGAGTCAGCCAATAAGTATGCTGCCAGATGTGACCGATGTAACTACTGGCATCATTACTGGTGTCTCGGTCTTCCGGAGACTTCGGAAACAGATAGTAAGATGCAGAAAATTACTCCATGGTATTGTGATAAATGTAAAACGTCCATGTTAGCGTCGGTGCTAACTACCGATGAGAAGGCTAAGGAAGTCAAAGTAAATGATGAGAATGATTAGATACCTGCGGGTGTCCCCCGTGCCACCTTCACCCCTATACGAGAGGTGTCGAGTGAGGCCGTGTCATTACAAGCTTTTAGAGAAATGATGCAACAAATGATGTTAGATATGAGGGAAGGTATACAAAAAGATATAAATGAAAGTAGTAATGATTTGAAGCGGGAATTGGCCGAAACTAGAGAAAACCTCTCGGCTTCGATTAATAATTTAGTGGTACGAATTGATAAAGTTCAGTTAGAAGCCAAAAGGGAATTGAAGTTAGTGGCGGATGAACTTAATGAGCATATTAAAGAAACTGACACAGATGTAGCTAATTGTAAAGTAATTGTTGAGAATCTAACATCTGAGGTAGATACTCTTAAGGTAGTAGTTGAGAATCAAAATCGAAATGTACAAGTTCTTACGCCACAGGTAAATCAATGTCAATCAGAAGTTCAAATAATGCAGAAAAAACTTACTGAAAATTGCAATGGCTTAGAGCAGTTACGTGCAGACCAGAAGGAAATCCATAATAAGTTGTCTGAAATAGTGACTAAAGTGGAAGTTGCTCATGTAAATGAGAGAATGGAAAAGTTAGAAATTAGAGTCAATGAATTATATAAAATAGGGACTGCTAATGTAGAAACTCCATGTAGGAGATTGCCTTCACAAACTTTTGATTATATGGAAACAAAAGCTGCCGAAAAGGGCGTTGATGCGGTAGGGTTGTTTAGTAATTCATCAGCGAATGGGGGACTTGTAAATCCCATCCCTCCTGTAACATTAAAGCCGAGTGTTGAGAGTCGAAACCCTGATTTGCAAGACATTTCTGCTAACTGGCCTTATAATGGGGGTGACCTCGGTAATGGGACGCAGTATGAAAAGCCTATGGATTTCACTTTTATTGATAGAGCCTCCAATGTTGAGTGGAGTAACCTCAGGCCAAATGTGGTGCCTAATTTAAAACAAAATCTAGTGGTGAAACCTCCTTGTGAAGGGCATCCAGTTTTAACTACAGGTGAGAATCCATCTTTGAAAATAATAAATCAACCCATACCCCAAGCGCCAACTAGGCCTATTGGTACTTTTTTCCAATCCGGATTAAAGATGAAAGATTTAAATAGTTTTCCTATTTACTCGGGAGACATAAGTCCCGGTGCCCCTCGACCATTTTTGAGAAAGTTACAAAGATGTATGGATTTATATCAGTTATCAGATACTCAAGCGTTGTTAATAGCAGAGAAATGTCTAACTGGATCGGCCGAAGCGTGGTATCGTTCAGTTGCACACGAAATCCACACGTATGCAGATTTTGTGAGGTTATTTAAGGGTCAGTATTGTAATGATAGAATTGAACGTGCGCAGAAACGGGCATTGCATGCTATGAGATACGATAAGTCTAGATTTCCTACTCTATTAGACTTTACCTGGTATCTTGTCGAGTGTTATTACAGCATAACGGAATTACCTAATTCCGCCGAGATTATTGATCTTGTAATAAATTGCCTCCCATCTGAGGAATCTCGGTTACTTGCGGCGCACTTATGTACAGATGTAGACGAACTAATGAGTAAGGTAGCTGCTCTGTCAGGACATCCAAAAGAAACGTTTCCTCATGTTAAGTTACCAGTTAATAATCGTAGATTTAATGTTAGACAACTTAGAGGTGTTAAATCTAATAACCAAGTGGACAGTAGTAGCCAAACGGATTTCTTAAGTTATTCTTCGTTGACCTCTGGAAGTAGAAATGGTCGAAGTCAACATAGTTGGACAAACGGTAATCGGTATCCAAGTTATCCTAGTCGGGGACGGCGAGGGTATCAGAATTTTAATCCTTACTGGAGAAATAATTTCCAGAATTTGAGATCTAGAGGACCGAACGATGGTGATCGCCAAGGAGATAATTTACGTAATGGGAGTAATTCGAGTAATAGTAATAGTTCTAATTCAAACCCTTTTCGAGGTGGAACCTATGAAAGACCGACTGATAATGGGGGACAAGATGTTGGATTTAATGGTCGTGGTAATCAGAGAAATCCTAGATCTAGAGGAAGAAGTCTGAATTCCGAAGGAAGGTTAGATAGGGAACCGCACTTAGATAATCGTAATAATGATTCTAATCCTCCTATAGAAACACTACGCCACAACTCGGAAAACTAGATTCGCAGTTACTTTCTGCGATGGGAGGACGTAACTGCGAAAGGGAGAATATTCCCATCCAAAACTTAGAAAAGATAATCCCAGAGAAGATAGGTCATCCTTTTCCGAGTTTAACTAATTCGGAAGTCACTGGTGAGCTTAGATTTAATGTTAATTTTGTTATCGAAGATGAAGTGTCAGAAAACGGAGGACATTATTTCTCTCCGTCACCTGTAATTAAAGGAACAATAGGGGGAGTAAGTCTAAAATGTATGATAGACACAGGAGCCGAGGAAGTCTATAAATAGCAAGTTTGCATCTGCAAAACTTCGTCCGTATTCGGGTTTAACTGTTGGAGCTTTCGCAGGTCAGGAGAAATTTTCTATTCAAGGAGTACAGACCTTTAATTTGAATATTCAAGGGCATATTTTTGAAATTCCTATATTTGTGATAAAATATCTCCGCACGGATCTAATACTTGGGTGTCCATTTCTTGATAAATATCAAGCGATCATTAATCGTAAAGATAAGGAAATTCAGTTACAAGATTTGGCCGGAAATGTGGTAAAAATCAAAACTGATCAGCCTAATGTATTATTGGTTGCAATCTCTTCTGCTAATCTAGATAATAATAATATTGATCTTTTTACAGAGAAGGAAAGTATAACTGAACCAACTTTAGAGACTTCTTGTAATGTTACAATCGAAGAAATAAAACAATACGTTGAATCTCGAACAGATTTATCAGGGTCAGTACGTGAACGCTTATGCCAAATCTTACTTAGATATAGGTGGCTATTTTCAGAATATCCGCGTAAAGTTGGGACCACTCCCTACAAAATTCAGCTTATAGATAACGAACCTGTCGTTGGGCCATATTACTCAGTTCCGCAAGCAATGCAGGATGAATTTGAAATTGAGTTGAAAAAGTGGATAGATTTAGGGATAGAAAAACCACAACTTTCACCGTATCGCAATACAGTTCATGTTGTGCGGAAAGCCACTGGAAGTGTTCGCCCAGTCTTGGACCTTAGAGCTACTAACAAAAAGGTAATTGCACCTAAGGTCCAAGTAGAACTATTGCAGAAATTTTAAACCGAGTTGCACAGGCCCGTTTCTTTACAAATTTTGATTGTTCATACGCATATTACGGTATCAGTCTCCATCCAGACTCGTACCCGAGCACAAGTTTCATATATAGGGGACGTCAATATGTCATGACGGTTCTTCCCCAAGGCATAAAGTCTGCCCCTGCCATTTTTCAACATGTTATGAATACGTTCTTTAACCCATCCGAGAACCAATTTATCCTTTTGTACCTGGATGATGTTCTCGTTAAGAGTAATACCGTAGACGAACATTTGGATCATTTGGAAAAGACATTTGAAATTTTTGAAAAGGCTAATTTTTCGCTTAATTTTAGAAAATGTAGTTTTATTAAAACTGAAATTCATTTTCTAGGACATATTATAGATGGAGGGAAGATTCAGGTAGATCCAAAACATAACGAACCAATCCGGTGTTTCCCTACACCCAAAACTAAGAAGCAGATGCGTAAATTTTTGGGATTAATTGGTTGGCGTCGAAAATTTGTGCCTAACTTTGCTAGTTTGACAGCAACACTTTACAATTTGATTAAAAAAGATGTAAAATTTACAATGGACCAAGAAGCGTTAGAAAGATTTAAACAATTGAGAGAAATAATGAGTCAACCACCGGCATTAGGCCAGCCCGATTTCTCTCTTCCCTTTCATCTATATAGTGATGCCAGTATGGAGAACTTGGCTGGATACCTGGCTCAAAACCTGGATGATAAAGAGGAGCAAAATGTGATTGGCTATGCAAGTAGACGAGTTAAGTCATATGAATTGTCCTTATCTGTATTTCAATTAGAACTTCTATCGGTTTTATTTCTTTGTGAGCATTTTCAACAGTATATAATGGGGCTTAGAACCTATGTGCACACAGATAATGCGGCGGTTACACATGCCTTCACATTGAAGAATCTGGACCCTCGTACTACTAGAATCTTGTTAAAACTTCAAAAATTTAATTTAATATTCGAACACTATGCTGGAAAGCTTAATTTCGTTGATGATACCTTAAGCCGGAATCCTCCGGAAATCAGCTTCGAGCCTGAAACCTATTACGTTAATTTCTTGGCATTATCTGATTATTCAGACTTTGATTTGGAAAACATACGGGAAAACCAGGCAACAGATAACTTCTGCCAAAAGTTAAAAGGATGGTTCGAAGATGCTCGCGAGAATGATAACATCACCGTTTATCGGGGATTATTGTATTATAAAGTAAGAAACACAGGGCGATGGTTGTTGGTAATCCCACAAGCGAACACTACCAAGATTATTCAGTTAATTCACAATAAAGGACATTTTGGTTTTCGGAAATGTTTCCAATTTTGCAGATCTTTGTTTTATTGGAAGGGACAGAAACAAGATATTAAACAATATATACGAGATTGCATTCACTGTGCACAGACAAAATTTTCTTTTCGCGCTATCATGAAAGAAGAGTGTCATATTGAAGCAGAAGCTCCACATGATAAATTTGGAATTGATATTGTAGGCAAGCTTCCAGGGAGTCAAGGATATTACTATATATTATCGATCATAGACATATATACACGTTTTGTTTATTATTTCACCTTGCGAACAGCCCATACAAAAGAGATAATTACCACACTTGAGAAACGTTATTTTTATTTGTTCCCATATCCACGTTATATTATTTCGGATAAAGGTGTCCAATTTCTTTCTAAACACTGGAAGGATTATTGTTTGCAAAAGAACGTTCAACCCATCTATACATCTAGCTATTCTCCGTCTAGCAATGGCGTAACCGAACGTAGTCACTAAGAGCTTAGCCGAATTATTCGACTAGAGTGTGGAAGCAACCAAACAAACTGGGTGAAGTACCTTCAACATATACAGGAGTTGCTTAATCATTCCTTTTGTGCTAGTGTTGGATGTACTCCTTCAGAAATATTCCTATCTTATTCAGCTACAGATGCTTTCAAAAAGTCATTTCGTTGGCCGCCTGAGTTAAAAGCTGTTGATAATAATCGGAAGCATTTAATTGACCACTCAGAATCTAATAAGAGAGTTCAGAAGAAACAAGCATATCAACTGGTACTAAAAGAAGGGGAATTGGTAGTGATTAAAACCCATCACTTGTCATCTGCTCTTAAGAGAGAAACCAGCAAATGGCTACAATGTTATGTAGGACCGTACGTGATAAGTAAAATTTTACGAAATAGTGCAGTACTACATACTTTAACTGGAGAAAATGCAGGCACGCAGAATTTACATAACTTAAAATTATTTAATTGTTCCTTGCGCAAACGGGAAGAATTATTGAGAGATTATCCTTTCCCAATAAATACAATTTAAATAAACTAAATAAACGAAGAAACTTCAATCTGTGTTTAGTTGAGGTAAGATCTTAGCATAAATATAAGATTACGTAAAAAGCTTTTAGCATATAGTTAAAATTTTGAATTATCAAAATTTTTCTCAAAGCGCCGAGAGAAATGTAACGAACCCTTGAATGATTTCGTTCCATTTAGGATATTTTAAATTACGTTAGTAATAGTCTAAATTTTTTAATTTTTATTATACTAAATAACATATATTATTTCTGTTGATAAATTTTACTAAACGTATTTCGCAATTAGTAATTGATAAAAACAATAATTAGTCGAGTTGGTGCCTTGTCATAATATAGAGGTGAGATACTGCATTTCGGTGCCTTCGAAAAGGAAGAAGAGAATTGTTTTTATTTTCTTCACCACTTTCCATTAATTTTATGATTGTGGCCAATCAGAATTGTGAGCAAATCACGCTTGGTATAGACCAATTAATAGTCTTTTCTTCTCGCTCAAAAAGAACGCGAGAGGGGAGAGTGTAATTAATGGCGGCGGTTGAAGAAAATAAGATCTTGTAATTTAGCTTCCCTAGGTTTTGTTCGAAATGTAGGGAAAGAATGACAGAAAATGAATGTTAATCTCCCCAAAATAAGCGGTAAGTTATAACGGAGAGAGAGAGAAACTTCAAGTTGACTCCCAACTATTCAACAATTAGGCCTATCGGAAATTTAAGTTGTGATATTGGCATTTGAAAGTGAAAGGAAGATAAAAAAGGGGTCAACCATAATTCTTTGTTTTGGTATGTAACAGAATTTATTATAATGAGTGGTTAATTTCCGAATCTCTCTCTTCTCCCTCTCCGGGGTAGCACCATAGTTGTAGTAATTATCATTGTATATGACAGCAATTACCTTTTGATATGAAAAGTAGAACATAGAGAAATTTAAATTACTTGATGTTTAAAATTTATATTTTGTTTATTCCGCCATGTTTATTGTTAACTTGCATGATATAAGTGATGATAGTCTTACCGATGAAGAATAACTAATACTATGTGGCAAACTTGGATTGTGGAAAGGATAAATTATTTGAAATTTAGTCATGTGGCCAATATTGTTTAATATTTGCATAGTACACACAGAGGATTAGAAAAAGTGCGATGTTTCTGTTAGTAATAAATATGCTATTCACTGTGTCTGTTATTTTGTTCTGCGAATGTTCGGTATATGCATAATTCCATTGTTGGGTTTAGGGTTCCGTCTCAATATTCATCAGCTATATTTAATTATAATAACTATATTTATCACCTGGTACAATTACAGTGTCAAATTACAATGTGAACGTTTATGCTAGTATTTAGAAATTCAGAGTTTCTCTATATGAAGTACAACTTTCGTATATGAATATATAGATACAGCAAAAAAAATCACTTATTCGTAAAAAATAGCATGTTTACAATAATAGTTCTAAAGCATATCAGGATTTCTTGTACTTTTCCTGTTTACCTCCGTGGAAGGGATTCATTCCTAATTAGGCTTAAAGAAATATATATACATATATATATATATATATATATATATATATATATATATATATATATATATATATATATATATATATCTGTGGAAGACAGATCCGTTTTTTGTTCTGTAGTCAGTATCAAGTGATAGTTGAAGAAGGCCCAAAATAGGACATTAGGATTTTAATTGGTAGTAGATATTTAACCACGGAATCTCTCTAGTATGAAGTTTGATAATCATTATTTTCAAGCTACTATATCAGGTTACAAAAATTACTGCATTATGATACATAAGCAGCGGAAGATCTCGATTTTTTTGTACCAAAAGTTTTACCGGAGCCTCCCGAGGCCACAGCATTCAGCGAGCTAGGGCAGGCGAGTAGAGGATATCTCAGTTTGTGAGTTATTGTTTTCTAGAATGGTTAGTTTATACAGAAATTTATGTTTGCTCGACGATACTAGCACACTAATCCAACAATTTCGTACACATTTGTTTTATAAGTTTAGTTCATTTGTAAATGGAATAGTTAACCTTCTTATTTGATACGAATTCAATAGATATTGTTCTGTCAAAATCGAAGTATACTGTGAAATTAGTTGCATTTGAAGAAAAAAACGTTATGTAATACCATATTCACCCTGAAAGTGATTATTCTTAAGGTACGATTGAGTTGTACAGTTCAAAATTATTATTATTATCGTATTTTAGGATAGTTTGGATATTAATTTGAGATCTTTATTTTGATTATTGCATACGGTAATGTGAGTAGGGCTAATAGCAGAGGATAATCCATTCAATTACTTAAGCTAAAAAGTATTGTAGGGTTATGTAGTATCAATCAGATTAATAGGAGAGGTGCTCCGAATGGGGAGCCATAGCTTCAATGCTCGGTTTAGCTTCCCTGCACTTCCCCTATTTTACCAAAAGATGTTTTTCGTCTGGTAGCAAATTCAAAGGTATGGATAAATTATAGTAGTCAGTTTTATAGTTGAACATAAGAACCTTTGCCCTAGATGTATTCGGTTCGATTTTCGTCAGTACCTATGCCATTCAAGATCTTGTATGTTGGCGTAGTGACACATGTTACTATATTATTTTAAGATTTCTTAAGGAGAGCCATATGCTTTAGCTAACTAAAGGTTACCGATACACTTTTCATCAGTCTCAGGTAGTTGCCTCCTACTTCGATTCCCGACAATATCTAAATATAAGTAAAGAATATTTCATAGAATTTATTACATCATCTTGTTTATTTTCGCGAACTTTTTCATAAGCTGGTTGCCCAGAGGATTTTTTTTTATAATTTGATGTGTATAAGGAAATTAAATATTTTAGAGAATGGACATTACTCAGAAATTGTTAGACTAATTTGCTTTTGATAATTGGTTATAGTGAGAGTGTGTTTTGTTTCAGTCGATCTTAAGTTGGGATAGTAGCACATTTAGAAATATATTGGTGCATCTTAAAACTTTAAGAATAACCTCGATAAGACTACCAATATTACTAGCAAGGAATGGAATAAGCAATTGCTTGTAGATGCTGTTTACTGTGTAGTTTCATGGCATTGTGGACATAACTATTTATGGGTTAATACTCTGCCCTCCTTTTATTTAATATACTCGAAATTAAAGTTTACTGAAGTTTGAGAAGTTGTCGACAGCGCAAACGTTGATTTTTAATTGCTCAAATTTAATGTCCTTTTTTCTTTCCTTCGTTCCTGAGCTGTTGACTATATGTTCTGGTTACGCTGATTATTGCTAGGCTAAATGATGTTTTGCAATTAGAATAATTAAACTTGTGAGATGACCATTGGTATTTCGTCTGTTTTAAAATATGATTACTTTTATTTCCTTTAAAATTTTTCATCGTTAGTTGGATTTCTTGAAAATATGACCCTAGCTCACGGTTGATGCAATGTAACTAAATGTTTTGCGTTGAGTGGGGTTCGAACTCAGATTCGTCATAGAGGATTATAGTTCCTCAAAAATTTATTTTTTCCCTCTAAATCCCTCTTATTTTGATGTCCCTCGATGGTTGAAAGGTGTCGTGATTTTCGAATATCTATGTCTCCTGATATTACCCAAATATTAATGTTAAACAGTAAAGCTATACTCTAAAAAACTTTAAAATTCTCTCATTGGTGATACTTTAAGTCTGGTGTTGATCTTAAACTGTTACTGTAATATTCTAGAAATAATAATACGGTATTTAACACGAATTTTGAAAACTATGTAACAAATTAATTAGATTCTCCGGTAGAAATATTGAAGATAGTTACATAAATCTTGTAAAAGCTCAAAACTGTTGATTCTGCTGTATATTTTGAAAACTTTATGAAAAAAGGAAATATATAAACATACATTCGTACGAATTATTATTATGATTGAAATTTAAAGTGGGTCGTAATTAATGTTTGTGGTAATAATTGAGCCATTGCAGGTGGAATTTCGAAATGCTATGCGTTAATTGAGTAAACGCTACTGTCGTGGTTATGCGGGGTTTTGTGATTTAGATTTTAAATGGCTTCTAGGTTTATTAATAAATGAACGATGAGAATTAATCTTCGCGTTTATGAGTAACGCTGAATGAAATAACGTAATGTTAAATATTGTATTGCGACGAATAGATGCAAGAATGTTTGTAATGATACAGAAACATGTTAATAAAAAAATTCGACGGAGGTAATATGATGTTGATAAAAGGTATATTATTCGAAGCCGAAGCGTTTTCTTAAAAAGACCCGTACATTAACGAGACTATCCCCTGCCTTCTAATGCCATACTATTGTATTACGAAGTTAATGTTGTAATTGTAGTAGAACTCTGTAAGACCCCTCGTGCGTATGTAAATAATTATCTATAACGCCAAGTGATAGAGATGCAGCTGATCAATAGTGTTCCATCGACGCTTCTCTCTTTTGTTTACAAAATTGAACAGACAGTTTAGCCACTGGTTGGGGAGTTGAAAAATAATCTTTCGTCGAACTTAAACTGGTGTTTGGAAGATCATCTTGAACATTATATAGTTTTTTTTCGGAAAGAACGATGCCGCTTGTACCGCCCGCTATTTAAGTTAAAAGTCAGTATTGTAACATCCCAGTTCTAATAGATCAAGACGCCATTGTAGAAAACAAAAACCATCATCGTAAGAACATCCAGTTATTCTGTTGTGGACATTCCCAGTCTCCAGTTTATAACAACCTAAATTACAGTCTTTTTGATAAAATCGTTATTCATCAATCCTTCTTGGCAAATAGTGGAGAGGAAATATGATCCAGCATATATATATTTTATTGTTTACCTTGGAAATTTTGAAAGAGTAGCACCATCTGAAAGTTACTTGCATGGAAAAGCTATAGTGAAGTGACGTTATCGGAGAAACGACGTATTGAACGGTTTTTCTTTTCATTCCTTACCTGATATTAAAGACGGCTATAACAAACGATGATTATCCACGTAGTGTGACATACCTATGGTCCAGTTAATCAAGGTGACCAATCCGAAACTCGGAACGATGGTGCTTCGAACTTAGTCTGGTTTTCTGGGCAGAACTCCGGTATGGCTTCGATATTTATTAAGGAGGATGTAAATTATTTGGGAATTGCTACCATGGGCATACAGTGTGAATTGGAATGTGAATAACTAGAAACTGAGTTATTAAAAATTGAACATCCTTCAGCCTCTCAGTTGTTGAATTTGCGGACAGTGGTTGAGTGTGAACTTGGAAGAAGAGGTGTTCAGGGTCCTGATTTGTTGCCTCGGTCAGTGGATACTGGATTTAAGGATATTGGTTTCGGAGATATTTCGTCGCATCGAGAACTACCTTGGACTTTGATGGAAAATTTAAACAGAAATAGGGAACAAAGTAGCTCTGGAAACATTCCTGTTGATTTGGCATTTATCACAGACAAAATTGATACAAAAAATTTTGTTTTGAATTCGGATGAAATGGCAGTTCCTGAAAGTAATGTGGAATGTCCTGTTGGAGGAAATAGTAGTTCTTTGGTGGCAACGACTAATTTGCAGGATGAAATACCGGTGGAAGAGTGTCGAGCGGATTCTGGTTTTCCTGGTGTTCCCAAAAGACAACGTAGAAGAAAGCGAAAGAAGAAACAGAGCGATTCCAGAGTTGAACCTTTGTCACATGAAGATGATAGCAAACCAGATGTTGAAATTCCTGTTAAAGATAGATCCAAGAAGACTGTTGGAAACTCTTCAGATGCTAAAATGCATGTATCGTCATCAAAAGGGGAAGTGGATAGAAAACTACAGATTACCGATTCAGAAGCATCTGATGTGGATATGGAACAGTCAGAGAACTTCAAAAAATTAATAAGCCAGAATAGGAAATATTTGCCTCCGGATAACTCATGTTTTGATAAAAATTTGAAATCGGCAATACAGGTGAAAAACCTTGATAACACACAGGTGGAAAAACCGGTGATTCCTAATGAGTGCTGGAGATGTCGGGATTCGGAGACCTTAGCTTTTATTGATTCGTTAAAGGAGAAATACTCCGATGTAATATCGGATCGAATTGGTTGTATTAGGGATTTCGTAGGTAGGCTATATTTAAGTGAAAATAAGCCATTTAAGCAAACACCATTTCCCATCCCACGAAATAAAGAAAAAGAATTTGATCAGCAAATTCAAACTTTGATCCAGCAAGGCATATTGGTGGAAGTTGACCACAGCAATTATGCCAGTAGTTGTTTTCTAGTAAGAAACAAGAATAATACGTTTAGAATTGTGGGGAATTATGTAAAGGCCAACGAATTGATTGTGAATGATGGTTATCCGTCTCCACATTTAGAATCTTGTTTAGCAGGCCTTGCCGATAAAGCAATTCACAGTAAACTGGACCTCCGTAAAGCTTATAACCAAATATATTTGGACGAAAAGTCTCGTGAAATAACAACCATCGTTACCCCCAAAGGGTGTTACCAGTATACTCGAGTTCCGGTCGGAATAAAGACTGGTAGTAATATTCTGGCTAGGGCAATGAATAAAGTATTGGGAGATCTAGAGTCAGAAGGAGTAAGAGTTTTTTTGATGACGTCCTAATTTCTTCATACCTTGTTTTGTTTGGAATGGTGGTAGGTTTTAAAGGGTACCTACCACTCATACGTCCCTAAGGGGAGGAATTCCCGAAAAAAGAAAAAGATCTGAAAGATCTTTTTTCTACTTTGGGCGGGATATTTCCGCATATAGTACACAATAGGGAAAGTTGAGTTATACAGCTGGAAACATTTCTTTATTACGAACACAACTATGTATGGACCATAATCCTAGGATGAAAAGCGATGTGTTAGGATTTTCTTTTAAAATAAAAGCTCTAAAATTTATCCTTTTCTTTGTTCCTTCGTCCATGTTTGTGACGGGACGCAGACAAGGTTGGACGACGACAAGCCTGGACACTTAATTTTGGTCGCTTCCGACAAGGTTGGACGACGACAAGCTTGTACAACGACAAGCTTGGACACTTCTCAATTTATCTTCTTGCGCCAGACTCGAACGAATTCCTGAGGTGTCCAAGCTTGTCGTGGTCGATCTCGACAAGCCTGGACACATCTCATTTTGGGTCGCTGACGACAAGGTTTGCCAACGACAAGCCTAGACACATTTCTGAGGTGTCAAGGCTTGTTGGGATCGATTTTGGATCGCTGGCGACAAGGTTGGCCAACGACAAGCCTAGACACTTAATAAATAAATGGGTATATAGTTGTGTTCGTCATATCCTTCAATATTAGACAACTAACCATCATTTGTGGACACTTGGTGGGTGAATACGAAAGGTCTCGAAGAACCTTGGTATTAATCCACTAAGCAACCAGATGTTCGTTTTCTAAATTAAATAATCTGACTAATACATCTGTTTATTCACTTGTACGGGTGTACAAGGGCAGTTAGCGTTATCAATGTACAAGGGCAACTGTTCTCTCTAATTATACAGCAGTGTTATTTTTATACAACCGTGATATAGATGAGAGCCATGCAACTCTATATTGAAGGGCATGTATGAATGAACTGGAAACGCCTCAACTGGTAGAGTTTGTTGGAACAGACATTTCAAATTGGGTCGTTGATGACAAGCCTGGACACATTCCTGGGGTGTCCAAGCTTGTCGCGGTCGATCCCGACAAGCCTGGACACATCTTATTTTGGGTCGTTGACGACAAGGTTGGACGACGACAAGCCTGGACACATTCCTGGGGTGTCAAAGCTTGCTGACGACCCCGAGATGCTTTGACATATGCATTAAGAACTGCAAAATGGTTCAGTCTTGCCTAGGTCATTGTGGGCCTCAGCTAAGTTTTGAGACGCCGCAACATTGAAAAACTTCTTTCGGCAGTTGCAGATGTTGCCGGGATGACAAGCAGGAGACAAAGGACTTTCAACACTTCAGGGAACAACTCTCTTGTTTCTTTAGAGAGTTTCTTAAAGTTCTCAAGCAGGTCTCTCAGATTTTTTGAAGTGGGAATAGTGGTGAGTAACAGTTGCATCTGTAGTTGTAGTCGGTCCAGATTGACATTGTATCCTTTTAAAAATGTCACTAATATGGTGAGAAAAACTACCTTCCAGAATTACATTCTCTATTGCACGATACTTCTTCAGTTCAGGCTAATGGAATAGACTAAATTTTGCAAATGATATTGTCCAAACATTCATAATAGGTTGCGCATAATTTCTCTTCTGCGGTGTTGAATTGGTAATTTTTCGCGGATGTCTGCGAGTGTTCTAATCTTTTCGTGGTCTGTTTCCAGCGCGATAGCTGAGGAGATCCTCGTTTGTTCTATCGAAGACCCCCCTATACAATCAGCGGCGACAAAAGGATTAATTAATACATCTACAACGCCTATGATGTGATATTACATCCTTTTCTGTTCTATCGAAGGCGCTCGTACACAATCAGGGGCGAAAAAAGGAATAATTAATATAACTACAGCTCTCTTGGTGCAATATTACATCCTTTTTTTCTTCTATCGAAGGCGCCCCTATACTATCATGGGCGACAAAAGGAATAATTAATATTGTTAGCCTGGTCTACTCTTGTTCGAAGTGAATGTGTGGATAGTAGCTTGGATGAGAAGACCAAACTAAACTTAGAGAAATATCTGAAATTTCTCTCTTAAACATGCTCCTGAAAGTTAGGCAACTTGTGAAACATAAAAGTTAAGAATAATTTAAGTTGTGATTAATGAAAATGTTATTGAATTCAGAGATAAGCTTATCGTTCATTTTATAACAGTTTATTGATCATTGAATTATAAGAGTTTGGAAAGGTTGTGAGGAATGAAGTAAGGAATATCACACCTTAATTGCTTCTGGTTCCATGCTGTCAAGAAATCTCCTCTCAGGTTCAGCTTTGAATGTTATAAAACGTCCATGGAAATATGAAACTCGACACTCGTAAAATATTCTTAAATAAGACTTGTAAGCGTACTTTTTCCGAAAACTTAAACTGAAAGGTCTTATTCCGTTCCGTTACATTAGATATGATCTCATATTGTAAAGTAACATTTATTATTTCGACGCGTGATCTAATCTTCTGATCTCGTCTTAACTTAATGATCTCTCTTAATCTTAATCCAACTTAACGAACTCTCTTAAACTTATAAATTCTCTTTCCAAGGAAACGGTTTTATATAATCAAGAAATGAGGTTGCAGATATCAGAGATATTTCATGACAACAGACTCCAGTTAGCACGTGAAATTCTTGAGAAAACTCGACTGAGACACAATATTCTGCTGACCAAAAATCCTTAGAATCCCCAGACACAATCTCTCGGATGATTTAAATTTTGTCAATCTTAGAAATTTCTAGAACAAATAAATACACAATTCTTACAATGTTACAAATATTCTGTACTCAATTCTGAAAGTAAAATGCTGATCCAATAGTGATTGTTTAACAGACATAATAACCTCATTATGTGAGTTCTCTTTTTAACATAATGCTAACTAGGTTACAGTATTTGCTTTTCGTAATGAAGATAATAATGCATCAGCAAAGTAAATAATTTTCATAACATGATGTTCTTCTTCTTATTTGTATGACATGATTTGAATGAACAAAATGATGATGTAAATAAAATTAAGTTAAATAACATAAAATATTGTATCTTTACCAAGAATCGAAGTCTAATACTATGACATCTAATAATATCCCATAAATATCTTAAAGTATCATATAACATCCCATAACAATATATCTACAGCGCACATGGTGCAATATTACATCCATTTTTGTTCTATCGAAGCCGCCCCTATACAATCAGGGGCGACAAAAGGAATTAATAATATATATACAGGGCCCTTATTGCAATATTACATACTTTTTGTTCTATCGATGGCGCACTTATACAATCAGGGCCGACAAAAGGAATAATTAATATATCTCCAGCACCCTTACTACAATATTACATCTTTTTTGTTCTATCGAAGGCGCCTTTATACAATCAGGGCAGACGAGAGGAATAATTAATATAACTACAGCGCCCTTGGTGCAATATTACATCTTTTTTTCTTCTATCGAAGGCGCCCCTATACTATCAGGGGCGACAAAATGAATAATTAATATATCTACAGCGCACTTGGTGCAATATCACATCCTTTTTTGTTCTGTCGAAGGCGCCCTTATACGATCAGAGGCAACAAAAGAAATAATTATTATATATACAGCGCGCTTGATTACATCCTTCTTGTTCTATCGAAGGCGCCCATATATAATCTGGCGCGACAAAATGAATAATTAATATATCTACAAAGCTCTTGGTGCAATATTGTATCCCTTTTGTTCTATCGAAGGCACCCTTATACTATCAGGGGTGACAAAAGCGCACTTGGTGCAATATCACATCCTTTTTTGTTCTGTCGAAGGCGCCCTTATACGATCAGAGGCAACAAAAGAAATAATTAATATATCTACAGCGCGCTTGATTACATCCTTCTTGTTCTATCGAAGGCGCCCATATATAATCTGGCGCGACAAAATGAATAATTAATATATCTACAAAGCTCTTGGTGCAATACTGTATCCCTTTTGTTCTATCGAAGGCACCCTTATACTACCAGGGGTGACAAAAGCGCACTTGGTGCAATATTGCATCCTTGTTTGTTCTATCGAAGGCGCCCCTATACAATCAGGGGCGACAAAATGAATAATTAATATATCTACAGCGCACTTGGTGCAATATTGCATCCTTATTTGTTCTATCGAAGGCGCCCCTATACAATCTGGGGTGACAAAAGAAATAATTAATGTATCTACAGCGCCCCTTGTTGCAATGTTATTTCTTTTTTATTCTATCTAAGGATTATGTCGCCCGTACATAATGAGTGGCGTCAAAGGATTAAGAAAATGTTTATATCGCTGTTTGGCTGTCATATAGATATTTCTTTATTTTTTATTTTATTGTATCCAAGATACCTTAGACAATCAACACAAATGGAACAGAAAAAGTGTCCACTAGTTATAATAATACAAAGCACTGCACTCTATATTTTGTCGAAGGTTTGGCAGTGCATACAAAACACTGTTTTTTTTTTTTTTTACATAAACTTTTCATTCTTTAATCGGGTTTTAAAACATGGAAAGCAATTATTAGGCGCCTCAAATAACTTCTACCAGAAGTTTGAGGGCAATTCCCCCTTGCCCCCGTCTTGCTACGCCACTGATTTAACCAATATTTTCACTCCTTCTTTAATAGATTACATTAATGCAACAACATTCAAATTAAAAAATAAATATTCGTTAAATACTAAACATTGTGATTTGGAGCAAATTATTGAGACCTTTTCAGTTAAAATCATGAAATATAAAGGAATCGCAAAATGTTAACTTCATATTTCTGTTTCAGTAGTGCATAAATAAATTATAATAATAATATGTGATGCACAAAGTGCGTACTTCAAACTGAAAATGGTTGTTTTTAAATATCTATAGAATTTAAAACAGTCTGAACAACACACATTCACTTTGAAATTGCATACATCACTCATTAACTTGTTGCTGTAAATAAACGAACTTTTTGGGAGACAAGGTTTAAATTACCTATTAACGTCCCACTAAAAAAATTTTATTATAAAGAATTCATCATAAACTTACTCACTTCCAAGCACTGCCAGTCTGTCCCAACGGGAAATTTCTTCTACTCTGTTAGCGACGATGGTTGATAAATATAAAGGACTGCTAAAATAAGGGAAAATATCATGACAATTTACTAACAATTGCCATCAATAATTTATACTAAAAACTAATCTTTGAAATCTGCAACACAGGTCTTTCGCGTGCACTCACTTCTTTCCGCATTAATTCAATCGAAGAAATGCTGCCATCTATCGGGAGCGTCTGTACTAAATTGCGGTTAAACGTTGTTTTTCCTTCTTATGGGTAGCGGACCCCATGATGACTACATTCAATGCTGGGGGCCACCAAAGGCGCTTATTTCTTTGTAACGATGGGGGGCCCATTCATTAAAAAATACATATAACAAAAACATACATATAAAAATACATATTCATAATAATACTGGGGGTCCACATGAGCTTTATTATTATTATTATTATTATTATTATTATTATTATTATTATTATTATTATTATTATTATTATTATTATTATTATTATTATTATTATAAGATGCCCATATCTCAGGATCCCTTAGATTAGAGACATGAAAGTTGGTAGTTTGATTTTTTCATTTAATATAATTAAACATATATTTGAGCGTTTATTGTCACAACGTAAAGCGTTTTTCACAGTCCTTTGCACCTTTCAAAAACAAACCGCGTAACTTGATGTTGTATCACTACGCGCACGACTATTTGCTGATTGGTGAAGAGGAAATTGTTTTCGTCTGGTTCCCGCAATATTTCTGCTGCAGCACGTCCATGTATTTCTGCTACTGCGATGTGCATTACTCGTCTCAATCTCACACCATTGCCGTGATATAGCGCAAAATACCCAATACTATATAATCCCCCCTCCTTTAAGAGCAACTGAACATTGTTATTTTTCTCCAAACTGTAATTATAGATGAAATTACAATGAGTTATGTCAAATTATCAACTGAACGATAAAGAGATGGCGCTGGTATGTAACAGCAAGCATAGTATTTATCATCATAGGAGATTATTTCTTTTTCATCTATTACCTAAATTATTAAGCATATCCATGAAAAACAGATTGTACTTTTCCCCCTTCCCCCTTTAGTTCAATTTATTGATGTGCTTTCTTAGTATGCGAATGTACAAATACTAACTTCAGTACTACAAAGTAAGTAAATAAATATTCTATGAGAACATGAAAATTAGCTATTATAGGTCTTAATTTTCTTCAAATGAATTGAACAACGTTGATATCGTTTGAAAAAGTATTTGCTTTTCTTCTGCACTTACGGATTTGCCTTGTTTATGTTTAACAGAATAACTCGGAGCAGCAGGTAACCTACTGGCTTCCTTGGGCGACATCTTTAAATTGTGGCGCGCACTTCTTGTGTTTTGTCATTTGTTGTAACAGTTTTCCCTTACAAATTCGATTTTGGTTCAAGATTTAGATCCCATATAGATACATACTTTGAGTCAAAACCTAAATGTTCTTACTGTGCCTTATAACAATACATGAATTACCATAATACATTGCATTTGTTGTGTACTATTTGCTCATGGAAGAATAAACTGTTATTAGTCTCATTTTCAATGTTGCTAACTCATAGTTATTTTTCAGTTTTTCACAAAGAATGGTTGTCAAACAGTTGTGTTATTTCATGAAAATGGGCTAAGAAAATGAAAAAGACAAGTCAAGTGAACTCGCTGTTCTTATTAAAGATAATAAGTTCCTTATAGTATTTCAGATCTTTGTTTGACCTTTCATTAGAGCAGGGGCGTCATTTCAGACTTCGCTTGGGAGGGGGGGGGGCAAAAGCACCACCGACATAAGACTTTCACATTTTGTACTAGTATATTAGTATACAATTGATTAAAGTATATGTGTTCTTCAAACTCTTGGGGGGCAATTGCCCCCTCCTGCCCCCCCCTAAATGACGCCCCTGCATTAGAGATGAGTCAATTAAAAAAAAGAGAGAGAGAGAGAATGTGAGGGAGATAGAGAGAAGATAAAGAGGATAAAACCTGTTTTAGTGATTCACTACGAAGTAATATGAGGCTAATTTTTTCAGTTATAATTTGTATATCGCCTTTTTAAAATGCCATCAGAACAAATGACCATTTAAAAGATGCAAAAACCGAATATTCAGTGTCAGAAATGAAATAATGTACAAAGGAATCTTCAACATTTAAGATTTTTTATAACATTGGATAGGAATGTTCATAACTTTTGAGTCTTATTTTTTTTTTTTTTTTTTCTGGCTACAGTGAAATTAAGAGGAGGTACTATGTGCATGTTAAATAATGTGTCGTTATTCCTAGGTAGAATCTAAAAAGTTTCTTGGAATTTGTTGAATAAGATGTCGATAGAGTCTTCATACTCTCATGACTGATATTAGTTTATGGCGTAACTTTTCTGTTAGATATCAAATGAAAGGATAAGTCACGAGGATTCAAAATATATTTTATAGGTATTTTATTACACATAACAAAGGAAATAAAATAATAAATTCTCTATTCAATAAATAAGTAAACTCACTAGTTTTCAAGTTCTTGCAGAATGAACAATGGCTTGTTCCAAACTCTCGCTCGTCTATAATGGAAACGTACAACGAGCTCAATTTTGAAATGAAATTAAATGAAATGAAATTTTTCGAGTTTTACGTCCCACGATTATGCAGGCTAGGCTAAAGGAGACGGTGATGATGAAAACATGAATGAAATGTTGGAATGAAGAAAGTGGGAGGAAACTGAAGGACCCAGAGGAAACCCACGCACACGGTGTTTGTCTACCACAAGGTTCACTTGGTGCGAACTGGAATCGAACCAGGAACCCCATGTACGAGAGGTGAACGCTCTACCACTGAGCCACTGCGGCCCCCCAAAAGCTCAATTTTGAATAGAAGTCGTGAGTACAACTGGACATGTTTCTAGATCTGATAATTAACTCCTTTGTGGCTATATGATCCGCGTACTCGTCGTCGGGCGGGAGACCCGCGTTCGATTTCCGGAGGAAGTTCATGTAGTTCGGATCACTCGTTCGGCTGTAGGTCCAAATCTTATAGAACCTTGTTGTTAAAGGGGACTATAAACTTTAATCCATTCATCCAACCATAGATCTGCTAGTAGGAACACTAAGTCATCATGTAATAGTGGCTCTGAATCCTAACATTTTAGGTAGATTCTCAGTTAGAGGAAACGTGAGGAGTGGGGATAGTAAGTTTTAGTTGTAATTTACACTGGTAGAAGAAATTCAACGTTCTGGCCTTCTTCCTCCTGATGCGTGTATGCGTTTATATAGTAGTTCAAAGATTCAGGAGAGCAGCGCGTACGCCACTGCAAACAGGAGAAAATGGTTCCTGATTCTCTTATCACAAGCCCATGCCATTTTATTTTTAATCTCATTGTTTTTCCCCCTTCAGTTTTTTTATTCATTTCTTAGCACAAAATTACATATAACATTTTTTTGTTTAATTAGTTGGCAACATTTGTGCACTGCAGTCTGCATTGTTTACAAGGAGTGCAAAGCTTCGTGAAAATCAGAGTAGAAGAGAAGGAAATAAAATAGGAGTGCTTCACTAAAATGCTTTACGACGAGTTTGAATTCTTGACAGAGTTTTAGCACAATCCAATTCTATATGAAATACACAAAAGGAAGAACTGATATTGTCTGATTACGATCGTGTCATCGACAGATTTGCTGGAACAAGAAAGGACGTATGGACTGCAAGGTGACGAAGGCCATTGTGTGATTTCCGCCCGTAATTATTTTCAACTCGTGAGTATTTCCCCAAAGTCATGAGTCTGAGTCTAAAGTTGTACTCGCTGGATGTATCTGAATTGCAGACAAAATCAAAAAAGATGAGAGAACTCGAAGAAGTTTTAGATTTTTTTATCTCTAACTGAAACAAAAGGGCTCAACTACAATCGTAAAATATATGTATATATTATATTTTTAACAGACAGTTATATATTATACATATGATATTTGATTTGTTTGTTTAACGTCCCACGTTGGTGACAGGACTGGTCAAGGAGACGTTGGACCTACTGATTATAGTGGAATCCGAACCACTTTTTTCGTTCAACTGTTACGTGTTAGCCATCAGGTCAAATGGAGTCCATATTATATTTGAGATTAAAGAAAAATAACAAGTTAAACGTACTTGATTCTCTATTGGTAATTTCGTTTAAAGTTGAGAAGTTTTCAATATTAATTTTAATTTGTATTTTTTTTTTCAAATGTCAAATAATATCGCCAGTCGGTATGTTAAAGTAAATAGTTTGTGTGCAGTGATGAACGGAAACATCACTTTGGTTTTACGTTCCTCTTCTTTCGTTCATTTTATTGTAGGCTTTGCTAATCTTTCAGAGGTTTTCATTTTCAGTTTTAATATTTATGCACTATAATGGTTTATACTGCAATTCTTGTATAATTTTTATTCATATTTTAATTCATGTAAAGTTTATGCACATTTCGTACTAGATCCAGGGGCGTTATTTAGGGGTGTAGGAGGGGGCAATTGCCCCCCAAGAGTTTGAGGAATACATATACTTAATCGATTGTCTACTAATATACTACTGCAAAACGTGAAAATCTTATGTCGGAAGTGCTCTTGCCCCCCCCCCCCCCCAAGCGAAGTCTGAAATGACGCCCCTGACTAGATGTGACAACATTTCTGATGAGTTTGTAAGAGAAAGTTTTGTATTGGTATTTTTATTACATTATTTGCAGTATTTTATTGAATAAATTGTGCATTTACCTTCGTAGTGATTTATATGCTTAAGGAGTACTGCAATATATTATATTTATATAGTAGTGCAGTACAATGTTTAAATGCAGTGATGATTAGTATTGTGTATTAGAAAGTGTATTCATTTCACTCTCCTGTACTTCATTTGTGCCCTTGAGTGAGCAGGCCAGTTCTTTTAAGGAAAAAAAAAACAACATAAATTCTTATTTCGTGGGAGAGCCACGAAATTCGTGTTCGGGCAATCACTACCACGGAATAATCACGGAGCCAATAAAACATCCTTGCAGTTCAGTTTGAATTTTATATTTATTTCTTTTCAACTTTCAATTTGCTGAATTATATCCTGATACAAACAGAAATGAAAGCAATATGTAAAGATTTCTCCCCTATATTTTGACCCACTTAAAACACTGGTGCCATACGCTATTAAACATTTTATAATTACTGTATTATTTTTAAGCTATCAAGAAACGTACATAGAAATACCATAATGTCTTTTGTTATTTGCATGTACACTTTTGCTATCTATTTTCGCGTAGACCGAACCTTTTTTGGATCATTTTCAATTGTTGTCCCGCAATTGTTATTTAAAATATAAATGATTAGAGCAAATTGTACACTCTTCCGTTGAAATGAATGTCATCGTCAATACAGTATTTTCTTTTGTGCAAGTATTGTGCAAGACAGCGCATCAGATATATCGTGGTGACTATGTGTGAAGTGAATCATGACACAGCCACGCCTCCGAAACAGAAGTGCGTATTTAATTTAAATCTACAGAAAGAATATACTTCCTTTAAAAAAAGGAGGGACTTACAAATTCGGGTTCTAAAATGAAATCTGTTAATCAGGTTTACTCTCCCCCTCCAGCCCCGGAATTATATTGTCCCATTATTGCAAATTAAATTTCTGGTCACCTTGAGGCTACGCTCATCTTCCAGGAAGCGAACCGCCCCCTCCAAATGATCCTTCTGAATCCGCTAGTGGGCACAGAGGCGGCAGGTAAGCGCAGGGCCTAGAGAAATAATGACCCCGTGGGGCCGAAGTACAAGTAGAAATCGATGAGCGCCGAAATGTTACATCTAAAGCCGATAAAGTAGTAAGCAACTTCCCCTTAAATGCTTCTTCTCACTTCTCTATTTCATTCCCAAGCCTACATTTATTACAAAATATTGTCTCTTTTTTAATGAACAACGGTTTCTTATGAAAAAGAAATCCGACTTAATTTATTTAAAGAAAGTACAATATATTTTTAAAACTGCATTGCTAATTACAAGTGTACTGTCAATTTCGATATTCATGATCATGTTTCAATATGTTGGACCTAGCTAATCTCAGCAGGAAATTACGTTTGCCATACACTAACTAATAAGAAACATGCAACTCATACGTATATGGCTGTTTTCCAATAATACATGACATGCTATATATCAGTTTGAGCTGTTTCTTTTTTTTTTTTTTTGTGCAGACTATAGTTAGGAAATCACGACCCGCTCGGGAGAGTAATACTCCCGGAAGTACGTTTTTCCGCGCGCTACTCTAGACAGCTGTTTTACGCGCTATCCTAGCCAGTTGTTTTAAGTTGGTCACAAAATTTATATCATGAAGTACAAGGGGAACAAAACGACCCTATATCATGGAGTACAAGGGCATAAGTACTACAACTACTTATCTGCATAAAAATAAATAAATCACTTTTTTAAGTATTATTTTCATATTATTTTAATTTAATAAGTGTTATAAAAATGTAAAAAAATGTAAAAAAAACTTTCCTCGGGCGGGGTTTGAACTCGCGCCAAAAGAGAATTTTATTACTAGCACATAGCGCTAGCCTACTCGGCCACTGAGGCCGACAACAGCAAGCGTTTGTTGTCTGCTACTTGAATACAACGTGGTAAGAAGTGTATAACGCCAACCAATCAGAAATGTGTTTGTCGTTTCTACTTCCGGGAGCATTACTCTCCCGAGCTAGTCCTAGGAAATCTCTTACAACTCACAGACTAAAGACCACTTTTGTTGCCTTCTTTGCAGAAAATTCATCCACGAGATTATTGTACTCCAAAGTGGCGGCAATGTCTTTTTCTATAGAGAGATTTGCCAGACCGCAGAGCCTATCTTGAGACATGTTTGATCGAAGATAGTGTTTGATCAGCTTCAATTTCGAGAAACTTCTTTCGGTGCTTGCAACGGTAACGGGAACAGTCAACAAGATTCTGTATACCACAGCTGTGTTGGGAAATGAATCCCGCACTGTCCATAGATACTTAAGGCATTGTATGGCTGTTACTACTCTGACAGGCACAATTTCTGGAAATATTTTCAGTTCCGTACACAAATCTGCACCGTCCAAATCATGTGAACTCCCCGAGCGTAATGCTAAGTCCAGATTAATGCAGCATGTCAACAAGTCTTCATCATTCAATCGCCACATGGTGTTTATGTTGTACAAAAGTCCGAAAAGTGCATCATATTGTTGCAGTTCAAACCGTGTGTTCATGCAAGTGAGTGCCTGGTCTACTATGCACTAGAAATAGCTTGTTCTAAAAGTTTCCTCAGGTGATAAGTTTGCTTCCGCTTTCTCCGTTCGCTTCTTCTCTGTTTAAATTCTTGTTCCACATTCATTGCGCTAGCAATATCTTTTGCAGCCATCATAGCATAATTAAAACCACTGTCTCGATACTTTGTTAAGTAAGAGACGAGTCCTTGAACTTGTTTAATAACCACATCTAGTTGTGTATCAGCTGATTGCAACGTTTTGCTCAAGATATTAACAGCGAAGAGAATGTCGTACCATATGATAGTGGCATATATGAACTCATCATTTCTTACTTCCAAAATGGCAAGAGACTCTGCTTCGGATTTTACCTTAGAGTCTACAGTCTCGTCTGCTACAGTAAACAGGGCTTCTCGTATATCACTCATTTGGTAACGCAACGCTTTCACATTCTCCAGATGGGATTCCCACCGTGTGTCTGACAGTGACTTCACAGTTAAGTATGGAACAATATCTTGTAAAATCTTCCATCTCGCAGATGAACTGGAAAACAGCACATAAATTCTTTGCAGAAATAAAAAAAAGACATTGCTTGTGAGCTGCATTTGGTCATATCTGCAAACACAAGATTCAGATTGTGGCAACCACATGGTGTGAAAAATGCGCGACTGTTTGAGCGGAGGATGTGGGCTTGGACTCCTTTGTGCCGTCACTATATCCCTGTCCTCGACAGTCATCAATGTTTAAGCCAAGGTTACTCATTGCCGCTAGCAACGAATTTGACAACCCTTTACCTGTAGTGTCTTCAACGATAATAAATTGTACAAAATGTTCCACAATGTATACGTCTGGCTCTGGCGTATCAACAAAGAGCACTATCAGAGGCATCTGTTCTTTGTGGCTTAAGTCAGGTGTACAATCAAGTATAACTGAAAAATATTTGGCAACCTTCAGCTTATCAATAATTATTTTTTTCGAGATGCCATCAGCTCGATGAATTCGTTCTGAATTTGGTGTCCGAGATAATGATCGTGTGATTCTCCATCTTTGATTCGACGAACATGCTCTTCCATAACTGTATCAAATTTAACCAGCAGCTCTATCAGGCCTAAGAAGTTACCTTGTCCCGAGAATAAATTTTCTTTGTCTTCCCACGAAAAGCTATGTTGTGCTCTGAAAGATGCTGTACTACGGCCAAGATTCTTGTCAAGACTCCACGCCAATGAAGCTTCTCTTTCTTTATGTGCTCTAACATCATAATGTCTAGTCCATCGGCCCTGGACATTCGTTTCACAGCTTCAGGCCATTTCTGCATGCTCTCAATGTGACTTTTAGATATCTCTATGCAATCAGTTTTTCACCAACATGCTTCGTTTGCCAATTGTCCATCAGAAGGTGCCCCATACAGTTTGCAACAGAATCAAAATGTTGCCTCTTTTAATTGAGAATAACTTAACCATCTCCTGTCCACACGTTCTCCGTTTGACATATTTCGAGTGTAATACTTGTTTGAAAAACGTCTGTTGTCTTCGTTTATTGGATACTAGTAGTCATTAGGTAACCTGATAGAGCCTTTTTCAACCAGCAAATCACGTAAAGAACATGTTACCTGTTCGCAATTACGCAGATCGTAAATGTCTTTTGCGATTTCTGGAGATGAATTATTCCCAGAAGAAATATTTTCAGGAAAGCCACTCCCACTGTCCGTAAGTTCATCGTCAGAGATTACTGATTTACTCCCATCGAATAATGGCGATGGCGCGGTCTTAGATTCTATTTCACTATCAGAACGATCACTATTATAGTTACCATATTTGATGGTGGAGTCCACAGCAGCAATTCCAGGTGAAGCAAGATCTTGCTTATCCAGGGCCGGATCTTGAATACTGCGAACTACGCGTTCGCAGGAGGCGCCAGTTGAAGAAGGCGCCAAACTGGAAAATGAATTTTGTGCTTGAAATGTGAATATTTATTAGAGAAAATATGATGAATAAAATTTCCAAATAGCTTCAAATAAATATTATACAGACTGAGATACAGATAAAATACATCAGAAGGACAATAAAGTCGAATCTTTGCATGGTTGGCTGTAAACACCCCTTTACAATCAGAATGGACTCGTACATCAATTGGTGCCAATACCACACTCACAAATGATGCTAGTTTCAGGAAAATTTCCCGCTGTGGAGGGAGATTTAGGAAATATTTTTAAAAGAGGGGGGAAAGGGAGATTTTACAAATATGAGACAAAATGTAAACAAATTTAGCTTTTCAATAGAATTCAGCTTTTCATTTTATCGGTAAAGAAAGCTAAGAAACTTAAAAGATATGAGGCAAGTGAAGGCTCTTAAAAGTTTCTTTCGACTTCTGGACACAATTTTGAAAGTGATAATCATACAAATATTAAGTTGTCAGCACTAGTTACTGTTAACGAAGCATTTGCAAGTCGACAAACTTTTGAATCTGTAAGTTTATTTTACTTGATTGAAGTAATTTAATTACCGAATTAAAATGGAACGGATAAAGCCTTTTCGGTTACAGGTTTGAGTTAAATTTAATGTATTTCAAAATTTGTTTGAAAAAATTAGTTTTCACGCAGTATGTGTGTATATAAGTCGAAAGAGTAACTGTAATTGAAATCGAAATTGTAATCGTAAGGCCATTAGAATTAGGGCGGATTTTCATGCCCGCGTTAAGGCGGATTTTCATGTGTCCTTTACCTCCGTGAGTTGCGAGCGATTGTGCTAAACAGCCAATGAAATCACGGATCGGAGATGGCGCGCTACACTCGCGTCAGAGTAGAAATTTGTTCAATTCTGACGGAAGTAGCGCGCGTACACTGTTGTATTCACTGACTAACATGGCGGAAGTCGCAAACTTTCTATTTTACGCATGCGCATTAGCTAGGGAGTAGTAATTTGGCGCAATACACGCACGGATGTATGAAAACGAAAATAATTTACGGTGAATACGCTACATGTGATGCTTCCGTTCTAACGCGGGCATGAAAATCCGCCTTTAGAACGGAAGCATCACATGTAGCGTATTCACCGTAAATTATTTTCGTTTTCATACATCCGTGCGTGTATTGCGCCAAATTACTACTCCGTAGCTAATGCGCATGCGTAAAATAGAAAGTTTGCGACTTCCGCCATGTTAGTCAGTGAATACAATAGTGTACGCGCGCTACTTCCGTCAGAATTGAACAAATTTCTACTCTGACGCGAGTGTAGCGCGCCATCTCCGATGCGTGATTTCATTGGCTGTTTAGCACAATCGCTCGCAACTCACGGAGGTAAAGGACACATGAAAATCCGCCTTTATACACCATTTTTTTCAGAACTCTCACTGTTAATCACAGAAGCGTATACATATGCTCGTTGTATTTATAACAGTGTAACAATCATTATCAATCCATTCTCTCGTATTCAATTTAGATAGAGTGTCTAACATTGGGTAATAGTCCTATTGAAAAGTAGAGTTTTAATTATTAGTTACTTGTTTTGAAGGATGCATCGGCGAAAGTGGTCCGAGAGTCTGGATCGACCAGAAATTTTAATTTTTAAGAAAATTAGCACAATTTCAGGGGGCAAATATACAAAATTATTTCCATTTTGTAGGCTACTTCGAAAAATCTTCAGACCCAAACAAGAAATTATGGGTGCGCTACTTGTCTGATTTCGAACGTCTATGTTGGAAAGCGACATGAAAGGATTAAATTGTTTTATAGATCTAAGGGGCCAAAAAATAATTTTTGCGGGAAAGAGACTTGATTTTGGAAGTTCCACCACTGGATCGAAGACAAACCGAAATAACGAAAAATGGTGAAATTATAACTAATTGACTGTGTATGAATACTGAACAAAATTCCAATTTAAATAATTAATAGCATTTATTAAGGAAGCACAAGACACAACTAAGATATATACCAAAGATGTATTTTGAGAAGTACAATTGAAACATAGAAGTCGATTATAACTCATGAGCTTGAAGCAGGTACGCCATATAGGGGGGAAGGAAGGGGCATTCCCCCCTGAGTTTGAGATGTATATAGATTTTATTAATATAGTAGTAGGCCAAAAAATAATTTTTGCGGGAAAGAGACTTGATTTTGGAAGTTCCACCACTGGATCGAAGACAAATTACGCACTTTTGTCATTTGTTGTATATTAGACAAGTTCAGCTAAATTTAATAAAGAATTATTTGTGATCAACTATGTCTCAAGAACGATTAAATGGACTAGCTTTGATGGCCATTGAAAATGACATACTCAGTGAAATGGGTACGGATGCAATAAGAGATTTTTCCAAATTGAAGCCAGAAAGTCATGAAGTTGTTATAAAAACATGGACTTTTAGTAACAAAGAAAACGAGAAATTAAGCTAATTATCATAATCGTATCACTAGAAATTACTATGCAAATATGCTTCTAATGAAGCGTAAGAAAATACCTCTTTGTCATAATGTTACACTTCAAGCCAGTAGCGTCATTTCAGATTTGGCTTGAGGGGACAAGACCCCCTTGATATAAGAAAAAATTTCGCATTTTTCACTGACTTACTACTACTATATTAATAAAATCTATATACATCTCAAACTCAGGGGGGAATGCCCCTTCCTTCCCCCTATATGGCGTACCTGCTTCAAGCTCATGAGTTATAATCGACTTCTATGTTTCAATTGTACTTCTCAAAATACATCTTTGGTATATATCTTAGTTGTGTCTTGTGCTTCCTTAATAAATGCTATTAATTATTTAAATTGGAATTTTGTTCAGTATTCATACACAGTCAATTAGTTATAATTTCACCATTTTTCGTTAATATTCATAGGGAGACTACAGATATTGAAGAAATTTGCAATTGTAACAATTATTTGAACAATTTTTGTTCATTACATCTTTCTACTCTTTTACTATCATTTAGGTGGGGGCGCCTAAATATTGTTTGCTTACATTTAAGAACTGCCTAGAACCGGCCCTGTGCTTATCAGCTTATTTTGGAAAGTACCTATCCAATGCCCCGTTTTGACTTTTATCAAATTCCTCTCGTAACTTGCGTCATTTAGCTATCTCTGCACCTGACTCATATTTGCGAAATTTGTCTCGATCTCTTCCAGACATGTCGATAGGTTACTTAACTGGAAAACCATTTTCAGCCCTCAATAATCACTACTAATACATAGGACGCAAACGAACCATTATCGAAACACTGCTACACTACAGACGCCAGACGCAAACTGGATTCAAAAGCGCACTTTGATCTGGGTTGCGAAAAAAACCGAGAAAACGAAAGCAATATTTTCTTAACGCTAGGATCTAGGTATCACGCGTATACGAATACAACGTTTTGTATTGCATATTTAATAAAAAATATGTTGATATTTTTGCTATGGTGTTGTGCATGAGTCACGTACAATTAAAACGCTACCTTTGTTGACAGTTGAAATCAAAGAAATTGCCGCTGCGCTGTTTGTTGCTTAAAGCACGCGATCACGTTTGTTGACATTCTTTGTTGGAATAATAACGCTTGCCGAATGTTGTCTAAATTTCTGATACGGTACGGCGAAACAAACAGAAGTTCGAAAATACATAACATTTACATTATGCTGGTAAACCCATCACTATTGTACAATTTAGGCAAGTAATTTCAATAAGTAATAAAGATGAAAGTAAAAAAAAAAAAAAAAAAACACTAAAGCACAATTGAAACCTCTGTGACTGCACATTACTGTAACAGCCACAGAAATCTTTGCTGAGTTTGCGTTTTAATTATTAATATGATTACTTGTTGACCACCATGCAGAATGATGAATAGTGATCCTAATTATCAGTGCTAGTGTGCTGTTTACGTAATTGAACTCCATCTTTTCCCCTTGCTTCTTTATTCCATTTCACATTACATTTCGCATGGAAACCGTACATACTAGTTTATTTGTAAACTTTTTTTTTTTTTTTTTTTTTTTTTTTTTACAAACCAACTTTTATATCATTGAGTAAGAAAATTAATAACTCGGAGCGCGGGACCAAGGACGGTTGCTCCAGTTGCCACCCCCAAACTCCGCCTCTGCTTAGTCACTACTTTACTTCATTTCTGCTGAAACTTGACACGGAATAGTTTTCAGTAATAGCTTAAAGGACCCTTTAAAGCCTTTATATATTGCGTACGCTGGTTTTAAAAATTAAAACCATTTCAAAGCCTTGTCGGCTGTCATTTGGACAACTCTGCCTTAGATAAAAATTTAAAGCCATTGTGAAACTGCACGTTTACACCGCAGAATTAAAAGTTGAATTTCTTTAATACGTTTGCAATATTGCGGTCTAGAGAACTTTAAAGAATTTGTTTGGTTTCTTTCCAATTAATAACTTGGCACACTGATTTATAACATCATGGCGAGGGAGGAATAAAAGACAAGTGAAATAAATGTGTAAGAAATTAACCTGTTACGGAATTGAAAGAAATAAAAATATATCGAACGCTCCAATGCAGTGAATTGTGGTAAGATTTGTGTCTTACGAGGTTAGGAATAAGGTAAATGAGCAATAAAAGTGAGTGGAATGAATTCAAATAATCATGTGTTTTGCAAACAAGAACGGTGGAGCCGCATAGTTTTTGCACAATATTCCCGCTTTCAAGAAAAATGCTATGCTTGATAACAATTTTGACATGCTGTAAATATGTTTCTTTAAATTTTAATTTTCGTTATAGATTTATTTAATTTGTATCAGTTCCAGCTTTAATAGTAATAAGATAGGTTGTTTTAATTTATTTGATAACGATGATATGTTCTCTGTAATAGCTTCTCGTGTCCGTACTTGCTTGAAGTAACGAAGGAAGTCAAGTGCGTATGTGTATCATTTAATACTGCTGGGAATATGTTAGGCGTCTCCAAAGTAATATAAAGGAAGGAGTATAGTTTGACAAATCATTCTCAAAGAACTGTTTTGAAAACGGATTCGATCGTGTTTTATTACTATTACCTAATTTGATTTATGTTTGAAAGTAATTAGTTGGTTGTAATTCACCCTGAATGGATGTGAACATATATATATGAGCATCATTCAATTAATATGGAACTTCTGAATAATTCCCCTCTAGTATCAAACAGTTATCATACATTAGTGTGTAGACATTTTACAGTTATTCATAAAAGCAGCTGTTCAAAAACTTAAGTGAGTCAATTTGACATTTAAAATCACCTTAGAAAAGTTATGACGGTTTTTTTTTGCTTGCCTTTCTTTTTCGTTTAGTTTACTGGAACTAAACATCCAAATGAACCCACACGAGTTAAGTATACTTAATTGGGCCTATGTTTAGCAGAAGGGGTCCAGCTCTTTTCTCTAAAAAATGTTACAATTTTGGTAATTTCTGCTCACATTCGGTTAGTTTGGGGTAGGGTTGGTTAGTTTAAGTTAGGTTAGGCTAGTTTAGGTTACGTTAGGTTAGTTTAGCTTATGTTATATTAGTGTAAGAATCCCGCATAATTTTCCAAAAAATGATAGAATTTCGCTTATTTCTACTAATATTACGTTACTTTAGGTTAGTTCAGGTTAGCTTACGTTGGTTTATGTTAGGTTAGGTTAGATTTGGTTACGTCATGTTACGTCTAAGTACTTGTATCACTCATTTCTCCTGTAAATTTTGCGTTTTTTACGTGCTTCTGGACCCCTTGTACTAAACATACCCCCTTAATTGGTATATTGGGCATTAATTCCAAACATCAGCACAAATATGTTAGTTTCTGAGTGAAGTTATGTTCAGGGTTTAGTAAAAGCAGTTGTTGATAAATTGATTGATAAATAGCCTGTAGTTCAAGTTTTGGCGCGCTACATTTTGCACAATTTACAGAAGATAAAGTTCAGTACTCTGTATAGGAAGGTTACGTCGACACACTGATAAAGCGCTTATCTCTGGCTTGATCCCCGGATAAGTAAGTTTCTGGTGCACAGCATTGTGTCCGTCAGTTTTCTCGAGGTAGTCTCCCTTCTACATTCTCATTCCACCATTTCTTCCATCATTCACTTGCTGTAATCATCCGTCTTCTTTAGCCTAATATGCATAATTGTAGGACGTTAAAATGAAAGATTTGGTAAGACGTGGTTATGAGGGACACATTTCTCCAGGTTGCAGTCCAGGTCGCATTTCTCCAGTGTGTAAACATTACAAGTACTATAAAAACTCTCTTATTACTACAAAAGTACACATGTTTTCACCACCATCACTCACGCCCCTGTTCCTTATGGAACCACTAATTTCGCTCTGCTCTGGCTGGGATAGCATTCCTCCTTTTTAATGACCACCTAGCACTGGTTATTGTGTTTTTCGCACTAGTTTTATGTCATATGGCATATGTCTGGACACTATTTATATGTAAATCGTGGAAGAATTGTAATTTTTCGAAATTTTATTTTGGTGCCCCTTGAACATTATCTATGCCAAGCGAAATATTGTGTGTCGTGATGGTTGTGAAAAACCTGTCCTTAAAAAAATAAATTAAAATTAACTGAAATGTTGGAAATTGATATTTTAAAAAAAAAAAAAAAAAAAAAAAAAAAAAAAAAAAAAGAATTCCAAGTTGTCAGCTTGGTTTCTTACAACAGATCTTACGATTAAAATGCCTTTGTAACATACGATAATTGTGCTACTTGTCACATACACACCTGATACGCAAGAAAAAATCGGGAGTTTAGCGATATGTTTGCCGCTAGTATTAGAAGATATACTATATCTTTAGCAATTTCACTTTTTTAAGTAAAATGTTTTCTATTTGTAATTAGATTATACGTCGGCAGGGTTGGCAAAAACCATGGTTTTTATTGAAAAAAAAGTTTTTTTAAACCTTAAAAAAAAAAAAAACAAGTTTTCTTTGGTTTAAATAATTTGCTCTATGTATTTATATCACATATGGACAGAAATAAGTTTGTTTCGCCTTGGTGTTATTATGCAACAAACGGGTTATGCTGGAAGGGGACACATAAGCTTAAAGCGGAATCCATACCACTTCCCGCTTACATCCGAGAGAAATTGCCCTCCATTTGAACTCGAAACCCAGACTAATTGACTACAAATGCGAGAAGTCTGCCGACTCACTCACGAAGGACTCCTGATAAAAAATACGTTGTACCAATCTTTACATACCGGTACTTGTTAATATAATTGTCAAGAGTCATTTCAGAAGGACAGAAAGATAAACAGTTCGAGAAGTGAAGCCATTATACAGTATTACATATGGACAATTTCAAAGTATTGCAGAGTACAGAAGAACTAATTTTGTCCAAGTTAGTTCACTACGACTTTTATTAGTCCAAGTTAAAGAAATACGACGACTTAATTTGCATATCAATAAGAAAACTGAATAAAGATATGAATTATTTGACTCTACTTTGGCTCTGACCCATTTATACATAAATGGATACCAAAGATACTTATCATTTCAATAAATGCTTCTCGTAAGATTTGTATGACCCCCTCCTTTAAAAAAAAAAAAAAAAAAAAAAAAAAAAAAAAAAAAAAAAAAAAAAAAAAAAAAGGATTTCGATGTATTTCATCAATAGTAAACAGTATTAAAACGAAACAATATTTAGAATTTTTCTTTGATTGCAGTTGTATAATAATAATAATAATAATAATAGACTTAAAAAATCTCAAAAGAAACATTCATAAACTTATTTAAGAAAAGTTGGTTTTATAGTATAATACAATAATATGCGGGAGTGAAACGCGATATTCAACAAATGTGTGTTTACCAAGATTTTACGAACACTTACACTTACTTTTACTAACATTTTCGTTTTTTGGTTTAAACCAGCCAACCGTGTACGTCGGTAAACATATTTTATTATTTGTTTGCAGTAATGCATGAGTATATACTAGAAAATCAAAAGAAATATAGTGACATTACTTTCTATTTCTGAGTACAAATTTCGCATTAAAACCCACGGACACGACATCCACCATACTCTCATGGCTTAGGATTTGTCGCACCAGAGTGAGCGGTCCATCACTGATCTACTGTGCCTCTGATTACTGAATAAATACAAATGTTTGTAATACGTCATAACGAGTAATATACAAAAGATTCTGTTCTAGTGAATGAAGGAATACAGGGTGAAACTGATAGTAGTGCGCAAACTCCGAAAATCGAATCATGACAATTGGAACGGAACAGAAAGATGTGCACAGTGTACTCGACGCGGAATTCGACAACATGCAAGATAGTGGTTTCTTTTGATGTTATGAATCATTTCCCGAAGAATGTGCATATCTTTCTGTTCCGTTCCAATTGTCACAAATCGATTTTCGATTCCAAGTTGGCACCAGTGTCACTCCTACACGACCCATAATTTGACAATATGCACGAGAACTTTTTTTTTTCCCTCTTCTTTTGATGTCACGAATCACCTCTCGCAGTTGGTGCACATTTTTGAGCTTCACTCTGTATAATGAAAACTAATTTACACTACCGGTAACGAAACTTTAAAAGATGGTTGAATTTTTCAAATATTTGATTGTAGGCGTATATATTTTCCTTGTGGACTTCAGAAAATGTATAAAGAGTAATACTTCCACGTTCTAATGTTTTGCAAATGTGTTATTATGCCATCTACCAAACTTTACTCACACTCAGAGCTAAGAGAGAAAGATTATAAATATGTTTGTATACTGAGATCAGTAAAGAAATAGTAGAAGTTTCAAAGTAATAATACATAATAAATTTTGCTAATATTCCAGACAAAAAAAAGAAAGAAAAACGGCCGCCAGGTAGCATTGCGACTGGAAATACGAGTCCGGTTCCCAGATAATTTAAATACAAAATATTTATCAAACTATATTTGTATTATTATAATGCGCAGTTTTGAGAACTGACTCCTAGGTCAAAAGAGGAGTTTTAAGTTTTACGTACCACTATTATGCCGGCAAGGCTAAAGGAAACAATGATGATGAGAAATGAAGAAAGTGGGAGGAGACGGGAGAACCCCGAGAAAACTCACGCACACGGAGTTTGTCCACTACAAAGATCACTTGGCGCAAACTGGGATCGAACCAAGATCCCCATATATCAGAGGCGAACGAAGAATTTTTGAGTACTACTCTTGTTCTAGAACTCTTTCGGCAGTCGAAGCATCTGTACTGTTAATCTGTCGCTGTTCGCTATAGCTTTCTTCAGCCCGTACTACCAGCATTTCCCTTCTGGAAATAGAGTGAAACAGTAAAAACACTATATAATACGATTCTTATAGTGTTACGTGTAGGTGTCGCGAAGAATTGCTAATATGTACAGTAAATGGTACAAACAATGTAGAGGATTTAACGGGATACGATTTTTTAAAAAGGCATTAAGAGCTTTTTGGTGCAGAAAATGTTATATTTGTAGACATAGTATGATAAGGTGGAAATTCACTACATTTATAATGTGTCGACAAATTTTTATTGTGTACAGTTAACAGTGGGATATAAGTATAGGTACGTATAGGACATGAACCTTCAAAGCACTGGAAGCAGGGTTGTAGACAAGGTGGTTTAAATCATTTTTTTTTTTTTTTTATTTTTTTTTATTTTTAAGCGCGTTATGTCGTGTGATCTTTATGGTGACGTGTCCGCATATGAAACCATCGGATCATAGTTTTATATCCTTTTCACCTTTTAATCAAACATTTAAAGTAATAACAGGACTTTTCCGATGGCTAAGGCGAGAGAATCCCGATTTATATGTAATTATGTATAATGGTTTCACTTGTGCAACTGTTTATCTTTCTGTGCTTCTGAAATGATTCTTGACAATCATATTAGCAAGTATGTAAAGATCAGTACAACGTATTCTTATCAGGAGTCTTTCGTGAATGAGTCGGCAGACTCATCGTATTTGTGGCCAGTTAGTCCAAATGGAGGACAATTTCTCTCAGATGTAAGACGAGAAGCGGTTTGAATTCCGCTCTAAGCTTATGTGACCCCTTCCAGCATAACCCCGTTATTGCATAATAACACCAAGGCGAAAACATCATATAGGCTATCTATATGATAACACATATAGGCTATCTATATGTGATATAAGTACATAAAACGAATTATATAAACCAAAGAACCTATTTTAAACAAACAAAAAAAAAAAAAAGTTTAAACCGAAAAAACCTTTTAGTGGTTTTTGCCAACCCTGACTGGGAGCTAGTTTTCAAAATAAAGAAAACTTATATGGTGGCTTAGATATTTTCTACCGCCGCGTGATTTATTTTTAATTTGAATTGATGTAAATAGACTGCTGATGTTTCTGGAGTAATATTAATATAAAACGTTCCTGCTGATACATATCTAAAATTTTTGTAATTATAAAACATTATAGATTATAGTTAGTGTATTTTAAACTAGAAGAATAGGTCCTATTAACCATTATTTTTATATACAGTAAGTATTTTACTTATTTCGCCCCTTCTTTAATTGTTGTAGTAAATTTATTTGTAGTTCACAGTAAGAAACTGCATTTTAAAAGCATTTCGTGAAGCTTTCAATACGACTTAGAGAAGGAAACCGGTATATGACGTCACGCCAAAATATAGCACGTTTTTCTTGCCGTGACGCAAATAGCGGACTTTTCATTGTTTGTAGCTTTGTATCTCCATCACAAAGAAATATTTTGCTGAGATATTTAATATGTGGTATATTGGAGACTAGGTCTACATGATAGTACCATTAAATTAAAACTTTGTCAAAATGGAAATGTGCATTGCTTTTTTTTTTTTTTTTTTTTTTTTTTTTTTTTTTTTTTTAACTATTTTATTACTAAGTTTAAGACTGAACCAAATGGAGTCCGTCTGTCCATGGAGCCTTCAAAATTGATATAAATGAGTATAAATTTCCCAACTTCGAAGTATTTTTTTCTTTTTACCTATAGTTGGAAATGTTTGAAATTATTTCTATTGAATTCAGCCTCCTCAAATTAGTATAAATGTGCGATTGGAAATGTATCCATTCGTGGCGTTTTTAACATTAACATAAATGGTAGTTCAAAGATTCTGGCTTCAAAGTTATTTTTCTCATGACACTATGGACGGATATTTTTAAAAGTAGTTGTTTATAATTGACTATCGTGAAGTTACAAATGAAATTAAATAGTTAAGTTTTAGTCCCACAGTTATGCCGGCTAGGCGAAAGAAGACTGTTCTGATGATAAATGAATGGAATGGTGGAATGAGTAAAGTGTGGAGAGAGGGGGACGGGAGAACCCCGAGAATACCCACACACACTCTGTTTTGTCCACTTAGCGCGAGCTGGAATCGAACCACGGAGCCCATGCCCCAGGGATGTACGCTCTACCACTGAGTGTGAAGTTAATAAATTTAATAAAACATGGTCACTTCTGCCAGTGGTATGACCGTTAGTTTTTACATGCACAAAAGTACTGTTTGGCCTTGATCAGAATGTTCTCGAAATGCTAAAATATAGTAAGCAATTCTAATACTTTCATTTGGTCTTTCGTTTTTTTTCAGTTTTAGCAGCAGTATTAATTTGCGTTGAACATGTAAAACTTGTTGTTCAAAATAGACAAGTAGATTAGTTCAGAGAGTCCTTGTTTACTATTACTAAAGGGCTCTCTGATTTCGATCATTTTTATATTTCTCCTAGCCCCCATGTTGCGTGGTTGAATTTGGATTTAAACGGTATCAGAAGGGTCCTGTTCGTCTCTCCGACCGCGAAAACTATGGATTCGGCAGTAATATTGATCATTTTCGATCATTTTTAAATGTCTCTTCTCCTTCGCCCTTAAGTTGCACCGTCAAAGTGATATAAAAACCATCTCAGATACGAACGTCATCTATGTTGAAAATTTGATCGAGATCGGTTGTGTGGTTCAAGAAGGATGAAGTTACAAAGACAGTTACTTTTGTTTATATTCCCTCCCCTAAGTTGCACCGCCAAAATAAAGTTAAAGAAAAAAAAATCTCAGGTCCGAACGTCAGCTATGTAGAAAATTCGATCGAAATCTGTCAGGTTGTTCGGAAGTTATTGTTTTATTTATTTTTATAACTCCCCTCATCTCCCGCCCGTAAGTTCTACCGTCAAAGTGAATACGTAAATACACTCCCAGGCCAGAACCCCATCTGCGTTAAAAATTTGATGAAGTTTGTTCGAGTGGTTCAAGAGATTAAGAGTCATAAACATAGCCACTTTCAATTTTACAATATAGATATATAAGAAGTTGGGCCCCTCTTGACTTGGTTTGGGCGCAATCTTCGGGATATTTCATCCCCTTTCCACACACACACACACACCACAGCTCAAGTATATACATTGTAATTTGTAATTTAACAATTCATACATTTATAACATTTATTAATAATACTAACGTGTACCCAAAATCACACAGCTTTTCTTTTATAGCTCTTTAGAGCAGACCTTTCCGTGTAGCTCAAGACAAAAATTACCACCAAAACATCTGTATTTTTCGTGATAATTCTTGTTTAGTTATGCAGTGTTTTCGCTCCATAAAAATGCAAGTTATCACTTTCGTTATATATATATATATATATATATATATATATATATATATATATATATATAACAAAGACAGGAGTTGGCCATCTTGATAAAATATTATTTTCTTTAATCTAAAAGCCATGATGCTTCTCAGAAAATTTTCACGCAGCAATGTTAGATCTGGAGCTATAGAATTTTCAATTTAGAGCGCAGTTTCAATGCAGAATCTCTGATGCAGTGTGCATGTGCTATTTTGCCAAGCTTAGATCGCCTATAACTCCAAACCTATTTGGTCTAAGAAGGAAAAACTTCACGCAGGTTAGCTATAATCTTTGTACTACTAACAAGTGACAGAAGTTTCACGAAAATTTGAGATGATGGGTTGAAAAAAGACATTTTACTGGATGATTTGACGTGTAATGACCAAAGAGTAAGTTTATCAGAAGCAGTTTCTCTAATCACGTCCAGTTACAATTTACGAACATTTTATAACTTTCAATGTAGTTGAGCCATTGCTGACTTAATTACGTGTTCAGTTAGGTCGTTGAAAAGATTTGTCGGGAACATGGTTTGTACAAAATAATTTGATGTGAAACATTGCCAATACGAACTCCACAAAATAATTTGATGTGAAACATTGCCAATACGAACTCCACAGATATGATGTTAAAAAATAAGATTGAAATATTTAAGATGGGATGATGCATCGCTTGTAACTAAATGAACGCGAAGGGTGCATAAAGCAGAGCTCGAAAAATCCCATGTGCCAGTTTTTTTTTCTTTCTTTTTGCTTTAGTAATTCTAATTGTTTACCTTACAAGGTGCATTCGCGAAGTGTCCCCTCGGGATTCGTGTAAAATTGATTCAAATGCAAAGTTGTCCGTGGCCCACTGTGTCTTGTACTAATTTTAGCGGACCATACCGGTAATTTGCATATTTATGGGTCTTCATATATTCTGAATTCAGTCATACACTCAGACGCAAAATTGTTTTTAGTTTCTTTAAATGTAACTGGACATGACTATGGGCATATTAAAGACAAACTGGATCAAGTACTGCTTCTTTGACACATGTTACTCACCCTGGCCGCCATATTGCAGTCAACTTCCGGTTTCTCAAATGGTAATAGGTGCAAGTGATACATCAAATTCATGTACAGTTTTCATGATTTGATTTGTCAACATCAGAAACGTAATCGTAACTGATATTACTCAGCAATGTCTTTTGCTGGAGTGCCTGGAGGGATTTAACATGAAATACCTTCGAAACGGTACAAACTACGGTAAGATTCACTACACCAGTGAATTTATGAGAAAATTGTATTTGAATTTGATGTATCACACCTATTCCCATTTAAAAAGTCAAAAGTAGAGTTTAATATGGCGGCCGGGAATAGAGTTTAAATGTAACATATGTCAGAGAAGCAGTACTTGATCCAATTTGTTTTGCATATGCTCACATTCATGTCCAGTTACATTTAAAGAAACTAAAAAGCAATTTTGTGCCCGAGTGTTATAGTACTGTATGGTTGAATTCCGGATATATATATATATATATATATATATATATATATATATATATATATATATATGAAGGCCTATAAATATGCAAATTACCGGTATGGGCCGCTAAAATTAGTCCAATACACATTAGGCCACGGAGAACTTTGCGTTTAAATCAATTTTACATGAATCCCAAGGATACATTTCGCAAATGTACCTTGTTTGATGGAGTGAAAGCAAATTACAATAAATTCGTTATGAAGTTAAAAGTTTTCAGTTATCTTCAACTTTAGCATCACATATCCATGATTAAAGGATTTTGATCCTTCAGAGCAATAGACAACTGATAGATGTCAGTGGTCAAACTACAAGACATCTACACACACATAAAATACTGGTACTTTGTAAAAGTTCACTTACGTTCCATTCTCAGTTCCTGTTAGTGTTGAGGGATAACAAAGCTTGTACTTTTTATACCAGTAATTATAATTTAAGGCCAAACCATGTAGGATTAGTATCAAATTCGATTTGTATTATTGTGGTTCCTGGTTTTCAGAACTGGTGCTAGATTAATGAAAGATGTGACTATTTTATATGAAATTATATTAACCTTGGAATACACACACAAAAAATGTCAACGTGAATACATACCTGGGATGCCAGAACAACTCTTTTAATAAAATACTGGTAACAGCAATAATAAACGACCTTGAATGAATCTATCCCTTTATCAAATACAAAAATACACAATAGCAGTTTCTTTCCATTTTCAACGAACATACATACTTCTTACTCCATCAAATGCATACCGGTACTCCTTTTTTGTGTTTTGCGTGAACAGCCATCTTGCACCTGGTACATTTTTCTTCTTTTTCTGTCTTTGTTCCTGGGACACATTCGACATCATGCTTGCTTCAGAAGACCAGGTGTTGAACCACGTATAGATGGTTGGTCTTCCATAATTTTGATACCAGTAGACAAATCCGTGGGAAGGCTCAACTTTAGGCATTCCTTCATGTAGGGTCTAGATATTTACATCCCCAGTTCTTTTAGAAACTCCTTACATAAAATTTTCTTGTGTTGACCTACATTATTGGAGAAGAGAAGCATTGTGTTAATACCAGCCTTAGATAACACACCATAAAGAAAACGTAAAGGTGATCGTCACGTTTTCCTGCTGACATTATATATGTGAAGTAACTGATCGAAATAAACATTAATTCCTTTTGTTTCGTTGTAGTCAGTAGTGGCGATTGGATGTTAAAAGTGTGGGGGGAGGGGGGGAGGACATGATCTGAATACTTGTATATCAGTGTTAGTTTTCCTGGTTGTTTCTACCACTTTGTGTGACTCAAGGTTGTATAACTAATAGGATACTATCTTTTTCAGTTAAAATACCGTATATCGTATTTCATATTTCATTAAGTAAATTGACAAGAGCATCGCAAGTAGGTACTACCCATTGTACGCACTCAAACAACGAAAGTGTACGAATAGATTTGATTCCTTGCTTAAAATTCTGTCTGGAAAATTGTGTGATCAGATTATTTAACAACAAATTTGCAAAACAAATAAATGGAAAGAATAATATTAATCATAGTAATGAATAATGGAATTTTAGGAACTGTTGATTTTTGAGCAATTAAAGAATAACGGATGAAAACTTTTTTTAATTTTCAAAATGCTCTCTCAGTGTTTCAAAGCTGCTAACATATCGAGCCCTTGTAAGAAAAAAATGAAATTACGCTGGAATTGTTGCGCTCCAATAGGTTAATTTTTGAGCCATTTTCCGTGGAAATTAAAACACAGTTCCTGTAGATCTTAACTCCACAGGACAAATATCCCATACAGACTCATACAGACAAATAACCCGTGCAGACTGGAAAATTTTATTTTATAAAACGTCAATATTGACAGCCGAAAATGTCTATTGCCGGTTTTAGACGCTACCAAATCGCAAGCAAAGCACGCTTCTATCGCATGCATGAAAATTAGGGGTAATTCACATTCAAATTCGCTCTTGAGACTGTCCTTCATCTGGTATCATTGAACAGTGACGATGAAAATCGCATCTCATCGCCGAAACCACCTACGCATCTAACCAGTTCATTCAAGTGTGAGAAGATACCAACCTTTTATCACTCCAAGGAGCAGCCTTTGAAAGTAGAGATAAGATAAAGAGAAGTACTGAAAAATATAGGTACTGTTGTTAGTTTTTGAATGTTACGAAATTTTATGGTTTGGTAAAGAAAAAGTCACGAAATTTCATTTTGGAATTTTAGTAGACACCCTGCCTAGGCAGCATCTTATATTGCCAATAGAGTAACAATTAGCTGTCAAGAAATTTCCTGTCATCTCGTAAGTTGATGAGTAAATGTCAAATTTGTGCTGTCTCATAATTGAAAGCTACCTGTTGTTCGTAGCTTTCTGTATATGATATTGAGATATGAAGAAGTCCAATTGTGTGACAAAAATGCCTTCGTTATTTTGTGTTTATTACATAAAGATATACAAATATGTGGCTGAGTTACAAGAAAATAACTAAGAAAGAAAGTGGAAATAGCTACTGATGTTCTAAAATTTTTGTGAGATGACTATAATAGGCTATATTGAATAGTTTCAGGTTACAAAACATGCTTATGAAACAAATTTTTAGACCAAGTTCTAGGTTGTTCACTATAAATAAATAAATAAATAAAAAAAAATAATAAAAAACAGGCTACTTCTATGTCTTTATGTTTTAGTATATTGGTATGCAGCCTAGGCTATTTTCAACAAATAATGTAGGTCTACAATTTTGAAAATTACTAAGAAATAAAATTATATTACTGCCTAAACTACAGAATACAGCTTTTTTGAAACTTAACATACTAGGATACAGAGACAGATTCCAGTTATTTCTCAAATAGATTAATCTAGCATGCGTCTCATAATTACTCTTTATATAAACAAAATTAAATACAACAACAAAAATATTCGTAACTCTGAAACGAAAACCCAAGAAACAAATTGATCTTAACCTGTAACTGCTGACTTACCAGGCTTCCACCAACACCCATTGCTTTCACAATAGTGATATAACTGCACCAGTAGATATAAAAGTTAATGATGAAATTTCAAATTAAAAAAATAAATAAAAAAAAAAAAAAAAAAAGAAAAATGGGTACTTAGAAACATTTATAAATTGAAACTTAAAAATGTAGACAGAGCATTGTGAAGGATATTATTAAATGCCTGTGCTCTTAATTTGTATTTTCCTACAGTGGTTGAAGATCTCTCGTAATTTCTCTCACTGACCCTACTTTAAGGGGTCACGTCAAAAAAAGTGGGGAAGGGCAACTGTCCCCTTTTGCCGCCCTCTAGTGATCTAGTGTGTTGAGTACAGTCTATAAACTTAACTTCAACCTGCATTTATTTTAATATCACATAAACACGTCACTCCACCCCTTATTTATCGTCTATTCTAAAACGAAAGAAATGGCTTAAGAACTACCACCGGGAATGTCACTATATAGAATGAGAATACACGGAAGTACCAACCAGACTTTCGGTAAAAGTGTTGAAAACAGCGTCACAGTAGCGATTAGTATAACTAGTGGGGTGTTGCAGCACCTCGGTATTTATTAGTGATGTCAACGGCTCGAGCGGCTTGGTTCACGACTCAGTCACAACCGAGCTGAGAAGTGAGCCGAGCCAATAGCTCATCCAACTGAGCCGGCTCGAGCCCTCGACTCAGTTGGGCCGAACCGAGCCGAGCCGATGGCTCACCCCCAACTGAGCCGGCTCGAGCCGATGGCTAACCTGAGCTGAGCCGAACCGAGCCGATGGCTCATCGCAACCGAGCCGGCTCGAGCCGATGGCTCAGTTGAACTGAGCCAAGCTGGTTGACATCACTAGTATGTATTCCAGAGTTAAATGAAAATAATGATTTGTATCCATTATATTCTTAACAGTTGAAGAACAATCATCATCAGTAACCTAAAAAATTACTCATTTTGTTGCTCAGTGTCATTTAATTAAGTTGAAGCAAACGTGTTAGATGCTGAGCTTTCACAATAGTCTATGAGCATTGTCATTGAAACTTCTTTCTCTTTCTTTATCTATGTTTCAACGTTTAACACGTTTGCTTGAACTTAAATGTATAACAAGAAAAGAGAAAGGCGACTACGTTTTGAGTGTACTGATGTTTTGTGTTGTTTATTTTCTGTTTGTTCTGTTTACTTTCAGAGTAGGCAAAGAATAGTTGGAACTATTTAAAGGAGAGGAGTATTGAAGATCCTAGAGATAAACATGGACGACCAAGAAATGGATTTGAAGTTGAAGAGTCAACCTGTTGTTCTCGTAGAGAAACTAGACGATGGGTTTCTGCACCCTGAACAGGATCAAACAGCAGTATCTGAACGCCCAGAGGAGAGAGAGAAGCAGAAATCAGAAACAGAATCCAAACCTGACGACGTGGTAGGAATGCGTACCAGGTAAAGTTTCAGTTACTGTATTATCTGTATACAGAGCACTCCAAAATGAACATCTCACTACTTGAAAACGATCTTTTGTTGGAAGATTTGATGTAAATATCACCGGAAACACCCGTTTTTGTCACGGAAAGAGTAAGTGTATGAAAAGTATTTAAAAGGTGTATATGATTCCCTTTTCCCTTTGCTAGTAGGCTTGGAAACTCTGCTCGACACACGCGGTGCTGTCCTTTCTATTGTCAAAGATGTAACTCCCATCCTTGTAGGTCACACATTCCAAAGTATAATGATAAAAACGTAAATCAACCTAAACACAACAACACAGTGAGCAAGGCTATGTGATATGCATATAAAAAACACAATCATGTAACAGTTTCAACACAATAACTGTCTTCATCAGGCTCGCACTCCTGGTTGCTTGGGAGTTGGTCATCTCTTACATAGTTCCCGGAGATCAACTTTTAATTAGGGTCCTCCCCTTTATTAAAAATAACACTTGTGCTATTCGCTTTCACTTGTACAGCTGCGCACATGTCCAGTTAAAAATATACGATTTTGCTGGATACATTCTTGACCTCCAATTATCCTAGTTATGTTCCCTTATTAATTTGTTCTCTTTCTTTCTTCTGTCTTTCTTTTCTTTCTTCTTTGAGTAAAATCTTCTCCCATTCTTTATCGCAAATCCTGCACTCCAGTTCATCACCTTATCTACTGCCTTCTTAATTTCCTTGGTTTCTTTCCATTTTCTCACTGATATCTCATTCTTTGCTTCTTTGACCTCTGCTCCTTCTCACGCTATCGTGTCGTTTGTCTCTTTCTGATGCTTATATATAGCGTTGTTGTCCCTTTTCAATCTTACGTCGTCTTTGTGCTGTTTTATCCTTTTTTTCCATCTTTTTTCTTTCTCCTATATAAATTTTGTTACACTCCGCGCATCCCACTCAATATATTACTCCGTTTTCATCTTTAACACAAGTGTTACTTTGTAATGAAGGGGCAGAGCCTAATTAAAGGTTGATCTCCGGGAAGTATATACGAGGTGACCAATTCTCAAGTAGCCAGGAGGAGTGGAAATCGAATGAAGACACAGTTATTGTGTTGAAACTGTTACGTGATGGTGTGTTTTTATATAGTTATTATCACATAGCCTTACTCAGTGTGTTCTTGTGTTTAGTTTGTCAATACAGAAACAAGGCCTGATGAAATAGCTAAATCAACCTATGTTAAAAAACAAATAAATAAATAAAATAAAGTAAAAAATAAAATAAAATAAAAAAATAAAAAATAAACGTTTCTACCCTGTCCTCATTTTCGCCATTTTATAAATATAAAATGGAAAATTGAAGATTGCTAATAAAACTCCAACTGACCAAAGCAGTATATATATATATATATATATACAAGGGTTTGACAAAAAAATTAAAACGTTTGCGAAAGTGTGAAAATCATACTTAGTATGGTATGGGGCCTCCTGTTGCGTCCAAAACAGCTTGGATCCGACGTGGAATGGACGTATACAGCTCCTGAATCGTGGTGTGTGGAATTTTGTACCATTGTTCCTCCAAAACATGCTTCAATTCCTTAAGGGATGCTGGTGGAGGGTAATGAGACCGAACACGCATTTCTAATTCAGACCACAATAGCTCAATGATGTTCAGATCTAGTGATTGTGGGACCCAGAGGAGGTGTGATAGCTCCTGGTCATGCTCCCCAAACCATGATTTCATCGTTTTTGCAGCGTGACAGGGTGCCAAATCATCTTGGTAGATGCCATCACCATCGGAGAACAATATTTGGGCCGTGAGTAGAACCTGGTCCCCTAAAATGGCCACATACGCCTTAGCATTCATCATTCCATTCAGGGCTATGATGGGACCTGCAGAAACTACGAATCACTGCCCATACTGTAACAGAACCACCCCCGTGCTTTTCAGTTGGGAGCAGACAGTCTGTATCATAGACCTGCGACAATGTTCTCCATACGTAAACACGACCGGTTGTAGGAAACAAGGTGAAGGTCGATTCATCGGACCACATTACGTGTTTCCACTGCTCATGAGTCCACGCCTTGTGGTCCTTGCACCACTGGATATGCCTCTTCGCATTTACTGCTGTGACCACGGGTTTGGCGATAGCGGCCCTGCCATGAATTCTCATTTTATGAAGCTCCCGTCGCATTGTTTTCGACGAAACCGGGTTCTGTAGGCCGGAATTGAGTTCAGACGTAATTTTCATTGCAGTGGTCTTCTGTTTAGCTGCTACAATCCGTTTTAATGCCCTTCGGTCCCTATCAGACAGGATTGTCTTTCGACCACTGTTGTGCTTTGCAGACGTCGTTTGCCCATGAATTGTGCCATGTTTCCCTCGTGACATTGGACACAGTGCCTTTCGATACCCCCACAATGTTCGCCACTGCTGCCACTGAAGCTCCAACCAGACGGGCACCAACGATCATGCCTCTTTGGAAGTCTGTCAGGTCGCCCATTTTACCGCACCACTTTCACACCATGACACTCACAGATGAACTGCTTATTGCTGATGGAAGAGGAAGGTCCACATGATACATTGGAAACAAAAAACGATCGGCAACTGCAACACGTGTTGTACAGTGGAGGGCCAAACTTACGTGTCCTGTATAAAGTGTTTTTAGATTTTTTGTTTACCCCTTGTATATATACAGATGGTGATCAGAAAAATGGAAACACCTGTAGTTGGCAACACGTCAGATGTATGGGTTGGCAGTGGTGTCGTGGCGCCCGCAGCGCCGGACCGCTGGTGGTAGTGTGTTAGGTCGGTCTCCATTCTACATCAGGTGCAGTGGAACAGCAGTGTCCAGTGCCTGCAGCAGACGGAGGTAGTGTAAAATGGGAGACCTCTCAGATTTTCAAAGAGGACAAATTGTTGGTGCGCGGTTATGTGGAGTGAGTGTGACGGCAGTGGCTACTGTGTTAGGTGTGTCGCGTGAGACAGTGTCGAAGGTGATGACGGCCTACAGAACACACGGGAAAACCACATCGGCGAAGCGGAACAGTGGGCGGAAGGAAATCATGAGTGACAGGTCACGCCGGGTATTAAAGCGCATTGTCACGCAGAAAAGTCGTGCCACTGCAAAGCAAGTGACGGAGGAACTCAATCAGCACTCCCCCACCCTGCTTCGACAATCACAGTCCGGCGCGAATTACATGACATGAACTTACGGGGTCGTGTTGCACGGGCCAAACCGCTCATCAGAGACCATAACGCTTTCGCCCGTCGCAAATGGTGCCGCGACCATGTAACTTGGACCGTTGAGGACTGGAAACGTGTGATATGGTCGGATGAGTCATCCTTCACCCTATTCCCAACCACGGGCCGTGTTTATGTGTGGAAAACGCCCAAAGAAGCTTATGATCTGCAGTGTCTCCGCCCAACTGTGAAACATGGCGGCGGCTCGGTGATGCTGTGGGCCGAAATATCATGGTTTCCATTGGGTCCTGTGGTCACACTTAACGGACGAATCACTGCCAACGATTATGTCGCAATTTTAGGAGACCACTTGCATCCTATGGTCCGGATGTTGTTCCCGGACAATGACTCCATCTTCCAGGATGATAATGCACCCATTCACACAGCTGGCGTTGTTGCAGCGTGGTTTGAGGAACATCGGGATGAAGTTCAATACCTCCCCTGGCCCAATCCCCAGATCTCAACATAATTGAACATCTGTGGTCCGTCTTGGAAGCACCACTCCAGCAACGATTTCCACCTCCATCCTCTCTCACAGAACTGGCCGACGCCCTGCACGAGGAATGGTGTAAAATTCCACTTGCTACCATTCACGACCTCTATGCCTCCATCCCACGTCGCATCAAGGCTGTTCTGAAGGCGAAAGGTGGCCCGACACCATATTAATCTGGTAAGTTGCTATTTCGTTCAGGTGTTTCCATTTTTCTGATCACCATCTGTATATATTTTTAATAGTATATATTTGTGTTACAGTTTCGGGTACGTTGCATAGCCTTTCTCAGACACATTATCTTTGGTCAGTTGGAGTTTTATTAGCAATCTTGAACTTTCCGAAGCAACAATAAATAATTTACAAGCGAAATTAAAATATAAGGTGGCCAAAATAAAATTAGTCCGGAAAAGTGTTTTCGGAATTTCGTGAAAACGTATTATAAGAAGCAGGGAGATCATTAGAACCTGGGACAGACACAACTGGGTGTGAGAGGTCATGCACAGATACGTGATAGCAACTAGTTGTTGGAGTGAGAACTGCAGACGTGTTTAGTGATAACGTTAAAACAGCACGTGTTTGTTAGTAAGTGTTACGCGAGGCACATTTGGCTACACGTGTTTCCAATTTGATAAATTGAACACAGCGCTATATTGACATCAACGGTAGCCACTTCCAGCAGTTTCTGTAAAAGGCAGTTTCCTTTCATTAATAAGGGTAAATTTTGTGTCAGAATTATAAACATTTTCCGGGCTAGTTTTATTGATCATCCTATACTATTGAAGTTAGCCTCCATCCCTCCTAGTGGCCTAGGATAGCGTAGTCGCTAACGCTCTTGTCTTTTGTGCGAGCGGCCCCTGGTTCGATTCCCGGTGGGGACACGGTCGAAAAAATGTAAAAGCTTTTGAGGCCAACCGTCTTCAATGGGGTTTTCCTGGATTTTCCCACATTCCCACCAGGCAAATGCCGGAATGGCACCTAACATACAGATCCCAAGCGCTTCATTTCTTCCTTCCCTTTTCTCGGATATTGTGATCGTCGAGGGACTTCATCTCTCATATGTGACGAGCTGACATGGCCATTGATGCTGAAAGCACAGAAAACTAAATCCTAAATCCTCCTTTTAGAAGTGGAATTTGCGAAATTGCTAGGACACAATTACTTCAAGAAAATTTTTATATCGAGTTTTATCTACGTTTGCATAATTGACTCGTAAAATACTGTTATTTTTGACATGATTTGAACCGTGCTTTTTCAAAATCTCATTTTGGAACTGTTGAACAGCGTGGCTTTGTGTAAGGGTTACGTTCAAACAAACAAACAAACATTCTGTTTCATATGTAAGATGAAATCGAAGGTAATAATTACGTACCTCAGAATATTGGAAACAGTTACACACTAAGAGAGACAGGGCCGTGGTGGCTCAGTGGTACAGCGTTCACCTCTGGTGCGTGGGGTCCCGGGTTCGATTCCAGCCCCCGCCAAGTGAACTTTGTGGTGGACAAACACCGTGTGCGTGGGTTTCCTAGGGGTTCCCTCGTTTCCTTCCTCTTTATTCATCCCACCATTTCATTCATTACTCATCATCACTGTCTCCTTTAGCCTAACCGGCATAACCGTGGGACGTAAAACTCAAGATTTCGTTTCATTTTTTTTGTTTCTTTTGATTAAAATGTTACCTTCTACAGCTTGGATACTATCAGCTAATTACAAACTTCTCCGTCGCACTTTTTCCCGTTTCTTCTCTTTTCTTAAAAAATCATTTAGGAATCTGGTAATTTATCTTCCTTGACTTATATCTTCAGTCTACGCGTATCAATGAATCCGGTGAAAAACAAAAGTGAATACTAGATGATGATCATTTTGGAGTGACTTTAGTTTTGCACATAAGCATAGATTTGTTGTGATTAGCATGGTTTTATGATAACTGTATGCTATTCTTAAGTAGAATTCATATTTTAAATTGCTATCTGTATTTTGTCAATTGCTCGTGTTATAGTAAGACAGTGTGTAGCTTTTAGCTGTTTATTATATTGTGGTGTATCCTGACCTTGAGGCAGCCAAAAGGAAACTAGGTCTAATTTCAAAATCGGTTTACTTAGAAAAATCAGAAACGTATAAGCAGTATTAGATGCTATCTATTTGGTATTTACAACGTTGTTTTAACATGTTAATCGCCATTTTTACCCCACAAAGACAAAAGCAATATCAGACAGTAAGACTTACCTAGCAAATTAGTGATAGTTCTCATTAACAGCAGTATCTGTCTCCAGCGTTCAGCCAAAGAAATAGTGTAGTGCGTGGAACTCTTCGTAAAGAATTACCTGGTTATATCGTAAATACTGTCACAAAGTTTGGAGTGGCGCTGTAGGCATCCAGAGTAGCACAGTGCTGCCATCTGTGTAAAAAGCGAAAGATGAATGTAGTGTGTGTGTGACTGTTCATGACATACATTGATATTGTACTGAGCTCTGGTGGAGTATAGCGATTACGAAAATCGTGTAGCAGTAATTCCATTATACAAGGTCGGGAAGACAGCAGGTGAGATTTTCAACGTCCTGAAACCCCTACAAATCAGCAAGAGATTCGTGTATCACGCCATACAGCGATACACCGAGATTGGAACGGCAGCTAACCGCGCAAGGAGTGGCAGACCAGGAACGATACGCAGGTCCAGAAAGTAGTCGCAGCAAGAATTCGAAGAAATCCTGTTCGAACACAAAATGTGATGGCTGCTGAGATGAACATCAGCAGAAATTCCATGTCTCGTGTGCTCAGGAGTGACCTATATCTACGGACGTATAAGAGACAGACTGATCACTTTCTGACCCAAACATTAATGTCGCAGAGGGTCCTTAAATCAAAGAGACTGTTGCGGCGTTACTCCAACAATCTGCACAGAAAGATTCTGTTCACAATCGAGCAGGCCTATAACGCCCAAAATGACCGTATGTATGCCACATCATCTACTGCAGCTGCTGAGACAGCTTCAAGGGTTCAGAGGGCAGATCATCCTGCCTCAGTGATGGTTTGGTGGGGAGTGCGCTACTCAGGCACAACCCAGCTGCAGTTTTGCGAACAAGGTGTTATAACATCTGCCAAGGTGTACCAGGACACAGTGCTAACACCTATAGTGAAACCATTCTCTGGTACCTACCTGGAGTAAGGTGGACCTTGCAGCACGATTCCGCTCCAGACTACAAAGCAAAAACAACTCAGGACTGGCTGGCACGGAACGTCCCCGACTTCATTTCTACCGCTGATTGGCCTTCTAGCAGCCCGAACCTTAACTTTTTGGACTACAAACTTTGGGCAGTCCGTCAGGCAAAGGTCTGCCATAAACGGCATCCATCTGTCGACAGTCTGAACAATCCTTGACCCGAGCAGTGAACAATTTTCGCATGGACGTGGTGCATAATGCCATTGACCAGTGGCCGAACAGACTTCGTGCCTGCATCAAGGCTAAGGGGGGAGATTTCGAAAAATGATTCGTGCGTGAGGTGTACAACATATCAATGTAAAACATGACCCAAATAAATTGCCTTCGTGTTAATACTCTCTGTGTTATTCATATTCAAACTTGTGACAGTATTTATGATTTAACTAGGTAGGTGGCGTCATTCCTGCATATTATCGTCTAATGAATCAAATGAATAGGAGTATGATAGTGCAGTGATACATTAGCGTTTAGCAAGCAAGAAGGATAAAGGTAGCAACGTATGGCCCTCCTTTTATGAAGCAGAATAACAGCTCCGCTCCAAGAACTTCGGGCCAGTTCCACTGTAAAGGATAATACAGGATATCTCCCGCCCCCCAAAGAAAAGATATAAAATAATGATTTCCTTCACTGATTTGCAAGTCAAATACAGGGTAAGTCAAAAAAGACTTTAGAAATCCGAAAGCATATAAAAATTTATTGAGATTACTGACAGAGACGAAAGACATTTCAATTTGTAGCAAAACATTTCAAGTTTACGTCAAAGTCCAATTTTGGTTCGATGTGACTGCCGTTGGATATGCGGCAAACATTCAACCAGAACTCAATTTCTTCCCACACTCGTTCCAGCTCCTTGGGCGTAACTTCTGTAACGGCTGCCTAGATTGGATTTCTCAGGTAGAGACGGAACATGCACTCGATCTTTTGCAAAATCCTATAGGAAGAAATCCATATGTTTCAAGTCTGGGGAGCGAGGTGGCCATGCAATTATACCTGCACGATCAATCCACCCAAGTGGGAAGCGAATATCAAGGAAATCTCGAACTTCCGTGAGGAAATGAGGCAATGTGCCGTCTTGCTGGTAATAATAGATCACGTCATGTTGTTTGTCTTCAACTATTTGAGGAATTAAAAAGAAAGAAAAAAAAAAGAAATCCTACGGGCAAAGCTTTTTCTAACCTGTCCGATAACAGCAGCAGCAACAGGTGGGCGACCTGGTGATTTCACATCACGAACAGAGACCGGCTTTGAGGTTCCTTACCTTGTTCCGTACGAGAACTACGCTGAACAGCTGTTGCAGAGTTCGTTTCATGGAATAATAACACACACCGAGCCGCTCCGCAGCAATGAAAGTCTCCATTTTAAGAGTGCACTACAGTGGCGCTCACGGTGACGGAATGTGGTACTACGGCACTACAGAAGTCAAACTTGTATTTTGCTGCAAATTAACACCTGTATCGATTCTGTAAGTTATTTCAATACATTTTTATATGCTGTCAAATTTGTAAAATCCTTTTCAACTCACCCTGTACATAGGAGGCTACTGCACTTCTCGAACTGATCTTTGTAAACAGAATCAGTCTATATCTGCTTACTCTTTCGATCACAATTTTATCCTTTTAGTCAAAATTGCTCAGAGAATTAATTATTTTAAAACGTTATTTATGGTAAATTTTACACAGTTATCGTTCTTAAAAACATCATTATGGTATAATTAAAGTTCGAAAGTCCGCCATTTTTAATCTATAGAACCATGAACCCTTCGGACCAGAAATGAGAGGTATGTTCCCCAGGATGAAAAAAAAAAATATGATTTTTTAAATTTACATCAAATTCTTCTCCCCGTATAATAGAAGTCGCGAACTGAAGAAAAAAAACATTAGGAATTAGTATTAAATGTTAATTATGCTATTTAAGTGAAAGTATTGGGGTTTAATTTTGAATTGATCCCCAATCGTTAACCTATTTCAATCCCAAACAATGTTTCTTAAGCATTTAGGAAAAAGCACAGCAACGTTTATCAGCATGAACACTTTTCTTTTCATGATATTTGACAGAGGCATATTTTTTAAAAAATAGAAACTAGCCTGCAGCACAAAATACATATATAATACATAAATTTCGCCTAAAGTTATAAAAACCTTTTTTGTGTGTGTGCCTGTGTGCGTTTGTTTCGAAGAGGGGATCGGACCGCTCTAAATACGCCCCTATTATCCGGAAATACAAATAGACGTGGACACAAAAGAATTTTCGTCTTAAATGTCCATGGTGGTTTCCCCGTTGGAATAGTTAACGATTTAAAAACCCTGTGTTACTAAGAGAAGAAAGCAGGATTCTCCCATTACTCGTTCAAAACGAGATTTTCCCTAATCATCCTCTGCATGATACTCATTTTCATATTGTGCTTCCATACATTTGAGTCTTATTGTATTATGATTATTATCTTCCATAATCGAAATAACAGAACGGAAACGGGATTTTACTTATTTTCACTGTGAATTAATTTATTCGGAATCTGATTTAAATCAATCCATCCTTATGTCCCCGTCCCTCCGTCGTTGTATCAGAAATTTTAAACAGCATATAATAATTTGTTAAAAAACGTAAGAACCAGATGGTTTGTATTTTCAGTATTCACCCGTATGTTACCTCGTGACAGATCAATACAAACTATATAATTTATTCTGCAAGGACTCTTAAATTCACTGCATGCATTGGTCCTATTTAATTTAAAGTGTTAATTCAATGGAACTTCTAAGCGGATTAATCCACGAGGTTTGTACATGTGGAAGTGTTTTTAGACTTGAATATTTGTCTGAAGTGTTTTAGAACGGTTATCAAGTATCAGAACAAAGCTGGTAAGAGATATGGAGTAGCTGCTTTTTGTAATGAATTCAGCGTCCCAACAATAACTTCCATCTCCTTCGTTAACATTGTACTCAAACAAGAAGTGGTGGAAATTAATTGTTTTCGGTTTCAGTGTTGATCCGCATAGAACAAAAACGGTTACAGAGAACGTCAAAACATCTCCTAACCGCTCGTAACAACCTGAGAAAATCGGAAGTGGTTGAAATTTTCTAGTATTTTCTGTTTGAATATTGATTTACATAGAGCAAAAACGGTCAGAAATATCGAGAATCGTTTTTTTTTTTTTTTTTCTGAAATTGATTCAGTTTCCCAAAAATAGGTTTCATCTCCTCCCTTAAGTCTGTACTCAAACCAGGTATGACAGAAATAAACCTTTATCGACTTCGTCGTTGATTGCCGTAGAACAAAAACACTAATAGCTAAAAACAAGCAAGTATTTGGAATACATTCAACGTCTGAAGAATAGATACCATCTCTAACCATAACACACTCCGGAAAAAAAGAAAGTGGTTAATTTCCTAGTACTTCCGGTTTCAATATTGATGTTGACATAGAGCAAAAACGGTAAGAGAGAGAGAGAAGCGATTGTTTTTGAGTCGATTTAGCGTTCAAAAATGGGTTTCATCATCGTCGTTAACTCTTTCGAAACCGGAAGTGGTAGAAATGAACCGCTTCCGGTTTCAGCGTTGTTCACCATAGAATAAAACAGCAATATATAGCGACAAGCTGTATTTTTGGAATAGTTTCAGCGTCGAAAGAATAGGTTCTGTCTCCTCCGTTAACCCTCTATTCAAGCTGGAAGTGGTAAAAATCACTCACTTCCAATTTCAACATTTATTGCCATATAACAAAAAAACAGTAATAGATAGCGACAATCTTTTTGCAATCGATTAAATGTCTTAAGGAAGAATTCCATAAACTCTTTGTCCCTCTATTGCAGCCCGAAATTACAGATCTGTTTGAATATTGAATTCGCATATTTGAAAGTCTACCTTACTTTCATAATTGTGAAACAGAACTCACTTCTTAATTTGTATAGATATTTTATGCACGTAGGTGCGCCTAAATAGTACTTATTTGGAATAAATAATATTATCGATTGTCATGAAAGTAGTAAAATTGGTTACTTTTTACTTTTCTTTAAAAGCTACAAGTTCTGTTCTTTGGAAGTTTGCTTTTCTCAAGTAAAAGAGAGAGAGACATTTCTAAAGATCGCAAACAAACAATATAGGAGTGACGAGTACGAGCGTATAAGATATGCAATCATCGCTGCCCAATAAACAGGAACGAATTTTGCTTCAAATACAGCAGATGCTAGTGTACAATAAATGTTTCAAGAGGATCCATGTGATTGACAAAAATGTTATAAAATAGAGGATCTGCCCATATCTTCATCCTATTAACTCAATAAATCCAATAAACCTAAAAAACAACGGAGCATCGGCGCGTCTGATTTTCTACTCTCGTTTCCACCATCGTCTGATTGGCTACTTTAGTGTCCGCTCAAGACATTGCGAGCTTATTCGACGGACTGGGCAGATGGGGGTGGCGAAATTGTGGCGTATGGCTTCAAGATTTTACTGTATAGGTATATCCTCTATTTTATAACATCCTTGGTGACTAACCACTTAAAATAGAATATATTCTAAGAATTTCACTTATTGAGCTACCTGTAGAGCAGAATTTAAGGTGTGGAATGTATTCGATACACTACTTTCTTCGGTCAATGAAAAGGCCCTAGGACTTGCCATTTTGTAAGTGTCATTGTTAAGGGCGAATATGAAAGACAACGCTGATCACATGATTACATATCAACAGAACCTTACACACAATAGGGACAGTTATCAGGGTACATTATTCTTTTTACTTTTCAAGTTAAGTATTTAATTAACTTTTTGTAAGAGTCATCCATCCATTTCATTCACATACACAAAAGAAGAGCAAAGTTTTAGTCGAACGAAAAAGACACACGCCGAATACATGTGACTTATTGACTTTGTTCTGCAGATGAGTAAAGGAAATGATTTTAACTTGTTCTTTGCGCGATCAGTTGATTTCTGTTGTTATTAATTTGCTGAAGTTATAATTGCGTTCTTTCAACAATCATTTAGTCAGTCGTCCCTTTGTGACTAAGCGGGTAAAGCACGCATTGATTAGTTCCAGACACTTGTAAGCTGTATGTACCCTGTCATATACCCTCAACTGTGAAAAAAAAAGGCGAATTCCACTGAATTAAATAGTCTACATTTTAACGCTTTAGATTGGCGTGAAGGTATGTAAACGTATATTTAAATTATAAAATAAGTGTTTGTCATTATGCCGGGAGGGTACGAAATTTTTAGTGTTGACCCATCACCGGGGACAATTGAGAAAACAAGGTTAAAAATAGTCGATTCGTAGTGAAAGAAACAAGAAATAAAGGTGGGATGTAGCACACCAGTGTGGTATTAACTTACCATGCAGTTAACACCCTTGGGAGGGTTCTTTCTTGGCTATGTGAATAGCATACGCGCCTTTGGCATGAGAGACCCAGATTCGATTTCCGGCGGGAACTCATGTGATTCGGATCCCACGTTAAGTTGTAAGTCGACATCTCGTATAGCTTCGCTGCAGAACGGGACGCGAAACTCAAATACCACGCAACATTCTTGAACTGACACCAATTTTGTTTGTAGGCTTCGGAGCCGGGGATTTTCTTGAAAGCAATATTGTTGTTTGGTTTGGTTGGCTCGAAAGGAGATACTAGCCCTTTTATGTAACATTACTAGATGGGACTACTAAGTCACTATTCATTCGGAGCGTATCCATTGAACTTTGCATTAATGACGCATTCTACTCGACATCGTGCAGTTCATCCTTTTTATTATGTTTTGTAGTATCTTTTGCACATTTTCTAAATAGGCCGAAGTTACACACGAGTAATTCGGAATTACCTGTATATTTTAAGTGATGCTAGTTTACCGAAAATATACAAAAAGATAAGGAAAAAATCCTTCATGATATTGATCCGTGTAATAGAAATGCATGAAGTGACAATAAAATAGCAGAGCTGGAGGAAATGATTCTGATATTAAGACAAAGAATGAGAATAGGAAGTCAAATGAAGATTATAGAAGCCGAAGAAGAAGAAGGCCTGGAAAGATAATCGTCATTGACGTCAGAAAAAAATTCTAACCAAGTGGAATGAGCGTGAGAGATTGAAGGACCTATTAAAAGCAGCTACCCAAATGAATAAACAGAACAAGAGAAGTGGATAGACGGACAACCCATAATTTTCTTTTTAACTAGTAGGTACACTCATGTCCAAAATTATTGTCACATGTCTATAAATATGTTGTTGTAGGAATATAATTTGATAACGATTTCGCTCGGTATTTCTTACAATGTTAGTATGTGTATAATCGGCAAAGATATGTATGTTGTAAATTTCATGTCAAAAGAGCAATAAATAAGAATAATACAACGAAAAAAGAATATTTTCTTGTCCACTTAGCAACATTTTGTATTCCTAATTCTAATTTTGGTATTTATAATTCTTTTCCCATGAAACTTACCACAAATATACATTTCCCGATTATACACATAGTATCAGTATTAAAAGTACCCTGCAAAATCATTATCAAATTATATTCTTACAAAAAGACAGTTATAGATAAGCGACAATCATTTTGGACATGAGTGTACATCTGACCATCTGTTATGGAACTTAAAAAAAAAAAAAAAAAAAAACGCTTGAATAAGATTACCAAATTGTGTATTGACTATTCTTACTTATTTACATATATAACTTCTAAACTGTTCTAGTGCATAAATAATGTTCTCTTTCAGAATTACTAAGTTCGTACGTTCGTCCTTATTCCTGTGTTGATACCGGAAGTGGTAGAGGATATACATATACAGTATATAGACATTAATTTAGCATCCCAAGAATAGGTTCCCATCTCCGCCATTATCCTTTTATTGAAACTGGATCGTATTTCAATCACTTCCCTGTGCACCTGCTGTTCCTCACATAGCCGTTTGGAATTTGCCGTAAGACACCACTACCAATAAGCTGCAGTTGCAGATTCCGTCTAACCGTTCCCAGGCCAATCTGACTTGATTCCAGCACCAACTATTTCCATTAAATTGATAAATATCGGCATATTGCACATACTGGGTGTTTCAAAACAGTACTGACAACGTTTGGGAGGTGATTCCTGACACTAAGATAAGACAAAAAGTATAGACCAACCTATTGCAGAAATGCTTCCTTTCCGAGTTATAGGCTGCCGAAAACATGAAAAAAATGAACTTTAAAGGTCCATAGCTCCAAAACTATGGAACTTACTGTAGGTTGGATCAAGACTTCCCTTAGGAACTTATATGTTCTTCATCCAAATATCCATGTTTCAGAATCTTGCGGTAGTATCTCAACAATGTTTATAGTGGTAGTTGGTGAGTACTTCAAATTATATGTCCGTACCCAAACTCCCTCTACAAAAATTGTTGCGTGAGTACCTTAGAATTCTGAAACATGTTAATTTTGTATAGCGCACATATTAATTCCCAAGTGAAGGTTTGACCCGACTACTGTAGATTCCATAATATTGGGACTATGGACCTTTAAAATTAATTTTTTCGTGTTTTCGGCAGACTATAACTCCGAAAGGAAGGATTTGTGCACCCAGGTTGGTCCATACTTTTTGTCTTATCTTGGTGTCAGGAATCTTCTCCCAAACGTTGTCGGTGTTGTTTTAAAACATACCGTATTTATAAAACAGAATCTTACTTCCAACAAGTATGCAATGCAATATAGTACCACAGGTAATCTTAGTTTTTTTTTTAAGAAAAAAATAAAAAAAAAAACTAAAGAAAGCAATATTTTTTTGCCGAAACGTTCCCATTCAGATAACTTTGGGATAAGTATTTCTTAACGAATATTGAGTATGTATTCTGTTAAATCAAATAGCTTGTTTTTGTATACTGTTTGTTTGTTCTTAAATATGGCTGATTTATGAATGATTGTCCATTGTATCTGAGATTATTGTTTTAAGTTTATAACACAAGAAATTAGTGGAAGAAACAATAACCACACTTCTCGGTTTTCTTTCTAAACCACACTTTTTTTTTTTTTTTAACCCAAACTGGTTCTTTTTCGTAACAAACTCGTTGTTTCTTCGATGACTTGTTTGCAAATGAGTACTACAAGAACAAGAAAGCATACGGGCTTCATCAGAAATCACACTGGTTTCAGTAAAAATACAGAATTATTGAAGAGAAGTGAAACTGGTTTTAGTGAAAAACCGAACCAGTTTTGGAGAAAACTAGAATGTCGGTTTCCGGTTTCCTACAAATCAGTTTTCAGTTGTTATTAAGAACAAATGTTTAGCTCATCCCTACAGAGAATCCGCGTTCGAGATAGAAATGGTGTAGGCGTTGGATATTATAACGACAAGGTATAATAATTGAATTTTGAGTGAAGACTACTAGTAAAGATAAAACTACAACCTACTAGCATCAATCACCCGCTTCGCTGTGTCAAATAAAGAAAAAATAGTAATATGTGCCGTTAGTTAGTCACTTTTTATTATTACTAAAGCGCTCTTTGATATCGGTCATTTTCAATGACTTTTTATATCCCCCTGCCCTCCCTATGTTTTTGCGGGGCACAGCATCGGAAGTGTTATTGTTCATCTCAGCGACCCCGAAAACTATGAGTTCGACACACTGATATTAGTCATTTCGATCATTTATATATATATATATATATATATATATATATATATATATATATATATATATATATATATATATCGTTTGGTTCAAGAATTACTAAGTTTTTTTTTTTTTTAACTCTTCCCTCTTCCTCCCTTAAGTCTATCGTCAAAGTGAATAGATAAATACCATACCAGGGCCGAACCTCATCCATGTTGAAAATTTGATCGAGATCGGTCGGGTGGTTCAAGAGTTACTAAGTTCTATTTATTTTTGTATATATCTTTCCTCTCCCCCTCCCCTAAGTTCTATCGTGAAAGTGATGTGATAAAAGCTACCCCAGATCCAAACCTCATCTATGTTTAAAATTGGATCGAGATCGGTCGGGTGGTTTAAGCGTGATGAAGTCACAAAGAGAGTCACTTTTATTTATTTATTTATTTATTTATTTATTTTTTATTTTTTTTACATATATCTTTCCCTTTCCCCTCCCCTACTTTGCACCGTAAAAGTGAAATGACAAAATCATCCCAGGTTTGGATCTTATCTATGTTGAAAGTGTGATCGAGATTGGTCGGGTGGTTCAAGAGTTATTAAAGTCACAAACCTAGTCTTTTATTTTCATTTATATAGATTTTTATATATCTCTCCCTCCTCCCTCTTTCCTACGTTGTTCCGTCAAAGTGAAATAATAAAATCCATCCCTGTTTCGAATCTCATCTATGATGAAAATTTGATTGAAATTAGTCATTTGGTTCAAGAGTTATTAAGTTTTATTTATTTTTTCCTATCTCCCCCTGCTCCTCTTAAGTTCTACCGTGAAAGTGAATAGCTAAAAACACTCCCAGGTCAGAACTGCATGTACGATAAAAATTTGATCGAGATCGGTCGGACGGTTCAAGAGATTAAGAGTCACAAACATAGTCATTTTCAGTTTTATAATATAGATAGTGCCAATCATGCCCTGTAGGCTGAGAGAGATGGACGATGAGTGAAAACGAATGATCATGAAAAAATTCATAAAATGTGGGAGGAAACGAGAGAACCTCGAGAAAGCCAATGAACACAAATTCACGGCCTTGGATCAAACCAGGAACCGCTCTCACCGCAGGAGTTCTGATGGCCTTTCCTTCACACTATAGAAATTAAGACTAAATATATTGTTCAACATATTATTTGTTTTACATTCGGCAAGTAAGAAACTGTTCTTTTATTTACTGGTATTTGTGACTTAACATTCAATTTACGTGATCTTCGGGTAACTCAGTGTAATATTAATAATTTATTTACGCGTGTATTTTTGAAGTGAAAGTATGCAAAATAACGCGCGAAATCCACTTTTAACCCTTTAATGTCCAGTCCTTATAAAAACTACGTAACGTAAGACATGACTTCATTTGATTCTTACAGACAGACAGAAAGAAAATGACATGGAAATACATTAGATAAAGTTCACAGTTATCGTAAACGAGCTTAAATAGACTTTACTATATTATTCCCTCTTTCGTAGATTATCGCTTGGTAGAAAACGGTGGAAAAAAATCAATTTTGTTGATTTTTTTGATTTAAATCGATTTTTTTGATTTAAATCAAATCTTTCTCCTCGTAAATTACAAGTCGCGAATTGAAGAAAAAGCATTAGGAATTAGTATCAAATGCTAATTATGCCATTTAAGTGAAAGTATTAGAGTTGAATTTTGAATTAATCCCCAATTTTAACCTATATCAATCCCAAAATAATGTTTCTTAACCCTTTTATATTATGGCTTTTTTAAAAGGTAAATTATAGACTTTCAGTCAAGCAGCTATATCATCATCCCATATTTATCCTAGGATCATGGTTCATACCTCATTCTCTTCAGAATAGAACAGCCTTTGAAACGGTAACATTCACATTTCCCTATGATGTCCCTGAAGCGGGAAATTTTGAGAGAAAATGGGATTTTTCTGATTTTTTTTTCAAATTTTGATCCTCTCTGGACTCCCTTGTGTTAACGCACATATCTCAAAATCAACTGGGAAATACTAAAGGATATATTAAATGTGTGTATAAAATTTCAAGCTGTCTTGAATAGTAAGGACGGGGAAAATATTGAACAATGAGCTAAGAACATCCCTACAATGCCCCAGATAAACCGCATGTAATGTAAACATTTTCTCAGACATCCCTATTTATTCTAGGGTCGTGATTTGTACATTATTCTCTTCATATAAAAAAGATTCTCAATCGTACCATTCAAATCTCCATCGTGTATCTGGGGCGGAAAAATCACGGAAAAAGGGATTTTCTGTTAAAAATACCCTTTTCTACTTTTTTTACCCCTCTGGACCAACCCCCTGTTTTAAGGTAGAGATCTGGAACAGTGAAAAATACTAAGGGGTGCATTGAATAAATGTGCAAAATTTCAATCTTCTAGGTGCAAAAGTAAGCTCGCGAAAAATAATATCCCCCAAATACCCCAGATTACAGTATAAAACAGGATCTCAGGTAACAGTTTCCTGAAACATCCCAATTTATCCTAGGATCATGGTTCGTACATCATTCTCTTCAGAATAGAACAGCCTTTCAAACGGTACGATTCATATGTCTCCATCTGAATCGAGAAAAAAGCTATTTTTTTAAAATTATTCTCTTTTTACTACACTTTCCCCTCTGGGCCCCCCTGTTTTCACGCAGAAATCTGAAAAATACTAAGGGATGCACTGAAGGCGTGTACAAAATTTCAGCCTTTTGAATGCAAAATGTAAGCCTGCCAAAAAATAAGAATAATAGGCATAACAAAAAATATCTTTTTAAATTTATGTCATCACACACTATGTCTCGACGCAGAAAGGCGTGAAAGCATATGTAACATGTTCTAGAGTGCCTCCAGTATTAAAAAAAAAAAAAAAAAAAAAAAAAAAAACCGAAATAAAAAGGTTTATTTGATACTTTTTTAATCGAATAATGAAGATTCGATTTTTAATAGAATAAAAATAGGTAATATAATTTAAAAGGTTAAGCATTAAGGAAAAAGTATAGCAAAGTTTATCAAAATGGCACTTTTCTTCACAAGTTACTGATATTTGGTAGGGGCATATTTTCTTTAAAAAATGGAACTACTCTGAGGCACGAAATACATAAATTTCGCCTAAAGTCATAAATTTAAAAAAAAAAAAATTCGGAAGGGGGGATAGGGCACCTCTAAATACGCCCTTTAAAGAGAAATATCACACTTAATGTTCAGAGCTGCAGTTATTTAAAAAAAAAATCAAGAAATCAACGATTCCATTTAAAACATACGTAATCAGGCAAGGTTCCCATTGACGTGGAAAACCTGGAAAGATGAGGAAATTCCATAAAAAGCTGAAAGAGCGTGGAATGGTCTCAAAATTTTAACTAATGATTTTTACTCTATAAACCCCACTGTTTTAATCCTTATTTTGCTACAGCAGGCTTTTCTTTTGTAATAAAGAAATGTCTGCCTAAAATAAATGACGACTAGAGCAATTGCAGCCAATGGTTTAATATTTTTTTTTTTAAAGGGGAGATCACGATGTCTCAGTGGTAGAGCGCTTACCTTCAGTGCGTGGGGGTCCCTGGTCCGATCCCTGGCCAAGTTAGTTTGTTGTGGACAACATTATGTTGGGTATTTCCGTTTCCTCCCACACTCTTATTCCACCAATTCTTTCATCATCATCCAATTGCTTTAAACATTGTCTCCCTTGGCCTAATGGGTGTTAAACTGAAAGATTTCATTTAAAAAAAAATCAGAAGAGATTTGACTAAAACATCCATAAAAATATGTACTTTCATGTTTCGGTTTATAGAATACACAGTTGCTGCACATGTATAAATACACCTGGCGACAGAGTTTTAGAAGTTTCTGAATAGTTACAGTAAGCAAAGCTCGTTCAAGGTACTTGTCTCAAAATGGATATCAATGTGAACCCTGTTATAATTCAAAAAATTGTACCTGCTTTTGTTCTTGTTTATTACAGTAGATGTAGTAGGGCAAGGTTCTAGAACACTGGCCCACTTGCCTAATGAGTTGTAATAAAGAAGGAAAACAACGTAGCTTACTAATCCTGCTTCACTAGTTATCGCGTGCTTGGCATTACTACGTGAATTGAGTATTGAGCGTTTGCCTTACCCGGCTGTTTGGTAGAGGATATTTTATAAAACAAATTAGTTGTTCTGCAAGTTCTCCCAACTACCTACACACACACTATATATATAGCAGATTAATAACCCCCTGGTAAAAAAAAAAAAAAAAAAAAAAAAAAAAAACTTTTTAACATTACATATGGATCTAGTAATTTATAAATCGCAATCTGCAAAACATGATAAAGTCAGGGAATTCGTGCTCGCTAAATAAGTGAATATATCAGATACAGCCAAGTTAATTGACACTGGTCAAGGCTTATAATATACAACAAAAATCAGTTATTGTAACGCTTGGGTACCTGTAACTCCGGTACTTGTAACTTCGATGTGTCTTACCTGTTCGCCTGCACATGCTCATACGATTTCTCTTCTTGGTTCGTCCTTCCGTTTCGTTCTGCTTTCACCATTTCGCCTTTTCTTTCTTATCCTGTTCTGCTGTCTTCAGAATTCCGTGCTTGTACTTAGTTTTTTTTTTTTTTTTTTTTTCCAGTTAGATGTTTGTTCTCTTATTTCTTTCATCCTTCATGCTTCTTTCTATTTTATACCTGCCTCTTTCGCTCTTGCATCACTATTTGTCTGTATTCCTGTGCTACTTATTCACTCACTTATGACAGTTTGGCCTTTCCATCTTGGAAGGTGTTGTGTGTCACGATCAACACACCTGACGATTGCCCTACGGCACACTTTCCATTGGAGATTACTTCTTTGCTTCTGTACAAGGGTTATTCCATTCTTGTTGGGATGCTTTTCAGAGGCAGGTGGGCAACTTATATTTCAGGAGTCCATTGGGATGATATCGGGATTCTTCACTGGGATGTGCGTGAAGGGAATATCAAATATAACGAATGCCAATCGTAGCTTCCGCCTGTAGAATACCTGCTATGATATATTTGGCTGTATGACCGACGCCTTGTTCTGATGGACTTCGACCTGGTTGTTGCCCGTTCCATACAATGTAGAGATTCTTTGTTGTAAATATCCGTTAAAACATGCGTCTGATAATCGCAGGGTATACTTTCATGTTGACTGCGCAACATAATGTTAATTTTTTTCCTTAACAAAATTCAGCCAGAATCATAAAACTTCATGGACAACATTAGATGTACAAACGGAAGAAATTGCTTCTACCTTTTACATCGACACTTTTAGGTAATTCCTCGAACTTTTCCACGGATGATCAGATGTATCCATACCTCAACTACGGTTACTACAGATTTTCAGTGACATCCCGCCGGGTAGCGCTTTTGCACGATTCGGTTAACGTTTAGCACCTGAATATTCGCCTTATGGATCCCTTGAGACTTTCGTGAATAACATTGTAGATGGTACATCCAGAACTGGGTGTCCATAACACGCTGTATCTTTGAATTCTCCGACACTGTCAATATCTAAATACCATGCAACACAGGCAGGTCCCTTTCAGTCGGTGGTGCACAGTCCAGAGGCGAACACTCTTGTGCAAATGTAGTTAGCGTATGCATCATGGGCACGAGAGAGCATGGTTCGATTCTCTGTGGGAGCTTGTGTTTGAATCCTACAATGAGCTGTTGATTCATGTTTCATATAGCCTCAGGACTAAACGGAACACTAAATTTGAAATCAATTGATAGTCCAGAGACGGTTGCGCTAGATATCTTTTCTCTATAGCATTCACAATTGAGAACCGAATAGCGCACCCATGTTCGTAGTACAGCTTGACTATGCGGGAACAGTTGAAGAGTGCATCGGAAAGTGCTACAATGTAACGTTTCCAGAATCTATTCACTCTTGAACTTCATACAAGTAGACTACTTTCCTTGAACATAGATCTTGCAACTTTCCCATTTCTAGCCCCGTCCCTTCAAGCATTGGGTTTTCATCTCTGGGGAGCCGAGAGGGTTTTATATTTCATGGATTATTCACCCTTCATTTGCAAGTTCTTTGCCTGCCCTCTTTGCCGCAAAGATTGCTGCAGGACTCGCGAGTGGTTGGTAGTAGCCATTTATGCCCGCTTTTGTGTGAGTCATTGTTTCTAAAGTTGTTATATATATATATATATATATATATATATATATATATATATATATATATATATATAACTCTATGGCCTATGGAACACGGAGGTTCAATGCCGCGTTCACAAAAGCTCTCCACTGACGTCTATCCTTAGCTAACTGCATCCAGTTTCTACTTTGTATTCCAATCTCTGCGAGATCCATCTTAATATTGTCCTCCCATCTGCGCCTAGGTCTTCCTAATGGTCGTTTTCCGATTGGTCTTCCAGTCAAGACTTTGAAAGCGTTTCTACTTTCTTCCATTCTAGCTACATGACCCGCCCACCTAAGCCTCCTACACTTCACGACCCTAACAATGTTGGGTAAACCATATAAATTATGTAGTTGCTCGTTATGGAGTTTCCGCCATTCCCCATTCCCGTTCCTCTTGGGTCCGAATATTCGTCTCAGGATCTTGTTCTCAAATACTTTCAGTCTATGTTCTTCCCTCAGAGTAAGGGACCAGGTTTCGCAGCCGTACAAAACAACAGGCATGATTATCGTTTTGTATGTTTTAAGCTTCAAATTCCTCGACAGAATTCGCGACGACAAGAGATAGATATATATATGCCCCATTTTGTTTTTAAAAAATAGTGTGTTCTCCATTTTCTAGGGTCATGTGTTTTGTCGACCAGAATGGTAGTTTGGTACAGCTTCCCTTCCCCTTGACCGCGTCGATCTCACGGTGATATTGTAGTAAGACCGTGTCCATGGAATTGCTAGAGGAATAATTTTAGTTCTTCTGGAAACGCGTCGGTGTGATGTTACTTCGAACACATGCATTTTTCAATTTAGTATATTTATTAAAGGTGTTAGTTTATGAGTAGATAATCGTCAAATTGCACGGGACTGAACTTGCCGAAAAAAGTCGAAAACTCAAGAGCAAAAGGAGGATGTATATTTCTAAAAAATATGATGGAAGAGACAAGTGTGACATCTGCAGTACTTGACTACTTTGTAATTAAAGAAAAGCATAGAATAGAAAGTAATAGTCGTGGTCTAACCATCCGTGTGAAATCAAAAGCTTCATTCCTTTCGTTATTAGTAAAGAAATTAATTATAGAGCCGGATATGTAAAAAGTATCAAAAAGATCTGAGGAGTGGAAGTTTTGTTGGTGGGGATCATCAGCGAAAAACAGAGAGAGAAGTTACTTAAGTTAAGCATTAGGATACTCCGGAGTCACAGTACAAGCACAGCATCTGCTGAATGTTAGCGACGGAGTGATTTTGTATTGCGATGTAAATGCAACCGCCAAGGTGTTTAAGTCAGTGTTAGCGAAACAACATTTAGTAAAAGTAGGTAGTATTGAAAGTAAGAAGTCAAGTCAACTGCTTCCAACATAGTCATTCATCACAATCACTTTCAGTCTACCCAGACTCCCACAATTCCTAGAGGCTAGTAATTATTGCTTAAAAGTTAATCTACTTCGCTGCTTTAAATGTCAGCATTTCAGTCACCCGAGCACGTCATGAATACGACTTATGTGAATTGTTCCCAGGGAAGTCTTGGTGCAGATTCTGTACCCAACCACACACTAGTATTTTGAGATTGAAGACTGTGATAATTTTGCTTGATCTACAGGGACCACGGTGGCTCAGTGGTAGAGCGCTTACCTCTGGTGCGTAGGGTCCCTGGTTCGATCCCCCCCCCAAGTAAGTTTGTGGTAAACAACATCGTGCCCATAGGTTTTCTCGAGGTACTCCCATTTACACCAATTCTTCCATTATCATTGATTTGTCTTAATCATCCCTCTCCGTTAGCCTAACAGGCATAATTGTGCGATGTTAAATTGAAATATTCCTGCTTTGATGAGGGACACTTGCGCCATTCGAAAGCTCATTTCGGCTGTCGATGCTGAAGAAAAAAATATTCCAATCTGACTTGCTTTTCCGTTTGTCATTGTTGCAGCTACAGTAGAGCGTCGATTATCCGAAGTAATTGGGGGACATGGGTGTTCGGAAAACTGGTTTGTTCGGATAATCGAACTTTACATGTTTATTTGCCAAAAAGAAGTAGTGTACAGTAAATTTATTCATAAAAAGAAGTGTGCTGATTGTTGAAACACAGCGACTGGTGGCTTGGCCGGTCAGCAGCGCCTTATGAAGGCCCCATTAGAAGCAATGTTCCGCCAGCGGTGGCTCAGTGCGGCGACTACTTGGGAAACTTGGTTTGGGAGTGAGGGGGATGATGGACGGTAGGGTGGGAGAGTAACAGGTGCGAGCGAGTACACAGTTCGGTTAAGCGGTCGTTCGGTTGACCGACGTTCGGATAATCGATGCTCTACTGTACTTTTTAAAATCTATGGCTACTGAAATTTCTAGATCTACGAGTACTCCAGTCCAGTGAACTTCAGAAAACACATGTTGTTCGTAACAGTGGTATCGAACTAAAGCCACCTCATCGTCACTTACCATACTTGCTAGCATGAAATTAATCAGCATATATGTCGTCGTCTTAACGACCGTGTATCTTTGATTTCATAAACCACCTTCCATTTTACTAAAATCGAATATAAAGGACGAACTGATGGATATGGCTCGTCTCTTCAAATATAGCTGGTGCTTCTACAATGAAAGATACACGGCTTGATTTGTGATCTTGAGGAATTAATCAACTTTTCCCTGACTATTCACTGGAAGTTGTCTGTCTTTAGGCTACTTATTTTCATCCTACACTGTCATCCAGTTGACCTTATACTTGTAGTTGTCATGTATTGCGGTTTATTACAGGTGTGATGAGCTCACTGATACTTGCGCTGCTGACGTAGTAGTCATCGCTGTACTCGGTGTATTAACATAAGCGGTGTGTGCTTTCTTCTCTCGATCGATTATAATCTGCTTTTTGTGTATTTCTCTCGCTGAAGCCTTTTTGGCAGCCGATCTAATTTTCAACCAATTTGAGCTACCCGTGTTGATGGTTGGAAATCTGAATGTATACCGTCGTCAGGAAGATCTAAACAAACTGACAGTCGTGACTTTTACATAAGAGACTTCCTGGATGAAAGGGGTTGCGCGTACTTAATGATGGTAGCCCTACTTCATTTTGTATTCTGCACGGTATCTATTTTTATTTTAACTCAACGTAGTGTTCATTACGGCGGGCAGTCTTTGGCAGTAACCACTAAGGGTCTGCCTATTACTAATTCATATCATTCGAGACGTCCCGATTAGCCTTCATTTCGAGGGAGGGCTAAGTGAGTCTCATCGTCCTAATTTCTCTGTATGTGGTGCTGTACACCTGTTACTGTTCTTGACGCTGCCCATGGTTCCATACCGGAAACGGTGGTCCGTGACTTCTGTTCCGTGGCACTGGTGTAAGAAGCAGGACGATTGTGGGTTCAGAATTTTAAACACGACGTAATACTCGAAAAGAACCAACTAGTGTCGATGATAGATGTCGAACTTACGTTGTGAAAGTAATGGAGTTAAATGTGTGTTCCTATCGTATTTCATTAGAACGTGGGGGGCGCGGTGGCTCAGTGGTAGAGCGTTCACCTCTGGTGCTTGGGGTCCCGGGTTCGATCCCAGCCCCCGCCAAGTGAACTTTGTGGTGGACAAACACCGTGCTCGTGGGTTTTCTCGGGGTTCTCCCGTTTCCTCCCACTTTCTTCATTCCACCATTTCACTCATCTCTCATAATCACCGTCTCCTTTAGCCTAACCGGCATAACCGTGGGACGTAAAACTTACAGATTTCATTTCATTTCATTTTTCATTAGAACGTATATGTGGATAGTTCTTTTTATGATCACTACAATTTCTGAATATTTTTCTTTTTTCGTCCATTTATTTATCTACTTATTTATTTAGTCCTGGAATTCTCAGCTGAAAATTTTAATTATTTAAAATTTCCGGACGCAATATACCGTAGAACCTAGCCAGTACATGCTGACAAGTTTATTCTTCTCGGATACTATATAAGATAAGGCAAAAGTCAGGTTACGTATCTGAAGAGTGATATTCCAATGACCACGTCTGCTTGTGTGTATGCCTCTACTCGATGTTTCTAACTTCCAAGAGTGTTTCTATTATCATAGGAATGTCTAAGAAATGACTTGTGATATTCTTGATTTGCATTGTCCATACTTTGAAAATCTTTGAGTATACCATCGATTTGATATACGAAGGTTATTTGATAAGTAAGTTTGTGTGACACTGAAGAAGACAATTTGAATTTTCTAACGTACTTTATTTTTCGGCGTAGTCCTCTTGAAGTTCAGCGCCTTTGCTCCAACGTTTCTCCAGTTTCGCTATTCCTTCGCGGAAATGAGTATGCTCGAGGCTTTGAAAATCATTTACTTCCTGTATGACCCATTCATTTGACTCAAATTTTCTGCTGCCAGAAAAGTTTCAAGATTGGGTAATAAATGATGGAGCTAGATCTGATGAATAAGCAGGATGCGAAAGCAGTTCAAATCGCCGCTCCACCAATTTCTTAGCGACATGGCTTTCTCTTCACTTTAGAGAGAGTAAAGGCTGTACTCATCTTTCGGAAAGTAGGGGGGCACGGTGGCTCAGTGGTAGGGCGTTCACTTCCGGTGTTTGGGGTCCTAGGCTCGATCCCAGCTCGCGCCATGTGGACTTTGTTGTGGACAAACACCGTGCTCTTGGGTTTTCTCGGGGTTTTCCCGCTTCCTCCCACTTCTTCATTACCATTTCATTCATTTCTCATAATCACCGTTTCCTTTAGTCTAATCGGCATAACCGTGGGACGTAAAACTCAAAGATTTCATTTCATTTATTTTTCGGAAAGTTTTTTTTTTTTTTTTAATGCGCAATTCATTATGCAAAATGAAGTGAACCCACTCAGTTCAGATACTTGTGGCTTCTGCTAGCTCGTGCACTTTCACTCGTATGTCGCCTAAAACCAGGTAATGGACTTGCTCAATGATTTCGAGTGTCGCAGCTAATTTTGGAAACACTTCTGTTTAACTCTTTTGGGATCCTGGCTTTTTGGGCCAGTTTTTAGACTTTCAGTCAAGCAGCTATTGCATCGTCACTATTTATCCTAGGATCATGGTTCATACCTCATTCTCTTCAGAATAGAGCTGGCTTTCAAATGGTATCACTTGCATGCCCATACCATATACCAGGAGAGGGAAAATTGATGTCGAAGGGAAAATTTTGAGGGGGAATTTTTTTATCCAACTTTGGGCCCCCTGCCCCCCCCCTGTGTGAACGTTGACACCTCCAAAAAATCTGATAAATAGCACTTGGTAAACTAAATGCGTGTACCAAATTTCAAGTTTCTATCTTGAATAGTAAGGGTGGGAGAAATTTTATCAGGAATTCCCACAATGCCCAAAATGACCGCAAAACACCACAATCTCAGGGAAAAAAATTCCTGAGACATCCCTAATTACCCTAGGGTCATGTTTCGCCCATTATTCTCTTCAGAATGGAATTGCCTTTCAGATGGTATGACTCACGTGTCTCTATTATGTATGTAAGGCGGGAAAATCACGAAATACGGGATTTTTTGGTCTAAAAATCCCTTTTATCAACTTTTGCCCCTCTGGACCCCCTGTTTTTACGCAGAAATAAAAAAAAATCTGGTAAATACTACTCGGTGGACTGAATGTTTGTGCAAAATTTCAATGTTCTACGTGAAAAAATAGGCCCGCCAAAAAATGTACCGACCATGGCCCATTTTTACCCTATACAGAAGTATATTTTGATAAAAATTCACTGAGACGGCCCTAATTACCCTAGAATTGGACCGTCGTTCTCTTCAGAATGGAACTGCCTTTCAGGCGGTATGACTCACGTGTCTCCATCATGTATGTGTGGCGGGAAAATCATGAAAAACGGGATTTTTTGGGTCTAAAAATCCCTTTTTTCGAATTTTTTCCCCTCTGGACCCCCATGTTTTAATGCAGAGATCTGAAAAAAATCTGATAAATACTACTAGGTGGACTGAATGTTTATATGCAAAATTTCAATTTTCTAGGTGCAAAACTAAGCCCGCCAAAAAAAAAAATAAAATAAAATAAATAAACCGACCTGGTCCCATTTTTCCCTATATAGAAGTATATTTAAAAAAAAATCCCAGAGACATCCCTAATTACCCTAGGATAATGATTCGACCGTCATTCTCTTCAGAATGGAACTGCCTTTCAGACGGTATGACTCACGTGTCCCCATCATGTATGTGAGGCGGGAAAATGAGGGAAAACGGGATTTTTGGGGTAAAAATATCCTTTTTTTAACCCTTGCCCCTCTGGTTCCCCCCCTGTTTTAACACTGACATCGGAACAAAAAATCTGGTAAATACTACTCGGTGGACTGAATGTTTGTGCAAAATTTCAATCTTCTACGTGATAAAATAAGCCCGCCAAAAAATAATGAATATAGGCTTAAAAAGGAAAAAATATATTTTAAGATTATGACGTCATCACCTCCTATGTCTGGACGCAGGACGGTCTGAAACCATACGTAATGTCTTCTACAATGCCTCTGGACTTGAAAAACAAAACAAAACAAAAACAAAAAAAAAAAAAAAACCGGACGAAAAAGCTCAAATAGAAGAGAAATAACGCAATGTATCATGAAACACCCTTTATGGTACAAAATGTACCATAGGATCCCCAAAGGGTTAAGCAAATGTCAAACAAGGACTTACTGTGAGAATGACTAGATCGAGAGTATTTATTCATAGACAGGGAACTTTATGATTATATTGTAATGTACCGTGCGCTTGTGTTTGCAAACAACTACACGTGCTCCTGTTTATAAACAATAACTACATACACCTTACGTTGGAGTACTACAAGTAGCAGACGACGGAAACTACAGCGACACCACGGATCACATGACAAGGGAACACCAGCGCCACCGTCTTACCTGGAGTGCTATATAACCATGGGCACTCATCAGTCTCTATTGGTCAAATCCCATTTCTGGCCAAAGTGAGAGGATATATGCCACATCCTCTAGAGAAGCTGGTGAAAAGGCTCCAAGGATCCAGAGGGGACAGCATCCTGTTTCAGTCATGATGTGGTGGGATGTGAGGTACGAGGGCACAACGGTACTCCATTTATATCAAAAGGGGGTCAAAATTGCAGCCAGTGTACCAGGAGATAGTGCTAGAGAAACTAGTCAAAGAATCTCATCAACATCCGCTTCCGTGGACAGAACTGGAGCTTCCAGCAGGACTCAGCCCCAGCACACAAGGTATGGACAACCCAGCAGTGGTTGGAGGCAAATGTTCCGGACTTCATTTCCACTTCAGATTGGCCTTCTGCAAGTCCAGACCTAACCCTTTGGACTACAAATTGTGCTAGAAGCTTCAACAGATGGCTTGCATGAAGAGACATCCCAATCTTGAAAGTTCAAAGCGGTCTCTTCGGAAGGCAGCTGCAGATTTTCCAGTTGATATGTTTCGTAATGCAATTAATGAGTGGCCACAAAGACTTAAGGACCATGTGCTTGCTAACGGTGTCCATTTTGAATAATTATTTGTGATACTGGTTCATAATGCATCCGTGTAACTCATGTTACTAACAAGAAACGGACATGAACCTGTCATCCGGACATCCGAATCAACCTAGTCCATTCGATAAATATAACAAAGATATGTTCATGCACAAGGATTAAGTGCCATGCACAACGGAGTAAGTCCCTGGGGCCCATCTCTGTTAGTATAAACAAAATCGTAGAGTCGCAGTGAAATAGCTATTGCATCAACATTGTTCATTGAAAAGTCATGGTTTGTAGTTCATTCTCTTCAGTATGAAACAAGCTTTCCAGAGGTGCTGTGTATGGGATCCCATATCGTACTTGAATAGGGAAAATGGGGGAGAATGTCGGGAAAATTCCCTCCAAAAATCCCTTCCATCAACTTTGGACCCTTCTGGAGTAGCCCAGGACAGAAGCACACAATCCAAATGTATCTCGAAAAATACCATAGGGGATAAGAAATAGGTGTACCAAGTTTCTTTTGGATAGACGAAGTAGGTATGAGGAGAAAGCGTGTATTGGTTTACAAGTTTTTCCCTCATATCTAGAGACGAAACTTTTTCGTAACAATTTTAATATTTTGTAGCATTAATTATCACAGTTTTTGCATTTATGTCGCATTTATTTTTTCAATGTAGCACAAGTTGTTTATAGTTGTAAACAGCCATATGGTACTTGTAAACAGTATATTTTTGGTAGTAAGGTGTATCTAATTAGGAGCGAATTCTAGCTAATGTATTCACTGCAACATAGAAATTAATGCCAAGATTTAAACACTTCCTCTAACGCCATCCTTAGTTAAAAGATAACATTCAGCAAGACATTACCAATTCTACTTTTAACTTTTTTCTTCTGTCAATAACAATCATATTATACTTGGAAGAGATTCTCTCGGCATCAACAGTCGAGACTGACAACCATATTGAACGTAACAAGCTGACAGCAAAACAACTATGGTTAACTTTTAAACTATTTAACAATGATAAAGTGTCAACTTCCTTATACTCACTGTTGAGAACTTCAATAACCTTGCTATTAAATTCACTGTAAGCAACCAATAGATCATTAACATTTTCACAACAAAACACAGTCAACGATTTAAACAACAGTTCAGTTTTGTTGATGTCTGCATCTTTATGAAGTGAAACAGTTTCTGGATCAAATAACTCGCAGAGCTTTTCGTACTCTTTACACAGAATTGTCGTCACTTGCTTGCGTCTAATTTGTAGCTTCAACAATACTTTTGACACGAAGTTTTCCACTTTACTTCAGCTTCAGCCAGGTGAGAAGCACTACCCTTTTTAATTAAATTAAGCGTCGTGCACGTTTTCGGTAAAATGCAACGATTTTTAAGTTAAATAATAATGGAAATGCAGCAAGAATTCCACTTTTTCGCTCTTATTTGCATTTATTACAAATGGTGCCGAATTTCGCAAAAATTCGTGATAATATAAACCTGATTTCTGGCTCTGAAACGAAAAGTTTGAGGTCTTCTGAAACATATACGCTTTTTTTTTTTTTTAAATAACGTTTCACAAGTATCACATTTGAAAAAAAAAAAAAAAAAAAAAAAGTTTCGTCTCTACTCATATCTATCCCGTATATCAATACAAAACTTGGTACACACATTTCTTATCCCCAATAGTATTTTTCGAGATACACTTGGATTGAATACTTAGAGGTCCAAAGTTGATGGAAGGGATTTTTGGTGGGAATTTTCCCGACATTTTCCCAATTTTTCCTGTTCAAGTACGATATGGGCCCCAATACATAGCACCTCTAGAAAGCTTGTTTCATGCTGAAGAGAATGAACTATAAACCATGACTTTCCAATGAACAGTGTTGATGCAATAGCTATTTCACTGCGAGTCTACGATTTTGTTTATACTAACAGTGTTAATGAGCCCCAGGAACTTACTCCATTGTCCACGGCACCTAATTTTTTGTGCATGAACATATCTTTGTTATATTTATCGAATGAATTAGATTTGATTCGGATGTCCGGATGACAGGCTCAAGTCAGTTCCTTGTAATATACTAAAATATCTCTAAACCATTTTGTGGCAATGTGTTTAAAACTTTGGGATAGTATTTATGGTAAGACTATAGTACTGTTTGGGATATTAATTCTATTATGTTTCTGCATGTATACTTCATTGCTAGGTTTCTAAAATAGAAAGAGAATGTGACACAGTGAATCACGCAAGATTGGACACATTTTCACGTACTGAGTCAGTCGTTTGCAATAAAGTTGCCACACTAACAGAGAATGTGTCGTTCATGAATCTCACAAGTCTATATCTACCTATAGAAGTTATAGGACACATATTCATAAGAAAATGACTTAACTTGTGGCTCTCATGTTTATTACTTTAATTTAAAATTTCCTTTTCTTTCCTTTTTGGGGACGTCATCAGCATAATTTTTACTACTATGTCACCGGATTGTAACTTCATACTTGATGCCAAGAAAAACGTAGAACTAACTTTCACAAGAAATTTAATTGACTAAGTACATAAGCTAAAGTAAATCCTAAGTACCACGTTGATCCTAAAATTTACAATATCCAAAAAAATGAATTGAGTGAAAACCATGTTGAATAATAAATTAAAATCATATTGTGGAATTCCGCATAAATTATTAATGCGAATAGGGGTTTTGAAAAAAAAAAGTGAATTGACGGGAAACATGAAGACAGTTATTAAGAGTAATCAAAAATAAAAATTAAGGCAGGGAATAACTCATTGTTCTTTAAAGAAAACAAAACTCACAATAAGTGGTAAATCTAAGGATCCGGAGAAAAAGTAATACAAATGGTGCTAATGACGTTTCCAGAGAGGAAGCAAATATTCAAGTAAAGTGATAAGCACGGAGGCACAAGATAAGTTACTTTTCTCACAAGTTTTTTTTTCTTTTTCTTTCTTTCTTTTTTTTTTTTTTTTTCATCCTTTCAGTCAATTTTGAAAGCAAAGCGGAGGAAATTGAAGATCATTGTTGGTCACATTAAACGTAGTACTTTAGTGTTTCAGGAACGGTTGTCATGACTACTGTTATCGTTAAAGAAATTGTTCCATATCTAACCATAATTACTAAATCTAATTCTTTGTAACTTTTAAAAAATGTGATGGCGTAGGAAGGTTACAAGTAATATTTTGATGTTAAGACTACTCCACGAAACTTATATATCAACATGGTATCAAGTAGATCCAATTGAGTGAAGGTTGTTTATCGAATGAGTAAATAAAGAAAAGCAGTTATTGTTGCGGTGCATGAACAGCACTTCATTATAAATTAAACTCTATGTAATATCACGAAATGGCTTTCATCGTACCTGATAAAATAATTTCGTGAATCTGCGAAGCATTGTGGTAAGAACAATGAACATTCTGGTCATTTCGAATTTAACTCAAGGCTGCATTCGAGTGGTGAAGTAATGCTCGGTAGTGATTGTTTCGTAGTTCTAGTCTTACCAGGAATGACTCCAAAGCTGAACCTTGAATCTGGGGATAACTTATATATTTCCTGAAAAAGTTTGTCGAACAAGTTTCAATTCCTTGCCTGGAAGTGACCCCACCTCTTCAGGGTTGAAAATATATAGAATAACTTAACCTATATGCCCTATATATGAAAGTGATCTGCATGACTAGTAGATTAAGAATATAATATGCACTTTTCAATTGTATTTTATATTAATGAACAAACTCAAAAACATGATTATTTCACTATAAATACCCTACATTAGTGGACCTATAGAGTTGAGAAAAGCACATCTATAATATCCAGTTAACAGTAAGTCATTTGGTACAACAACTAGTGTGACTCATTGTTATGGCTATGTGTGACATTCGGTGTACGTATTTCAATTTCTACATTTTGCACGATTTCATCTGTGTACGTTGTGAGATCAGTACGTTCATATATTCGTCAACTGCTCATCTAGGCGAGTTGTTTGATAGGTCATGCGGTACTAAAACATTCAATGGATTTTTGGTTACTAATAAGGAAAACTAGTTGTGGAGGTAATTTGAACTCATTTACTGGATCCGAACAGCTCTTTCTTTGTAGTTATGTAAACCCGATTTGTCAGCTCTCTGGCGACGACAAGGCCCGAGTAATGAGATGGAAAAAGGCTATGGCTAGATGTTGTTTGCCAGGGCTTGGCTTTAGTTTTTGACCATGTGTGAGAGTTTTGTAACTCTCATCTCACGGCCCTGGCAAGATGGTGCTGTCAGGACTTGACCTTTGTTTTTAAGGTGTGAGGTTCACTAATACAGGATATTTATAGTGAAATAATCATTTTTTTGAGTTTATTATCCTGATATAAAATATAATTGGATAGTGCGTATTATATTCTTAATCTACTAGCCATGTAGAGCATTTTGATATATAGGACATATAGGTCAGGTTGTTCTATATACTTGCAAAAGTGGGGTCATTTCCGGGCAAGAAATTGAAACTTACTTTGGAACTTGCTTGACAAACCCTTTCCTGAAATACATAGGTTATCCCCATATTCAAGGTTCAACTTTGGAGTCATTCCTAGTTAGTACATACACAACGATCATCATCATCTTCAGTTTTGTATTGGACAGTTCCACAGAATGTAAGATCCAGGATCATTAGAAATACGCGAGACTCAAATAGAGATAATTAGAGATTGTCTCAGGTGGTTTCGTTTTACTTTCGTCAGACCATAAATGTCAGTTCACGTGTTTGAAACCAGGGAGAAGTCGCCCAACTCGCTGTCGAGAGAGCTTCTTATGACAGCATTGAACGGGTTGGTGTTGTGTTGGATGGAAAACAAACTGATATAAGTGTAGAAGGAATACCATATCAAACACGTTATCGTAATTCCACTCTAGCAGTTTCCAGGAAATATTTGATACATTGGTTGTCTTTACATGTATGGCAATACACGGCCGAATCATTTGCAAATTATTTGTTTTATGAACACTAAGCCATTACAAATCTCCATTGTGGCTCTATGGTTAGTGTACTGTCTTCGGCGCGGGAAGCCGAGTTCGATTTCCAGTGGAAGAGCTTTGAAATTTGAACGCATTACGGCGGTTTGAATTCCACCTTAAAATTTAGGCGTATATACAGCCTAGGTACTGAAAACGGACTCGTTTAAGTCCCAGATAATCAACAAAACCAATACCTATATTAAGTGACTTACATACTCATCAGATCTGACGTCGAGAGTTCAGAATACTCCTGATTAACTGTTTCACAGAACTAACCTGACCAAAAAGATTTCAAAGCACCGTTGGATAGGAATAGCCATAGGCATAGTTCACAAAGTATGATTATTTGCAATATGAAAATATATATGCGTATTTGTTTGAAGGAACATTTTAAACTTCTATATTTATGCCTATCTGCTTTTTCCGCTGTGATATTCATACTCTGTCGAGCATAATTAGTTCTTATATTGTTTCTGCATATTAATCATCACGTACTGAAAGTTGATATATGAGTATGGTACCAAGCAAGGGAGGACAGATACATCAAGAGCAACCTTTGTGTCTTTGCCCATTGGGCGATATCTGCAAGCCGTGCATTGGAGTTTCCATTTTTTCGTTACAAAACTGTAAAATTTGTTTTTACTCCTCCTCGCAGATTTTTCGTAAACCTTCAATGGATTGCTGTCGCTTATTTCAAAGCACGTTTAAATATTCCATATACTCAGAGATTTATTGCCTGCTTTTACTGGTTTCTCGCTATATAAATCATACCCAGTTGTTGCAAGAGACAGATGCTGTTAATTTTACTCTGCAGTACCAATTTCACAGACCATATGTTCAGTTTAGACGATTGTAGTGTGAGTTTCAGCATTGTTGTCATGGATAACAATCTTGGTGGCGTATTTACTATCGAAGGATGACATATCAGTCCGATGTAAGTGGTCTAAAATGTTGTTTCGGTAATAAACTGAATTTAGTTTGAAATCTTATGTTGCTCTCCCATTGCATTGGATTGGTACGATTAAATGTGCGACTGTGTGTGTCATTTTTAAATGCAAAGTGAGTTAAATCACCGCTATTAGTCCAAATACTTTGTTCATACTTCTCATGGCCAGATGTGTACACTGTTTGTGGACCTTGCAGTGACTCTCCTTTACGAGTTGTACTTCCACACGATCGTGTTCGACACACTGCCTGCTGACAAACTGGATACCCCGACCTCATTTCGAAACATATAAGGTATTTGTGAGGTTTGCACGTAATCTTGGGCTATCCATTGGCTGTGTTACAGAGGATTGTTTTCAACCAGCCACAAAATTAGACATTTCAATCACACCAATCCAATATTTAAGATCATTGAATCATTTCTGCATTCTCGTACGCGATCACTTCTACCTCTGTTCCTGAGGACGATAGTGAATCGCTCTGAATATGTGATATTTTGACAAATAGATCTAAATCTCATTAAATGCCACCACAAACGTCCATCAATCACTTAGGAAGTGGCATTTATAGAACTGTTTGCAGTTCTCGCGTTCAGAAATACCCTCCGTGATCGATGAACGTTAGCTTGTGGTGAACTAAACGTACGTAGATTATGTTTGATATGATAAACAATTAATTTCAAACTCCACACAATTTTTAATCTTTATTATTATTATTATTATTATTATTATTATTATTATTATTATTATTATTATTATTATTATTATTATGTTAGTGACTTTAGCTGGTTGATCGAAGTGTTTGCTTTCTACTCAGCAGTAGATGAGTGGTTTACATACCTTTTGAGAATGCAACTTCTTCTGAGTTGCCAGTATTATTTTGTTGAATATATTAATTCCTTTATCGGAAGCGCTAAATCCTTTACATTTTCCATTGCTTCCTTATTTGTCTGTGGTAATATCCAATGTTAGAAAAGGCATGAGTGCATCTCTCACAAAGAGGCATAAGTTTCTCGTCATGTTCGTATACCTTTCTCAAGATAGCGCTTTGTTCCTAAGGTTTTCAGTGGTTTGGGTTCTCAGCATTACTGCCTTAGACTATCCAAAATTCTAGCATAATTATGAGTTGACACTTCATATTTCAATGAAGTAAATGATCCTCACTTAAACTCGCTTCATGTAGCGATTATTTGGCGGTTGAAATGTAGATACATATCACTGCTTTTACAGATGGTCATAAAATTTGAGATTTTTACGAGGGACGTCCAGGAAGTAAAGAACGATTGCACATTGTGCGCGGCGCCGACCTCCCACCACTGCGATGCGATCGCGTGCAAAGTAGTTATCTCCTTCCTTCACCTCAGTATGAGCCGAGTCTCAATGCTGTGCGGTCACGCTACTTGGTTTTGCAGCAATTCAAAAGTGAGGCACCAATCGAAAATTCCGCCAAATGTGAAGTACGGAGTATCATTCATTTTCTGAACGCGCAAAAAGTTAAGCTTATCGAAATGTATAGGCAGATAAAAAATGTTTATGGTGATAGTGCACTGAGCTAGTCATCAATGAGGAACTGGTGCATTATGTTTAATTAAGGAAGAACCAGCGTGCATGATGAAGATCGGAGTGAAAAGCCATCATTTGTTACGGAAGAACTGAAGGAAAAAGTCGAAGAAAAATTTAGGAAAACCGACGTTTCACTTTGAGCACGTTACACGAATCTTTTCCACAAATTTCACGATCGCTCCTACATGAAGTAATGACAGTGCATCTTGGTTACTAGAAAATGTGTGCTCGGTAGGTGCCAAAGACTTTGACTGATGCCCGTAAGAGGAATCGAGTGAGAGCAGCCCTTGAATTTGTGACCCGATATGACAACTTCTTGACCGCATCGTTACGGAAAATGGAACTCGGATTTCATACGAGACTGTAGAAAACAGGCGTCAGTCAATGGAGTGGCATCACTCAAATTCACCCTTAAAACCCAAGAAGGCAAAACCAAATTTGAACATCCGGAAAGTCATGTCAGCGGTTTTCTTGGACCGAAAGGGTTTAATCCACGTCGAGTTCATGTCAAGAGGAGCAACTATAAACTCAGAAGCCTATCGTGAAACTTCCCAACGACTCGACACACCAAGAGACGTGGAATGCTGTCGACAAAAATGTTGTTAATCCATGACAATGCCCGGCCTCATGCATCAGCACGAACATAGCAGAAACTTCAACGTCTAAAGTGGAAAATCTTCGTTCATCCTGCTTAAAACCCTGACGTGGCACCAAGTGATTTTCACTTACACCCGAAATTTAAGGAATTTTTGGGTGGAAAACAGTTCACAAACGATGAAGCACTCAAGCAAACAGTGACAACTTGGCTCAAATCTTTGGCGGCAGATAAGTATAACATCGGCATGAAAAACTGATCCCACGTTATAACAAGTGTCTTGATAACTATGGCGATTATATAGAAAACTAGAGTAAGGTCCTGTGGCTTTGTAAATAAAGTTTTGTGCTGATATATTTTGTTTTTGTTTAACCATAAAATAAAACGTTATTTACTTTCTCGATGACCCTCGTACATATGATGGACATACAGGATGTTCGAGCTAAACTTGACTGTTGCTGGTGAAAGACAACAAGGAAGATCTATGACAAAACGAAATACATTGCAAACATGGAAAGGTGATATAAAGATGGAACAATAAAAAGAGCAGTCACTTAAGAAGGCCAAACTCAGCGTTCTGGAATCTGACATATATATATGTGTCCAGTCTCCAGTGGCGAAACCTCAAAGGTCGCCCGATTTCTGGTGATCAGCTAGGTCTTAGTGTTACAGGCAGAGCTGTTGGTTATTTGTCAACCACGGCCCAGACAATAATCCATAGGATTGAAATCAGGAAAGCCAGAGAGCCACGCGTTGGGACTAGTGAAGTTGAAGTTCGATGACAATCACTTCTGAGTCTTTCCAGTGGTATGACAGAGAACTGAATCTTGGTGTCACACGTAGTCTTCCAGCAACCACCCTCTCCACCTAAGGCTTGGCCATGGTGTTCAACAACTCCACAAAGCCATTCAAATTGAGCCTGCGTGCTTGTGGAAAGACGTGTAGTGGCATTACATCACCCTTACAGGAGAGACATCTAAACACCGTGCATGACCACGAGGAATGGTAAGCAGGCCATCTGGTCTGGGAGATGTGTATCTGATCCTAACAGTTTTTTTCTCCCTTTTTTTCATTCATTCATCAGAGAAGAACCACAATGGGATGTTCACCTTCCTTAAAGAGTTTCTTTCCCTTGGTCAGGCGGTTTGTTCGAGCCTTTTCTGGCATGAGTTAACCTTCATGTCTCCAGGAGGTCCATATTCACAGCCAGCTTCATGGGTGATGCTGCTACACCTATTTCCCGTGCTAAGAGGTCTCATTCTATTCCCTTAGTCTTCCGTCAATCTGTCCTACAATGGTTGGTGAATCCTGTTATTCGCCGTGTAACGTAGGTTCCTGTCACCACGCCATGGCGCGTCCTCAAATTACGGATCGAGAAGGCCTCTAGATATAGAGGTTAACTGCGAATATACTGAATAAGCAGTCGCGGACAGCCGACTAGGAGTGCTCCTCCAGCTTGGGGGTTTGGGTAAGGCTAACAACCTCATCCTGGAAAAAAAAAAAAAAAAGCATTTGTTCAGAAATATTCGCAAAAGCCCCGGACAAGGACTGGTAACTTGGCACGACCTCAGCAAAAGAAAATGAACTTGAAATTTGGAACATGGAATATTAGAAGTCTTTATAGGGCAGGCGCGTTAAAATCCGTAACGAGGGAGTTAGAAAAATACAGGATGGACCTAGTAGGAGTTCACGAAGTTAGGTGGGAAATAAGTGGATCTGTGAATTCCGGAAATTTTACGTTCTTTTACGGGGAAGGAAATAAAATCACCAGTCAGGGACAGGGTTTTTCGTTCACAAACGAATATTACCAGGAGTTAAACGGGTTGAATTTGTTACTGGCAGACCTTCTTTTATTACTCTTAAGGGACAGTGGTGTGATATTGTTGTTTTAAATGTACATGCCCCAACAGAAGATAAGGATGACGATATAAAAGACAGTTTTTACGAAGAAGTGGAATGGATATTTGACCAACTTCCGCGATACCATTTGAAAATTCTATTAGGGGATTTCAATGCGAAGGTAGGACGAGAGGATATTTTCAAACCGATTATAGGGAACGAAAGTCTGCATAAGGAAAGTAATGACAACGGTGTTAGACTCGTGAACTTTGCAACATCCAAAAACCTAATCGTGAAGAGTACAAAATTCACATATCGCGACGTTCATAAATACACTTGGACATCACAAGACGGAAAAACACACAATCAAATTGATGACGTTTTAGTAGATAGAAGAATGCAATCTAGCATAATTGATGTCCGGTCGTTTAGAGGGGCTGATTGTGACACTGATCACTACCTGGTAGCAGCGATAATACGAGAGAGATTATCGTTGAATAAAGGTAATATTCATTGTCTGAAAACGGAGAGATACAATTTAAAGAAATTAGAAGAGAGCCAGGCAAGAGAGGAATACCAGATTGAAGTTTCGAATAGATTCTCGGCTTTAGAAGATTCGGAGTGCAGTAGTGTTGAGGATACCTGGATTGAAATTGGAGATAGCATTAAAATTTCAGCAAAAGAAAAATTGGGACACGCAGAAATATGTAGGAACAAAACATGGTTCGACCAGGAATGCATTAAACTAACAGAGAAGAGAAAACAGGCAAAATTACACTGTCTACAAAATCCGAATGAAATAACTACACAAAATTTCGCAGATATCAGGCGGGAAACTTCCAAAACTTCTAAAACAAAGAAATGCGATTTTTTGAAAGCTAAAATTAAGGAAATTGAAGATAATAGTAAAAATAAAAACATCCGGGACATGTATGAGGGGATCAGCGAATTTAAGAAAGGCTATCAACCTCGTGCTTATATATTAAAGAAATCTGACGGTACAGTTCTCACTGATACGGATAACGTCTTAAATAGATGGAAAGATTACTTTGACGATTTGCTTAACAAGCAACCAAAAAGTAGTTTGCGTGGAGAAAAGAAGATACACGCCGCAGAACCCAACCGAATAGAAGTAGAAACCGCTATAAAGAAATTAAAGAAACACAAATCTCTGAGAGTACATGAAATTCCGGCTAAGTTAATTTTAGCTGGAGGCGAAAAATTGTGGAACAAGATACACAAACTCATCCTTCTTATCTGGAACAAGGAAGAATTGCCACAAGAGTGGAAAGAATCAATCATTGTTCCAATTCACAAGAAAGGCGACAAAACTGACTGTAATAATTATCGAGACATTTCTCTTTTGTCAACATCCTATAAAATCCTTTCAAATATTCTATTAGCAAGATTGACCCTATACGCAGATGAAATTATTGGAGATTATCAGTGCGGATTTAGACGAAATCGATCAACTATCGACCAAATATTTACCATTCGCCAAATACTCAAAAAACGTGGGAATACAATACCCCGGTACATCAACTATTTATTGATTTTAGAAAGGCGTACGACTCGGTTAGGAGAGAAACATTATACAACGTTCTTACAGAACTTGCAATACCGAGAAAGCTAATTAGATTAATTAAGATATGTTTAAATGAATCCCAAAATAAAGTCCGGGTAGGAAAATTTTTATCCACGAGCATTCGTGTCGAAAATGGCCTGAAACAAGGAGATGCGTTGTCTCCATTATTATTTAACTTTGTTCTGGAATACGCTATAAGGAAAATCAGAGATAGAAACCAGGGCCTAGAGTTGAACAGTATTCACTAGGATATGGCATATGCTGATGATGTAAATTTAATAGGGGATGACAGGAGAACAATAGAAAGAAATACAGATATTTTATTAAAGGCTTGCAGGGACATGGGTTTAGACGTAATGCAGAGAAAACTAAATACATGGAAGTGCGTCGGGACCGTAATACAGCAAATTATGGATGCGTTAAAATATTAAACAATACTTTTGATAAACTGGATAGTTTCAAATATCTAGGATCAGTATTAACAGAGGAAAATCATATTCACGAAGAAATTAAATGTCGACTAAAAGCAGGAAATTCGTGTTACTATTCGGTTTAAAATTCTTGTCGTCGCGAATTCTGTCGAGGAATCTGAAGGTTAAAATATACAAAACGATAATCATGCCTGTTGTTCTGTATAGTTGCGAAACATGGTCGCTTAGTCTGAGGCAAGAACATAGACCGACAGTATTTGAGAACAAGATCCTGAGACGAATATTTGGACCAAGTGGAACTGGAATGGGGATTGGCGGAAACTTCATAACGAGGAAGTACATAATTTATACGGTTTACCCAACATTGTTAGGGTCGTCAAGTCTAGGAGGCTTAGGTGGGCGGGTCATGTAGCTAGAATGGAAGAAAGTAGAAACGCTTTCAAAGTCTTGACTGGAAGACCAATCGGAAAACGATCTAGGCGCAGATGGGAGGACAATATTAACATGGATCTCGCAGAGATAGGAATACAAAGTAGAAACTGGATGCAATTAGCTAAGGATAGAAGTCAGTGGAGAGCTTTTGTGAACGCGACATTGGACCCTTGGGTTCCATAGGCCATAGAGTTAATAATTTTGTTATTTGGCGGTAATCGGAACGTCATTGTGTTTTCCTACAGCCACAGCTTCGTAGTCTCCGTTGTATATCAGCATTTCACGTCGTATCGTTTATACGGTGTTCATATAGCATTGAGCAGCAGTCTGTATTGCAAAATTTGGATGCTCGGCACGGATCATCATAATGCAGGCATGAATTCGTATTCTAATATTCCAGTGGGTTCTACTTGTTCATTGCAGTTCTATTTGAGATCACTAATGTATCTGTAATGACAGGGTAAAAACATATTTACGCTGTAGCAAATACATCCCGGTGCTACACATTTAAGTTCAGCATGCAGTGTGTCAAATTTAGACCTCGTAGAACTGAACCCAATAATAATAATAATAAAAATAAAAAAAAATAAATAAAAAATAGTGTCCTGAGTTTTGGTCGCGAAAAACGGTAGCTTACGCGGGGCTTTAAGCTATCTTCTGTGTTCACTAATTAATTTCGTAATATTGCACCATGTTACTTAAGTGTATGTACCTCTTACGTGTAATTTTTAATGAAATATTTAGGAAATGAAATATTTGATGACATATAAAGGAAACAAATATGGAATTTACATGCTTTTTAATACTATGTCCAGAGATTATATTCTGTTAACAGAAAAGATACACTTACGACGTTCGTTGTTAAGTTTTACATTGAGCACCTTATGTAGGAGGAATGGTAATTTGTGTTCTTAATTTTGAATAGGAGTAAAAATGGTCCAAGGATGTGTCTCCGAGATCGCACTGTGTTACCAAATAGGACAAGTGGAAACGAAGATAGTGCTTGTGACTCATCTGTGACGGCAATCAGTGAACAAACTGGAAAATCCCGAAATGTTGAGGATTCAGAAGTCAAGGTGGGCAACGAAGGTAATACAAAAAAGTATGCAAAAGAAAATGTTCCGTTTAATGCAAGTAAGATGAAATGGATATGCAAGATCTGTGGAGATGCTTTTGCCAGTGAACATTGGCTGAAGCAGCATATAAACCAACATGCATCCGTTGGCACTTACGTATGTCAAAAATGTACAGAGATTTTCATAACCGTTGAACATTATAGGATACATATTAAAGCGCATAAAGATACGAATAAAATGTGTTTACAATGCGGGATGTGCTTTACCCAAGATCCTGTATATAGGTCTCATTTGAAATTGAATTATGATGATGATACGCATACGTGTAATGAGTGCAATAAAATTTTCAAACCCAATTGTCAGCTGGTTGCTCACAAACTAATTCATGAAACAGATAGTTTACCTCTTCCTTGTGTAGAATGCAACAGGAGATTTGTGTCAAAACGTGGTCTGGAACTTCATCTAATATTGAGACATTCTAAACATAAGTTATTTCTTTGTACTCAGTGTGATAAAACGATTGTAAATCCCGTTGACTACAACAATCACATGCTACAGCATGACTCTCAAAGTGAATTGAAGTGTGTTTGGTGTTCGTCGTCCTTCAGAAATTTTACCAGCTTAAGAAGTCACATTTTCACACATTCTGAAGCGTTTATGTTAGTGTGTATGGACTGTGATAAGATCTACCGATTTGTGAGTAAATTTAACGAACATAGGCTCATTCATAAAAGGGCTAAATTGTACTTTAAGTGTAATTACTGTTTAATGACTTGCGGAGACTTTGACATGTTTATTGCTCATATGACTACCCAACACAAGTCCAACAATAAATACACGTGTACATTCTGTGAGAAACAGTTTCCAAGTCGAGAACGCTTAGACCACCACTTGAATTCCCATGTATCCGAAAAGGACTCCACAGTTTGTGTTTTATGCAGTGAAGTACAACGAACGAAATCTTGTCTGAGAAAGCATTATTTAAAACACCACTCAGCGTTTAAGCCTTATGCTTGTAACGAATGTGACAAGGTATTTCAAGACACGAAAAAGCTGGAACGTCATGTAATGGGTCATATAGAACCATTTCCGTGTCCCGCATGTGAGAGCATTTTCTTTACTAAATTCGCACGAAGTAAACACATACAGGAAATGCATGTTTACAGCGAGCGCTATGTGAAATCGTCAGGCGACGAAACAGGCAAACAGAAAAGCTACCCTTGTATAAAATGTCAGCGTGAATTCATAGGATTAGAGGATCTAATGAAACACGTGTATTCGCGTACTGGTGAATGCTGCGTAGTTGATGATGATTCTGAATCAAAATACTCCGAAGCCAGTGTCACATCAAGCACTACAGGAACACCATGCTCTAGAAATTCAGGTAATGTGCTGAAAGAAAACTCATGCCGTAATTGTTCAAGTAAATTTTCACCTAAAATTCAGATGAAACATGACACGGTAATTCATTCTTGTAGCTTGGAAAGCCTTTCTGAAAAGGAAAATACGACAGATGTCCTCATTTCCGGGAATGACTCGGCTAATAAATGTACAGATCAGTTTACGCGGAAATGTGGATTGATACATCAGAAACTTGTTCCGCAAAATGACGTAGACCTTAGGCTTGAAGACAGAGATATTGGTGAGAGCTTAGAAATAGGCAGTGATATCTGTCTTAAGAATTCTTCCCCGAAAAACCGACGAAGTGTAACCTCGCAGGCAGTAAATGAAAATATAACTTCAGTGCCATGTCTTAAAGACATAGACTTGGTAACGGAGGTTCAGAGTAATGACTGTAGTGTTGTAAATGGTATACAAATGCCGCAAGATACAAAGCCAATCCTAGATCCTTTCTCAGTGCTTATAGAGGAAATGTTGTCTTTGAGAACAAACAGCACGCTCTCCGCTAACTTAGCAATAAAAACAGAAGAAAATAGCTATTCAGAATCATCATACAACACCTCGATTGAATCTATTAGTGAACCTTATGGCTCACATCAATTTCCATGTTACACATATCCCAGTGATGCCCAACGCATATCAGGGACTCCACCGTCTTTAATACATCGTAATGAATTCAATCACGATACAGCTTCTAATTGTGAATCTGACATTCGTCCTGTAGAGATGTGTACAGCTACAAATGTTGAAGCTTCCAGTGATAGCTATGAAGAATGCGGTGAAGTAGAGTCATTAGATCCTCGTTACGAGTCTGCCCATCAGCAACAATACTCAGAAAGACCAATTTTAACGAAGTGTTCGGAAAATCACAGTGAATTTTCTATTAGCACAGATAGTAAATTCTTTCCAACAGCAAGAGTTATAGATGATAATGAAATGGAATGTAGTGTAACAGACAGTTCTGATTTGGTCGAAGAAAAACAGATGCTTTACTGTACGAATGAAATTGAACAAAATGTAATAGCTGAGGAAACACAAGAGATCTATTGTGGAAATGCTGACATAGGTGCCACAGATAAATACAGTTCATACGACGTACCGGGAAATTCCCTTAATTCAGATAGTTATACGAAAGAATTGAACAAAATCTTGAACTTCGAACCTGACATCGATTCTGTGCAAGTCCATGAAGCTAAAAGTATTAAAACGTCTGTTACCAGCTATGAAGATGCTTTGCCACCAAGAGATGGAGAATACGATGAAGCAGACTCAGCAGATTGTCACTACGAGTCCCTGTGTCATCAAGAAACTTCGAGAGATCAGATATTACAGAATCCTGCATATCATCATGGATTACCTACACCTGGGGAGTCAGAATTAATACCAGAAGTATCCATAGATGATTTTTGTGAAGAAAAAGAAGCCACCTTTTGTGAAGATACCGCAGTCATTGACTTAGCTAAAAGTTCATATGATACGCCTGTGAAATTTTCCAAATCGCAGACACTTAATGATAATAGTCAAGTATTCAACAGAGCCTCCAATTCTGAACCAGATATCAATGAAGATAGAACTAGTAAAACCTCCTACGATAACTCTAAAGATACTAAATTGTCGTCAAATGTCAGAGAAAATGAAGAAGCAGAATCGTCATGTGCTCATAACAAATCTGTGTGTCAACAAAAATTTGCAGAAGAACAAATATTAACAGGTTGTACAGAAAACCACTATGGATCATCTATATTGGAGGAGTCGTCCACAGATGAGGTTTCCAAAGTGAAAGACACTACAAGTAGATATAATACTGAAGTGAACGATTGTAATTTATATGAAGAAAAACAAACAACCTTTTGTAAAGATAGCGAAATTGATGACTCTGATAAAAATTCAGATGATATGCTAGAAAATTTTTCGAAATCGAAGATACTTAGTAGTAAGAATAATCAGAATAACTACGTATTTAACGGAATTTCCAGTTCTGAGCCAGATATCAGTGTTGTACAAGTCGATAAAGCTAAGACCTCGATCTCTGATAATAATCGTGAATATGCTGATTTATCATCGAATAATACAGAAATCGAAAACACAGAATCGTCGTCGTCATCTACTCGTTACGAACCTATGCTTGAACAAGAATATTCACAACAAATTTCAGTTGAACGTACAGAGAAAAGTCCTAAAGGGTCTACGGTCAAGGAACCAAAATTTATTGCAGAAAGATCCGTAAATGATATGTGTGAAATGAAAGCTAATACTATGATAAACAGTCCTAGTTTATCTGAACAAAATCACATAACTTGTTCCGAAGATATTGAAATTTGTGTTTCAGCAAACAAACATAATATATGTGATATGTCTATAAAGTGTTCAGATTTGCAGAAGAGTAATCAAGAGTTCGAGAGAACTTCCAGTTTTGGGTCAGATGTTAATTGTGCAGAGGAGTTGAAAACTGCAGCTGTTGGAACAAGTTCTGATACATACGAAAACCCTAAACTGCTATCAAATGATGAAGACAATGAAGTATTAAAATCATCAGCTACTGGACATGAATCTGTGTGTCAGCTAGGGAGTTCGCAACAACTAAGCTCAGAAAAATGTACGGACATTTCTTACAAGGCACCTACTAAGGAGGGACCAAAATTAAATCCCAAAGAAGTTACAGAAAATGCTAATGAAACGGAAAGAACTATCCTTCAAGAAAATAAGGTGATTAACAGTTGTGAAGTTGAACAAGTATTCTGGTACGGAGATACAGAAAGAAGAGATATAGATAAGTGTAATTCGTCTGATGTACCCGAAAATTCTCCCAGTTCACCAATACTTAACATTGATCAACAGAATGACAACAGAGGTTCCAAATTTGAGTCAGAATCTAACGATCTTGTACAGAATTCTGAGGAATCGAGTTCGGTTTGTGAACTTACACAGTATAGCAATATATCTTTCGAGAATAATGCACAACCCAACAAAGTTTCCGAATCACTGGCAAATGATGAATTGACCAATTCGTTGAATGATGATGCTTCGAAAAACCCTTCTTTAATAGGCGAACATGTAATGAATGATTCTGTTAAATCATCCCCGTGCAGAGAAAAAAATGATTCAATTCAAAATATTGACATCGTACAAGAGCATTTGCAGAAGAGGATTGAAGCTGACATTGACAATTGTAATAATAAAAGGAATAGAAGTGATGTACAAAGAACAGATACAAAGAGCAGAACTGCATATGCAGGTTGTTCGTGTCGTCTTTGTGGAGAAAAGTTGCTTTCTGATCACGAACGAAACGGTGATGCAACACCCGGCAGTGATATGTGCGAAACTTGTAGAGCAGAGTTAGCTTTGAAAGGAACACCCAGGAAGCATTTGTCACCACTATCTCAATCTACTGTAACCGCAGGTGATAATGCAAAGGATGCTAGTACTAAAGACTCGGAACTAGAACCCGTGACTATGAACAAAATCCCAGGAAATGAAGACCTGTCTGATTCTGATAAATCCAATCGAATGTCTTCTTCTAAAAATATAACAGCAGATAAACATTTATCTTGTGCTAATTGTAACAGAGAGTTTCGGAATGAAAGAAACAAAAATAAGCATATTATACATTGTTCACCTAAGAGTACAGGACAACAGTCTGTACCAGAAGCTAAACCATTAACTGTTGAAAGTGATGCTACGTGTAATAAATCAACAACAGAGACAGAAGCTCGAAATAATGAAATAAAATCAAAAGTGTCTCCTTTGAAAACATTTGGTTGCTGTAAGTGTGACAAGAAATTCTGCTGGAAAACACTGTTAGATGAGCATGTGTTGGTATTTCATGCAGGCGACAATGAAAATGGAAACTGTGCTCAAGAAGGCGGTAGACGTATGTCCATTCGACCTCGTAAGCGGAAGATATTGGATGATGGCTTTGTAGCTGATGTTTCTAAGAAAATAAAGATCGTTTTCCCATTTTGTGTTCGCCGAAACAGGAGAAAACATCCGTACGCTATTAGTGGACGCGTTGTATCCTCTAGATCTCGACTACTCAGAGCTGTTGTTTAGCATTCACTAACACAAGTGCATTTTAATTAGTACCTGACCATATTACTACCGTCATTTTATGTATGTGTATTTTAAAAGAATGAACGAACTTGATATTTTAGTATTTCTATATTAAAAATGCATTAGATCATGTTGCAAAATTTAAGCTAATATAGAATCAAAATAGCATGTAATCTTGTTATTACCAGATGTGCCTTTGACTTCAGTTTACTCTCCTCGTACTTACAGTCAGCAACAAACTATCCTTCTAACTATAAAATTCTTTTCTAACTCCGTCCTTTTATGTGACTTCCATGATACTTTATTTTGGAAGAGAATTGTGGTGCTAGATGAGATTCAGAAGTAATACACTCAACTATTACTGTTGACTGTTGACAGAGAGAGTAACTTGAGAGCAGAAAATAAATACCGTATTGTATATTTTTAAGTTACTTATAACTTCACCATTGTTACAGCGTTATATAAAAGTTCCTAATAACACACTCACATGTATATATATATATGTTAATTGTTAGATTGTTTATTAAAGCCATTGTGTTACGTCAGTAGATTTTAAGTGCTTAGAATAGTGTATTAATACAACCTGAAGAAATTCCATACGAAATGTTCCTTGCCAGTATTGTATTTCACACTATTTGGTGAGAAATACGAAAGTTTATACTGGGCCATGTGTTCATTATTATGTGAGACGTTCTGAGTAATAGAGTGAGTTCCACCATCAGGTCTTTGAATTATTATTACAGAAAGTGAAATGTGACAGCAAACACACTTGCATGTAGGTAAATTGCTTGGAGTTCGTCCTTCTTTCCAGAAATAATAATAGTAATAACTGATTAAACGAGCGTACTGTTGAGTTCGCCCTCCTTTAAAGAAAGTTTAAAATGCATTTTTCGTAAAACAAAAGTCTTCGTTAAGGTTTGTATTTTCTATCCGGAACATCACATGTATTCGCTTAATTATTTTAGTAACGTCTTTTATTGATAATGTATGAATAAAAAATAAAATAAAAATAAGAAGAAAGAAAAAAAATCGTATAAATATTGTTTAAGGCTCATTGTACAGTCGGTTGCAAAATTTCATACTTATCTCAATGAGTTATAAAAATGCTGAAATCTACAGATGCAAATGAAATTGTAAGCTACGTTCCATCAAGAGGCTGTTGTGAGATATTAAAGGGAAACAGGAATAAGGCCGGTTTAACGACAGTAAATTCCAAATAAACAAAATGCACCAAAACTTGTTAATGTGAAATGTTTTAGCCGTTGATGCGTTAAAATTTCAACATTTTGCTTATGTCTTTGTATCAACTTTTATTTTTTATTTATTTTCCTTGTTATTTTATTATTTTCCTTAATTGATATGTTATTAACACGTTGTAAAATCTGTTTACAGAACCTGTATTTATCGAGAAATGAAATTCTAAGAATTATCCTCACTATTTCGTAGTACGCAAATCTTATCTGCGCGAGTTCCTAAATCGGAATCATTGTATGTCAGAGGAAATAATTTTGTCTCACGTTTTCCATATTTTGACAGCTGTAATTAACTGTCAATTAGGAAAAAGAAAATAGAAAGGAAAGAAACAGTTCTGAGGTTTTAAAAGCTTGGCATTTTCACATTAGAGAAAGTCAAAATTTACTGACTATAGAAGATCAAAATGTAATATTTGTCAACGTGGCTGCAACAAAACAGTCTAGGAAGGTTGTAGAAAGAAAGAAAGAAAAATTATCGTTTTAGCTGTAGTGAACATGAGTCACGAAAATTGTTGTTGGTTTTGGTTCGGTAATCCCTATATTTTTTCCGTAAGCTCTAAACTAGTTGCTATTTTCTCAGGGCCACATTCTTCTTCAGAAGTTTGTCAATTAATGACAATAAAAAAAAAATCATACGTTAAAACATCTAGAAGACCTGTTTTAAAAGAAATTATTTGCTGTACAATGGCAGTTATGCATCGCATTGTGCGAACTAATTATTATACTAGTTAATATATCGTCTTTTTTGAGCCTTCAGAACATAGCCTTCCTCTGCTAACGCCAAGAGTGTATAACATTTGTTTTCAAATTAGAACGAAAGAAAAATAATGCTCTTCCGCGGTTCTTTTGAACGAAATAATTCTGTAGAAGAGTAAAAATATGCTTTGTTTTCAGCTTTTGCATGATAAACAAAATAATAATTATTGGTAAACGCAGTTATTCTGAAACCACAAATAGAAGAGTGATGATAATTAAAGATTTTCTAAACTTACTTATTAGCGAAAACTTTATTCAAACTCTGTTACATTGCATTATACGTATTTTACACATACTACAAAAATAAGTACATAAGTAAAATGTTTATTAAAAGTAATCGTCAAATGGAAAGCATTAAGATATGCATAAAATGTCTGTGTTACTATTACTCTTTTTTAAATCTAAGTTAATAGTGATAAATGTGATGTGCCTTAAGCAAAAACCAGTGTATACATACGATTTCGATTTCGTAAAGAGATGGTCTCCATGCATTGGCTGTTTTCGCTTCATAATTAGGAAGAATCAGGGAATCACCGAAGTTCATCTCGTAAAAATATTATTTATTTAAAAATTTAAAAAAAAATAAAAATAATGCATTGAAATAGGTAAAGTTTATTCCTTCAATAGGAGTGCATTTCGGCAAAATTCCTTAAGTTCCGATGCTGGATTCCTTAAGTTCCGATTCTCCAGTATCCCTTTCTTCTTCCATCCCTCTTTTCACCGCATTTGTGGGGTTGCAAAGTCTCAACACCCACTGTGTCTCCTGTCTCTCACCCTTTCTCGCAATACTGTGGCTAATGTGGAGCAGATGTCAGGCAATGTAAGAACAAAGAAGCTAATCTTGGGAACAAGATTTCTTTTAAAAAGGAAAATAATACAAATCTGTATTTCTTAATTTTTTTTTATTTAAAATATGACATGGATAACTTGTAAAGAACAGATTTCTCTGCTCCAAGGGCCTCTACATTTTGCTAGAATTGAGTATATAATATATAAGAAGACTATATATGTTGAACAGCAATCTTCTAATCACTGAGTGAAAGGACAGCGTTTAGAACTGTAGCAACTAAGTGTTCACGTGAACTTGACAAGCAGCTGTCAAATATTTCAAATGAGGGTTCTGGGTGGCCAATTAGTTATCGGGGGTGTTTTCCACAAGTTCCCGCGGAGAATGACTTATTTATGGCACTAGCCACAACACTTAGAAGGCGGCATCCATTATTTACAAACTGCACTTCTATTGAAGAAATAAATAAAGAATACCGTGGATCAAATTATGTGCTTCCAACTCCACAGTATATTTTGTATCAAAAATATTTAACTGATTTACAGTAAAGAAGACTGTGATAGAAGAGATTGTGATAACGTTTATGTAATAAATATATAAATATATATAAAATAAAATATTGAAATACCTCAATACATTAAAGTGTTCATTAATACATTTTATAAATGTTACATTGTAGGTTCATCATGTTCGTTACTTCACTTTATATTTGTGCGATAGTTTGTGTAAATGTTACTTTTTTATGTATTTTATGGTATAGAACACTTCATAGTTTGTAAAATTATAAGAGAAATAACTTTTTTGTAAAAATAAATAAAATAAAGTGTATGATATTTTCAATCTTAAAATGTAGCGTTATTTATTTATTTAGTTAACGAAATGAAATCTTTCAGTTTAACGTCCCACGATTATTCCCTTTAGGCTAAGGGAGATAATAATTAAGGCAAGTGAGTGATGATGGAATGAAAGCGTGAGAGAAAATGGGAGTAACCCGCGAGAAAACCCTCGAGCATGATGTTGTGCACCACCACAACATACTTGGCTGAGGATCTCATGGACCTCTCGTACCAGAACCACTGAGCCACCATGCATCCTTACTTACATAATAATACTTATTTTGTAGCATGGAATAACTCGAAATTTAACCCCTTTAAATCCCGAGGTTTTTAAGGAAATTTTAGTTTCAATTAAGTAGCTACTGCTTCAGAACTATTTATCCAAAATTCTTCGTTCGTACGTCATTTTCTTCCGAATAAAACCCAGCTTTCAGATGGTATGATACCCCGGCTCCCATGATGTATGTGGGAAGGGAAATCCGGGGAAAATCCCTTTTTGCAAGTTTGGGTCCCCCTACAACAGCTCCCGATTAATTTTCGCGCCGCTGATCAACAATGCATCACTCCATTCTAAAAGTTTATGGTAAGCACCATTGCTGTAGTGTTACGAAGAAAAGATAAAGTCCCAAAGCTTTTGCAATTTGGGAAATTTCGTAGGAGATAAAACATACATATTGGACTGTAAAACGCACTTACCTTAGACGCCTTTCTTGTATTTAGAAGTGAATTTCAATTAAAAGTTCATAGCTCCACTACTGTGGTCGTAGTCGGGTCAAGACATCTCTGAGATACTGGTATGTGAACTACCCAAATATCTATGTTTAAGAATCCTTCAGTAGTTTGACACCAATTTTTAGAGAGGTAGGTACAGCCGATCAAGTACTCCCAAACAGACTCTAAAAATGATTGTGCAAGTACTGGAGGTTCTGAAGGGTGGATATTTCGATAGTGCACATAACAGTTCCTCAGCGATGTTTTCATCCGACTACGGTCGGTGCTATAGTAGTAGGACTATGCACCTTTAAAATTCCTTTTTTACGTTTTCGGTACCCAATAACTACGAAACTATGCACTTCTGACCACGGGTTCATATGAACATTTTTTTTTTCTTATTTAGATGTAAGGAATATATTTCCAAAATATTGTGACACTCTGTATTGTTGCACAGCCATGGGACCAAATTGATGTCTGTAGTGTCGATTGGGCGACCTTGCTGTTTATGACAATGGCAGGAGATTGAAAATTGTTATCTCGCTAGTGTTCAGCTGTACAAATGAGACCTAAAAATTTTCCGCAGAAACTAACTTAAAATATATATTGCATTACATTTTATTAAAAAACGATTAAAACAACAGCTTGAGCCTAATTTGGTCACTTGGCAGCTAATATGTTGGTTTGAGGTATAACGTTTCTTTTGAATACTGAAGTTGTACGAGAGTTGGGTCTATAACCTAATATGGAATATGTGCTCTTGCCACCAATAGAGTCCTTGTCTCCAACAGCGAAGGCGTGCAAACTGACCCAGATCTCATTGGTAGTTAACTTGTTAGTCATGTAGCAAATCTACTCAGATAGAAGAAATCAAGGATGTTATAAAATAGAGGATCTGCCCATACGACAAAATCGTAAAGCCGTACGTCACAGCTTCGCCACACCTACTCTGCCCACTCCGCGCCACTAACATCGCAATGTTTCGAGCCAACAATCATGGCGAAAATGAGAGTAGCCAATCAGACGTGCCGGATCGGACGATGCTCGGTTGTTTTTCGGCTTCATTGAGTTCATATTATGAAGATACGTATGGGCAGATCCTCTATTTTATAACATCCTTGGAAGAAATAGTAGGAGTTCAACTGTTTTTACTAGTCTCTTTAGTTCCTAATTTAATATACAAAATTGATAATCATAATCACTATGTTTGTGACTTCGTAACTCTTGTACCAACCAACCGATTTCGATCAAATTTTCAGCATAGTTTAGGTTCTGGCCTGGGATGCTTTTTTTTTTAAATATATATATATATATATATATATATATATATATATATATAATATTAAATTAAATAAAAAAAATAAAAGTGACTCTCTGTGGCTTAACTCTTGAACTCTTGAACCACCCGACCGATCTCGATCAATTTTTCTACATAAATGAGGTTCAGGCCGTTTTTTTTTTTTTTTTTTTTTTTTAATCGTTTCATTTTGACGTTGAAACTTAGAGTAGAGGGAGGTATTTAAAAATGATTAAAAATGACCGATATTAGTGTCGAATCCATAGTTTTCGGGCTTGCTGAGATCATGAGTGACACTTCCGATGCCGTTTAAATCTAAATTCAGCCCCGTAACGTGGGAGAGGAAAGACACACAAAAATTATCGGAAATGACCGACATTAGTGTCAAATCCATAGTTTTTGGCGTCGCTGACACGAACAATCATACTTCCGATGCCGTTTAAATCCAATTTCAGCCTTTTATGTTCAAAATGAAACGTATTCTTGTGCGAAGAACGGGCAGTCTGCCAGTGCAGTGTATTTTCTAGTTTCATGTGTAGTTGTTTGATTTATTACTGTTTACTTTTTGTGTTAGTAATAGACGCGTCCTCAAAGTTTTAGACGTAAGGTTTTTTTCCCCCCTGTCTTTCATAGAATCGTTCAAATTGACTTGAAAATTTCACTGGATTTTCCTTCTCAATATAAGTTAAACAGATTCTTCTAAATCTTTTGTTATATACTGGTGGAACAGTGTTGAAATTTAGTTGATATCAGCTGCATTTTGGTTAAACGACTGTTGATTCTTTTTCATTCTGTTTCCTGTATTCATTTAAAAGTCATCCCATAAAGGAAGTACTAAGCAATTTCAAATACAGGTTAGTATAATATCTATTCATTTTCTGGTCTTAAGCGTTTATGTTTCCCGGGTTTGATTTAGGATTAAGTTTGGGTTTTATGATTTTTTTTTTCTATCAAAAGATCCAATATATTTCAATCAAAAATTTTCTTGTAGGCCTTATATCTGAAGAACTACATACAATGTAGCCAAACCCAAAGCATCACTTAATTCAGTATGATGTGCTTATTCCATAGAAGATACACATAGAATTTTGTGGCCCGTGATGCAAAAACTAATTATCGGCCAAGATTGCAATTTTTAGTTTTCCTAAAATTCTTGTTTTATTATTATTATTATTATTATTATTATTATTATTATTATTATTATTATTATTATTATCGTTATTATTATTATTATCGTTATTTATCGTTAAAATGACACTTGCCAGTTATCCATGTCGAGAATTTACTTCTATATCTTTTTAGAAATTAAATAGCAATTTTATATCAGAAATAATAAAAAGGACCAGGTATTGCGGGTTATAAGGTGGCATTTTAAATAATAATAATAAAACTTTGTATTGAGTTCTTCCGCGTTATATAGTAGTGATGTATTCACCGGCATTGTATAGGAAGTGTTCTGAAAGTAAAAATGTTCAAAGGGACAGTGTAAATTATCAACTGGGATAACAACTTAAAGAGGTCTAATTTGACACATGATTACAAATAATCATTTGGACTAATCTTGGTATACGTTCTATCATACTTGGAATATATTTCACGTAGAATCCTTTATTTTACAGATTAGCCCCACGTAGCGTAGTCGCTAACTCTCTAGCCTTCGATGCGAGCGGTCCCAGGTTCGATTCCCGGTGGGGTCACTCGGTCGAAAAAGTGTAAAAAGCTTTTTCAGGTCAGCCATCCTGAAAGAGGTTTTCCTCATTCACACCGGGCAAATGCCGGGGTAGTACCTAACTTATAGGTCCCAGACCGCTTCCTTCCTTCCCTTTCCCCAGATAGTGTGCTCGCCGAGGGACGTCATCCCTTAAACGTGCCGGCTAGCATAATCATAAACGCCGAAAACTTAGAAATCTAATCCTAAAAATCCTTTATTTTACAGAAACATAGGCAGAAGTACAGAGAAGTTATTGTATACGTATTCGAATTAGTGCTTTGTGTAAAACAGCTATTGAAAGTATACCAGAAGATTGTATCGCGAGAAAAATGAAATAATAAGGTATTAATTTGTGAATACTTACAACAAGCTAATAAGCAATAGAAAATTTATTGAATGCATAACGTTATTCATAAGAGGAAGATTGGAATGCCAAGAAAAGTTCCATATCAGTAATTGTTTGAAGGTTTAGTGTTTATTTAAAGAAAAAAAAAAAAAAAAACCAGTGCAGCTTTTGTTCCCGATAGTATAAATTTGTACATATTTTTATTACTACAAGAAACTTCTTTGTTTTGCACCTCTTAGCAACGAGTGCTATGTAATGTGATAAATTTGCTGTTGATATTTTAAGAAAGTGCTGCAGAAGAAGATGGGAGTTCTGATCGAAAATTTCGGCTATTACTATATGACAAACATATACCAAGATTAATCCAAGTTAATATCAAATACGATATTTCAAGATGATACGAATAGAGCATACAACAGAGTATAAACTTCTCAAGCACATAGAAAAAGAAAAAGAAGAAGAACCAGAAGGAAAACTTATAGACAACTGTGAACGTGCACTGAATAACGGAGTTACGTTACTTTGTTCCAAGAGTTGGATGGTACAGTTCTGGTCACAAAAAAGTGGGACTGCCTTCCGAAAAAATTCACACTAGCTTCCAGCAACACAGTCGGGGATGAAGATTGAATGATAACATTGCAGTACGTATATGATAATTTCGTTGTAAGCAAGCAAGATAGCTACAATATAGAAATTTATGGTAAAGTTGCAAATATGATACAAAGTAAGTTATGGAAGTAGGGAAAATATCTTAACTACAGACTACAGTAATTAACCATCGGCTTCATGCGATTTGCTAATTCTTTCACTACCAATTCAAGTGCCTCCAAAACCTACTTTTGTCCAGTTGTTATCCTTATAACCGAAACTAAGGAGTAATTTATGAAAACTCATTGAAGTCAGTAGGGTGAAAGCAAAAATGTTTGAAAACATTGCTCTTTTCTGGTATAATATGTTTCATCTGACCCCTCTTTCGCATAGGAAGTTGAGAACGAACTGTATTTCAAAAAACAAAGTTAAATCACATTACCTGCAATGTCAGTATTACAATTTATCAGAAAATAAATCAAAACTTGAGTAAATTTTGCTGCGAGTTACTTTTCATTCATTTTTAAAGCTGGGTCCTTACAAAAATATTTTTGTAGGGAAAGCACACAAAGACTTTTGTAATTTCTATAAAATTGCTTCAGCAAGTAACTGTGTAATTAGTATTCAAAATAAACATATAAACCCGATGAGAAAAATCATTAAAATTATGGATCTTTACAAAACATGATTTATTTGTTACTTCTATCTCTGATGCGTGAGGTCCCTGGACTTTGTGGTGGACAAACACCATGAGCGTGGGGGTTTTCGGAGTTCTCTCGTTTCCTCCCACTTCCTTTATTCTACCATTATCTTCCATCTCGTTATCACCGTATTCTTTAGCCCTGGTACATACGCGTGGAACGTTAATCAAACGTGTTCCTCTGTTTTTAAATGAAGACCCTAAAAAGATATTCTAAGCTAAATTCCAGGAAGAAAGAATTCAAACGCAAGAATAATGTTGACGTTCCATTATGTTAAAATAACCATTAAGCATTTTAAACTTATAATATCCGACGAATAGAAGAAAGGATTCTCATAACAGCATTTGTTATTAAAAGTTCAGTAGCTTATATATATTGTAGTGTACCACATCAGGTTCCTACTGATCTGGAAAGTCAGGGAAAATAATGCAAGTCAAGGAAAAAGACTGGAAACCAGGAAAGTCAGGAAAATTTTATAAAATATATTTTTCTAACATTAATTGTACACCAATTTCAACCTGGTAACCATACCTATTTTTATGGGAGGTAAAATGGACGTATGAGCAGTAGGTTACTATTTGTCTCTATAGATTAAATGTTCTCATTTATAAATATTCACCATTATTTATTCCTTATTTATATGTCAACGTCATCCGACACCTGTCATGAAAGTCAGGGAATTTTCTGCCAAAGGTCAGGAAAAGTCAGGGAAATAGATTCCTCTAGATCAGTAGGAACCCTGCACGTGCTTCTGTTCCGCTTCTTACGCCATGTCACATGCTCCTGTTTGTAAACATCACCACATGTATTTATGTCCACCACATGGGATTACTACAAGAAGCAGAAGACGGACCACCAACACGTCCTACAAGTCACATGGCGACATGGCAACAGTAGCGCCACCACCGCCGGAACGCTCAAATATATTGGACAGGCACCAGTCTTCGATTCGTCTCCCTCCTCTTGCTTGCCTGAAGCACTAGGAGAACCGTACCTAAAGGCTACTAGTTTGCTGCGGGACTCTTGGCTATTCCTTTCCTCCTGGTTTAGCCTGCTTCGGGGCTCTGTAGAGATCGTGTCCATGATGGGGGGCCGCGGTGGCTCAGTGGTAGAGCGTTCACCTCTGGTGCTTGGGGTACCGGGTTCGATCCCAGCCTCCGCGAAGTGAACTTTGTGGTGGACAAACACCGTGTGCGTGGGTTTTCTCGGGGTTCTCCCGTTTCCTCCCACTTACTTCATTCCACCATTTCATTCATCACCGTCTCCTTTAGCCTAACCGGCATAACCGTGGGACGTAAAACTTAAACATTTCATTTCATTTTTTTTACGTGTCCATGACCGCATAGTCTTGAGCTACCTAATTTCTACTTTAATAGAGAAGTGTACTAAAGTATTTCTGTAAATATTGTTGTTGTTGGAGGATTTTTATAAATAAACCGGCAGTGGGAGTCGATTCCGGACTCTAATTTCATTAACCTAGCTCTGCCTACTAGAAAGTTTGCAATATTTTTGTACCTTCAGGTTAGGGAAATGAAACTAAATGTATAAGCTCATTATTTTAAAATAAACGAATACATATCCCAGCATTCGTTGAAATTTCACGTTTAGGGGGGAAAAGGAGTAATATGAAATAACTTGGCATAGGGCCACCGATATGTTGCCAGCTTAGGTAAGTCCGTACCAAGGCAACTAAAAGCCGTAATAGAAGCTAAAGAGGACTACACAAGATGCAAATTTTGATTGAAGTCAGAAAACTCTTTATAGAGCTATATACTGGCATCCATTTCTCCTGTAACTTAACTTCAGTTGAGACTTAAAATTTCCCAGCGTACTTGTACAACATATGACGATTATTTACATTGGATGCAATGTTTCTCGTGGGCAAGTGGTTAGAGTTCTCGCTTTCAAAGCAGTTGATCTAGGTTCGATCCCCAGTTTTTGTTACTAACGAGTAACATTTGGTTCAAAATCATTGACTTTTAGTGTGGAATATTGGAAATGACGACATGCCAGTAAGGAGAGTAACCATCTGTCAGTGTTGCTTAGAGAAGACATAGAAATCTATACCATCAACTAAAATAGATACAAAGAAAAGAAAATAAGAAACGCAAATGCTTCCTTTCGGAGATATAGACTCCCGAAAACATGAAAAAATGAACTTTAAAGCTCTATAGCTCCAAATAATGGGACCTACAGTAGTTGGGTTAAGACCACGTGGAAACTAATGTGTGCGCTATCCAAAAATACATGTTTGAGAATCCTAAGGTACTCGTGCAACATTTTTTATAGAAGGATTTTATTTAAGGGTATATAATTTGAAGTACTCATCAACTACCTCTATAAAAATTGTCGCGGAAGTACCGCAGGATTGTAGAACGATATTTGGTTAGGGTATATAGTAGTTCCTAAGTGAAATATTTACCCGACTACGGAAGGTTCCATAACTTTAAAGTTATGGACTCTTAAAATTCATTTTTTCTTGTTTTTGGCAGCCTTTAACTCCAAAAGGAAGCATTTGTGCACTCAGGGTCTATAGATTTTATCTTGTCTTGGTGTCTGGAATCAGCTCCCAAACGCTGTCAGGGTTGTTTTGAAACACACTGTATAAGAATTGTCCGGTATAACTTTGGTTAAAATCCATTGTAATGTAACTTGGCGTGAAGGGCAGTGTTGTTAATAAACTCAAAACATTTTGTTGAAATTGTTGTAGATGTTTTAGCGGGGTTCATATTAGCAGAAGTCAAAGAAAGGTAATGGAAAGTTAGGGAAATAAAAGCGTGTCAGGGAAATGCTTGGAAGTACGCCAGAGGTCGCGGAAATAGCTATATGTCACAGGAGAGTTAGGAGAAATGCATAAAAGCATCGGGACATCCTGTTACTCAAACGATGTTAACAAGCATTATAGCTGCTTACGAAAGATATGAAGAACATTTCAAAGAATCAGTGCAGATTCCAAACGAAACTACATATTTAAAAGAAAGAAGAAATAAACTTTAAAATGATAATGCAAACCACGCTCAGGAATTCTAACTACCATTCTACTTACAGATTTCTCTCATTCCTGAATTTTTATTTATTTATTTATTTAACAATCTCCAGATACAGCTCAGAGGCCATTTTACACTGGATATTCAACAACAATAATAACAATGGAAAGGATTTGGGAAGGTATCGGCCAGGGCCTGTTTAGTAGGTACCATCCCGGCATTTGCCTGGTAGGACTGAGGGAAACCCTGGAAAACCTCAGTCAGGATGGTCGGCAGCGGGATTCGAACCCACGACCTCCCGAATGCGAAGCCAACGCTCTACCGCTTGAGCTACTTCGCTCGGTAAGCTTCCAATTTTTCGATTTTCTTTTAAGCTTCCAATTTTTCGATATTTATGAAGTAAAATGCAGTTGCCAAGAGAGGCAAAACGAAATTAAAAATTCGAGTAAAATAGCAAATTAGAGATTGAAAAGCGGAAAATCCAGTGTCAACTTTATCGAAATATGTAAAAGAAAGGCAACATACGGAAGAAGATTCAAAAATTTTATTAGAAGCTAGAAATGAAATAGAGAGACTGGTTTTTGAAACATTAAAAAAAGAAAAGAAAAGAAATTTAAACAATGGATGGTTGTGACGAATGGGAGGCGGTAATTACAAAATTTTTACAGCGTTAGCATAACAATAAAAATAAAAATGATTTGGTAACCTTCAAATTGAGAATAAGGAAGGTACACAAATTGACTCCGCTATATTTTAGGTCGCATCATCTTCGTCCGTTGATCGTTGTCGTATTTGATAACGTGTTTTCGTACAACTCAGCTCTTTCCTTGGCAAATCCTTTGCATTTTTATTCCTTGATGTTTCTATTCTTTTTCTTCCTGTTTTCAATTTTTCGTGACCAAGACTCCAGGGGAGAGTCGAAAACTTAGAAGCTTAAAAGAAATTCAGGAATTACAGAAATCTGTAAGAATTAGAATGATATATAAAACTAAAATTATCACAGAAGATAGAGAAACTTGAAAAACAGCTAATGTTTTGAAACTTCAAAGAAAAAGAAATTAAATCAAAAATTTAAATGCTACAGAAAAACATGTTAAATTTGTTGATTGTTGATAATCAGAGATAGACCAAATTATCATATATGTTTAATTGTTTATGTTTGAATGTATTCAAAATCGTGAGATATGGTGTTAGTGTATAATTGTTGTTGGGTACTAAAGTACAGGGTGTTTCAAAATTAATATCGTGGTTATAAGGCTTTGTACTGTTTATTGCAATTAACTTACAATTGTAAATAATATCTCAAATAAAAGAGCAACTCAAACGTTTTTGTATGCACGTATGTGGATGACTGTTTCCTTTATCTGCCATTAGAAAGCTCTTTCAGCAAAGATGGCGACTAGTGAGCAGAAATATGTTTGTGTTTTACATTTTGCAAAGGCTGAATGTGTAGTTACAGTGCAACCGTCTATATGGAGAATTTTAAGGAGACGCTTACAACTACATCCTTGTTGTTTGCAGTTACTACAAGCTCTAAAACCTACAGACTCTGGCTTACATGTCAATTTAGAACATGAAACGTTGCTGCATGACAATGTTCATTTTGTGGATCGTGTCATCTTCAATGATGAATCGAACATTTCGCCTAACGAAGTGGCAGTGCGAACACTTATAATGTTCTCATCTTGTGGGTCAGACAATCTTTACAAGATGGCACAGTTGCAACAAGACGCCACTAAATTGAATATGTTTTGTGCCGTATCTGGACGGAAAGTTTATGGGTATTTCTCGCCTATCGACTCGATGTGTCTGTGTGACGAATGGTACTCACATTGAACACTTGTAGCAAAAGCTGTTTGAGTTGCTCTTTCATTTGGTGTATTATTTATAACTGGACGGAAAGTTTATGGGTATTTCTCGCCTATTGACTCGATGTGTCTGTGTGACGAATGGTACTCACATTGAACACCTGTAGCAAAAGCTGTTTGAGTTGCTCTTTCATTTGATGTATTATTTATAACTGGACGGAAAGTTTATGGGTATTTCTCGCCTATTGACTCGATGTGTCTGTGTGACGAGTGGTACTCACATTGAACACTTGTAGCAAAAGCTGTTTGAGTTGCTCTTTCATTTGGTGTATTATTTATAACTGGACGGAAAGTTTATGGGTATTTCTCGCCTATTGACTCGATGTGTCTGTGTGACGAGTGGTACTCACATTGAACACTTGTAGCAAAAGCTGTTTGAGTTGCTCTTTCATTTGGTGTATTATTTATAATTGTACGTTAAATGAAATAAACAACACAAAGGCTTCAAACCCCGATACTCACTTTGATACACCATGTATTATTTACAGTAAACAGTTAAAATTATACTGTTTTATTCTTATTAAAAAAAAAAAAAAAAAAAAAAAATTGAAAGAAATATTTTCTAAACGTAACGATAAATGGTTGCGTTCACGGTGTCGCGGAATAGGAAAGATTTACTTAGTAATGGAAAGTGAAAGAAACCATGCTTAAAAATAAAATTAAATAACGAATTTTTGTTGACAGCATTTCAAGGCCTAGATATTGAAAGAATTCTTGTGGAGGTGGAATGTATCCGATCTAAATATTTAAATGTTGCTTGCTCTCAGCGAAAACTCTATATTTAGTGTGATTAAAAAAAAAAAAAAAAAAAAAAAAAAAAAAAAATCTAGCAATTTAGACTAATGAGCGAAGTGACTACATTTTGAAAATTGAATGAAATCTTTCAGTTTGACGTCCCTCGATTATGCTCTTTAGGCTAATCACAAGCAAGTGAATGATGATGCAAGAATTGGTAAAATGAGAAAGTGGGAGAATCTTAGAAAATCCATGGACACCATGTTGTCCATCACAAACTTACTTGGCCGGGGTTTGACCCAGGGACCCCACGCACCAGAAGTAAACGCTCTACCGCTGAGCCACTGTGCCTTCACAACTTTGGTCACTAAATGAGCTAATATAGGATCACTGTTTACCGAGTAACGATAAATCGATGTCCCACAGCGAATGGTGTAATACCCAATATCCGTGGCTCGGTTAAGTTACTGGATTTTAACACAGTGTGATATACATTTGCTTTGGCAACTTCCTAATCATCATTCCTTTGGATGCAAATCGTTCAAAAAGACTAGTAAAAGGAGGTTTTACGAAATGTTCTTATAAAAAATATGATTTTTGAAATTATTCGATTTCATACAATATTACGTATATTTTAAGTTTTTCGTAATGTTATTAAAAAATATTTATTATAACTTTGTTAAGTTTGTGTGTTCCTTTGTTGTAATTTATGTTTTTTGTTGTTGCCCATCAGAAGTTCAGTCACGTCCATCTCAAAACATACACGTACTCGAAATAGTATAAATGCTGTCAACAGAATGCCCTCAGGGTAAGTAGATTTCATTCAGGAGTAAATTTGTTTAGTCTTTGCATGCTTTCTGCCTGTTCATAAGAATTCACGATTGATACACACTCGATTTCTTTCCTTTTTTTTCTTCGTAAACCATATAGCTGGCAAGTTAAATTTACGAAAATGCATGGACAGATCTATGTTGCTATATTTTCTCCTCTTAAATCGATTTTTTATTCGTGAGTTGCATGAACTATGTTCTTCCTTTCTTTCCATCATTTTGCTTCTATATTTTATTTTACTCAGCCATCTCGTTTCCTTTTAATTTCGTCTTTTTTTTTTTTTTTTTTTTTTTTTTTCAAATTTCTCGTGGAACTTTCACAAGGTCTGAGGCTTGTTTCGGTAGACCCTTGACTTCAAAAAATTCTTGTTAAAAAAAGAAGTGTGGAGATGGCAAATCGGGCGACCTTGCGGGCCAATTTAAATAGCCGAAACGAGAGATTAAATCATCGGGAAACGCTTGCTTCAGATTGTCCGTTGTTGCTCCAGCATTGTGCGCGGTCGCACCGTCTTGCTGGAGACACGGGTTTCTCAAATCCAATTCGTCAGTTAGTGGCAGCAAGAAGTCACTGATCATGGTTCTGTAACATGGTGACAGGCATAGTGTTCGCAATGGCGTCTTCAAAGAAAATGGGGTCTGCGACTTTTTTTCCCCGTAAACACCGCACCAAACAGTGACTTTGAGAGGATGTAATGGCTTTTCGTGAATTAGACGCGGATTAGCAGTGACCGTTGATAGTGATGTGTTAGATGGTAGTCTGTAGTACGTCAGGCGGTAAAGGACGAAAGCGTATGTTGAATCGAGCGGACAATGATAGTGCTAACTGGTAGACATTTTAAGTTTCCAAGAAGCCAAATTGTGGGTGCGCATTTAGTTGACGCAAATATATTTAGGGCGCCCACTTTGTTAGATGTGTCGAGAGAAACAGCGTCGAAGCGACGATAGCCTACAGAACATGTGAAAAAACATCATCGTCTAGTAGGTAGCGCGCGTCTTCGGTTCACATGGTCTCGCATTCGATTCCTAGCGGAAGAGCATTGAAATTTGAATGCATTGTAGTGGTTCGGATTCTACTTTAATCTACGTGTCATACAGTCTAGGAGTTGAAAAAAACACTAAACTTCAAAAAAAAAGAAATCAAAAGATCGGCGAATAGTAATAGAAGAGGAAAACCTTAGTGACGGGGACTGTGGAGTGAATGTGGAAAAAGTGACTTCATAACTTAATCTTCACCTGGAACAGTCTATTTCAACAATCACTGTTATACGCGAATGGCACAACCTCAACATCCACGGTCGGCCGGGTTACAGTTTCCAGACACCTCTGACAATTCTTTAACGTCAAGAAAATGGTGCAGAGGAAATGCAAAGTGGGACACTGATAACACAGCCACACACAGAAAATATCAAAAGTTCTGTGCACTGGACCCCAGGATTGGATTCGATGTATTTTGTTACATAAAATCCAAATTTCGAAACCCCAGGGTTGGATTCGGTGTATTTTGTTACATAGAATCCAAATTTCGAAACCCTAGGGTTGGATTCGATGTGTTTGGTTACACAGAACCCACATTTTGAAACCCTAGGGTTGGATTCGATGTTTTTGGTTACACAGAACCCACATTTTGAAACCCTAGGGTTGGATTCTATGTATTTCGTTACACAGAACACAAATTTTAAAATCTCGGGACGATTGACCATGCCAATTCTTTTCTGTGAGAGTAACACTTGAGCAATTTTGGATAGGGAAAATACATGTAGCACTGCAATAAAAAAAAGGAAAGGGGGAGAAAAGAAAGAAAAAAGTTTTGTGCAGCAGAGCCCAGAATATGGACTCGATGCATTTTGCTACACAGAGTCAACATTTCAAAACCACAGGATGATAGACCGTGTCAATTTTGTTTTATGAAAGAAATATTTTGGCGATTTTGGATAGAGAGGATACATATTTTTCGCCCATTCAATCGTCCTCTAGTTTTGAAATTTGGATTCTGTGTAACAAAACACACCGAATCCAACCCTGGAGTTTTGAAATTTGGATTCTGTGTAACACACCGAATCCAACCCTGGGGTTTCGAAATTTGGATTCTGTGTAACAAAACACACCGAATCCAACCCTGGGGTTTCGAAATTTGGATTCTGTGTAACAAAACACACCGAATCCAACCCTGGGGTTTCGAAATTTGGATTCTCTGTAACAAAACACACCGAATCCAACCCTGGGGTCCGCTGCACGGAACTTTTATTTGCGTGTGTGTGTGACTGTGTAATTGGAAGCGCGTAATATGGTTCAATGGGTCCTTTTTCATCTTATCTCCAACAAAAGGCAGTGACACCGAAAGAAGTCATGCTCCGAACTGTCTCTTTGCTGTTGTTAATCATGTTAGCACCTCCTTAATGCTATGGACCACAATTTTCTGTTATTCGGTGAGACCTGTGATTAATCTTACGGCATCAGCTGAGCTAAAATAACTCTCGTGGCTTTTCCAATCCGCGAATCTCAATATTATTGAAAGTAAGTGGCCATTTGTGAAGCTCAGGCTCAGCTGAAAGCCATTCATGGCTTGCATCTGATGACGAATCAGAGTTGTTCTGGAAGCTAACAGTAGTCCCACAACGTCCTAATTATAATTAGGTAAGTTGCATTTACTTCGTGTTTTCCTATTATTTTAATAATGGTCTGGTATAGCAAATGCATTAACCTATTTGTACATAAACTTCTAGTATACCTGTTGAAGTGTACTCGGTCTGTTGAGCATGTGGGTGAAAGCATAACACATTAAAGATCGCTTAATCACGGTCTAATGTTTCTGGAGTGTATATTACCCAATATTTTTACTGTAATATTAAATTAGAAGATTCTTAATTGTTTCATAAACAAAAAGATTCATCAATTTCGTGCTTGCAGTTACTTCCAAACGGGTCTAATATCAGCAATTTTAAATTAATGATTTTGTAATTTCTGTTTCCTGTCGTCTCATATATGAAACACTTCATTACGTCATAACCCCTAACTCTATCACGTTGTTATAATTAATAATATACATTGCACCTTCCACAGCATGTACAGAAAAGATTTTAGGAATTTTATTTTAAAACTTTTTAGAAACATGTGGGTTAAGCGTCCAAATACAGGTTTCGTTTACTCCGTTAACCCTCTATTCAAACCGGAAGTACGAATAATTAACAACTTCCGGTTTCAAAGTTAACTGTCACAGAGCCAAAATGGTAATATAGCGATAAGCTGTTTTGGAATAGTTTCCGTGTCTGAACAAAAGATAGTCCGCCTCATGCAGAGTCGTTTTGACGTATGATTAGCGTCATACTAAAGGCCTGACTAATACAGGAAATATATTTTAGTCGAATTCTTTAGTATTTCACTAATCACGCGTCAAGAACGACTCTGCATAAGGCCCAGCATGTTCACGCATATGTCTTTACTAAAACTGAAAGTGGTAGACATTTACTATTTGCGATTTTAATGTTGATTTCCATAGAGCAAAAACAGAGAGAGGGAGTAATAGCATTTTGAGTTCTACGAAGGCTCTCCAGAAACTAACACGTTTTGAAATAAAAAGAGTAACAGAATGAACAAACCAAATTGCATTATACATTTGAAAGGTACACTCTTACTCTATTTTTCCACATAATCGCCATGCAAATTAAGGCAGTTATCATACCGTAGCACAAGTTTTTCAATACCGTCGCTGTAGAAATTGCCGCCTGCGATTTTAACTACGGGCTTACGCCGGCATGCAGTTCGGGTCAGTATCAAAGCGTCGTGTAGCGAGCCATGTCTTCATCGCTGGGAAGAGGTGGTAGTCGTTCGGAGCCAGATCTGGGTTGTATGGTGGGTGATCGAACATCTCCCGTGAACTGAAGGTCTTCATCATGAACATTGGAACAGTCATTTTTAAAATAAATGCAGCATTGCCTCACTCTGTCTTCACTCATTACTCCACGTCTGTACTCTTCATACAGTTGGCGACCGGTTTCAATTGACTTGTGGTTTTTTGCCAACAAAACTTAATCACAGAAAGCACCTCACAAGAGGCATGATTTTTTGTTACAGAATCACGTTGTAACACGTCACAGAAAGCACAGTAAGAGTATCATATTCCTCATGCTACCACAGCTGGATTCGTACTGAGTGTGGCAACGTTCTGACACCAAGATGATGACTCTGCCCCGCTGCGATGGGCCGAAACGTCTATTACTTCCAGAACAGCTCTCATGTCTTTGATCCTATTACTGTATTGCAACAAGTAGCTATAGATGTAGTGTTTGAGATTTGATTTGGGTAATTCGCATAGTTTGGGACTCTACCGTAGTTTCAGGCTGTGAAAAGAAACTCACTTGTTATTGACAAGTGACGTCATATTTTTAGCGCCTCAGAAATTCGATTTTGTCAATTTTCTCGAAAACTACGCATGATAATCCCCCGCAAGCATGTCATCTTATTCATCTCCATGTCATGTATCAACTTTGCATGCTGTTTTGGTTAAGAACAAAAATTAAAATTTTAGAGATAATTGTAATTTTTGGCTCTGTCTTCTTAACTCGTATAGTGTAGTGTTCACTTGCTAGTGTCATAATGAAAAGCTTAGAAAGGGTACACTTAAGTGTCAATTTTATCTTAATAAGGGTCGTAAGTATCGTACAGCATCTGTAAGAGCCGTACACTGAAAATTCTTTAGATTCATGTTTTCTGTTGTAGAATAACATTATGATTGTGGTAAGTTGCATTTCATTATCTCCTTTCATTTGACACACAATCATAGTCAACGTCTTGCGAATAAAATCAGAAAAATAAACACACTGCTGAACCAGACTGCACTGTTCAGCAGTGTGTTTATTTTTCCTTTCACTTATGAATAACAAGGAAAAGAAAAATGGTGAATTTTGTGTTATTTTTAGTATGTCAGGCTCGTAAGTTTACAAGAAATGTGTTTTCCTCGGTTTACTCAAAAAAAAAAAAAAAAAACTGCATGTGAGGATTACATTTACCCATCCATGTCTTTATCCTTGTCTTTTTCTTTTTTAATGCTTATAATATTGTAAAACTGATTGGATGAAATTACTACTCAATGACGAACTAGTAGTTTCCGTTTTTTTTTCTTTCTTCAATATGAATTTATTGTGATCGGTCAGCAGGTAATTTCCATAAATTGTGCAAATATATGCAGCAATAGAATGAGATGTAAGAAACAGAAAAGCCGCTTGGCCTAGAAGGTACGATATTAAACAGTGTGTCTACTCAATTTGAAGACTGGCATTATTAGATAATATTGCAGAAGACAATTACCGTAATTGGCTGTTAATCTTCAATATATAACCATCTTTGTTGTATACAAACAATTGCACTTTCGTATAGTTTTTGAATTCGTTTCTGGAAGTCCTCTTGTCCGACAGAGTTGAGCTCTTTCCTCACAGTCCTTTGGATGTCCGAAATTGAATCAAAATGTTTCCCTTTTAACATGGAATGATTCATCACCAGTTATCATTTTTTTTGGTTCATTTTCGGCCAGTTGGACCTACACCTGACACGACGACCGGTCTTCTTTCTGCTCTGCTGTCAGACTGGGCCACAAGTCTGGAAAAAATCTTCCTTTTCTGTAGATCTTACCTTCACGATCTTCAGAACAGTATCCTTACCAATGTTGAAGTCCTCCGCAATTATTCTAAGGGACTGACAACAATTTCCAGCCAGCTTTTCCTACCTTTTTCAACATTTTCGTCAGTTCAAACAGTTACTGGACGCTGAGGTCTAAGGTCGTCTGTGACCGCCTCCCGACCCTCACGAAAACGACGATGTTCCTCGAGAAAGACGAGCATTGTTGTAAGCTGTTTGAATCATGTCTACTGTCTTCGTAGTGGTTTTGCCAAGTTCTGCACAAAACTTGATAACTACTCTTTCTCCACTTTACAATCCATAACGAACAAAGAAAATGCACTTCATTTAAATCACTGCAACTCAAAAAATTCGGAACATAAATTCGTGAATTCTTCACACAATGCACAGCACACTCGGTATTAAAAGCTACACACAATAACCGCTTGGTGGCTCCAGCAGTTATCTTACAGTGTTGCCAGTCTTGAAATTTATGAAACACACTGTATATTTTTAAAAAATAAACATCAATTTCTGTTTGTCTTCAAATTATTTCATTATACTTTGTAGTGTAGAATTACGTATCACTGTGTTTCAGCATGCAAGCATGTTAAGTAAACAACTTGTATAGACATAGTTACTTACAAAGACCAGGTGGGTTTGGGTTATTTAAAAAAATGCGGATCTTGAATTTCAGTGTCAGCGATAAGACCCTCGCAGTGCAGGTGGGCCCAGAGAAAAAGTGGTCTCCCGTAGAACAACCTCCAAACTATAAAACGAGTAAATACAAGCGATCGCAGCGAACTTCCAAGTAAGATTTTTTTTTTTTTATACTTAATAGTATTTTTTAATATAAAAACTTCCAGAAGTAAAGTAGCACTCTCGCTTGAGCTGCTAAATGGTTAGCAAGTTCTTAACAACAGTAATTTATAGAGTAGTCTTTGATCTTATTTCCCCAAGAACACAAGAACAGGTTTTCGCTATTGTGCTACGTTATAAGTATTCACGTGTAATTATTGACGTTCCCAGATTACAGAAATCAAGCAGTTCATTTTTTTATGATAAAAATTCCATTTTATTTCTGTAATGTTCAGCTAATAGCTACAGGTTGTTCTTTAACTTAGAGAATCAGCTCATCACCTTGTCATGATTTTCTCATTAGCTCTCCCTTCGACTTTTTCATAATATTGTTTAAACAGTTTCGCAAAGTAGGACTTAACCAAATACTAGAATAGAAGGTTATTGAGTGGCTTATATCTGATCGATTTTGAAAGCTATTCATTTATGAGAAACTTCGCCGTTGGCATTCTATTGGACCTCCAGCACTGTGGACTTGCCCAACATCGAAGTTTCCATTGGAACAAACTCCGGCGAAGCACGAACAAGGAAATTTGGTCCCACTCTTCTCTGCAAATGTCCCAGATACCAGCAAGATTGCGCAGACACTAATGTTGAAGATGTCTCTTTAACAGGTTAAAGCTCAGAAATCCATTGGACTGGCATCAAGTTCTTCGCAGACATGTCTGGAAACAGAGAGACGCGCATTGCTAATTCTTGTTTCATTTCCCGAAAAAAAAAAAAAAAAAAAAATCCAACAATATGAGTTGAAGTTTTGTCCATATGGATGCTCACGTGGTTGGCGTCCGCACCGAAGCATAAATGTCGTTATGTATTTCTGGAAGTATTTTGCGTTCACTTTCACGTTTTTATTAGCATTACCTTCGGCGTAACTGAATCTCGTAACTACCTTGGAAACTTTACCGGTGGTGGCTGAGTTGTAGCGTCTTTGGCATCGCTGTCACAGTATGCCACCGTCCGAATATGACCACTAACAGCGAGGTGAATGTATGCTTCGTCCACTGTGACGATTTGTCTCTCATTTGGATCCCATCAGATGCTTTTCACAGTTTCCTGGAGTTTGTGTTCCTCCTGCAGTGTGGCGTGGAAGCAGGTGGTGTGTTGTACACTGGTCTTACGGACGACCCCCAGTCGGAGACGCTTACGAATGGCTATGTTCACAGCTTAAGGTGCAAAATAAAATCGCTTCATCATTTGCACGTTGGGCTGGTGGAACCTTCTGGTACATCAATCGGCGGATCTCTGCAGCAGTGCAGATATTACTTTCCTTGGATAGTTCGAACCCTCTTCCTAGTGCTTTTCTTGGGCAATTGTTTCACCATAGGTTCCTGTTTTATACAAGAGGACACAATACTTTTCGCAGTAGATACGCCGAGTATGAATTCATTCTCCTGACATTGATTCGCTATGTTTATGTAGAAAAATGGTCATGGGTTGCTTTTCCGAGTAACGGTGTAATTTAGATGTCATTCGACGACACTCACCGAACACTACTGCTTAGTTACGACAGCCTACATGTCATTTCCCAGATGGCGGTGGCGTTTCTAATTCGGTCTGATATAAGCCGAACAACCTTCTGTAATGAGCCAGGTAAGTAATAGAAATATTCTTTGATTTCCATGTTTTAAAAAGTAGGATAGGATTAATTAGCACCCTATTTTTCTTAATTGTGTTGATTTCTTTTAATTTACAATTATATATTGTCTGTAAAATATATAATTTAAATAGTCTACATAGCCAGTCAAGTAATGTACTAGCATGATATGTTTTGATTCTAGTAGATTGACTAACTAAGGAATATCTTACTCTGTTTATGTTGTGTTGTCTGTCGCCTTGAAACGATTGGATCAATCTCAATACGGTTTTTGGTAGTGTACGATCTGTAAAGATATTAAATGATATTAAGAATTGAACTGTTATTTGTAGTACAAGATAACCAAGAAAGTTCTTGCCGTTTTTGATGTCCGATTAATCATGCGCTGACAGAGAGGAAACAAAAGGACGCATATGTCTGCCAAGCGATCAGGAGTTAGTCTGACCATGTGCCTTTAGCTACACGCATGTTGCGCACATACAGCAGTCGAAGAAAAAGAGAGGTATTGAAGCACCTGGTTCGCGTGTGTTTGTTGTATGACTTTAAAGTGAACCTATCAGGTGCTGCATCCAGTTGGCATATATGCTAGGCAATTGCGAAGAATGCTATGAACGAAAGAACTACCAGGCATTAGTTCCGGAAATCCCATTGGGAAGATGTGAACCTTTCTAATAAACCCCGCAGTGAACGACCACGTGTGTTGCGTGTGTTGAATGACGATGCTCTAAAAGCTGCCATCAAGGAGGAGAGTGGTCTAACGTGTGATGAACTTACAGAAAGGTTCCATGTCAGACTGCACCTACATGAGATAGAGAAGTCATACAAGTTAAGCAGTGGGTACCCCGCACATTGTCGGCAGCCAACAATGAACAAGTGACAGTCTATTCAGGGGCAGATTTTGGGGAGTGCACCGGAGCACGTGCACCCTCAGTCTGTTGTGAATATACACTATCTAAAGTGAGAAGCTAGCAGTGAAAATAGCAATACTTTCGGAAAATTTAATGTCATGTTTCCGTTTCGGGCTTAAAAGAAAGCGGAGCTTTGCAAAAGTAATAGTTCAAGTCAGTTCCTCTCTCGCACGGCCAAGTGGGGTACCTAAGGTCCCCCAGATTATTATTTTTTGAAATCATTTTGTGTGTTATTTTCTTAGGGGATTGTTTCGTTAGCTATGTTAATATTTTCGAAGTGTGCATATCTTCATGTGATGGTCATTCCCACGAAGCTCCTGATTTATTTGTTATTAGCGTTGCGGAACCTCTGTATACCTTCACGTCGCATAAAATTTTGTCTTCATTTTTGGTTATAGTGGGGGGACCCTAGGTACCCCATGAATATTAATAATCTTTATGAAGAATGATTAAGTTGCTGATAAAAGGAATTATTTACATTACGGATTACTCTAATTGGAGTCAGTTTCATAGTTCCCGTCAGAAGGTTTTAATAGAGGAACTTTGCAAGGAATTAGCTCTTCCACATATTGTTTACCGCTTGCAAGTCACTCCAAATTTATCACGGTAAGGTGTTTTATTCTTTTATTATGAGTTTACTTTTTAAGTTATGTAAATATTGCATTAATTTTTAAGAGAAAAATATTGACGTTTCTATATAATCAGTAGGAAGTGCATGAACGCGCTTGTTGTATAATCGGGGAGTTCAAGGTTCGAATTCCAGGATGGGCTATCATTATTAGAGATGCAAGGGCTCGGAAAAAAACCGGCTTTTTTGGAAAAAAACTCGGTTTTTTCTGCTTTGCTTTTTTGCTTGGGAAATTGTGGGCTTTTTTCAAAATTCTGCTTTAAATCGATAAAGCAGACTTTGTTTCGCTTCTCTATAACACAGAAAGTCATTTAATTAGTGGTTGATGCCGATAATAATATAAAACCTCGAAAGTAAACCATGAATTTCGAAAAAATATTTTAAACAATTTTACTTCAACATTTTTACATTATGAATTCCAAAGGATTAACCAATGTATATAATAAACACATTTTAACCTCCTATATACAAAAGTAAGCAGAGCTGGCAAGAACCACAGTTGTTTCTGAAAATGCCAAAAACCCGTTTTGGGGGGGCAGTTTAAACCAGGCTTTTTTGGGGTTTAAACCAGGTTTTTTGATTTAGATATTTTGCTTTATGTATTTATATTACATATTCACAGAAATAAGTTTGTTTCGCCTTGGTGTTATTATTCAACAACGGGGTTATGCTGGAAGAGGTCCCATAAGCTTAAAGAAGTCCGGTCAGTAAATTTCTTAAATTGAGAAACTCCCGCCCTAGCCATCGGGAAAATCCCGTCATTCTTTTAAATGTAAAACAATAACGGGAAAATCCTGTAAAATTTAATTTGCATGTAAAATTTAAAGGTCAACGTATTATAATCAGTACGCTAAAACTTAGTGACACACAATCATAGTCAACGTCTTACGAATAAAATCAGAAAAATAAACACACTGCTGAACAAAACTGCACTTATTTAATATAAAAACACATTTACAAGTGACGTTTCGATCTTCTATCCAAGATCCTCATCAGATGTGAGTGTACGTCTGATGAGGATCTTGGATAGAAGATCGAAACGTCACGTGTAAATGTGTTTTTATATTAAATAAGTGCAGTCTTGTTCAGCAGTGTGTTTATTTTTCTAAAACTGAGGTATTAAATTACAAATTTAGTATGTAGGTATCATTGAAAGTCCAATCCAAGCTAATGTTGGAAGCTAAGTAGGCAATCGATAAATTTTACCAATTTTAATCAATATATTTAAGCAACCTTCGCTTCTTTATAAAACAACAGGCATGCAGAAATATATAATTTGGTTTCGTTTTGTATGTTTAGGCTTAACATCCTTACGTAATACCGAGGTTATCAAGGGGAAGACTTTCGCTTAAAGTGACATCCGAAAGAGTACTTGGTTTACACATGAAAGAAGGGTTGTGGTTCGACCGAGAATTGAACATGGGACACCTTGATTAAAAGGTGAAAAGGAAATACGACTAATGCAGATGGTTTGACATGTGAAACGTCACCATGAAGTTCACACGATTCGCATTTTTGTTCTTTTAATTTTTTAGTTTAAACCAGTTATTAAAAAAAAAAAAAAAACAGCTGGTGTAAACGAGCCAACCCTAAAAGTAAAAACTTCTTTCAAAAAATACACAAATAACTAGCAAAATTGTATGTAGTATTTTTACTTCAAAATATTCCATACCCTCTTTTTGAAACAAAATAAAATTAAAATAAAACATAAGAGAAATACTTAGATTTGTATGATACAATTAAAGGCTGCACATGGTTCTGTATATTCTTGAAATTCTACAGTCAAGTTTTTTATAACCACCATCAAGGGCGCCCATCAGGGGGTTAAGGGGGCACTTGCCCCCCCTAGAGGAAAATGTACTTCAGAATATTGAAAATCCAATAGGATTTTTACATTAGTTACAGCAAAATTTGAAACTATTTTTGAAACGTCGCTTATACTTGCCCCTCCTTGGAAACCACAACATGGGCGTCCTTGACCACCATCAGGGTTTACCCAGTCCTCAAGTTTTCTGAAGTTTTAACAAGAGGGATTCAACATATCATTACGGAACAAAAAAAAAAAAAAAAAAAAAAAAAAAAAAAAAAAGACTACGGAATATATTTAAGTTAAGCTAAATACAAACGTGACTGAGTGGTTGGCTTTTGCGCTTCTATCGGGAAGTCCGGGAGTCAACCCAGCATTCGACCATTCTGACAAAGCCTTCCTTCATTCCATCTGAGAATGTAGAAATAGTGCGTGTACTGGCCGACTAGGAGTGTAGGAGTTGGCCGACTTCCTTTCTTATTGTTTTTAAATCGTTATTATTACTAATTACCAGCAGTGACGGTTTTGCGAAGGTTAGAGGATCGGTCTTTCGAACTGAAGCCTGTTCTCCAAAGTTGTGGAATGTCTAAAACGAACGAAATATCTATTAGTTATGCCTTTACTCATAAACTTTAAGCTCCCGTCAAATAAAAATTACGAATGTTTAGAAAAACTAAACATTAGTAGTAAGAAAACCCCTCCCAAAACACTTTTTAAATTCGCCACTGCTTCTCAGTATAAAATGATCTTCAAGGTTGTATTCGGAAGATTATTGCTAAACATATAAAAGAAACGAAATATTAGTTATGCCTGTACTCATAAACTTCAAGCTGCTCCCAAATAAAATTAGGACTTTTTAGAAAACGAAACAATCAGAGAAACCCCTCCCAAAGTACTTTTCTAAATCCGCTATTGATTATTTGTATAAATTGGTATTCAAGGTTGTATCTGGAAAATTATTGCTAAATCATTGCACAACTACAGTATAACAGAAATGTGGAAATACGGTTTGACGGACATATTGAAAAACGTATGCTTTGACGGATATATAGAAAAACGTAAGTTTAACTTTCGTGCTAGAAGCTGGAGTACTAAGCTCTTAGAAATGAAACACGGATGACAAACTAAAATGATCTAGAGAAGGAAAAAAATGTCGATAACTCAAAAGTTAAAATAAAGGTAAATAACCTGTAAAAATGCCCTCAAATACTACATTCTTCATGTTAGCTTTAATTCGTAAAATATGTACTCCATCCATCTTGATGGTGAATTACAGAGCTAAATATGGCATTCAGGTCGTGGAAATCTTATCTAACTATAGAATATACTATAAGAAAGCTATTTGGATAGAAAAATCATGAAAATGAAAAAAGCCAAAATTTCCAAAATTCTCGGTTTTTTTCTCAAAAAGCCGGCTTTTTATGTGAAAAAAACTATCGATTCAAAAAAGCCGGCTTTTTTGCATCTCTAATATTGAGACTTTCCTTCTTGTCTTCAGTCTCACACAATAAATGCCAAGAAGGTACCTTTCAGTAGAATTAGCAGTATGTCTATATGCTCACAAAAATAAGTGTTGACTGATTATACCTGTACGACAGAGATATACTAACAGGCAGATAGATATATAAACCAAACCACATGGCACAACAGTCATAAAGGGTTAAGGCCTGCCACATGGTTTTTTTGTGGGTGGCACGTGGTCAGCGTACTGCTTTTCCCAGCTGCTTTATGAGTTGCCCAACTTGGACCCAGGGTTGCCCACGGTACTCATTTCTGGAGGTTTCTTCTATTCACTCACCGGGAAACGAACCCAGGTCGCTAGATAACCAGTTGGACGCTCTACCGACTTTACTACAGGTCAGCTCAGATAGATATAGATATATAGAGAGGGTATGGATGGATGGGCGGAAGAACGTATAAATAGATAGGGAGATAGATCGAACTGACACACAATCATAGTCATACGTCTTGCAAATAAAATCAGAAATATAAACACACTGCTGAACAAGACTGTACTTATTTAATATAAAAACACATTTACACGTGATGTTTCGATCTTCTAGCCGAGATACTCATCAGACGTATACTGAGTGATACAAAAGCTCTCAAATGTATATATACTTGAGTAGTTTATTTGTATTTTTTGTATTTTTTGTATTTTTTTTTTTTTTTTTTTTTTTTTTTTTTGTATCACTCAGTGCACGTCTGACGAGGATCTTGGGTAGAAGATCGAAACGTCACGTGTAAATGTGTGTGTGTGTGTGTGTGTGTGTGTTTTAAAGATAAATCGATAAATGCAAATCATGAATTGTTTGCATATAATATATAAACATGGAGTAATATAGAAATAGTCTGCTATTATATAAAGAGAGATAGAAATGCCTTTCCTGAGGCTTTGATAATGTCTTTTGTTGGAGCACTCCTAAAATGTGTGTCTGATGATGAAACTGAAACAAAAACATAGAAGGAAGTGAAACGAGGAAGGTGTTTCATGTGCGACAGAAAGCAGGATACAAAGTCAAAGATTAAATGTGAAACCTGTTAAGCGATGGATATGTGGGAGGCATAGAAAGACTGTAACAATTGTGAAGTGTAACAACTGTGCATAAAATCTGAATGAAAAAGGGATAAATTGCGGGAAAAAAATATATGTAGTGAGACATACAGTATAGATAGGAACACAGAAAATGTATTACTAAAACTTTGTTATGGAAGCAATGTTTGGAGTTTCTTGTATATCTTACCAGTATGTTATCAAGTCAAAATAGACATATAGACACTGTAACAGGAGTTGTGTAAAGAAGAAAGGAAAGAAGAACAAAATTAATTACAATTTCTAATGGGGTTACTTAGGTCCCCCACTTCATCGTTTACGTCATGATTTTAAGCTTGGCTATGCGAGGGTTAAATTTGATTCAAATGTACTAGTAGCTATTGGTGCAACTCCCGTCAGAAAATCCTGGATCCGGCCCTGAGCCTATTTGTCTTTGGTCACTTGTGACGAAAAGTGAGTCCTCTGTGACACTCCCGAGCATACCAGCCATTGGTTGTTGCCATGTGGCCCTTTTCATAACACCTCAAGACCACCTCTATATCCGCGAAAGGTTATGCTCTCTGTATGGTGGAATTGTCGGCAAGTGGTGCACAGCGAGCTTCCTCCACCTGATCAGACTATCACTTCTGATCTCTACTCTCAGTAGTTGCAAAGGGTGCATTGCGGCAGAAGGTGCCGGCATTGGTGAATCGCAAGGGTGTGCTCTTCCTGCACAATGCCAAGCCACATGGCAAAGAGAATCCGGTAGACCATTCAATAACTTGGCTGGAAGACATTGTGCCATGCAACATATTTACCGGACCTTGCCCCAACAGATTACCACCTCTTTCATTCCCTCGACAACCACCTCCGTAAGAGATCCTTCGGAAATGAGGGATACGTAGAGAAAGCACTCACGGATTTTGCATCCACGACCGCCGAGTTTTATCACCAGGGTATTGTGCAGCTGTAGGAACGTTAACAAAGTGTTGGATACTGATTGAGATTACTTCGAAACGTAAAGGAACGTACTATCCACTGTATTGTAGAGACCTGCATGGGCCGAATTTTTCGGCCCGAGCCCAATCCAGCCCGAACGTACCTAGGCCCGGCCCAGCCCGGGCCCGAAAAATTTTGGAGATTTTCGGCCCGGCCCGATAAGTTTTTCAAAATTCTTGGCCCAAACCCGGCCCGGGCCCAATAAATTTTAAAATTTTTGGCCCGACCCCGGCCCGATAATTTAAAAAAAAATAGCTCGAGCCCGAATCTTTCTCAAAATTTAGTACTATTGACCTAACCCTCAGAAACATTTTCTAAACTCTGGTTCACAACCTGACGCTTGCCTCCCGAATGGTACCATTGCCTCCTAGAACTTTGCCTGTCATCGAGAGAACAAAAACTCCATTCCCTGCAACAAAAATCTAACTTAATTGATTTTTAGCATAAAGTGAAAATGGCAATATTGGTTAGCGACAGGCAAAACATTCCCACCCCTTCTTGTTATATTTTGAGTTCAGTGAAGGTCAAGGTCAGAGCTCAATTTACCGCATAATGCCGGCAATCCTCTATAGTGAAAGTGAAGACGCTAAGCAACACAAAGTGTAAATAGCTGTTGCATTCTTTGTAACATTTTTCACGGACACACTTCTTCAACGTTTGGCTTTATTCCAATTATCGTTTAACGAAAGTCAATAATTATTAAAGAATTGCAATTGATCGGCCCCAGCTCGGCCCGACCTGAAGATAAATCAGTGTCGGCCCGCCCAAGCCCGGCCCGGCCCGGCCCAAAGAAATAACAGAGTCGGCCCATCCAAGCCCGGCCCGTGCAGGTCTCTCCTGTATTGTTCCTTGTTTATCACGGCTCTAGAATGTCAAGAATTTTTTTTTTTTGGTTACCTTGTATATTAGAGAAAACTTTTCGTAACATTCAAAAGTTCAGTCTCATCTTCAGTTCTCTTCAAAGTTTGAGCCTCATCTATAGCTGCCAGTACAAAATACAAAAAAAGAGAAGTGAAGAAAAAAAATAAAAACTTATTTCAAGTCCGGAAGTTTGAAAACTAGCAAAGGACAACATTGTGAGAGTTTTTTTATGTACCTGATGGCCGCCATAATTGAAACTTTTGCTTTGAGTAATTGAATTATGGCTACCTGCAGATCCATTTATTCCTTTCTCTTGCTTCTCTTTCGTTATGTATTGGTATCGTCACCTGAAAGTGGAAACCCAATTGTCCAGAAACACAGTGAAAGTGGCATAGACGCTGTAGGTGATAAGTGAAATTCTCTTCTTAGTATATTATATTCAGATTGGTCCCTTCTGTATAAGGATAGATACATATTTTTCGTAATAAGTCCAGAAAATAAAGTTCTTTAAAAATAAGATAGTATATATTTTACATTTGCAAAAAATTAAGAAGTACGTATGAAGTAACCTATTAAGTAAACCTAAACTTTTTATAGTTAAGCAAGTGAGTTTCGTTTCACAGTGTGAAACTACGGTGAACTATCAAACTATGCGGATTCAATACTCAAACTTGAAGTAGTACATCTAAAACTACTTGAATAGTGGAACATACTGAATCTTTATCAAAAAGCCACTACTCGCTGTCTCTTACTCTTTTTGCTTTGTGGACGTTAATATTGAAACCGGAAGTGCTAATTGATGTCTACCACTTGTAGTTGGAATAGAGTAATAGAACGGAAGGTGAACATGTTCTTCCGGCTACTGAATCCATATCAAAAAGCGCTTGTTGCTATCTATTTTCGGTTTAACCATTATGCTATCAGTTTGTAACCGGAAATTGTAAATTTCCACCTCTTCCGGTTTGAACAGATAGCTAAAACTAGAGAGAAAACTCATTGTTGAGGCGCCGAATTTGTGTCAAAAAACCGCTTTTGCTCTATGAAAATAAGTATTGAAACCGGAAGTACTAGTAAATATCAAGTTCTTCCGAATTTGGTAGATTTTAGCAGATGGTAGTGATGTGTTCTCTTGAGACACTAAATCGATTGCTAAAATACCGCTACTCGCTATTACCGTTTTTTGTTATATGACTAGCAGTGTTAAAACTGGAAAATAGTTGATTTCCAGCACACTCTGTTTGAATAGAGGGTTTAACTGAGAAGATGAAATCTATTCTTAGGTTCCTGAATCGATTGCAAATAACCACTTTCGTATATCTTTTTCCACTTTTGCTGTATGGCAGTCAATATTCAAACCAGAAGTAATAGCTAATTTGAACCACTTCCAGTTTCCTTAGTGTCTTGCAGATAGTCATAATATGTTGTCTTGTGAAGCTGTATCATTTACAGAAAACCACTTCCTGCTTTTCTGTTACTGCTTTTTAGTTCTATGGCGTCTTCGGAAGCTAAATCGATTGTAAAAAAAAAAAAAAAAAAAAAAAAAAAAAAAAAAAAAAAAAAAAAAAAAAAATGCTTCTTAATATCTTTAACCGTTTTTGGTCACTGAAAATTAGAATTGAAACAAAAGTAATAGTAAATTTCAGCCACTTCCGGTTGTTACAAATAGTTATGATGTGTTGTCTTGAGACGCAGTCGTTTGCGAAAAACGTTTCTTGCTCTGTTTCCGTTGTCGTTCCATGACAGCAAACTTTGGAACCCTAAAGAGTTAATTTGAACCACTGAATCGATTACAAAAATCTCCTTCTTGATATCTTCTACCGTTCTTGCTGAATAGAAATCAGTATCGAAACCGAAAATAATAGTACATTTGAACCATTTCGGTTTTGGTAGTGTGTTGCGGATAGTCATAATACGAGGGCTATCCAAAAAGTAACAGACGTTTTCAAATAGAAAAGTAACAGAATGAACAAAGCAAATCGTATTATATACATTTGAAAGGTACACCCTTAAGCTATTTTTCCACATAATCCTCCATGCAAATTAAGGCGCACTCATTATACCGTGGCACAAGTTTTTCAATACCGTCCTGGTAAAAATGTGTCTCCTGCGATTTCAACTACTGGCTTACACCGGCATGTAGTTCGGCGTCAGTAATAAAGCGTTGTGTAGTGAGCCATGTCTTCATCGCTGGTAAGAGGTGGTAGTCGCTCAGTGCCAAATCTGGGCTGTATGGTGGGGGATCGAACACCTTTCATCCAAAACCATCCAAGAGCTCTCGGGGTACGCTTGGCCGTGTGTGGACGTGTGTTGTAAAAAAACAACGCCTTCGCCCTAAGTTTCCGATGGATTTCAATTGGCTTTTTTTCCCAACAGAAACGTAATCACAGATCGCAGCTTGCAAGAGGCGGGATTTTCTATTGTAGCACACATTGTAACATATCACAGAAAGCACAGTAAGAGCGTCACAGTTCTCACGCCACCACAGCTGGAGGCGTACTGAGTTTGGCAACGTTCTGACACCAAGATAGCGACTCTAGCCCCCCCCCCCTACTGCCGCAATAGGCCAAAACGTGTGGTACTGTGTAGACAGCCCTCGTATGTTGTCTTGAGGTGCTGAATCCTTTGGAAGAAACCGCTCCTATCTGTTCATTAACCGTTTTCGTTCTATGATGATAAACGTTGAAACCGAAAATGGTTAATTTGAACCACAGTGGAGATGAAGCAGATTTTTTAGACACTGAATCGATAGCAGAAAACCTCTTCTCGGTATCTCTTTTTATCTGTCGACAAATACATAGATGGACAGACGAACGAACGGACATAGGCGTTCTATAAGGTTTCCGACACTTATGCATAACATACTTTGGAATTCTAATGATAATAACGTATGAGCTCTTAATATGCTGGTATTCTTAATCTCCTGCTAATTTCTTTTCCTTAATTTACAGGAAATATCGTCTGACAGACCATCGCAGAATAATACTGAACTGCTACTGGTTATGTTCTTCTGACTGCATCCTGGTGTACTTTCACTTGAGAGTTCGTATTTTAAATAAATAAATAAACTCCAAGAGCATTCCCAGAACGAACTTAAAAAGAATTTTTTTTTTTTTCGAAGTTTATATGAAATTGTATATTAAATTTATTTAATTAACCAATGACGCAATAATTATCGATCAACACCAATATGATCTATTTGTAATTTAGGTTTCCGAGATATGATTCCTTAAATCTCCCGAAATCGGAACTTTTGTGGCCAATATCTCGGGAACGGTAAGAGTGACGCGAAAAATTCAATTATTTTGTTGATATAATTTTTGATGCTCTATCGAAAGGAGGCCTTAAAATTGAATGCAACACTAACATAATCTCTACGACTTACGGTTTCCAAAATGAAATGAGATGCATCTTTTAGTTTTACATTCTACGATTATTCTGGCTAGGCTAAAGGAGGCGATGATGATGAGAAATGAATGCAATGGTGGAATGAATAAAGTGGAAGAACCCCGAGAAAACCCACGCACACGTTACGGTCCCGAGATATGGCTTCCTAAATCTCCCGAAATCGAAACTTTTGTGGCCAATATCTCGGGAACAGTAAGAATGGCGCGAGAAATTCCATCACCTCTTTAGATAGTTTTTGAAGCTCCGTCGAATGGAAGAATCAAAATTTAAAAAAATAGCAAATAACATACAAACACACACCCAGAGAGACAGAGAATTCAGTAACGAGCTTTTTAAGTTCGTTGAAAATAGAAGATATGAATCAGAAATTCTAATTTTTTTTATAAGTTTCTTATATCCATTCATTTGTATTCTGAAGTGGAGGTTTGGTTTCCCCCGTACACCAAGAAGCAGTCAGAAGAATCATTGCTTCCTAAGAAGATCTGCTATACGATGTTTCCTGTAAGTTAAGGAAACGAAACAGTAGATTAAAAATAATAATTGCATCAACACGTAATAAATATTTTATTAGGGGTAGTTGGGGTAAGTGGGGACACATTTGCCAACGTTCAACTTTCAGCTACTATACCAGTAATAATTTTCGGATTATCAAACTGAAAGTATGGTCATATTAACCTTGGTTTGTACACTTGATAAGCATAGGGTCCATTTTGAAGCCATGTAAATACTTGTTCCACTATAATTTTTTTTTTTTTTAATCAGTTATTGTCCCTTCCCACATGTTAACACGGGCAATAAAGAAGAAAAAGTGGGGAAAGAGTACATGTTGTCTACTGCTGATAGGTCCAAGTTTCATATTTCTGCTGCAGTTCTAGCCAGTGATACAACATTTTGAAAATGGTACTGTGGCAAATGTAGTAAAAACAACTATAATGTCAATATTTCAAAAATCTGTTTTATTTTGTTCAAAAAACTCTGATATTAGAAATATTTGCCGGACATCATTTACTTATCCCAGAAACATTAAAGTAAGGAAAAATATGTGATTACAGTTTGCTCTGAGGCTTGATATTTGGTACGCGGAAAGTGGAGACAAACAAAATAAGCTTTAGTGTAGTACATATAAATAAAAAAAATAAAAAAAAATAAAAAAAAAGCTCCTGAGGTGGTACGTCTTGGAGTAAAGATCAACCAAATAGTGAGTACTAACAAATCTACTGATGCACTGATGCCTAACAGTTCTAAAAATGGACAAATAAGAATAAATGTAACCTACATCCTGAAGCCTATGTAGATTCATAGGTCGTTGCCTTAAAAAGTGATGACTATTACTGAGCATTGTAAGGCATTTAATACTAATCTACTTATAGTTTATAGGATACAAGTAGGGTCTACACAAAACAATGACTGCATAAACTAGATTTGTAGTCTTTAGCTTTGCCTTAAAGAAACGATAGTCGTTATCAATATCAGCTACAATAGAAGACTTAATTACGAAAGGCATCACACTGTCAACAGCGCCATAGAAAATAGCCCTTTTGTGTACAGTATCTACATCTTCTTGAAGTGGAAAACGAAATTGCATGCCAATTCATTCAAGGAACTTCATTTCGTAGACATTTTTGCTAACTGACTTAATGACTCTACCAATATACCAATTTTTCACGTAATCAGCTCCTAATGCATAATGCACGTGCTCTAAGCCAGGCATTGCACTGTCTTCATCATCTTCGATGTATTATCGGAAATACCTGCATCTGTGTCCGTGTCCCCACTTACCCTACAGGTGTAAAATTTGTGTCCCCACTTATCACACTGTACAAAAATGTGGGGTAAGTGGGGACACCTCAATTATACATATACTGACAAACATAATACAGGACATTCAATTTTTATGAGTACCTTATCACCTTTCTTCACCGTACAATGTTTTGCCCAGGTGCTTCTGGACAATTATCTCAGGATACCCAAACGCTTCAAGAACTACGAAAGTTGATCGCATGCTAAAACATGAACCTGTTTTTGACATAGGGGTATTCTTTTATATTCTTTATATTAGTTTAAACCACTCTACCAGATGAATGACACTATATCCACACTCTTCAAATTTGGAGGAATTGTTTTCATATTTTCTACCAGATTTTAGAAAATGCACCTGTCCTCACTTACCCCAACTACCCCTATTTAATACGTAAAAGTGCGTTAATATACTAAACTCTATATAAGGTTAAATCCATGAAATAAGTCTAAAGATCTGAGCAGGATGTATGGTTTTGTGTGTAATGCTGTAGTGTGTCCTAAAACAGTAAGCCTTATATAATTGTGTCATGAAACTTTTTTTCATTGCTCTGTACTTCTTTCCCATATAATTGAATAATGCGAATGGTTTTGTTATTAATTTAATATATTTCAATTAGATATGTCTCCACAGAACCTAGAAACTAACGATGAATGACCATTACTTTCAGTCACATTTTACAGTCAGCAACAAAACACCACTTTTTAAAATACGGTATATGTATCAGAGAGTATCAAAGTGTTCGTGCAATCACGTAAAAGACAACTGTGCATACATTTGAGACTATGATGGCATTAGTTCTTTTCCACTTTGTCGCCGTGCTTCATGACACATTTTTACCAGCAATCCTTCACTTTGCGTAGACCATTTCTGTAGTTGCTCTTTGTGCACAAAACCACATTTCTACTTCAAAAATGATCATCCCTGCTGTTAAAATGGCGTCCTTTGCGTGTTCACTGTTTCTAGAAAACGAAAGAAGTCACTTAGCACTAGGTCCTGTGAATATGGAGAGTGGGTCAGTGGTTGCTTATCCTAACTGCACTGCCTTTTCTATGAATAAATTGGCTGAACAAGTCGCTTTGCTTAACATTCATCGACGTTTGGTCTTCCGTTTCTCGTAACCGAGCAAGAAGATAAAAAGAATATTAACTAGTAATAGTTTGACCCTCTGGCAGGTTGTCAGTTATGATGATTCCCTGACACTCCCAGATCACAGACAGCATCACTTTGGCGTCAGATTCTTTACATTTTTGTCCTTTAGGAGTGGAGGAGGAGGAATGTTACCACTGTTTGCTTATTTTCTTTGTTTGCATAGCGTTAAACACTTGGCTTCACAGACCAATTCTTTCGGGTCCTCAATAGTCAGAAGCACTGTCTTTAAACGGATATTTCAAGAGCATCAATCCAACAGTTGTATACATATTAATGAATTTAAACTAAAAGTACAAATCGCTGAGGAAAGCAACATTTATTTAGAAAATAATAAATGTGTAACAGTTTTGCCAATTAACTGAACATATTGACTTCATCAGGTACTGTAACAAACAAGAGGGAGTTGCGTATAAATATGAAAGAACCTAGAAGCTAGTTGTAAACGCTGATTGGCTGGTTAGAGCGGACTCAGCCAATCATAATAGAAGGTGCCAAAAGTGAAACTAAACACCATAAATCCCTTTCCCTCCCTGGTCTGGCAGAAAAATAAGCTACAAATCAAGTTTTTCCAATAACTTTCCCCGCTGTTTGTCAATTTTAAGTACTGCATTCTAATTTATAACACAGGTTTGTACGTTTTCAATACATCTCGGGCCGCTCTGACCAGCCAATCAGCGTTTAAAACTAGCTTCTAAGTTCTTTTATATTTATACGCAACTCCCTCTTGTTTGTTACAGTGTCTGATGAAGCCAATATGTTATAGATTTATTATTTTTTTAAATAAACTTTACTTTGCCTACCGATTTCTATTCCTAATGTAAGTTGCTTAAGATAACAAAGCTAATATGGACCAGTTAGCTATACATTGTTCATCTGAAAGTTTGGTTGAATTACTGTCGACTAGTTTAAAAAGTTATGACAGTGAAACTTTAGTCCAAAGAACATTTTTCGGTGACTGTATAGTTCATTATTTCGGGTTATGGAAATGCCTGGGTCATATGATGTCTCCATTATAAGTAAAGGTATGAAAAATGAAAAACAGGAAACGTTGTTGGAAATAGTTGGTTTCCAATCGCATCAGCCGTTTGCAATCCACTCTGGAAACAAAGCAACGTTGCCAGTTCAGCAGTTTGTTCCCTTAGACCTTCACCATGTCAATAGTACAGCATTGTTGGAATACGAAATCGAGATGTTCTAGTTTCTGTCTTACAATAGTATGCACGTTTCCCTTGTGTTCCGTCTGAGCACCCTGCTGAACTGAAACGTTGTCTTTTCATTTAACATAGAGAACCATACCAGTGTGGAATCCAAACGACTGGCGAGATTGAAAAAAAAAAAAAAAAAAAAGTATTTTAAATTGACAGGCACTTACTTCCAACATCTAACCTCTTTTTCCATTTTCTTTTTCGTACAATTACTCACAACAGAGTTGGCCTGTAGCCCTAGACTTTTGGTACACACTGTATATATAAGATACTTTCTTAGTTCAGAATGTCCTACTAACTAATTAATGATGATTTAATGAAAGGTTTATATGTTTACGAGAAGAAGTCGGAAAATAAATTTCTTTTCTTTATTTTTCTTCGAGAAATCGTAAAGCAATGGGAAATACGACATCGGTTCATCGGCTAGCAGAAAGTTTGAATGAGCAGTCCATTCTGTTCCCAGCAAGTATAGAGGTTGGATGAATGTTTACTAGTATTGTCAAACATAATTCAAGTGTGCTCCTTGGAAAGACTTAACCTTCTGACACCTGCCTTTTGGATAATGCAAAATCACACTCGACGCGAGCAACTCCAACTTATCCTGCCACCCTCGGTTGAAAGTGCGTTGCTCATCCACCGTACAGTTCCGACCTCGCACCTAGTGTTTTTATATCTTTCTGGCATTATAGGAGGCTTTCAGCGAAAGGCATTTTAGAATCAAAGACGAAGTGAAGACAGCTGTGTGTTCCGTTTGCAGCACAGGCCTTTTTATATATATATATATATATATATATATGTATAAGGGAAGTTTGTAAACCTTATAGTAGAAGAACAAATACATCAACATCCTTGACTGTTATTGGAAAAATAAAGTAAGCCTTGCTTATTATTTTAGTACATATTTGTCTAGTATACACAGACATCTGTCCATAGCCTCCAGGAGAAACTTATTTTCCGACTTAAGCTCGTATGCTGTTTATGTATACATTTTTGTATATATCTAATAATAACATAAACGCATTTGATCTTATACATTGGCGCAGGTCAGACTACACACTTCATGCAGATTTCACTTTTTTTAAAACATGTCTGTACATTGTCACTGCTCTTCATTGTTTGTGTTTATTTTTATTTCGTTTTGTATAGGGAAACAAATGAGTATGAAGAATGTCGTTCAGAGAACGAATCGCCGAACATGAGCCCAAGACATGGAAATTCAGTATCCAGCCAAGATACGTTCCTTGAGAGTAATGAACATGACCATTTAAGAAGTTCGAAAGAGGAAAGCTTCTATTTGGCAGAGAACATGAGCCCGGAACGTGGAAATTCAGTATCCAGCCAAGATACGTTCCTTGAGAGTAATGAACATGAGTATTTAAAAAGTTCGAACAAGGTAAACCTCGATTTGGCAGAAAACATGAACCCAGAAATTGGAACAGTGTCCAACCAAAATATATTCCCTGTGAATAATGAACATAAGTATTTAGAAAGTTCGGTCGAGGAAAACTTGGATTTGGCAGAAAACATGAGCCTGGAACGTGATAGTTCAGTATCTAGGCAAAATATATTCCCTGTGAGTAATGAACATCTGCATTTAAGAAGTTCGAACGAGGAAAACTTGGATTTGGCAGAGAACATGAGCCCGGAACATGGAAATTCAGTTTCCAGCCAAAATATATTCCTTGTGAGTAATGAGAATGAGTATATAAAAAGTTCGAATGAGGAAAACTTCGATTTGGTAGAGAACATGAATTCACATAATGAATTCAATGCAGAAAACTATAGTGAAGTAAACATAACCCCGCAAAAAGGGAAGGAACGTTGTGAAACTGCTGATCATGTATGCACATTATGTGGCCAGATTTTTCGAGAAAATGTCAGTTTTTTCCGTCATGTAAAAGATCATGACAGTACAGAAAAGTACTTGTGTTTTCAGTGTGGAAAAACATTTAGAAATACAGATAGGTACGATGAACATTTAAAAGACAGAAAATACGGTTTGTATTGTTGCGACAAATGTCCCAAAACTTTCCTAACTGCTTGTCTGTTTTCAAGGCATAAGAAGAGTCACGGAGGAAATGTTTCGTATAGTTGCATCGACTGTGATCAGAAGTTTACCTCGAAGCATGTCTTGAATGTTCACATTCGCATGGAGCATTCGACACGTTGCTTCTACGTATGCTCCCTCTGCGACGAGACCTTCATTTATCCTGTTGCTTATAACGTGCACCTGATGAAACATGAAGGCAAAGACGTATTCAAGTGTGCATGGTGCCCTTGCATTTTCGATAACAATTCCACTTTGGTGGATCACATTTTCTCGCATCCAGAAGCTAATAGTTACGTTTGTGGCGATTGTGGGGATATGTTCAGATATCCATCTGAGTTCACAAAGCATAGACATCTTCACAACAAAGATGGAGAATATTTTAAGTGCAATTTTTGTGCAATGACCTTCGCGGATGACGGATTGTTCAAGGAACACATCATACAACACAAGACGACCGAATTTACTTGTTGCTTCTGCAAATCTCGTTTCTTTTCTCGGAAGCCAATTTTAGCACATATTGAAACCCACGTAGTGGACCAAGTTGGTAATTTTTGTGTGTATTGTAAGACAGAATTTGTGTGCAGAGGGAATCTGAAGAAACATTATATCGATTATCACTCAACGTGTAAACCATATTCATGTGGTGTTTGTGGCACGAAGTTCGCGGAGGTGAAAGCATTGAATCGCCATGTGCTAGCGCATAAGAAACCGTACCGGTGTCCCGAGTGTGAGGAATGTTTCTTAAGTAGGTGGTTTCGTAACAAACACAGGATGAAAAAACACAGCAATGTAAGTATGGCCAAATGTGTTTCGTTTTCCAATATTTCGACCCTCTTTTATGATTGCGATATCTGTAAGCGAGAATTTTCAAAGTTACAAGAGTTGGAAAGACATATTATTATGACACACACAGGAGATGCAGAAAGTTACGTTAGTTTAGATTGTAATGACCATTTAGAAAAGGATGCCATGGACGCTGTGCCACAATGTTTGACTCCACAGTTGGGAAATGAGTTCAAGTGTGAAATTGTCAACGCCGCGTTCACTAGTGTAGCAAATGATAATGGAATTCTAGGCTTTGATACCAGTCAGACTTCCGAAACCCTCGCTCCATATAAGTGTACTAGATGTTCGATCGAGTTTTCATTCAAATACGAATATCATAATCATTTGCTGGTCCACTTAGATGAAGAGGACGTCGACGATGATGACAGTAGAATAGATCATCATATGAATGGTCTATTATGTATGAATAATACCTACCAGGCGAAAAATAATGATCGTAGCGAGGAGTGTGATAATTTAAATATTAACTCAGCTCTCGAATTCAAAGAAACTCAAACCATCTGCAATGGTGGATTCGGGGCTGATAATAACTCTATAGAACATAATTCTTTTAATAGTGACCATGAAAGTATGAGAATCGAGAAAATCGCTGCTTCAGAAGTTGTTCATCAAAACGATAGCATACAATGGACTAAAGATATGAAAGGAAGACGTGATGTTGAATCTGCTGCTGCTATGAAAAGAAAACCACCTAAAACTTTCTTATGTAATGTGTGTAACATGCACTTCTGCTGGAAAGCTCTCTTAGATGAGCATGCCCTGTCTCATACTGAAGCAAGTGGAAATGAAGAAGATGCTACTAGCGAATCAAGTAGTAGTGAAAGACGGTTTTCCGTTCGCTGTCGTAAACGGAAATCTCTATCGATTATCCATGACTTTGGTATTTCTAGTCAAATGATTTCTGTCCCTACTCGGTCGTCGAAGATTAGAAAGAAGCATGCGTATGCAATCAGTGGACGAGTAGTGTTTCGTTAACTTTTATCACGTGTTGCATGACGAATTGGACAGCTTGATATAAACACCAAATATAAAGGAAATTTTCATAGTGTGTTTTTTCTAGAAAAACTTTCCTTCTCTTTAATGTACAAAATATCACAAAACACCTTCTGTCATAGTACTTCGAACATTTTGTAAAGAAGGCTGAATATGTTGTTGCTTGTAAAATTATAAATATGCTCTATTTTGAAATGTAGATATTGTTAGGTTGCTGATAATTTTGTTGTGTATATCATTGTAAAGTCTGGAGTAATAATTTGTTATTTTGTAATTTAGATAATCCATGTTATTAGAAACTAAAAGAAGCTTTAAAATTAAGTTTGAAAGCATTCAAATTGTACAGTTGTACTGCTTATTTAGTTACGTAGTGTTAAGCCAAAGTGATATAATTATTCGATATATTATTATTATTATTATTATTATTATTATTATTATTATTATTAGCAGTAGTAGTAGTAGTAGTAGTAATAGTAATAAGTTATTCAAATATGACTGCAAGTAATCAGAAATACGTTTTTTTTTTCCTCAGTTATTCAAATATGACTGCAAGTAAACAGAAATACGGCTTTCTTTCGCATTAAACTTACTTGATTCCATACAAGAAAATCCAATTGCTCTGAACTTAATTATAATTATTACTCAGTAGTTATCTAACACATCGTAGCCTTCGGAAAATCCACGAATGTTTTGGGCACAAAAATTAAAATTATTATTCTAGTTTATGGTATTGTTCTTCTTTAAGCTGTTAAACCTGGAACACACAGCAAATGAAGGAGCTGTAAACGTAAGTGGCTAAAGTTGTACATTATGTATGGAGTGTAACTTCCGTAAAGAGCGATATAAACAAACATGTAGTTTCTTTAAATTTTATTTCACGAAGCTCTATAAAAAATAATGTGCTTTTACCCCTGAATCAGTATAATGTAATACAATAATGAATATTTCATATTGCATCAGTATATCAGGATTGAGATTCAGAATAATTTTCATACTTCGCAACTTACAAATTAATAAACCCCTGCACGAAGGAAAAATTTGTGAATAATAAGCATATCTTTAATTTTGGGACGGCTTTTGGGGCCACGGTAGCTCAGTGATAGAGCGCTCACTTCTGGAACGCTTGTCGATTTCAATTCGCATCAGGTAGATTTTGTGGTGCACAAACACCATATTGGTGGGCTTTCTCGCACTTTCTTCATTCTATTTCATTATCATCATCACTCGGACCATTAAAAACAAAAGCAAGACGATAAGTAAATATACAAAATGTTTAATAAGTTAATTAAAATTTAGTTCGTCTCTTGCAAACCTGTTTATGCGGAAGTGAACAGAAGTTAGTTAAGAAAATTATAAAACGATCCGTAAAGCTGTGCAAAAAAAAAAAAAAAAAAAAAAAAAAAAAAAAAAAAGTTACCAATAGAGACATATTAACACCTCTTCCTCCACATAGAGCTTGAAAGCTGATAAAGAGTGGGCATTACTATTATTATTAGAATTAACCTTACTGGCATATGTTACTTGAATGTATTTACACAACACTGGGTGGTGCCCTGTTGTGCTGCTTGTTTTGTGAGGAGGAGGTTGGAGTGGGAAGAAGAGAGATATAGATGAAGTATCATTTCCAAATCTGCAAAAAGAAGAGAGAAACAGACAAAGTATCATTCCCAGACCTGCAGAAAGAAGAGAGAGGGAGACAGACGACGTGATATTCCCAGACCTACAGAAAGAAGAGAGAGATAGACGAAGTAACATTCCCAGGCCTACAGAAAGAAAAGAGAGAGAGACAAAGTAACATTTCCAGACCCACAGAAAGAAGAGAGAGAGACAAACGAAGTAACATTCCCAGACCCACAGAAAGAAGAGAGAGACAGACAAAGTAACATTTTCAGAGCCACAGAAAGAAGAGGGAGACAAACGAAGTAACATTCCCAGACCTGCAGAAAGAAGAGAGAAACAAAGTAACATTCCCAGACCTGGGCAATGAAGAAAACACAAAAGCGACCCTTGTTCCTGCGCTCTAAATCTCAAATGCTTTGTCTGGATGGAATAAAATCAGTGTTGCATTTCTCAGTAAAATAACTATCGATCGGGCAAAGAATTGAAACACAATAAACTATGGATTTAAATCCAAAAGAGTTGTTAGTTTACTTCATAAAAATTTTCGCCTTAGGTATATTTTAAATCCTTGTTAAATGTTGTTAGGGGAAGGTGTTAATGGTGTTATTGTCATGTTATTGATGTTGATATTTTTGAATGCTAACGTTAAGCTACAACCTGTAATTCCATTCTTGTTAATATTAAATAAACTCCATACTATACTGTAATTACTAAAGAACTTTTCTACTTCCATTTCACCCATCCTTCAAGTACACACCAGTTAATAATTATCAGAACTGGAAGATCGCGTCAAAATGACTGGGAAATAGAAACGTTTAATATATTAAGAGGCCTAATCACTGAGAAATTAAAATAACTGCTAATTTTACAGTAATTACGTGATATCTTCAAGTAGATGAAAGATAATTGAAGTGTGAAACAAGAGCGCGCTAAATAATATTATTTTGCATGAGGTACCATTATAATGAGTCCCCTAGTAGCTTTCCGTTTGCAACCATTTAGAAACTCGAAAACAAATGCCAATTTTCTAAATGGCGGAAATCGAAAGCAGATAAGTGAGTCCTGATAACGGTATCTCGTGGAAAATAATATTTTCCAGGGAGCTCTTGTTCCACTTTTCGATTATCTCTCATCTATTTGAAGATATCACATAATTACTGTAAAATTAGCGGTATTTTAATTTCGCCGCAATGGGACCTCTTAACTATTACGCACACAGCTAAAATTCTATTATTTCTTCTGGCATCTATCAAGGAGTCTCTTAGAAAAGTGAAAAAGTACTTATTTATATTCTTTATTTTGGAAACTAAAATGTTATGGAGGTTCAATCAGATTTTGGAATTTGCCAATTTTGCAAATCTTATTTGCACTATGTAATAATAATGATGAATTTACGTATAAACAGAGCAACTTGCCGTTATTTTTTAATAGAATGGTGCAAAAGTAAATGAGAAAATTGTATTGTTTTTTGAGAGCTGCAGTATAAATATTATGGATAGGTTGTGTTACCAGTGAAACAAATAGCACGTTATGAGTCAGTTGAAGTAAATATGTAAGTAAATACTTAATAATGACTTGTGTTGTTTCTGTTCTGAAAAACAGCTTCAGTTGTGACGAAGAATATGCATGAGTAAAAAGTGAGTCATGAAAAACTTTTGTCTCTATACTCGTTAATCATTTCCTGTTCTGTCATGATTGATTATTTTCATGCCCGTATGTGCTCGTCTCGTTATAAATGCATCGTGTAACCTAAAAAATATCAGTGACCAAGAGCGCCCATATTGTGGTTTCCAAGGGAGGGCAAGTATACGCGACATTTCAAATATAGGTTCAAATTTTGCTGTAACTAACGTAATAAATCAATTGGGTTTTCGATATTCCGAAGTACGAGTTCCTCTAGGGGGGGAATTGCCCCACCTTGCCCTCCCTGATGGGCGCCCTTGTCAGTGACATGTAGCTTTATTCGTATTTGGAACAAAGCCTTTACAAGCTTCTATTAATTTACATTTTCTCTGATATTAAACATATTTATGTATATGAGTTGTGTTCGTGTTCTTAGCGATGGAGGAAAATGTAAGAGCATGAATTTATTCTTTGGTTTAGTGAAGTAACTCGGTATAACATGCATATTCCCTTGTATACCCAAATGATTAACTCACGTATCATTGTGTTCGAAACTACTTGTCAGTCCTCTTCTCTGAAAGGGCTTGTAGTCGGAACCATACGCAGGATGTTTTAATACATCTCAATTTCCATCCATGTGTAAGAGTATAAGATTCTTCAAATAGAAGTGGATCCTCATCTTTTAAAACAAGCCTGTTCCTTTGATGCGCATGATGGAATTCGATTCTCGGTGACAGCACATAATTTTGAGGGAAGTAGGATGTACTTGAATTAGCTGAGAGCTAACGATAGATTTAAGAAGTTAGAACTAGAGGCGTTAGGATTGGGGTAGCTAAAACTCTTCATGGGCTAGGGACAGCCAACATTTATTTACACTCACGAGTTTAACTTTAAGAAATATAATCTTGTACTCCTATAATCTAGTTAAATCCATCGGAAAACTATCATTACGAAGATATAGGGGCAGACGGGAGGACAATGTTAAGATGGATCTCGCAGAAATAGGAATACAAAGTAGAAACTGGATCAAGTTGGCTAAGAATAAAATTCAATGGAGAGCTTTTGTGAATGCGGCCTTGAACCTTCGGATTTCATAGTCCATAGAGTTAGTTACTTAGTCCCTATAATTCAAATAGTAACAAAATGGTCAGTTTATTGAAAATCATTACGAAATTTATAAAAAGCAAAATTTATAATCTGATATTGGCTGGGTGAACCGAACAAGTTTAAGTGAACTGTACCAATTCATGTTCTTGGTTTTGTAATCACGGAATCCCTGCTTTTAATTTCAGTGTTGAACATCCGGACGTTTTTCTTTGTTTTTAAAAAATCTAAAAGTTTCAAGAAACTACTACTAGCCAGGATAGTATAGTATGTTTATGGAGGGCTTCTCTATTCCTCCTCCAAAACTAAAAACAACCTGTTGTGTTGCTATGCTGTAAAAGACTTCCCGGAAACTAGGAAATTTATAACAAAATTGTACCATAATAAATTTCGAATTGTCATATACTGTACTATAAGTCGATGTATTTGCCCAGAAATATGTGCCAGTATTCAGGACAAGGCAAAATAAATTTTTAAAAAAGACACACGATAAAATAAATTAAAATATTCATTGTTTAAGAAAATTAAGTACAGGTTTCAAAGAAATATTAGAAACTTAAAAAAATCCATCAAAGAAATATTGAAAGTATAGAAGCTGTTTGTAGTATTTTCTGATTTTGGACAATAGTGTCACACAATACGTTGCAGTTATATTTTATATGTAGACAAATTTTTAATTCTTTCTCTGTGATCTTGAAGGTAACTTTCGAATCTAGCTTTTACCTTGACTATTTACCTTTTTGTGATTAAGATAGGCATGCTAGGGTAGTTGATGTTAGAAAGTATTACCGTAATCGCATTTTGATTATTACTGTCCTGCGTTTGAGTGCTATCATAATTTTAGAAAAAGTGAAAAAAGAAGAAAGAAATATGTTGAAAGCATGTGGAGCCCCACTGGTATATATTTTTCAGTACTTGTCATTATGAGGGAAAGTGCGATTTTAAGACAAAGACCTTTTTTTTCTTAACGTATGATATATTTTCTGTGTATTTCTGTGTACTCCGCATAGTAATAAGCTGATAATATTTAAGAAGTGTTTACTTTCTCTGTAATGTATGAGTTTTATTCTGTTACGTTGTAAGCGTAAACTAATGATTACTACAAATGTTTTCACAGATTCTCTAGTCTCCGCTATTTGATTCTATATCCCATAAAATATTTGTTTATAGCGCCAACAACAGTTTTTTCCTTCTGAACAACAATGAATATGTTAAAGAATGTGGTGAAGTGGCAATTGTCCCATTTTATGTATTATAAATTTTGAGCTTAATGCAGAAAGAAAGAAGGGGCTCCTTTTAGAATTATGTCTTGAATCTATCAATGTACATTACATATAAAACTAATTACTTATCAAAAGATAGGGGCGTAGGGCGCAGTAATAATGGCGACAGCTAAGGCAAATTCGGTGCCCCTGAGTGCCTGGTCCGGGAGCCCAGGGACCTTTCCCAGGTGTGCATAGGACTACCCACTCTAAATTTTGGCAGAGGTACCTTGGCCCACCACGTTAAATTTTGGAAATTGAAAATTTAATTTAAAATTTTTAGTTCGGAAAATTTTGGTTTGAGAATTTTTAGTTTTCCAAAATCTTCGAGCTCAAAATTCTCAAACCAAAGTTTTCAAACTAAAATTTTTTAAATCAAAATTTTCAAATTTAAAAATTTCAAATTAAAATTTTCAATTTCCAAAATTTAAGAGTGGTGGTCCTAGGTACCCCTGCCAAAATTTAGAAGGTCTGCCAAAGCACCCCTGCGAAAATTTAGAGGGAGTAATCCTATGCACCCTTTACCATGGGGCACAAAATTTGCCTCAGCTGTCGCCATTACTACTGACGCGATGGCGTAGCAATAGAGCACTCAATTGTAGTGCGAGACGTCCTTGGTTCGACCCAGGTCATGAAAGTCGGTGGTAAATTCCATCATGTCTGGATTTTCACGGGTTTTCTCGTTTCCTCTGTCATTCCTACTGCAGTAGCTCTTTCATAGTCATCACCTTCATTAATCGCCCATCTCCTTTAGCTTGCAGGCTATAATCGTGGAATGACATTAGAAATTTCATTTGGTTTCATTACCAGAAGATGATAAATAAAACATTATAACATTACATTAAAAGGTACTTTCTTAGCACTTTCGTTAAAGAATTTGTCGGTTAGGACAGAAAAGTAGAAAAAAGAATAAAACAAAAGTAACTGCCGCAAATTCAGTTCAGCAAATGGTGGAATGCAATACGGTAACGAGTGGGATGTTTTGCAGTTAGCAGTTATTTTTGCAGTGGGATGTTTTGTTCTTTCTTTGTTTTTTTTTCTTTTTCTTTCTTTCTTCATTTCTTTTTCTTTCTCAGCGGACCGCGGTGGCTCAGTGATAGAGCGTTCACCTCTGGTGCATGGGGTTCTTGGTTCGATCCCAGTTCAAGCCAAGTGTGCTTTATGCTGGACAAACACCATGTTCGTTGGTTTTCTCGGGGTTCTCCCGTTTCCTCCCATTTTATTCATCCCACTATTTTCAGTCATTTCTCATCATTACCGTCTCCTTTACCGTCATCAGTCAGCATAACCATGGGACATAAAACGTAAAGGTTTCTTTTCTTTTCTTTTTTCTTTCTTTTCTTGCATTTTTTACGATTTTTTTTCCCTTTCCAACTTAAGAACTATTTATAGAAAGGCTTCGTTGAATTTCGTGGTAAGTAGTTCGTTTTCCAGGCTCACTTTCGAATGTCTTTGTTCCAGCTACTATAATGCACTAAGAAACTTTCCTAGAAGATGAGAGAGTGAGCATTTGATTGCAACTAGTATAACGTAAGATACTTGTTTTTGTCAATATAGAGATCGGATATTTTCACTCTTTACATTTCATATATGTTTCTGAGCGAAACTTTGATTTCAAATTGTTAACCACTGTGTGTTTCTCTATGATTTATTCTAATTATTTTAGAAACACCTCTGAAGTTCTAAAAAAAAATATTTTATTTTTAAAGTAGATAGTTGTTCCTTTCAAGTAGTAAAATATAATGTCGACATGTATGGCAAAGAGGGGGCATGACTTTCCGATTCGTACGCTCTATGCTTGATATTACAGCTTTATAGATAGCAAAGTAGCACACGCAAAATCTGTTGGAGAGAATTTTCATTTTCTTAGAGGGATTGGTTCATGTCTCGTTCTCGTATGTAAGAGAGTTTAAAATAAAACTCGTGCTATATCAAATTAACAAGGATATTTTTTTTTTAAACAACTCGTAAAAGAAAAGCAAAATTAAATTTTGAAGTACATAGCGGTCTGTCACTTCAGAACTGCTAGAAATGTAGTGGAAAGATTTTCTGAGCTGACAGTTGTGGTCTTAATATACGACGCCATATAAATCGGAAATCGTAATATAATCCTAACACATTTCTCAGTTGCACATGATATCTCGCTCTCAGCCATTCCTTGAGGATTCAAAACTGGCGAGGTATCATCATTGCGGATGTTCCTTTATTTTTTATTTTCTTATCCTTTGTTTCTTAAGTAAATGAAAAAGGGAGGAAAAAAAGGAAAGGGAAGGGAAGATCAGGGACAACCACAGACAAGGGATTGACAAACAAAAACAAAACAAAGCAAAAGAAAATCAAACAAACAAAAAATAAAAGCAATTAAGATTTTACGATATCTTAACTCAAATTTTAAGGTGTTACTATGTGTTATGTTGTATTATGTGTGTTCTGTTTTTTTTTTTTTTTTCGTTTTTTTTTATTCTACATGTGTTAATATGTTACTTTACTTTTGGTCATCATCTTCTTTCTATGTTTTCCACTTTGTATGACTATTAGATTTCTCTCTTGTGTGCTTTTCTATTTGTTGTTTCACCTCATTCACTTATTAATCATCTTATTGATAACCTAACCTGTAGTCACTAACCTTTATGATATATTCAAACTCTGTTTTTTAAAAAAAGAAATCTATTACATTAAAAAAAAAGAAATTACTTTTTTTAAACTTATCTTTTATTGCTGCGAATCCAATCAAATTCAAAGGGCGAAAACCTTTAATTTGAGTGTTATCGAATCTGGGTTTTTTACTTTGTCGGTTTGCTATTAATCTAGTCAATCCATTCTCAGATCAGCCTTAAAACTTCATTTTTGAAGTGGGTATTCAGCCGCTATTATTGTAATTCGGCAAGTCTATATATATATATATATATATATATATATATATATATATATATATATATATATATATATATATCGGGTGAACCTGGTAGATGTGCAGAAACTCCGGAAGGGATTCGTGTCATCAAAAGAAGACATAAAGTCCTCTTGCATATTGTCGAATTCTGCTTCGTGTAAGAGTGACAGGGTTACCAACTTGGAATCGAAAATCGAATACTGGCAATTGGAACGACACAGAAAGATGTGCACATACTTCGAGAAGTGATTCGTAACATCAAAAGAAGATAAGAAGTCCTCTTGATGTTCTCGAATTCCGCATCGTATACGCTGTGCACGTCTTTCTATTCCGTTCCAATTGTCATGATTCGATTTTCGATTCCAAGTTGGCACCCTGTCACTCTTACACGAAGCAGAATTCGACAATATGTAAGAGGACTTTTTGTCTTCTTTTGATGTCACGAATTACCTTCCAGAGTTTGTGCACATCTTTGAGGTTCACCCTGTATATATATATCTGAAAGCACCATGACGTTTGAAGAAGGTATTATATTACATAGTATCTAATGCTATAGTCTCTTCCCAGCTATTTAGGCTACTTCATTGCCACAACTTATAATATTTACTTCAACTGTCGTAGATGATAATTAAATACGATAATTAACTATATCCTGAATGCTATAAAGTGGTGAAACTTTGGGAAGTGGTTTGGCTGGAAGTTTTAAGTGAAATATGATCATCTTTGCTTCGGATCTAGAAAATACGATCGAACGTAAGGAACTTCGCTTACGCAAATTCTTTCCGTTATGTTTTCTTTGCCCCAAAAACGACACTGAATATTAAATGCTTTATATGGAGCTGCTCTCGTCGGTTTCTAAACTATTTGAAGGATAGAGAGCTTTTTCGGAAAACCGTTTTTTCCTAAGTTTCTAATTTAAATAAATAAATAAACTACCATAGTCGGTTTTAAAATTTGCAATTCCAGTCTGTTACTGAAGTTAAAATTTTCACCGTTTTATATAGTTTTCATCATTTAGTTATCATAGTATTTAACATTTTGAGAAAATTACGCTGCTCAAATTTAGAAATATTAAAGTAATGACATCCATTGTATTAAAATGATTTTTAAATCACATTTTATGTGTAATTTTAGGGCAAAGAATGTATTCTAGAAAATATTGTTCTTCATTTTCTTATGTACATTCCGAATTTGATTCAAATTACCATTTTTTAACTCGTTTTCCGGTCGGATTTGGAAATTCAAGATGACATCATTAAATTTGGCATATCCAATTCCATGTTATATTTTTGTTGCTTGACTTTATGTAATATCAGCTGAATGTTGCTTTGATTATATATATTTCTAAACCTTATATTCTAAATTTCATATCTAAACTTTACCATTGGATCTGATAATACTTTTTGCGTTTTTTACAAAATATGAGTCGCGCATTTTATGGATTAAAATTTTGCTTCCTGTTTTAAAATTATACTGATAATATTTCTGGGCATTATACGATCCACTGGCGGTTTTTACTTCTGCGGCGGTAACCCTTAAAGTTTTAAGTCGCAAGAAGGCGAGAAAGCACAATTTTATATTAGAAACCTTGCAACCTTGCAAGTATTCATCTATTCTACCACTGACGAAATCTTCTGATTTTTTGTTTTCCGTGCATATTAACTTCTAGTTTCTCCATTGATTTGCTAAAAGTACAGAGTTAACAGTAATTATACTTTAATTTTTGTGCATTTTGATTTACTTTGAAAACATCCATTTTAGTTATTTATGTTGTCTTTCTCTTTTGGTTTTGATTAGGAAGAATTCTAAGATGGCTTATGTGAAGACTGAAGTGGACAGGATTAGTGTTCCGCTAACTATACCCAACAAAGCAGATGGGAAGAGTCGTGCAACAGTGAGTCAAATTGTGGAAAAACAAAATTGTGAATTGGATGTCAAGATTAAGAAGGAAGATCAAGACAGACGAAAGTCCAACAGAAACAAATTGCATCCGCTGCAAAATAGTGAACAACTCGTAAATTTAGCTCGAACAAATAATGTTGACAATAATCTATGTGAAATTTGTGGTAAATCTTTCAAAACCTTTGACGAATACACAGCTCACGTCGAAGCCCACGAGGCTCCTGACAGTTTCTCCTGTGCGCACTGCGGAATGGTTTTCCAAAGTGAGAACAAACTGGACATGCATCTGGAAATGAACAGTGGAGTCACGTACTCGTGTAATGACTGTCACGAAACGTTTTCGTTTGCTTGTCAGATACCGTCGCATCAGAAAATACACATCGAAAGGAGAAAGTCTCTGACATGTGCTTCTTGTGACAAGTGTTTTCCGTCAAAATACAACTTGGAAGTTCATATACGTCGTAGACACTCTGACTGGTTAAGACGTGAAGAATTCTCTGTAAATGTTGTCCCGCAAAAAGAAGGTGGCAAGTGTTTATTGTGTTCTTGTGTATTTTCGAGCAAGTATTTATTGGCTGAGCATATTGCTACGCATTCACAACCCAAAGCTCATGTTTGCTCTGAATGTGAAAAGAGTTTCCGCCATGCCAATGAGTACGAAAAACATAAATTACTCCACCGTCGCGAAGGTGATACATATTTTAAATGTAGTGTATGTACGTTAAGATTTGGGGATGATATTACACTGATTGCACATATAAAGTGTCATGGAATAGACAATTTTACGTGTGTCTTCTGTAAAGAAAAATTCTCTGATAGAAGAGAAATTTCTTATCACTTTGATGATCATTTGTCGGAAGTGAGTTCCAGAAGCTGCGTATTTTGTGATCGACAGTATGGAAGCGTGAAAGCTATCAAACAACACTACATCGATTGCCACTCCAAAATAGCTCCATATTCTTGTGGCGAATGTAATAAACAGTTCAAGAAAATAACACCGTTGCAGTGTCACATACTGTCACATAAGAAGACAAATTATCAAGAGAAATGTTCAGATGACATCACCGTACATGAAGTTCAAGCACCTCAAACTATTTCGGAGGGTAGTCAGGAAGTTAATAGATCACCAAAGGAGCGAGATCAGAGTGTTACTTGCATTGAATGTCGTCAGAAATTTGCAGACTTTGAGGAATTAGAAAAACACGTTGAGATTCATATGGAAGAGTTGACAGGCAGCGATATTCTTGAAGCAGAAGATGATGGGAAGCTTGACTTGAGAAACACTACTTTTAATGTAATTTCGGATGAGAAGTGGCTCCTAGGTTTCGAAAATTCCAGACCAGGGAGTTCGTTGAAGCAATACTTTTGTGAAACTTGTTCGCAGCCATTTTCCTTTAAATATGAGTACAATAACCATCTTCTGACTCACTTGAATGAATCAGAAGAATCAGAATCTGAAGACAAAAATTCGAAAAACTTAAATAATTTCCTTCAAACTAAAAGATGCCTCCTAAGACATCACACTCCAGATGACGAAAAAATTCTGTCACCAGATCAGTTAGCAGAAGATGCTCCTAGCCAAGCATTGTTGTGTGTTCCTGCAGCCAAAATAGTTTCAAATGGGAGTAGAGACAGTTGTTACTCTTGCCTTCAATGTGAATGTAGTTTTCCAACACGTGAAGAGTTAGAAAGGCACACGTCACACCACCAATCATATAATTTGTCCTGTGATAGTTTAGAAGAGGAAACTTCCCACAGACTAGATTTACTAAATTCTACTTTCAGTATAATATCTGATGATACAGGGTTACTTGGATTCGAGAATCTAAAATCTAGGAAAGTCCACAAGAAATATGTATGTAATACGTGCTTACTTAAGTTTTCTTTCAAGCATGAGTATCAGAAACATTTGTTAAGTCATCTTGATGGATCAACAGACGAAGAATCTAATAAAGAGCAGCCAGTACAGGATACGAATAAGAGAAAATTTTCATCTCCGATATTCAGTGAAAATTCCCCACAAAGATATGTCCTCAGGAGGCACAATTCGACACGTTCGAGAGTTCTTCCATGCGATCAGTTCAGACAGAAAGATGAACAGACGATGAATCTTTTTCCCTGTGCTGAGATTACCAAGGAGACGAACAAGTCTACTAATTCTTTAAGGAAAAGAAACAAAGAAGAGCCTCTATCTAATAGGAATTCTCCATCATCTGGAGTCACAGCACCCGATTTCGTAGAACCAACCGATGTCATCCAAATGACATCTGCAAGCCTAAATAATACAGTTAAAAAGTCTGAACTTAGTTTATCTCCAGAACTCAGTGAACATACGCCACGAAGATACAAGTTAAGGAGGTATTCGGTTTCTCCACTTAACCAGTCCAGACAGAGAGGTACAGAGACGCCGAATCTTTCAAATAGTGCTGCAGTGAATATTCACTTGCAGAAATCAACTAAGCCTGTAGAGAAAGGTAAAAGAGAAGAGTTTATATGTAATGAGAATCTACAACAAACTCTGGGAGCCACAGCATCCGGAGTTGTGGAACCAACCGATTTCGTCCAAGTGACAACTGGACACGTGAATAATATATCAGAGGAGTCTGAACCTAGCTCATCTCGTGGATTCAGTGAACGTATCTCACGAAGATATGAGCTAAGAAGGAACAATTCTACAAGTACCTCAGGTCGTGCAAGTAATCAGGCCAGGCAGTGTGTCTCAGAGACGCAAAATCTTTCACATGATGATGAAGTTAGCAAAGACATAAAGGAACCAGCTGGTTCTGTAACAAATAGTAGAAAAGACCTTATATGTAACAAGGATCTTGAAGAAATTTCGAGAGTCACAGCGTCCGAAATTGTAGAATCAAATGACGTCGTCGGACAAGCAACATCTGCAGACTCAAATAATATATCTGAGAAATCGAAACCTAATTCATCTGAATTCAGTGAACATCTCTCACAAAGATACGAGCTAAGAAGGTTCAGTTCTCCATGTAATCATTCCGGACAGATAGACGCAGAGACGTTAAACCTTTCTCATAGTGCTGAAGTTAAAAGCAAAACTACTGAGAAATCAACTAATTCTGTGAGGAAAAGTAAGAAAGATCTGTCATGTAAAAAGTATGTGGAGAACAATCCCGAAAGCACAGTATCTGAAATTACAGACTCAGCCGATGTACAAACGATAATTTCAAACCTCAGTGATGCAGCTATGAACCCTGAACCTGTTTCTGCTGTATACGTCGAAACTCGTTCAAAATCAACCCAGAATTATGTGTGTAGTATTTGTGATAAAAGTTTTCAAACAAAACGAGATATTACTAGACATTTGTTTACCCATTGCAATTTCCCAAAAAGTAATCCTGCGGATGATTCGAAAGCTAATAGGGAGGATCTGAAGTTGCATGAATCTTTGATAAACAAAGAATGTACTACGGTTCTTCTAGAAGCGCAAAGCAAAGCTACTGATGAGAGAGCATTAGAAGAGAAGTCACTGAGACATTGTCGTATTTCTAGAATAAAGAGTGAATCTTGTTCTGATGAGAATGTAAGAAAGCACGAACAAGTCAGGTCTAATGACATTGGAACATGTTCAAATCAAAGTAGTACAGATTCAATAAGACATAGAAAAAGCCTATCATTGAAGCGACGCAAAATTAGTCGCCTATCATTGAAACGACGCAAAATTGGCTCTATGTCAGAAGCTGGGGAAATAACTAATTTTAGAATTGCGAGGAGTGAAGATTCCCTAGACGTGAGAGATTCAAAACAAAGGATAGCCTCAGCAAAGAACGAGATGAAATCTCCCGTCGTTGTAGATGAACTCTCGAACTGTGCAACACCGTATAAGTTAAGGCAGCGAACACAAGAAACTACAATTCAAACTCCATCGAAAAGTGATTCTCGTGCTAATGAAAAACAGAGTAACGACGCCAGTATTCTTACACAATCACCACGACCTGGCATATCATCAGATAATATGGTTCTCTGTAGTGATACGGAAACTGATAAACAAAGTCATCCTCAAGGCTGCATTGAAAGCGCAGCAAGTAAAACTGAGACACAAAGGTTAAATAATGAAAAACACTCTGAATCTTACAATGAAAATGAACCAGTAACGGAAGTTGAAAGGTCCAGTAACAGGGACCAGTCTGAATATGTTTGTGGAATGAAAAGAAAATCAGAAACATCAGTACAAGTACCGAGTAACATAGAAAATTCTGAGCAACCAAATGAAAGTGAGTCCATAATAAAATCTAAAGAAACGCCGAAATGTGTAGAAATTTTAGGTTACAGTGAAGGTGCAGCAATATCACAAGTTGAAAAATTAAGTGTTGCAAGTGATTCAGAACACAGAATTGAAAACGATACAGCAACGGAAACTGTAGTAGGCGTGGATAATATAAACCATTTAGAAAATTGCAGTAGAAGGGCAGTAACACCAGAAACAAATAAGTTAAGTACCATAAATAAGACTGAACATAATAAAAACATGTCAATAAGTGAAACCAAAGCAGGGCCAAATAACATAGATCATACAGAAGGTTGCAACAAACAGGCAGTATCAGATCAGTTAACTAACACAGAAGAGACAGAACATACTGAAAGCGAGACGATAATGGAAACTGAAGTAGAACTGAATAACAGAAATCATTCTGAGCGGATAATAATATCAGAAACAGATCAATTAAGTAACACAAATGTCTCGGAACATAATAAAAACAGATCAATAATGGAAACTGAAGTAGGATTGAATAACAAACATCATTCTGAGAGTGCAGTACTATCAGAAACAGATAAATTAAGTAACACAAATGTCTCAGAACATAACAATCAGGACAAGACAGTAATGGAAACTGAAGTAGAACTGAATAACAAAGATCATTCTGAGAGAGCAATACTATCAGAAACAGACCAATTAAGTAACACAAACGTCTCAGAACATAACAATAAAAAGTCAATAATAGAAACTGAAGCAGAACTGAATAACAAAAATCATTCTGAGGGAACAGTAATATCAGAAACAGAGCAATTAAGTACCGCAAATAAGTCAGAACATAACAACGAAAACGAGTCAATAATGGAAACTGAACTTGAATTGAACAACAAAAAGTATTCTGAGGAGGCAGTCATATCAGAAACAGATCAATTAAGTAACACAGATGTCTCAGAACATAACAATCCAAACAAGACAGTAATGGAAACTGAAGTAGAACTGAATAACAAAAATCATTCTGAGAGGGCAGTACTATCAGAAATAGATCAATTAAATAATAAAAATGAGTCGGAACATAACCATAAAAGTGAGACAATAATGGAAACTGAAGCAGAACTGAATAACAAAAGTCATACTGAGGGGACAGTAGTATCAAAAATACATCAATTAAATTACATAAATAACTCAGAAGAGCATAACAATGAAAACGAAACAATACTGGAAACTGAAGCAGCATTGACTAACACAGATCATTTTAAAGATTGCAGTGAAATGCTAGTCATATCAAAAAGAGATAAATTCAGTAGCACAAATGATTCTGAACATGAAAATGAAAAGGAGGGAATAATTGAAACAAGGCCGGATAACATAGATCGTTCTAAATATTGTAGTAAAAGGGCAGAAGCGGAACAAATAAACGACACAAATGATTTGGATCATAACAATGAAAATGAAACAATGATGAAAGTTGAAACAGAACCGAATAGCACAAATCGTTCTGATGACAACAGTACAAGAACAACAGAAACGAAAAAATTGACTGCTAAAGGTTCTGAGAACCATGTAGTGGATATTAAAGGGAAGTCAAATAATATGAAAAATTATGTAGATAGCAGTGAAAAGGCAGCAAAAGAGTATAAACGTATCGTTAAGAATAAGGAAATTGAAGAAGTGCCAAATAACGTAGAAAGCTCTGAAGGTAGGGAAAGGGTAACAGTATTCGAAGCAGAACCACGAAAATTGAATAACACAAAAGCACCGGAGTTTAACAATGAAAATGAGGCGATAGTGAAATCTCGAGAAAGGCCAGATAACATAAAAAGTTCTGAAAATAGCTGTGAAAATGTTTTAGTGTCAGAAACACAAGAATTAAGCAACAGAAAAAGTTCAGATTATCACAGTGAAGAGGAGGAAGAAATAGTGGATATTCAAGGCGGGTCAACCAGCAAAGAAAAGTCTGATATCAGTGAAGAGCCAGCAGTGTTGGAAACTGAAAAACAAATTTTATGTAACACCAATAATTTTGAACATCAGTGTGAAAATGAAACTGTTAATGAAACCAAAGGAGAAAATGAGGGAAAAGTAGAAAATCCTAAAGATTATCTGGAAAAGGTAGTGATAACAAAGATGGACACACAAGAATTAAATACTATGCCTGTTGATGCTCCTGTTGAAAAAGAAGCAACAACAGAAACTGAAACTGCAAAACGTGATACTAACACATTTGATAGCACTAAAAATACAGGAGTAGTGGAGAATGAAGCAGGGAAATTAATGTATACGAAAAGATCTGAAAGTTGTACCGAGAACGTGGGAGTTACTGAAAGTGAAAACGTAAAATTAGTGGACAATGCACCGAAAGATTCAAGTAACTTAAAAGGTTCTGGAGAACGCCTAGAGAGCACAGCAATATCTAAAACTGAACTGCGAAAAGCAAAGAGCTCGGAAAATATTGAAAGTTCAAGAGCAACGGAAAATGGAATACAAGAATTACATGGAGCAAACACTGAAGGCTGCATTGAAAATCCAGCAATACAAGCTGAAACACAGAAATTACGGAATGTGCGAGATTCTGAACCTAATACCAGCATTGGCACCACGATGGAAACTGAATCTAAGAAATTGGACTCTGTGGAAATTAACGAAAATTCAAAAATAACGCAAACGGATGAGCGAGAGAGTACTAGCGATTCTAGTGAAAAAACATCAATAACCCAAACTGAAATGAAAGGATTACGGAGTGAAAAGAATTGTGTTGAAAGTGAAAAACATGATTTAACTAACGCAAGTAAAGAAGATCACAGTGAAACAACGATAGAAAGGAAAATTGAAATTACTTCAAGTAAGATAAAATGTCACAAAGGAGGCTCTACAGAGATCGACGCAAGTACAAGTAAATCTTTTTTGTGTGATTTGTGTGTACAAACATTTCTAAGTAAAAATGCGTATGATGTACATATGGTAACTCATTCTAAACTTAGTAGTAAGATTGAATCAGAAGGCCATCCCCCAAGAGACACTGACTCTCAGCAAGTCGAATCTGACGAAATTAAAGAAGCCTGTGTTGATAAATTATCTGGAGAAAATGAAAGTCCCGGTACCTTAAATGAAAGAACTGGTACTGATACCCAAGGCGCTTGTGACAGTGCGTATATTTCTTGTACTGCATTAGGAGACTATGTTGAAAACAAAGCTTCCGTATCTGCAGTGAAGTCCCATAAATTGAGTTCTTGTGATAACTTGATAAACAGTGTTACATCCATACAGTGTGATACCGAAAATATTTCTGCAGATGAAAACGTAGGGCAGGATATTCAAGTGCAAATTGGCAAGAATGACTCGTGTTCAAACGCAAGTGAAAATTATCTTGATCTTTCAAAGCAACCCAATTCAGCGTCTGATTTTCCACCAGTGAAGAAGTTGAAACAAGATCTTAAGTATGTCTGTGGCATGTGCAGTGAGGAGTTTTCTTTGAAGTGGAACTTACGCAATCATATGTTGTGCCATTCTGAATCCCAGGAACATCTTCCGTCGAATGAGAGTCAGATGCAAAGTAGTGTTAGAACATCCGATTGTCCATCTCTGCCTATTAGGGACAGTGATATTCATAAATCTTGCGGAGACGATGAATCCGCTGTTCGCATCTCGGAAACCACCAATAGTACAGAATCAGTCAGTGCTAGTGAAATCCCTATTCTACAGCTAAACAGTGATGTTCCTATTGAAGCTGCAGTGCTTCCCATAAATAAACACAAAAAAAGGCTTAGCTGTGTGAGAAAGTTTTTCTCTTGTGAAAAATGCGAAATGCAGTTTTCGTGGAAAGCATTACTTGAAGAGCACATGTTACAACATGGTGAAGCTTTAACAATCGATAACCTGGAAGAAATACCTGCGGCTAATAGCGGTAGGCGTGTATCGATACGCTCTCTGAAGCGGAAGTCAATGGAAGCCCAAAATCCAATATACTCCAAATTAATGAAAAAGCATCCCTATGCTGTGAGTGGCCGCAGTTTTCGACGTTAATTTCGTATTAAATGTTGAATAATTTTTTGTTTGTATGTTTGTTTGTTTCTGTTTTTGTTTAACCCACCGTATCAATCCAAAGCACGTATGTGAGAAAGTTTTTTCCATTTCAGTGGTGTTGGGGGTTGACTTAAGCGACAATTTGTTGTGTGACGAGATGAAATAAAGTCAATGCCTGTATGCGAGACATTATTGTACATGGTCAGTCACTTTATCGTGACATGCCTTATGAAGGCTTCAGTTGATGCGTGGCCGTAAAAATAATTTCCAGTTCCAGTTTCAATATTATATAATCATTTAGTGTGTGAATAGTGATAATACTAAGGCATTTATTTAAATGTATTTTGTTTTCTTTTTTCATTGTTTATTTTCCACCCTGATAACGAGGTGATAGTTCCTGAAATTGGCACTTCCTGGAGAGTGCAATTTGACTGCCTAGACTGTAGTATCTTGCATAGCAAAAACTGTTTCTAAGATTATAAATTGTTTCTCTTGTTTTAATTTAGTTGCTTTAGCGGGTTCTGCTGTAAACAACTTCAAATTATTTCATAATGTAAATATATGCATACTAAATGAACAGTTTAAGAAAATTCGAAAAATATGAATTCGTCAGTTAAAAATATCTGTTAAAATGCTATATCAACAATATTGTTTTATATGGTTGAGAAAAATATCTGTTAAGTGTTTTACAAAAAACAGTTGATATAGCATTAGAATTGTTACGTGACAAAATTATTAGTTGTAGTCTAGGAAAAAGAAATTGAAAATACACAGTAATTGTTACATACTTATGTAAAGGTTTTATGTTCAATTCGAGAAGTATTGTTGTGTAAATAACGGACGATGTACAATTCATTGCCTTTTTTACGTGGATGTTTATGTAAAACTATTCTCGTATGTTGCTGCACGTTTTATTTTATGTGTATTTTAGCTAAAGCGTTACTATAGATAATACAAAACACCACATTTAGTAATAAGGAAACAAAAGCGTGTCAACACGATGTGTTATTGGGTTGGCTCGTAAGTGTTTGCGTTTTTTCGTAGGTTTAGGTTTCCACAAAAAATAAACAAGAAATGAACAACAAATCAATCAATAATGTATTTTTCGTTGCTCTGTACAGTTTCCTCCCAACGTTCAACAAGCTGTTCAATGCCTCGACGGTAGAAATAATATCGTTTTGCCCGCTTAGATGAAGATGATGTTTTGCCCGCTTATAGGGACTAAGCCATTCTTTGCGGGGCTTCATGTTGGCGTACAAGCACTATTTTCCGTCCCCAGTAACAATTCACTTCAGGAATCGCTACTTGCGTCAACGTGTTGACCGATGATGGGCACGCAAACCGGCGGCGATCGTGGCGCGTTGATTTTTGTTTTTGTTGGTCAAAGAATGCAGAACCCATGCGCCCAACTTTTAAACCTTTCCCATCGAGTGAAGATGACACTGTAATACTGTGGAACCACTCCATTATCTCTGCGAATTTCCGTGTTGTTTGGAATGGATCTTCGTAAATAAACTGATTCTGTCGTTACTCATCGAACTCAACGGGGCGGTTTGTGCGATGGACGTCTTTGGGGTCGAAATTGCCATCTTTGAATTGTTTAAACCAATATTGAGCCGTCCTAAGAGGCATCGCTTTTTCCCATAAACTTCACCAATTTCTCAAACAACTTCTGTGTCCTTGGCACCTCGATTAAACCCAAAACAGCAGCAGGTACGGAAAATGCTCTTTTCTGTCACCTGGACACTCCATTTTAATGATCTGAAAAGAACAAAGTATATCAGCATAAAAAATCTGAACACACTATTTTGTAGAGTACATAATGCCCTATCAAATAACGTAACACGCATTGCTACAACATTTTATTTTTCATTCAAAATTTTCACTGAAAATAAAAAAAAACTGCAAACACTTATGAACCAACCTAATACTTTTGAAAAACGTGTCAGCACGATTTATTACATTTGAAACTTTTTAATTGAGTGAAAAGGATGTAAAATAATGTGATCATAAGTACTAATGAATTGTAACCCATACGTTGGAAACAGATCGCGGAAAAATACTATTATACGGTTGATCTGGCTTCTTGCTATTAGATACCAGTAAGCCTTATATCAGGGAAATATTACGTGGTGTGCGCAAGTAAATAGCTTGGAGATGTAGCCAATCATTTTCAGTCTTTGCATTTGTATTTCTCGTAGTCGTATTCGTTTATTCCAATTCTCTAATTCTCAGTTTTTAATACATCCTTCAAACAGAGAAGAAAGAACTAGCCATCGTTCTCTTCCTCTACTGGAGAATTCGTTGACAGAATTTCGTGCAAAATCACTTGCACAAATTAAATTGCGAAACGAAATTGCACTGTTGCTTTCTTATAGGCTTCCGATTTTTCTGTCCGTTGTAATCGGTCAACAATAAGGTAAAAATTTAAACCGAACTTGGAAGTTTACGCATAGACACATTGTAATGAAAAACACTTACGTACAATAACATTTTTGTTTAGGTTTACTAGTAATCCTCCTTGCTTTGAAGTTGAAATTTATCGTGAGTACACGTAAATTTACCCTCTTACCTCAGCTTTGTACAATGCAGAATGTTTTTTCCGATTTTTGTTAAATACAGTGTATGAGTTTTGTTTGAGACAAATATTGCTTAGAGCTGGAGTCTAAGGGCAAAATTCATTTCTTAAATATATACTAGTATAAGAAAAATCGCTATTTTTGCATGAAACGTAGCATTTGATTTCTTTGAGAATCCCGGATACAATCAATTAGAATGAATTATTTCAACTTAAAGGAAGAAAAAAGAAGCGATTGCTATTACTGTGCATAGCAGTACTAAGTATTTGAATAGTGGAAGGATAATTGTTGTTGCTTCAATAGCACAAGTTCTAAACCAGAAAAACCGTGGGCGCTCAGAAGTGGACTACCATTACTGAACCAACATGGCGTCTCCATAAATAGTTTTCTAATTAAATGGATGCTCATAAGAAGCAAACTCTAGTTATTTTTCATTGGCATTGAATCCTTTGTTACTACAAATTAACTCTTTAGGAAAAAAAAAAAAAAAAAACTGAACCTTCAATCCAGATTTAAGTGATTCTTTTGACATCTAAATGTTGTAATTCCCCTCTACTTGATCTTAATGTTCCTAAACTATATTTTAGTGTAAATGGAGTATTAATCTAAGTTCTAAACTGTTTCGGAAATTACTTAGATTATTTTAAAACTAGTAACGTTGTGTATATTCTTCATAGTTTCCACAACTTTAAAAGTAGATTTCATTCAGATACTGAAAAGTTTATTGAGTAGCATGTAAAAGGAAAATATGTTCTGCATGGTTAAAACTGGTAATGAAAAAGATTCGTTCACTTTAAGGAGGCTCTGGTGCGAGTTTTCCTGATTAGATCCTAGCTCATATGAGTTTCTGGCGGGCAACATCATGTCTGAGAGTTTTGTCGGGGTTCTCTCGTTTCCTCCGTTTGTACAATTCTTTCATAATCATTCGTACGCTTTAGTCTTTCTTGGTCACTCCAACTGGTAGATTTGCTGTTGGCGGACCAGTTGATGATTGTAGATTGACCGGAGAAAAAATCATGGTTGACACTTATGGAAGCCATATTGCGCATGGTGGGGGAGCACTTAAGTTCCATGGTAGTTAATTTCCAGCAGAGTGCTCTCTGACGTCACAGTTCTCAGGAGAGGGGCAGGAGCTGGCGAGTGAACAAGAACATCGAGAACGTAGTTAATGGTTTAGCACACATATTACTTATAGATCAATGGCTGTTCATGCACGCTGCCAGCTTTTTCTTCTTGACCTCCCTTGTGGCTATATGGTTAGTGTATGCGATTTCGGCACGGGAAACCCAGATTCGATTCCCTGCGGGAGTTCATGTGGTTGGGATTCCACCTGAAGTTGTAGGTCCACTTTTAGCCTCAGTGCTGAGAGTGACGCTAAACTCTTGGTTAAACCAATTTTTATCCTACGTCATTCCTTCCTCCTCCTCCTCTGCTTTTCTCCTACGTCACACAGCAGTCAGTTGGAACTGACTGACCTATAGAGTATAACCCTGAGGCATTAAATTATAAAGATAGTTGACTACTTTTAAGTCCTTTGTCCTATCAGCATAACTTCTTTCCACGTTATATTAAAAGACTGTATTGGTGTTGCCAGGACCATATTTATTCTACACACAGAAGTAAACAAAACGTACTAGACTGAGTATCTTCCAATTTAAGGTGATCATTGTGTTTGTCGTCAAAGAAACTGCTCTTTAGATTTAATCTAGGTTACTTTTTCATCATAAATAATTGTCGTAAGTTTGATTTAAAACTTTTATTAATGTACTTTAAATGTGTCCCAGTACATTTTTGTTTTGCTTATCAGTTCTGTAGCCTTTGAATAAAACTTCAAGTTTGTGTCTAAGTTACAGGAATTCTTACTTTCAAGTTACTCTGTTTCTTTTTTTCTCTTTACACACACACACACATATATATACAGGGTGTCTCAAAAATCCACTGACATAGGGTAACTCTGTTATTATCATAGTTAAACAAAATGTAAGTGAGAAAACCGTCTCCAAATATGTTTTCAATCTAAAGTGAAGGGATTTTTTAAATCGAACAAGCCGTTTGGGCTGTACACTCTTTATGCGCTCAATGTTAAATGAAAACGCAACGTTGCCATTTACCTGGAACCACAACATAAGTGAATGAAGTGACTGTGTTTTATCCTAACGTGTCGATGGACAGCCCCCATTTCAAGCATGCCCTCATGTACCAGGTTATAAAATAAGTATCGCTGTTCAGAGAACTCTGGAGACATAACCACTTGACAGAATGCAACCAAACTTGCTAGGGGTGCATTTGGGAACATGCAGAAGAGATTGGTGTAGAAAATAAAATTAGTTCCAATTTTCGTCACCAGGGGGTAATTGTGGCGCTGTACAACACCAAGTATATGTAGCGTGGAAGAATGACGACACTAGTGATGGTAAATGATAAGAAAGGCTGTAATTACCTCTCCTGGGGGTCTCGTGGCATTGAATACCAGCGGATTTACGAGGAAGGGGGCTTTTGAGGTGAAGCGTCCCTTTAAAATTATTGGGTACAAAAGCGAAGTTAAATGTTAGTCTTTCCTATGCTCATAAAATGCAAGCTCCCTCCAAAATTAAAGGAAAAGATTAGTGTCAAATCTCGCGTCCAGAAGTTATTGTGTTTCTGTTCAGTGTTAAGTACGGTGAGTGTGGTATGGAAGACAACTGATAGTATTGATATTCAATTAAAGAAAGGTCATAATTATGCTCCCAGTGTGACACCTGGCATTGATTTGTACTCCTATTAATAACTCCGTGGTATAGTGGTGTGTTATGGGCGATGATGATGATGATATGGATTTCTGCCCATAGGCAGGTCTTTCACGTGAAGGCCCTGGGCAAGGAAGACGCGTGGTGACTAGTACCGTGTAAGATAATGATGACGTTTTAAGAACGGGACCTAGAGGTTAACATGGGATCCGACTCATGTATCTTCATCGGAAATGAAACTCGGGAGCCCTTAAACACAAGGCAAAAAGTGTGAGAAGAAAAAAGAAGCAAACATCGGATCACCATCAATTCACTTCGGGCACATAGTGGCACTCAAATCCGTATCACTGAAACACATGCAGGCGTGAGTAAGCACCAGGAGAGATAATTACAGCCTTTCTTATCATTTAGCATCACCAGTGTATCGTTTTTTTTTTTTTTCACGTTGCACTTACATGGCGTTGTACTGTGCCACAAATTACGTCAGGTGGCGAAAATTGGAACTAATTTTGTTTTCTATACTAATCGCTTCTGCATGTTCCCAAATATGTTCCTACCAAGTTTGGTTGCATTCTGTGAAGTGGTTACGTCTGCAGAGTTCTCTGAACAGCGATACTTATTTTATGATAACCTGGTACTTTGTTGTGGATGCAGGCAAATGGCAACGTTGCATTTTCATTTAACATTGGGCGCATAAAGAGTGTACAGACCAAACGGCCCGTCCGATTTTTAAAAAAAAATCCTTCACTTTAGTACCTTATATCAGGGGACTTTTGAGATACTCTGTATATATAGATATAATGAGTCAGAGTAACTTAGAAAGTAAAGTGGTATCAACTATATTTGAACACAAATACCATTTTAAATGTATATATATTATGAAATTCACAATTTGCAAAATAAATACGAGGAGTGATCAGAAAGTAAGGTTACAAAGCCTGCAGTGAAACGTGTATATATTATTTCATACAACCAATACAGCCAACATATGATACATACATTATTAGGTTATTTTTCGACATAGTCGCACTTGTCGCATCGTGGGATGAGTTTGAAGATTTCCCCCTGGTAAAATTTTGTCCTTGCGTGTTCATCCACCTTTTCACGAAGTGTTTCACCTCCTCGTCTGAAGCGAAGCAATGGCCTCCTAAGTGCGGGGACAGGTGAAAGTTTCTTGGAGTGAGGTTCGGGCTGTAGGGAGGGTGATCGATGATGTCTCAGGGAAACTGCTTCAACAGCGTGATGGTCTTCTGGGCTGTATGAGGCCGCGCGTTGTGAAGGAACTTTCGATACCATTCTGCGACATGCTAACGAGACATTTTTGCAGTCCTTCCGTACACATCTACCAGCTGCCGGTGAATTTCAGCTGCGGCTACATGTTTCGCCGACAGAAATCGAATAACTGAGCGGACTCCTTCACGAGACCAGTTTTCCAAACGAGTTGCCAACACCATATATTAAAACTACCGCACTCACCTCATTCTTCTGTAACAGGCGAAAACCCACAAATATCAGCCTTCTAACTTTATTTTCTGGTCCTCCCTCGTAATAATGCAAGTTCTAAATTTATACAAATGACTGGTTAGATTTCTTGAGTATATTTGCTTTTTTTTTAAGAAAGAAAAAGGTAAGAGTAAGTTTATTTTAATTCATTATCATTGTGTATCACTCTAACAATGTGATAAAGGAAAATAGAACAAATCACGGAAAATGAAACTTAGCGTTGTGTGAGCTGTTTACGGATTTTATTTCGTGTAGAAAAAGAAGTATAATTATGGAATGTTAGATAAACTTCTGATAATTATTTTATAAATATCTTGTGCAACTAAAGAATCAGTATCTGATTTGATTTATTAGTATGAATACCCTTTGCCTGTACACTTTACAAAAAGCAATGGAGAAAACGTAGTTTGAAATCAGGTAGGAAAGTGGTATTAATCTGCTTGGTCTGCATTGATATTTCAAATTTTATATGAATTCATTCTTGCGAGTGGTAGTTTCCGGGGATCGTTTCGTGCAAGATCTATGGAGGTCTTGGATCTAATTTTACAATTTACAAACTAACTAATCGAAATGTAGGCACCGTAGCTTCCCAGTTCTTGACGAATTATACTTACAACTGCACTTACCGCTCCTGTTCCGTTTATCTAGTTAATCATTATCATGGCATTGTGCAAGATTGTTAGTGAAATACCTATATGTCAAATGTTGATAAAGATGTCAGACAGGGTGTCTATCGGTCACGAAAGTCATGAAAAAGTCACAAAATCAGAAAACGGTCATGAAAGTCAAGAAAAAGTCACGAAATTTAGCTTTTGGGTCATGAATTATTTTTTATCTGTGCAAATATAAGTATAAACTGGAAAATTTTGTTCTATAAAACGTCAAAATTCACCACCAAAAATGTCTCTGGTCGGCTTTAGATGCTACAAAATCGCAAACAAACCACACTTCTATCGCATCCATGAAAATTCGGCCCAATTCGCACCCAAATTTGCTCTTGAGAATATTACTAAATGTTATGATTTGGGAAGGAAAAGGTTACGAAAAAGTCAGGAAATTTCATTTTGGAATTTTAGTAGACACCCTGTCAGAGCCGTTTTCGTGAACATTGTCAAAGCAGAAAACTGAGTCTACCCGTTTTGACTTTTTCCGAAATAAACCGTGCCATATCATAGTTTTGTTAACAAAAGTATGTAAACATTTTTTAGAGCCCTTTTGTAGATTTTTCCGAGTAAAACGAATAAACGCATATCATAATAATTAATCAACTAAGTCAATGGATTAAGGAGCTAAGAGGTTCATCGCCACAGAAGCAAAAGAACGCTATTGGATCGTATCGTGTGTGAAACGAATGTAGATGCGATTACTAGAAACTACTTGCCAAGCATCTTGCTCTTATTTTTCCCATTATCCAGGTGTATCTAGAGGTCTGTTATGCAAAGGCTTTCCAACCACAACTCTACACCCGACGATAGTTTCCCATACAAACGACGTGTCCCTTTGATCTTCTTGGCTGTAGAAATTTTCCTCAAACATTCGTTATGAAAGATATTACTGTGTGTTCATATCCTTTATCACCTTTTTCATTTTGAGTGCTACTGGTAGTACAGTTTTCAGCCTTAACTTCCTCTTTTGCATATCGTTTAGTATACCTTCGTATCTAAACATATATGTTTAAGAACAAATCCAAAATCTGGGAAAAGCAAAAATTGTTATATTAGTAACTTGTCTTGAATAATAATAGCATTGTGTGTCAGATACATTCATTATCTCATGAAGTGAAGATATATTGCTGGAATTGTAACACAATTACTACTACTACTACTTATTATTATTATTATTATTATTATTATTATTAATTAATAATAATAATAAGTAGTAGTAGTAGTTGTGTTACAATTCCAGCAATATATCATTCACTTCATGAGATAATGAATGTATCTGACACACAATGCTATTATTATTCAAGACAAGTTACTAATATAACAATTTTTGCTTTTCCCAGATTTTGGATTTGTTCTTAAACATATATGTTTAGATACGAAGGCATACTGAACGATATGCAAAAGAGGATTAGATTTTGGATTTTTATTTTAATTTCATCAATATTAATCATGACACTTAAGATTATTAATAATATATTTATTTATCATCACAGTCATTTTCGATTTGACATTATGGGTAATTCCTGTGTCAATCTTTACCTCACAACTCCAGTATCAGCAGTGACGGTGAGTAACCTTGAGGTGGGATCTGCTGCTCTTAAAGCTCTCTGCCTAGATCTTAATCATATATTTAATGTTTCTAAAACAGCTGCTACTGCGAGTGCTACTCAGCTTCGATCTGCAGATACGTGTGGTTTCTCAGTGAGCCCCATCCCCAAGACTGCTTGTGAACGGAGTCATCAGTTACAAACTGTCACGATTAGAACTTAGAATTCTATGAAAACAAAAATTAAAGATGTCAGTAATACAAGTAAATCGGCAACTTCGTATGATATTCACCGAACAATAGTATTATTTTCGACTTGCTATGGGATGAAGTTGGTTGTAGCCATTTATGATGTTAGGATTTTCGGCATCAACGACCATGTTAGCCCGTCATGTATGAGGGGTGATGTCCCTCGGCGATCAACTATCCAAGGAAAGGGAAGGAAGCGGCCTGGGACTTACATGTTAGGTACCATCCCAGCATTTGCCTGGTGTGAATGAGAATAACCTCACTCAGGATGGCTGGCCTGAAAAAGTTTTGACTTTTTCGACCGAGTGTCCGCACCGGGAATCGAACCCGGGACCACTCGCACGCCATTTATGATGTGATACATACTATATTTTACAAACAGTTCTACAAGAAGCTACAATTTTACTATTTAAGTGTAATCGTAATTCGTTCTCAAAAACATGCAAACCTAGTAGCCTTCTCTATATTTAATCGTTTCAGTGGTGTGTGTATATATATATACTCCTTGACAGTTTTTTTCTGTATTTGCAGACGAACGTCCCTTTTGTAATACCAATGCAATATGCACATGCAGCTTTATTGTCATTATAAACTAATAGTGTAAGCTGTAAGTTTCTGTAAATTAATGATTCGATGTGGCAGTGAGTATTGTTCCTTCAGTTGGTGGTATTGAGTGAAATTCTGTTTTAAAATTAATTTTAAGTAATCATGAAATACTTCATGACCTTAAATGTAAAATTTCGGCACACACCCTATGGAACTGCTCGACATACCGGTTGGAATGATTAAACGTAGGATCTCACTCGTACGAGGAGGTATTGGAAAGTTTTAACTATCCCATGAACTAATAGAGACAATGTGATAAGTGGCTCAGTGGTAGAGTGTTCACCTCTGATGCATGGGGTCCCTGGTTCGATCCCAGTTCGCGTCAAGTGAACTTTGTGGACAAACACCGTGTGTGTGTGTGTGGGTTTCCTCGGGGTTCTCCCGTTTCCTTATCTTCATTCCACCATTTCATTCGTTTTTCATCACCGTCTCCTTTAGCCTAGCCGGCATAAGCGCGGGATGTAAACCTCAAAGATTTCATTTCTTTATTATGATGTCATTGTGTTACCAAAAGGGCAACTCCGAAGTGAATTCTTCATCTCTGGAACAAGAATAAGTCGTTTGCTGCCAGATCAGGAGAATAGGGCTCGTGCGGCAGTATTTTAAAATCTGCATTTGGACTTCCGCATTGTCCCCAAGGAGATGGATTCCTTTGGTAAGAATACCTCGACGCTTTGCTTTAAAATCATGTCGTAACTTCCTCTCAAGTGAGCAGTAGTATACTAGTGCCAGTGAGAGTACCACACTTATGAATTAAGTCTGTAAGAATGACTTCACGAAAGTAGAACAAAGCATGACCTTACCGATAGACTTTTGCACTTTTGCCTTTTGGGAGGAAGTAAGGAGGAATGCTTATCTCTTTTGTATCAGAATAATATAGATAGATCGAACATTCGTTCAGAGTTATCAGACGGGTAAAAAAGAAAAGAAATCCTCATCTTAGTTGAAAATATTCAAGAAATGACTCGACATAACACGTTGTGTTTATCTGGAAGTGCTTACAGCAAAGATTTTTTTTCACACACTACCTGAGTCCACTTTGCTTCATGGATGTTATGGATGGTTATTCATCGGTATTTTACGGTCAGCTCTTTGATTCTCCTCACTGGCGTCCTCGTCCATGATTGATTGACATACAGGCCTTGGCTGATCTGTAAGGGATATATGACCTGTTTGGAAATTCTTGTTCTTCCACCTTGTGACAGTATTATAGGATGGTCAATCAGCACCATACACAAGATTTCATCATAATTTTGTTGGGTGCTGTGACCTTCAAATGCAGAAACTATTCACGCTACGAGCTTTTATCTTCTCCGTCTTGAGGTTTGATGTTAAACTGAATGATTTCATTTTTCTTCATTTTGCACCTTACTGACAGCTAGCGCCACATATAAAGAAAGTAAATCATATACATGAATAATTTTCACTAAACTGTACATGTAAGATGTCTACACAGGACAAGTTTTATTAAAATAACTTAATAACATCTGGGAGATAACTAAAATTTCCCAATACCTTCTCGTATATACTTCTGTCACGTTCATGTCAGATCGCTGGGAAATGTTTTTATTAAGTGAAACAAAGAAGTTGCGTATCAAAAGGTCTAGAAGGTGTGTTATGAAGATCTGGAATAATAGTTTGCTGCACACACAGAATCCTTCACACTTTCTTTAAAAACAAAAGGAGAAAAATCAGGTAGCATGAAGGTCAATAAAAAGATTTTGCGGAAAGCATAATGACTGCGTTCTCATTATTTATCACCATTTTACATAATTCTTAGCCATTCTGGCTGCATCAGATAAAAGACGTCACTGCAGATTCATATCAGTAACCTCCTTAACTACATTCATAATAGTATTAATAATAATTGAAGAAGCCGCTAGGATTTGTAATCATGTTGCAGATTTTCATGACAAGACTTTAAACAATAGTGACAATATTGAAAAGATTAACCAGTATCCGTCGAAACCCTGCATTATATATATAGATATATAAACGGTCTGAGTTATATAGGATTATATTTAGCAAAATTAAATATGTTTATTGCCTGTTTCATCAAAATCTTCTCTCTTCACACACTGAAACATGACCTAAACATTTTAACTAAAGCAAGCACATCTTTCTCTTCAATAGCAATAGTTTTGAATTGTGGATTTCCCTCAAACAAAATGAGATTTTCTTTGTTTATTGATTTGAGTGATAGAAATATTGGATTTCTCTCATTTAGGTTTTTTGCATTTACTCTTATAAGAAAATACATTTCAGTGCTCAACGTAGAAATGTCGGAAAATCATATTGTACAAACATAAAATCTGTGAACTTGGTAATAGCGTTTGATTCCACCAAAAATCTAGCTTTTTTTTTGTTATATTAAGTTAAATGTAATAAAATATAAATAAAAAAATGTATTAATTTGCATTGTACTGAATGTCTCTTCAGCTAGTCCCTCATTATGACGACTGATGTCGTACGAGTTGATTTGAGGGTTATATGCTAATAAATACGAAGGAAATGCCTTTCGTATGAAGAAAAATGTGTTCAAATAAAGGAGTTAGATTCAATGTATATTTTCTACCATAAGTAAGAAATATTTAACAAATTCCTTTGTAAGAAGATAATAAACATATGTGTGTGTGCGATGGGTACATATGAAAGGTTAATTGAAACCAAAAAGACAGCTTTTTTGTTTCTTACGAAAGTGTTTGTTTTGCATACTTCTAAGGCAGCGTTTCCCAACCGGTGTGCCGCGGCACACTGGTGTGCCGCGAGGAAATCGAAACAAATTATTAATTATATAGAAACCAAATTGCAAGACATAGGGGAAAATGTATATTTGTATTTCACATTACTATGAAACTCTACTATAAATCTACAATTTTGAGTTTCATACTGTGTTACTTTTCTGTACATTTTTAATGTTGAAAAACGTATTTATCATTGTCATGACCATTATTGCTTCTTTATTATTGCAGACTATTTCGTAACTTGAAATTTTAACATATCATTCAGTAAATTCAACAAAGCAAACATGCATATAAATTACTGTACCTACATTTGTGTTTTAAAGGTACAGGAGATTTGTTTATTTGTTCGTTATTTAGTGATCTTCCTTTTTAGTGAAAGGTTAGATACAGTTTTTGAAAGAGAAAGTGGATTTTTAAAAACCCGAGTCTTATATTTCATTGTAATTGTTTTCTATTTTAAAATTAAATTGAAAAATAAGCATAATGATTTACCACGGGGGAAAACCAGTGATCGAGCTTTCTTCTCTGTAAGAAGATGATCAGTAATCACAGAAAAATACCACCACGGTATTTTATATTTACAAATAATAACAGTAATTATATATATATATATATATATATATATATATATATATATATATATATATATATATATATATATATATATATATATAATACTGGTGTGCCGCGAGAATTCAAATTACATCTGTAGTGTGCCGCAAGTTGAAAAAGGTTGGGAAACGCTGTTCTAAGGTGTCCTATACATAACAAATATCTAATGTTAATGGATGTTGGTAAAATTAGGAATGGCCAAAATTTTCTTTAATTTCACTTTCCGGATTTCGAAGAAATCTGGAATTTAAAAAATTCCGGAATTTGGAAAAATTCCAATTTTTCTGAGTTCAGGAATTTTTCCGACATCGGAATTTTTTTCGAAATCCAGAATTTTTCCGACATCGGAATTTTTTTCGAAATCCAGAATTTTTCCGAATTCCAAAATTTTCCTTTCCGTATTCCGGAAAGTAAAAATTCCGGAATTGGCCACTCCTAGGTAAAATGTTAAATAGTCTTCAATTTTTTAATTGTGTTCCGTTACAGAGATTTTGATTTTAAAGTTTGTTCCAGAATTTATACATGCAGTCTCGGTTAACACGAAGAACAAAAGGAAATAGTTTTTCGATCGTTCATATTGCACATCTTTAGTCAATGTTAAAAGAATAATAATAATAAAAGAGTCAGAGTGTAACATGGGAATACTGAGGAGTTGAATCGAGGAGTGTTCCAAAGGTAATGATAACGAGTATGTAGTACAACGGTTATGGTTTAAAATTACATTTATTTTTATACAGAGTTTCCTAACTACCCCATGCCGTAAACGTCGCCAACACCTAGTGGCCCACTTGCCGGTAAATGTCGATCGTCGTTATAGCGATGCGTCGAAGGACTGCCGCTAGTGTGCCACTGGCGGCAGGGTTTCGTCGAGTCGAAAGAGAATCGAGAGTCGGCGTATTGAAGTTACCACCGCGCAGCAGCGAGGACTTCATTTTGGTCGCGGAGAATCGCGAGAGGGACCAACACGAACTATCGCCAGTCATGTGCATGCGGTTATTGTTATTTTTTCCTGACGAATTGTTCCTAAAGTGAGCTACGGGGTCAAGAATAACCCCTGCCTTTACATCATGAAGTGAAAAATCTTGAGATGAGTGCGTATAATTGTATGAATTTAGATTAAAACTGTAGCCGATCATTTGAAAGTGAATGTGGGAGAACCATGAAATAAAGTAAATAGACGCGCGTCATTTTGTTATAAGATTACATGGCAAACGGATTATATCTCATCTCAAACGGTTATCGTCGAATATACCCGGTTACAAGGACACTCTGATTAGCTAAGTTAGAAATACCTCTACGAATTATGCCTGTACAAGCGACGTTTTATCCATCGCCTCCGTGGCCAAGTCGCAAGTGCACGCGCCTAATAATCTAAAGGTTGGTGGTTTGCGCCTACCATGGGGTACGTTTTTTAAGTTTTCTAGACTCTCCTTAATGTAACAAATTAAGCATATAGGCGATTTAACATATTTTGGAGAGTAATTTTGTTGTTGATTAGCGTTTCGTCGCGTCTCTGCCGCTGGTGTTATAATTTTCTAAACGGAATTGGGGCCACCACAGATTGTCGCTGCGGGGCCGCCAATTGTTGGCAAGATATCTCTAGTTGCCCATCGGTTATCCTCCGACGCCTACGGCATGGGGTAGTCTATACATTTAGTCCATCTATTTTCTAAACTCTGAATATTTTATGCTTTCACAATTGCCACAATCACTGGGTTCTAGATTTGGAGAATAGGGTTGGTGTTTTCACTAAATTAGCATGTATATCTTTGTAGACATTTTCTGTAACTAAAAATACAGCTCTCACTTCGTTTTGCTCCATTTTCATGTTATCACGTGGATTACTCGTATTCAAGTGAACGTATCTCCCAAAAATGATTACCTACTTATATATCGTCACATGAGAACCAGAGGAACCCAACTCCAAAAGTTCGGTTTTAGTTTTCTTCATGTTTGGACTACTTTGAAAGTCCCACTTGGTGTAAATGGGAGGTAACGCCATCTGTTTTCCTTGTTGATCATCTTTTGTAATATAGCTCAATTACCATCTTATTAAAAACACATGTTTGTAAGAAAATAATATTGTCCTCCTCTCGCCTGTAAACCTACGAAAATGTAGTTTCATTCTTCTGTTTGTTATGCAACGATACATATTTATAAAGAACTATTGAGCACATAAGGAAGTGAAATTATTTTATTTAGATTTTTATGTGTTTTACAAATGTCCGATTATCATTACTTTTGGATCACTGTTCGTGTGATTAGTATATGAAAAATTGCTGTAAAATCATAGCCAGGAAAGTTAGTAAATGAAATGTGATCGCGCAGAACCTATGACGTAATAGGGAGAAACCAATTGTGGACGCTTTAAGCACCTAGCCAGGTAAGCAGGCATCTCAGAACACGAATGATCATACTGAGATATGACTTTAAAGGCATTTGAAGTTGTAATTTTCTTATAAAAACATATGAAACATACTGTAGTAAAGCGTGTATACATCGGGACAGGCAGGTGTATCACGTTGGTTAATTGACGCAGCGTCTGTTATTTGGTTGGTATGCTCTACAGGAGTGTCAGTCACCATATAAGCTTTAAAAACATTATATACTTTCATTCATTGATCCCCAGGAGCTATAATCTGGAAGTGTTTAGTGCCTTACTGTAGTTATATATTTATTTCCCATATTAGTTGCAAGTCCTCTAGTATATTGCGTATATTATAACGGAATGTATTGCCAAGTTGAAAGGAAGTTACATATTCACTTTATCAAAATAATGCGGGTCAGAAGTGTCGGCATGGTTGTATATACATAGTATGTCTGTATGAAATATTGAATATAGCGTGTATAATGACTGTTTTTTTAAAATAATTTTTATTTCTTTTAAATAACTTCAGAAATAAGGCAAAATTATATATGTAGGAAACAATGCATGTGATAACCAGTCGTCTGTTTACAAATAGCACTAATATTGTTAATACTACGGTTGAACTTCTTTTTTTTTTCTATCAGTTAATACCAGGGTAGAGCTCTTTCGCTTTTTATTCATGACCATGTACAGTCAGCGACAAAAGTTCTTTCGGCTTGATGAAATTAGTTTTGTAAATAACTTCAGAATGGAAGGACAATTTGAATACTGTTTTCAGTAAATTAAAACGAAAAGAATTTTCTGTACGTTCCAGCAGAACCGCCGTTATTCCCAAAATAAATTTTACCAAACAGAAAGAACTTCCGCTGCTGATTGTACATAGCAATGTGCATGGCCTTGTATATAGCATAATGCATTTTAGCAATAATTTGGTATTTTTCATTAATACAAATCGGTCTATGGATTGACATAAGTGATATATTAATAATTGTTCCTTGTATTGGAAGATTTTAAAAGGTTTCGTCCCTTTACTTTCAGTGCAAGCAATTGAAAATTGCGCTTTCTTAATCGGGAACAAGGTGATTTTTACATAATATTGTATGGTAAAGTGTTCACTTACTTTTATGTAAATAGTTTACACATAGATAAAAAATGACTATTTTAATGACTGTTAACTGTTGTTAGAAGTTGATTCAAAATTAATGTAGTGCTTATCTTTTGCTTAGCTAACCTTTACAGCCACAGGATCATCGTCATGGCAACCTAGCCGAAATGACGTTTTATTTTCTCTGTCTATAGATCAGATAAATTTCTGATTACATATATATATAATCAGTGCACTGAAGCAGTATTAAACTAGAATCTTTAGTATAATGAAATCAAAATGGTTGATTGTGTCGTCACACTGAAATTTTAATGCAATATATATATATATATATATATATATATATATATATATATATATATATGTGTGTGTGTGTGTGTGAGTGTTTCTGTGTGTAACGGTGTGATTGTGTAATGTTGCAGCAAATAAATATTTCTGAGCGAATGTGTTTATATAGCCTATATATATATACTGTAAATTGTAGTGGAAATATTGTATATTTTCTCAAATTATTAGTAGATAAACCAAATAAACAGTTATTATGCTCAATATTCGTTTTCTTGAAGTATCCCCCTTAAATACTAGTTAATGTTATACTCTAGTTATCAAAAAGTGTCACCCCCCTATTCAAGACAAATGGATCTAACCCAGAAGGGCACACTGGTATTACTTGTAACAGTGGTTCAGAAGAGAAAGACGTGGATTAACGAAATACAGAGAATGAAAACTTTGACATGAGTATTCTTGCATTGTGTAACTTCTGCGGGTTTTTCAGTTGGGAGATAGTTCAAAATCTTAACTGATTGTTCATTATATTATTAACCAGCAACTGTTGTCTAACAAAGAGTTGAGAAAAAGACTCATAAAATGCTTCGTGTGGAGTGTTGTGCTGTATGGGGCGGAAACGTGGACATTGCGTAAGGGTGACGAAAATCGACTGGAAGCCTTCGAAATGTGGGTGTGGAGAAGAATGGAAAGAGTTAGTTGGGTCGAGCGGAAAACGAATGAGAGAGTGTTAGAAATGGTGGGTGAGAAAAGAACACTTTTAGATATTATTAGGAAGAGGAAGAGAAACTGGTTGGGACATTGCCTAAGAAGAGATTGTATCATAAGGGACGTCCTAGAGAGTATGGTGGCGGGAAAAGAGAGGAGGGGGTGAAGGAGACTACAATTAATGGATGATATAAAAACAGAAAGATCATACGCGAAGACGAAAAGGTTAGCGGAGGACCGTGGAGCATGGAAGCTTCTCAGCTGCGGCAAGTGACCTGCCAATAAAGGCAGAATACTTATGATGATGACTGTTGTCTATATGTTATAATTACTTTTCTACATCTGTAATATATATATATATATATATATATATATATATATATATATATATATATATATATATATATATGTGTGTGTGTGTGTGTGTGATGTATACATGTATGTATGTATTTCTCATTCGGACGTTGCCTATTGCTTGTAAGGCTTAATGACAAAATATTCTTTTCTATTCTATTCTATTCAACTATGTTACTTTCCTCGCTCTAGAAAATGGAAGAGTATGATGGAAATGCTATATGTTCTGGCTGTCCTAAGAAGCTTACTCGTAATTTTTTTAAAAGAGCGAGTAGTTGTTATCCATTCTTCAGTTGACACCATTTAATTAATTTCCATTGGAACAAAGCGAAACAAAGCTCAGAATCATTGCACACAAGGTCCAGAACTCATTGAGCTGAATGTGTGTAATGGGATTCATCATCAGACCCGACCTCTGGAAATCAGCCATTTGCAGACACTTCTTCACTCCTTTGAATGATTGCTATGACGGACACGATAGGTCAGTAATAGAGCGCTTAATTCAGGTGCATGGGGATCCCTGGTTCGAACCCCAGCCAAGCAAGATTGTGGTGGACAACATCGTATGCGTGGGTTTTGTCGGGATCTCTCATATCCTCCCACATTCTCATTCCGCCAGTTCTTCCATTATCATTCGCCTTCCGTAGCCTAAAGGGCATTATCGTGGGACGTTAAACTGAAAGATTTGAAAGCTGCTGCCAGAGTTTATCCTGTAAACCACGAAATACGTGCAGCTGCATTTATAGTTTGGGGTTGCTTGTTCTATTCTGTCATGCCATTAGTTGCTTTTTGTAGCACGACACTGAAGACCTGTAACACTCTGAGTAATTAAATGCTCGTAATATTGTTGGAATTCTTCATTAGAGATCCGAATTACTTTCAGCAAGTATTGTAATGGCTACGAAGCTGTGAACAACATTCACAAACTGAACTTTTCGGCAGAGTCTTGGTCTGACTTCTGTAGATAACATGTGGAGAAGCAGAACTCAGTCAGGTCTGCCCTGAGGTGTCCAAATTATGTAGGCATAGTCAATATACTGTACGAGGAATGAATATAGAACCTCTATTCCTCATCAATTCGTGGAAAGTTGGCATCATGTAGGGAGCGATAAGGTTGGGGGACGTGATAGATTCAGAAGGGAATGGTATAACAAGTGTCTCCCGAAGGCTGTCCCTAGTAGGTTCTCATGGTCTTTTATAAAGACTGCTTTATAAAATAGAATCTAGAATTCGTCGTACATGACCCTTTCCTAAGAGAGAAATTTTCATTTGACACATTTTAAATATTATAATTAGTAATCCTACTTCGCTTACTTGAAAACAGTCAAACTTGGCATACGAAATTCTTAGTGCTGAGTCGAATTTTATAGTCCACTTTCTTATTATTGTGCCAAAATCACTAGAGATGAGTGATCTTTAAAGCATCAACGATCATTATACTAGTAAAAGGTAAGTGCACACGCTTGGATAAATTTCTAACTTACGAGAATTCTGAATTGAATAAAACTTTTAAAACATATACGTCCATATGACGCCTTCTGCTTCTGCTCGCCGACGTTTTCAAAATACTGTTTTTACAAAGGCTTAGAAAAAAATAACGGGCGACTTCGAACGCAGACCATTTATAGATGTTGCATCTCTCGAGGATCCTGTGAGTTCCTTGTTTTCAAGCCAAATTTTCATTAGACAAAGGTATATTGACATTTCGTTGTTGGCTATGTGATGCACTTACTGACTTTTGTGAGTGATATGAAAATGTAGTGAAGGAATTGTTTGGACGAGCTGGTATTTTTTAGCTTGTTGAGGATAATGAAGGCTGGCATTGGATTATGTATTAAGGTAAGTGATATCATTTAGTGCATCTTTTAAATGTATACATGCGAACAAAAGTGCATTCACACTTCCAATGTTCACATCCTTCAGCATTAGACAACCAACTTTGCAGTGATAATTCCTGGGTCGAGAACTAAGTAAGGCGTTTTACAAGTGCTCTAGTTTGTTCAAAAGATGTCAGTGTAGCAAACTGCAAAAAAGTATAATAAAACCCAAGCCTCTGCAACAAATAAAAATCGGGAGGAAGACATCGTTTAGTATCTAAAGAGCTATTGATATCATGAGAGAGCTACAAAGTGATTTTATTTAACCTTAGATTTACCAAGGAAAAATCAACTTTGTTCCAACTTTTATTTTGTTTCATTGGTACAGTATTTTGTAAAATCTCTGGATGTTTTGCATTATTCCTTTCAGCAGTACCTTCACTTTTGTTAGTTTTCAATTTTAATATCTCTATTGAAAATTTATGAAAGAAATATCTCGTGCAAGGTAATTTGACTCCCATCTTTGGTTTGCAGAAATTTCTTTTATGTGCAAAACCATCGTATTTTTCATTATTTTATAAAATAAATATTATTGTGTGTCATTTAAAGGTTAAAGCTAACAAGAAAATATTAGCCAATATATTATTGGTTTCCATGATGTTCGAAAAATGCAATCGGAAAACCAAAAAGGCAATCTAAGAAAGTAAAAATGAGATGGGTCAGGTGGGTCAAGCGTTACGAAATCACATAGTCATTTTCATTTCTCACTACGAGTTATATATATATATATATATATATATATATATATATATATATATATATATATATATATTAATTTGTCAGTGTTGTATAATTGGTTATCAAATATATTTGTAGCAGAAATGTATTTTATCAGATACAAAATTAGTTTGGCGTATAAATTTCTAATTACATGCTTCTATGTGTTTATTTCAATCTAATTTCACACTCATCCAAGTGTCAGTAGTAGTTCGAGATTTTAAACCGAGAAGTCTTATAAGTATTTGGTTGGAACTAAAAGTAAAAAACAAAGTATAACATAGCAATAAACAAATATTACGCTGTTAATTACATCATATTTACATGTTTCAAACAGAAAACCATACGAGTCCGAGTTTTGAATCTCGGCCTTGAAGTTTCATAAGTTGTTTACAAAGACGTAGTTCTTCACCACGCTTGGCTACCGTTATCACAAGTACTTTTGGCAGCTAGTATTTGTACAAGAACGGAGGTAAAATACAATTTCCTCTGTACAGATCTGTGGGAATTGTGATGGATCTAGCCTCACTTTTTCGGACTTTTTCATTTCATTTTATTTATCCTGCATTCTGTATAAACTTGGAAATAATTTTCCGATAGTACATGGGAAGGGTTTCTAGGTTTTTCTGAACAGAAATGTACCCTGCTAACGATCCCTTTGTATATGTAATATATTATTACAAATACTTTCCCAATATCATAATAGTTATAGTGATTCATTGTAACTCAATGTGTGTAGAAAATTTTATCATAAGACTACTTGGCAAAAGTTACTTTGTTAATTTAACCGAGTGGATGAAAATACGTTTTAACCGAGAATTAAAACAAACTAAAAGCTTAACGCCTCTTTTTTCGTGGCTAAAGTAACCGAGTAAGTTGGTGGATACTTTTTTGTTGTCTATTTTCTCGGTACCTAGTAGGCCTATAATAAAAATAGGTTACAAGAGCAAAGCATGATTTGGCCGACTACTTGCTCGGTTATTAGTTTCAAAAGAGTTATCCTAACCGAGACTTGGTTACTTTAACCTGCATTTGGAAAGCGAGATGCGTGTCTGTTTATTTCTATTTTTTAAAATTCAAACATCTTTTCTTTCTTTCTTCGGCCTTCATTTTATGAAGACAACTACCAAGTTAGGAGACTTCGCTAGTAGTGGAAGAGTAGTCGAGGTGTTATAGCCTCTGGTCTAGTTATCACAAAGTCTTCAGTTCAAATCCTTCTACTACAAAATAATACTTTTAAATTTAATTTGTTCTTACATGATGAATGATAAATTATATTTGCTCGAAGTTCTCCATCTAGAAATGAGGTGCAATAATCATGCACATGTTATCCAAGTGGAAGAAAATAGAGATACAACTTACTGAAATATTATCAAGAATAGACACCATATTTAATTATGTTTTTGTTCATTTTTGTTTATTATTCTTTACGAAATTACAATTCTCATTCACTAACAAGTAAAGGGCCCAAATGGATGAACCGAGTTGCGCGATGAGACATAGTGCACCTGATAGAGGATGTGAAAATACGTGTTTACACAAAGTTATAGCGGCTGAGCGGTAGGGGTTAAAGTTGGTGAGAGAAGGGCTACGCTATGTTATTAAAATACATTAAATAAATTGTTAAATCTTGAAAATAGTGAAAGATAGACAATGCAAACGGTGGTAGTTTCACATATTGGCAAAAGAAGAATAGGCAGAGTAGATCACGAGCTTCCACCGCCGTCTTGAAATCCGTCATTTTGAAATGTGTGATTTTTTTTAATGGAAAGGTAGTCATGTGATATATCAATTAGAGCCAGCATGCTCTCCAAAAGTCAATTATGAACTTTAGTGATTGTTATCTATACTTATTTGGAAGATTTAGGATCATTTTTATAATTATTTAGGAAAGTCTAGGAGACTGATATTCGTATGTTGAGCGTTTGGATTATCACGAAAACGCATGTAAGATAAATATGAACATAAGCGAAGAAAACTATTTATAACAGTGACATTTGATACCCAAGCTGTATATTACTTACATTATTGTTATCAAAGTTCACTGTTGGACATCCAATTTTACTGTTAGTTTACTTGGTTTGTATATATGTTTAACTTACATGAGTTTTCGTGATAATCCAAACTTTCAACATGCGAGAATCAGTCTCGTAGATTTTCGTAAGTAACTTTAAAGATAATCCTAAATATTCTAAATAAGTACAGATAACGGTCACTAAAGTTCCTAATTGACCTTTTGAGAACATGCTGCCCTAATTGTATATCACATGACTAACTTTCCATTTCAAAAAATACCACAAATTCAAAATGGCGGATTTCAAGATGGCGGCAGAGCTCCGTGATCTACTCTCCCCATTCCCCTTTTGTCAATATGTAAAACTTCCACCGTTTTCATTGGCTATTACACTATTTTCACAATTCAACAAGTTATTTAATGTATTTCAATAACAGCATAGCTCTTCTCCCACCAAGTTTGACCCTCTCCCTCTCTGTTTCCTTTGGCGCTCAGCCGCTACAACTTTGCACATATACATATTTTTACATTCTTTATCAGACGCGCTAAGTCTCATCCCACAACTCGATTCATCCATTTGAACCCTTTACTAGTAAGAATATAGCAAGGGATAGGTAATTATATGTTACGGCCTTCTACAAGAGATAACTCGTATTCCTTTGAACTCATAAATGCTTCTAATGGAGACATGCTTGTACTATTAATTGGGGACTAAATTACACAAACTCATGACTATTTGTCATATTTGAAACATTTGACATGTTCCAAAGATGTTATAAAATATTGTATGCTGTGAAAAAAAAAGAGTCAACATTTATTGTTCCTTGGTATGTCTAATATTAAATAAGATGACTGAAACTTTTTCGTCATATCAATCGCTCTGTACATACTAAACGGTGTGTTCTTCCTGATTGTTTATTCGTTGCAGAGGCATGGATTTTATTCTACTTTTTGCAGTTTGCTACACTGACACCTTTGGAACAAACTAGAGCAATTGCATTTTATTTTATTTAAAACAAATGCTTTTGTTCTAATCAAAATAATAAAATCTTGTAGCCTTTCAGTTACAGTTAAAATAATTGTGTTGAAGTGAAAAAAAAACTGTGGTAAAAACTAAACACACAAATGCTAAAAAACAAACCGAATTGCATGTGCTCCTATCAAAAACTTAATCCTGGTCTATAGCGTTCAAACACATTTAATTGTTCTTACTGTTACTTCCCTTAAGGGCCGCCAGTGCACAAGACCAGTCATATACTTCCTGTTTTATCAGGCCTTTACTCAAGAAGGAACATAGTGTACAATGTAAGAAAATGCACTCCGCTATAATGTTACAGCTCTCTGGTTCGATTTCGTGGTAAGTGATAAATGAACCCTGATATGGAGATACTTCTACCAAAAGTTAAAAGTCAAAACGTGAAAATCTTTACTTTTTGTGTCGTCACATGACGTGAGCAACACTATTTTGTATTGCCGGATGTCAACTATCTGATTTAATGCTTGATACGAGACAAGTAAAGGTTTCGAGTTTCAAACGAGACGAAAAGTACAGCTTCGGTACTGTATGTGATGAAATTTCCTGATTGGAACGGGAGAGGTCCGAATTTGATACCTGGTGGGAGCTTAAATGAGTAAGATCGTTTATTAAGAACAGTAAGAGGAACATCAAAGCGTATGTGAACGCAGAAGAGTTATTTAAATACATAGTGTCTTGTGTGTCAATGTTCGACGGCTGGGTTAGATTTCCCGGAGGGATCTCATGTGATTCGTATATACCATTCTTGTTAAAAGGGACACTAAATTGTAATACAACCAACCAGTTATCTTCAAGGTGAGAACGTTTGCCTTTGAATAACATATTGTTTGAATTACGCTTACGTAAATTGTATTTTTGTGGGCTACGATGATCTGACGTGTTCTGAAAGTTGACGTATTTTGGAAAGGAAAGAAGATAGGAAAATTCGTATTACAATATATTTGACATTGTAATGTATCGTCGAGAAGCGTAACACAGGTTTATCCCTCGCCTTTTTATTATAAAAGTGTTTTTAGAGTTTATACATTGAATTACAAATTAATGATATCTCTAAATAATCATTTCCCTGTAAGTTCGACCTACCCGAAGCAGCTTGAAGGTCTTGTCTATTCTTAACTAAGAAACTCTTGCCCGTAGCACCAGAAGTGGGTTAGTATCTCCTGGCCAGTGCAGCGCGGAGATTGGAACCCCGTACCCGTAGCAGCACAGAGGTGGGATGGTATCTCCTGCCCAGTGCAACGTGGAGATGGGAAAGGAACCTCTTACTGAACCAGTGCAGAGGTAAAGCTAGGAAATCTCCTCGGCCAGAGTAGCTTGGAGAGAAATGTAGGAATTGATCAGTTAAGGACTGATATATTCTAACAGAAAACAAGAAAGTTGGAAAAAGGACACTCCTCAGAAAAGTCTGCGTCTTGACAGACCAAGGCATCAACTCTCTATATACATGCCTCTGGTTCATGCAGTTAGTAAACTTTTGCATCTGTCAGGGGAATGTGTGTGCCGCGGTTTCTGTCTTGAACGAAAACATTTACACGTAAATCTTTCAATGTATAAATACAAAGAAGGTTAAACAAGAAGATGGGAAAGAGCATGAAGAGTTTTTCAAATTGTAAGCTTCGATAAAAGGATAAAAATACCTGGAAGCCAGGAGAAAAACTTAATCGGTCATGCTGCATCCTTAAGTATTTACATGGCAAAACTACACTGGAAGGAGTGGCAACAACCCATGTAAACAAGTCTGTATTAATAAATTATCTGTTATTTACAAAACCTAATTTAATCTCTTACACGTTACAGACGCAAAGCTATGTTGTCTGTAATTGGGAAGTATATTGCTTGTGGCAATCTGTTATTTTTTGAGCACGCAATTTATCTGTCTCATTTTCCATTGTTTGTGCAAAAGTTGGCGTTGGTTTGCAGGTTCCAGTTATTATCTTCCCAGTACTTTCCTCCGCTGCTTCTGCCTAGGTGAATCAGGGTTGACTTCCTTCCTTCATTTTGTCTGCATAAATGGGTTTTGTGATATGCATTTTTTCGGTTGTCGTTAGTGCGTTGATTGTCTTTGAGAATACTTTCTTAGTTGCTACCTGTATGGTATTTAACATATTTTGACGTTCATTCTGCGATGTTACAAGAACTGCAGTGACCCATGTTATGATGTGATTAGGCGCTGTTTCTATGATTGTTTTTATTTGTTCCGCTGTTGGGCTGTGATGCCGCTGTTAGTATGATGCTGGTCGTTATCCCTGGTTTTGGCTCTGTGAAGAACCAGTTTTACAAAGTGCGCCTTCTTTTATTGGTGATTTTGTATTGTTTCAAGATCTTAGATTTTATTAACAGGTGCTGTTCCCTGTTCTATGGGCATTTTCTTTACAAGTAGTGGAGAAATTCTTGTTAATTCGTTTGCCGCAATTCTGTGTGTCACCACAACGAAAGCATACCCGCATTGGGTTCGTCGATGCCAATACTGGCAGCAATTCCAACAAAGAATCGTCTTGGCTATAGCCTGGAGTTCTCGACTTTGAAGTATGTGCTGTCTGTATTTAACTCAAGTGATGTGATTCGGTTTACAACATCATCATTGAGGGAGAAGTTCAGCATAGGTGCTGGTCCTTTGTTCGTCTCCAAAGGAATGAGATTAGTGAATTGAATAGTTAGTTTCTTTAGTGCTGTCTTGATGTGTTCAACACTAGTTGTGGTAGAAACGCCTTTAATTACGCATGTATATGTTGTTTTCGTTTATGGTTTTCTATTTTCTTCAGCGTTGGTTGTTGTCCTTTTCTCTCTTCTGTTTTTCTTCACTGTCTGGAAGGCATTCCCCTCCTGGCTATTTGGTGCATATTCTTTCTGAGGCTCTTCCGATTGGTCAATCATCTGTATATGGGTGGTTCTTGTCAAGCCCACGAAAGGGCCATTGTCTTCTGCTTGTGGTTTTTCACCTGAGCGGTTTAGTTTTCGACCTGTTGGCCCTTGTAAGGGCCGGAACCATGGTTATTCACCTGTGTGCGCTTTGTTTTCTCTTCCTGTATGGGAACATTTGCTTGAGGTTCTGACGATTGGACAGTTTCTACTGCCTCCGTCGGCTGTTTGTCCTTTCCTGGAATTCTTGCACGCAAACCGAAATCTGAATTTTGAAAATCTTTAGGAAGATATCTCTCGACGCTTCTGTTTGAAGAACACTAAAGTTCTGCTTTTCTTGTACTAGATGAAATTCGTCTTGGTCCATCTTCCTTCCGATGATACTGTTAGGTCGTCTTCTGTTAATCTGCTGTAGGCTTTCTATATGGTCACTGGAGCAATTTTTAAAAAGGCAGCTACATCTAGCATGCTAACTTCCATCGCATAAAAATATATTTTCCTCAACATGGTATCTTTTGGCTGATACCTCTTGTGTACTCCTGGTGCAATTATAACCGCCACCAGGTTACAGAAGTATTTTTGTGGACACACTGTATATTTCGTAAAGATAGTCATTATTTTTCCAATTTATACTTTATTCTGCGACGCATATAAGTTCTTTCTTCGGTGGGAATTGCTTTTTTCCCACGCAACTGGATAAAGAAGTCTTTAATCGTTTTTTCATATATATATTTAAAATATTGCTTTTGGTGAGAATATTTGTCAGCGACGAACCTTCTCAGTGTTTCTCCCTGACTTATTATTATGCACAGTATATATACTGCAGTTATTTGGAACTAAATTAAGTGCTTTCTTTAATCGCTTATGAAATATTACAATAGATTAGAGCAGACTAGACCAGAATAATTATTCAAGTGACCAGAGTGACGCCAGTCACGTTGCTTTCGCAGTTTTTTGTCTGTACTTTCTCACGCCCGAGTTATCGCAGTGTCTCGTGCATTGTGGGCAGTTGACTAAAATTAACATAAATTATTTTCCGTATTGTGTTTGCATGTTCCCACAGGTGATTTCATTGAGTGGTTTTTGGAATGAACTGCCAACACTCTTCAGTCGACCATTGCAACCCGTACCTTGAGCTTTGGTGCTCAGGGAGTTTGACTCCGGTGTTGTGTGCAGCCACCACGCACATTGCGTCGGGAATTAAGTATGATTTTGTGTTAAGGGTCACAAGCTATTAGCCGGTGAAGGACGTTTTCTTACGGCTAGCCCCCAACTAGTGAAGTTCCAGGTCCGCAGACCTTGTGCGTACATGTCAGTTATATACGCACCCTCCAACATCAGCATTCTACTTTGGAAACTTTCCTTTTTTTAATTTGCTGAAGACGCATCTTAACGCTTCAGGATTGTTTGGTGCTGCAACTGGATTTCTACGCGGGATTGTCTCGGCAACTTTTCCCCAGTGCTAATCCCCCAAGTGCGTCAAGGTGTGAGAGAAGCATTCATAGTGAAATTTCAGATATAATCTAATTTCAGATATAAAGGGCTAGATTGCATTAAAAAGGCAAAGTGTGATTTCAGTGATGAAAATTATTACACATATTCTGTGTTAAGTATTGTGTTCATTTCTCTTCGTTATTTTTTATATATTAGTATTCTAGTAAGTATAGTGCTATTTAATCCAGTGTGTTTTCGTTGTTTGTGTGAGTGATGTTTGTATGCGTTATGGTCTGGATGACCGTTTGATCGTCCGCGAGGTTGTCGGGACGTACATCCGAACCTCTCGGCGCCTAATGCTCATCTCATCATTGAGACCGACGAGCGATTTGGAAACAATTTGTAACCTCTTCTTGGAGAGGTCCTTCATCGTCCTGTCCAGGTAAGTTCCAGTCTCATGAGAATACTTATTGGTAGGAACACGAGCCACGAACAGCGACCAGATTACACAGAGTGGTTACAAATAAATGGCAGCCCGAACAGCGACCCGAACACTGGGTGGTTACACAATTCTTTTGTTGTGGTGTTTCTTATTTGATCCAAGTCTTGAGTTGGTAGCAAAGTACATCCTCCTCTGACGGTCATTGGGCGTCTTCGCTGTACAACGATAACAGTGTACATTGTATCTAATATAGTAATCAGGACAGAAGTACTGTCCTGACAAGCACTAGCCATAAAATTAAGAAAAAGAGAGAATAAGAAAAGCTGTAAGTAATATATGTAGTATGAACAATATATTTTGTTAAAACTTTGCTATGGTCATGGTATTCGTTGTCAAGGACAAGTTTATAATTGTGTGAAACGCCATCGTAGTTTGAATTGTGAAGTAAAACAAGCTATTATCGTGAAATATAGAGTTATGTGAATTCGAGACTGGTGTATATTTCTTTATCTTAAATATGATTAGCATATAAAATATATACGAATATATGTACGACCTGAAGCATTGCATTATTATAGCTGGTCTTGCATGGCCCTGATAAGCATCACACTTCTAATTTTGGGGTAATATATGAGTTACAGGGTTGTAGGTCTTACTAACTTTTGTGTATAATGCCATTCTAATGCTATCTCAAAGAAAAAGTATTTCGTTCCTGTCGCCAAGAGCTGTACAACCTATATGGCCAGTGCGAACCTTGGTCCACAATTGGGGGTGGAATCGACGGAAAACAATGCCTACATCCTCAGGAAGCGTTGTGTATTAAGTATTGTTTTTATTAGGCACAAACTTTTCCTTTGAAGAATGATATTGCCATACTACTACTTCCACGGCAATTCCTTGTTAACGCCGCAAAGTCTTCCCGGAACGGCAGTCTTCTGGGTTGCTAGTTGTCTTCGTTGAAGATTTTTCTTCTAATTTCTTGATAGACGTACAAGTCCATTTTTTTTGCTGTTCATTAACTCCTCTCTCTGCTTGTGAGAATCCAAGCAGTCAGTCCAGATGCCTGATCTTTTCTCTCCCTGTTCATCCTCTTTCATAGGCATTTTTGGTGGCGGAGTCTAAGGAGGGGCTCTCTTCGTGACCTAGTATTTCTTCAAAAGAAGACATTTTTCATAGTTTGTAGATAGATAGATAGATAGGGTGTCCCTTATTTTGGGTAATTTCGTGTTGCCATACGCACCCCCCCAAATGTATTCTCTGTGACCATAAACACGCATTAGTGAAATAGCAGCTCTCTACGAGAATGTTTACCCGTGCCGACTTGACGACAAAGTCATGAAATGGCATTTCCACATTATAATTTAGAATTTTTAATCGTGATAACGGAGAAACTAAAAGAGACAGAGAAACGAAACTTTGCACAAAGCAACTAGAAAAGGGCCAAATCTGTTCGTGTATTGACAAACAGCACCGGATGAACAGTGTTGCCAACCCAAGACAAAGTTTTGTTTTTGCAAATGGAATGACCTAAATTGGATATCATCATTAGAATCAGCAATCAAAATAAAGACAAAAGAGGTTGTAAAGGGTAGATCAGTGTTGCAAACTTTCGAGCAATAACATGTAATATGTGTTGGTGCAAACAGGGAGTGAGGTTCTAACGTTTTGTACACCTTAAATAAGGTATTGACAAGAATTGTTGGCGTTGACTCTAAGTCTAAAAGCATCCGCTGAACAATGTTGGCCATTAACAGAAGGGAGAAATTGAGTTTGAAAGGGATACAATGACTTGGAAAAGGTTTCTATTACTGTATGCTTTAAAACCTATGATGCAAGGCGGTAGAGCATGAGGAGTAGAACCGTGGTTATGTGAGATCGATAACTGACCGAGATATACGATATCTTGTAAAAGCTGACAAGTAAGGTTTGTGAAAGGTGACAACGCTGCACAGCGTGTTGGAATCCTAACAACTCGGTTAAAATTTGAAAACAGCGTTCAATTTGCATGGGTTTATGTACGCGTGGGCTTTTGAGAACGCTGAAAATCATTATGAAATCAAGAGTAAAAAACCCGCTGCTGTGCAGCGTCGTCATTTTGTACAAACCTTAGTTTTCTGCTTTAACAAGATACCGAATATATTTGTCAGTCCGTAAGTTATCAATCTCACCTAACCACGGCTACTCCTCATGCTCTTCTCCCTTGCATTATAGGTTTTAAACCATACAGCACTAGTGACCTCTTTCGAGTTGTTGTATCTATTCCAAACTCAATTTCTCCCTTTTGTTGATGGCAACACTGCTCAGCGTTGCTTCTCGACTAAGAGTCACCACCAACAATTCTTGTCAATATCTAATTTAAGGTGTACAAAACGTTAGTACCTCACTCCCTGTTTGCGCCAACACATCTTACACGTTATTGCTCGAAAAGTTTGCAACACTGACCCGCCTTTACAATATCTTTTGTCTTTATTTTCATTGCTGATTCCAATGATGCTATTCACTTTAGGTCATTTCATTTACAAAAACAAAACTTGTATTGGGTTGGCAACACTGTTCATCCGGTGCTGTTTGTCAATACACGAACAGATGTCGCTTTTCTTCTAGTTGCTTCGTGCAAAGTTTTGTTTCTCTGTCTCTTTTAGTTTCTCCGTTAACACGGTTGGAAATTCTAAATTATGTTGTAATGTGGAAACGCGATTTCATGACTTTGTCAAGTCGGTACGGGTTAACGTTATTTCATTAATGCGTGTTTATGGTCACATATAATACATTTGGGGTGTGTGCGTATTGCAACACGAAATTACCCAAAATAAGGAACACCCTAATATATATATATATATATATATATATATATATATATATATATATATATATATATTAGGGTGTTCCTTATAGGGTGTTCTTATTAGGGTGTTCCTGTGTTGAGAGTAAAACATATTTTTTGTAAAAATGATTCAGTCAGTTATGTAACAAGACAGCTGTTTGGGGGATTAGTCGTGTGGACCTGGAGACAAAAGGCCATCTTTCACTTATTTTTGTTGGTATAATCTGATATGTGCTTACGCGTAGCGGAAAACCATGTTTGCTAATCTTCCGTCAGTTCTATATTTAAGGTAAGTACAATGCCGACATACACTTTGGAATCTAAATTCATTCTATGATATGCCTAAGTGAATGTTTTACAAACAAAAAAAAAATCCTTTTTGAAAAAATGTACAAAGTACGAGAAAATAAGTGATTTAAGAGATTTGGGTTCTGTGAAAAAAAATAGGCCTATGTTTTTTTTTTTTGTGTGTGTGTGTGTGTAGATTGAAAGTAAAGTTGCAAATTGAAGTGACACTGAGAAGGTTAATCATGGACTTACTATATGTATAACATATTGAATAGTTGGTTTCTAATTCATGAAAATTGTATTTCGGCAAATATGGTTGATTTTCATCAGTATATATCTGAGTCAAAATTTGATAGTTTAAATCAATAGTCTGAATCAAAATTTGATGTTCAAGCTTTGCAAACTTTTTTGCGACATTTTTTCTAGTTGAACCAAAGAAATACGTTCGTTTTGTTTACATTAAAAATATACAAGACATTATTAATAGAAGTTGTGTTCTAGTTTAAAGGGTTCTAGTTAAAATTATTATATGCAAACCAAGACATATAAACCGAGTTTCGTCTCAATATTCATTAATTCTGTGCTTGTGAGGCGACCTATCATTACCGCGACTCCAAACAATATCAAATGGGAAACTTTAACAATCTTAAATTGAACTGAGGCCTTCAATCTTTAAGTGTGATTTCAGCAGGGATTATTGATTGCCAAAAATTTCCTTTTATTATATAACAAGGAGTATGGGTAACCAGGGCAAGAGTAAACGCCGAGGTAAGAGTGAAAACACTATTTACGGAGAAATTGTAACGTAGTTAAAAAAGCGAATTTTGAAAACTGGTTCCACATGATACATGTCAGAACGGGAACCTGTGCGTGTAGTGTAAAGAGCAGCAGAGTGGAAAGTTTGTTGCAGAAGGAAAGAAGTAAAAGATTCGTAGGTAAATGTCACAGTATTTAATGTAGTTTCAGTTGAAGATATGAGACTGGAAATATTTCGGTTCATAATTTTTACCAGTTGTACGCAAGAAAAGAAAGTGCTCAGACGTGAGATGGCGGGCAATGATTAGAAGCTACCTGACACGGGACAAGCGTGAACGTTCACTCTTGCCCTTTGGGTATAGTTGGGTAAAGAAAATATAGGAGCCAACATGTAAAATTGAGTAAAAGACATTTGCAGAGGCAAGACAGAAGTTGGCGGCCATAGACTACCAACAAAATATTTGCATTATCGTTTAGAATTTCATAGCCCGAGTTGTTGAGCACATGTCATGTCGCACGGGAATGTCGACAGACAATACAATTGCGAGGATACACCCTGCCAATTCTTTGGGGAATTGTTTTATCAGATACCCCAAACGGTGGAATGTATTTTCCTGTATCATATGCAACGAGTGGTCTCACGAACAATGTTACAATTTTGATCAAGGGAAGTCTCTGTACGTGTGTGACCACTGTGCACATATGTAGTACCGCACGTAACATTTCTGTGCTTCGTGACGGATGCTGACGAACTGATTTCTCCTGTTTTCATATTTTGTAAGTATAACATGTATGTTATAGTACTGTAACTTTTGTTGCAGTACTTTTTGACACTAATCTGTTTGGTATTGTTGCTTCAACCGTTGTTTACTCTTACCATATGGGGCAAGAGTAAAAAAAAATAAAAATATAAAAAATAAAAAAATATAAATCGTCACAACTATGTTATTCCTCTGTCTTCTCTGCTTGCTTTGTCGCAATTAAACTGTATGTTATTACAGATAACAGGCTTTCACGTCAAAGATATATTGCGTTTTTCGCTGTCACCATTACACTGCAATTCTTTGATTCACAAAAAGTGTTCGTTCTTGCCCTGGTCGCCCATACATAGTGGGCCAAAAAGGAGACAGGGTACGTCCTTCGCCCCCCAAAAGGACTGTTCCTTTCCAATCTAAATATGACTTGAGTAGGACTTATTGACTATCAAAAGTTCCCTTCTATCAATAGCAGTGACAACACTGGAGAAAGCAGGGGCCTGGGCCTCCAGTAGTATCAGCTACCTTTCCAGCCTAGATATGTAGCCAGAATTATTACAATGGGACTACTAAAATTTTCACATTGTAATTATATACGTAAAATGTACTGCCCCCTTTGGAAGCCTTTTTCACTGTCTGAAATTCTTTCCTGATTATGAACTTTTCCTGACTTTGAACTTTTTCCCGATTGTTTCCTTTCTTCCCAATTGTGTCCTTTATTTATTCGATTTTTTTCCTGAATCACAAATCCTTCGTGTGAGGTATATAAAATACAATTTTGCAATTGTAGCACACATGCTTTAATGCTGGCGTACGTACCTATTTGACCGATAGTGGTCTCAAGGCAAGATAAAATGGGAGTAAAGCGCGTTATTAAAATTTTTGGATACAAATAAATATTAAAGATTTTAAATGTTAGCAGGGAAAAATTTGAATGCCAACTGCGCGTAGAAGATCTACAACTGATATGTCCGAAGGTAACAAATGCAAATACAAGCATTGGTGATTAAAAGAGTAAACGGGTAGAAATGAGTACTACATTTTAGGTGGATGAGTAGGATTGAAGGAGGTGAATTATCAGAAACTGGGCGTTCCTAAATTAAAAAAAAAAAAAAAAAAAGAAAGAAAAGAAATTATCATAAGGTTCTGATAAAGAATACGGAAATATTTTTCTATAAAAATATATACGTAAGATTTGTTAATACAGAAACGTACAATAAGAGTCGTGAGTCGAGTTAAAAAGGCCGAGCCTTATTTCCGAAAAAATGATAACATTTCGCTTATTTCTCTTAATATTAGATTTAGATTTGGTCAGATTAGGGCTAATTATTTGCATACTGGTATTCATATGCCCTTAGGTGCGGTTCCGATAAGTAGGCTAAATACAGCCTCTATATCATTTTGCATTTCTATTTCTACGTGTAAGGTTCAATTCTTAAATAACAAATCAATTACAATTCCGTTACTGCAACTCACTTCTGTAAATCGTTTACTTTTTACGTACTTATGGTCCGCTTCAAATAAACAAAGCTATCCCAAAAAATATTTAAGGAAGTTACGTATGTAGGAAGAAAACGTATAACTCATCTCTGAACAGATAAATAGTGTAAAAACATATGGTTTATTGCTATACAAAGTTAGTTTGTGATGGCCATCTAGAAGTTAGTTTGTGTGCTTGCGTCCCCTTCTGTTTATCCCAATATAAATAAACGCGCATCTTCCTTACGGATGCATACTGCCTGGGAAATCCAACTTTACCCTGTTCTGAACCGGATAGTGAAATACAGGCTTGTTAAGACCATTCAGCACAGATTGGTAAGTGCTTTTCTCAGTAATACTTGCTTTACTGTCATAAAAGTTCACAGGCATATTATAAATTTTGCATGTGTATATTTTTTGGCCATACAAGGAGATTCTAGATTATTGATCCCAAATATAGGTTAGTAGCTAAGTTTGTTCCATTCTGTACCTAAGTTTAATATTTAATGGAGTTTGTTTAGTACAAGGGGTCCAGAAGCACATAAAAAGCACAAAATCTACAGGAGAAATGAATGATGCAAGTACTTAGACGTAACATAACGTAACCAAATCTAACCTAACCTAAGCTAACCTGAACTAACCTAATATTGGGGGAAATAAGCGAAATACTATCATTTTTTGGAAAATTATGCGGGACCCCTACACTAATATAACATAAGCTAAACTAATCTAACCTAACCTAAACTAACGTAAACTAATCTAAACTAACTTAACCTACCCTGAACTAACCGAATGTGAACAGAAATTACCAAAATTGTAACATTTTTTAGAGAAAATAGCTGGACCCCTTCTGCTAAACATAGGCCTATTTAATTCACATATTACCAGAGGAGCCTTAGCGAGAGAAGGCGGGCTAGAACCTTACAGGGCACGTTGTTTTCTGTGTTTATTACAGCTCAATGGGAAGGGGGATTTAGTAATCTAAAACTTTGCAGGCACACAAGGAAATAAAAAAGAAAAAAAACTATGTCATTTAAAGGTAATTATTAATGAAATAGTTTCTATGTAAAAAAAAAAAAAATCTGGTGCTGCTTCTCAAATCTACTAATACAATGTGGTGAGATTGTTATATAAATTGATCCTTGTATTCTTAATCTGAAAGCACTTTTTACAGAAACAAATCACAGTTCTGTGAGCTGTTAGTCCATCAGTGGCTTCCGATTCTTGTACAGATATAAAACGTTAGGTGTCAGAATATAAAGAAAGTTGGGTACCACCACATAATTATAAGCAGGGCTTGAAAAATTCACTCCCCTGCTCGCCAGTGGCAAGTACGTTCTTACATTTGGCGAGTGAAGTCTGATTAATCAAAAAAGTAGCAGATGTCACTCTTCTTTTTTTATTTATAAGAGACATGACAATAAACAAAATAAAAGTATTGATACGTTTACTGTGTCGCAAAGTTATTCTTGTTTATTTGTATAAACACTGTTACTACAAAATAGTCTGGCGAGTGCTTGCAACCAAGATTTTTTTAAGCCCTGATCATAAGTGTTTGGTTTGCTTTAAAGAGTGGTTCCTAATTCTTCAATAACTCTTATTCTGTTAGCGGCATTTGCCTCACAACCCGTGCTTGCACAAGTGTTCAGTCTAAAAGCCACAATATAAAGTTATGCAGATAAAACTTATTGACGCAAATCATCTACATTAAGAAATTATGATTTGCAAAACTGAGAAGTGTGTAGCCAAGTGGGAAGATGCAAGTAAGTGGTAGGTTGCTGTTTTGTATCATTGTTATAGTGCAGTGCATTGATGCAAATAATATGCACGCAGTGCTATTTTTATGAAGGATTAAATCTTAATGACATCTTTTATGTTTCAAGATTTTTATTACTCAAAGTTAACTGTTTCAAAACTGGTTAGTTTTACAAGATCATCATCAATCCTTTCCTTTCCTATTAATCATGTGTAAATGAGTCATTATTTAAATAAATTTAACCGAAAAATAAATTTGGGTGTTTTTTTAGTGTATATATGGAGATTACATAACTTTTTACATTTTCTTCGCAGAGAATATACATTTTATCCGTAGATTTTCTAAATAATGGTGTATCTGTCATATATTATAAACCAAGAAAATATTAGACTTTAATATCCATTGACAAAACCACTCAAAGTAAACTGTATTTGAAGAAACGATCACGGTTTACACAGGACAAACCAAACTGGTTCACTTGCTCAATAAATGGAAGAAGAGTAAATGATTTACCGGCAACATGTGAATGATTTGTTAGTGTCATGAAAATTCGTTTAATCGAAACTTATAACATGATCAGCTACTGCTGTAAATGGGTAGCGACATACTATTACGATAGATTAAGAAATTCTCTTTAATCTAATTATGATTGATTTTTAATCTATAGTATTACAAGGTGTTTAAAATGATGTTTCTTTAACTTTTGCAATTTGTGTATTTTCAGATTTTCATGTTACATAATCTAGTTCAAATAAACATTTTTCTATGTGCTTTTCTTTATAGATTCGTTACAGTGAACAAAAATGACACATTAAGTGGATGGATATGGTAAGATCAATTATGTAGAAGCAATTAACTATTCTCTATCCAAGAAGAAGGTGAAACGATAACTCACCATGCGGATTACCAAGCATTAAGGAAGTAGGTAAATAATCTTTAATGAGAACAGCTTAGCATATAGCATGTTCTCACCTAAGCTTTTCTCTTGCTTTGTTTCGTTCTGAAACGATAACGAATTTCGTCCTTGTGTTGTGTTTGAAGGTCATTCCTTAAATTTGAAGTAATAGTTACAATGTTGATTTATTTCGCTAAAATTATTCTAATCAGAAATTTGTTTGTCCTTTATGTTGCGTATACAAACTTATATATAACCAAACATATAGAATAAAATTTAATATACCTTTAACGGGAGTAATGACACATTACAGACATAACAATCGAGAACGATGTTTCTTTCACTTGCGTAATTTACGATTTCTTTGTTATGTGTAATTTTATTTCGATTGTTTCTGCTCACTCCTTCATGATGTCTTTCTCCGCACATACGTAAGGATGTTAATCAACTGCCTGTGTGGAATTGCATTTTCTATTATTTATTCCATTATTTTAGATATAAAGGAAGCTGGTTTGAATAAATTGAGTGAAACTGTTCATTTAAATTCATTCTCAGGTATAGTAATTATGGATAATCGAAAGCAATATTTTGTACTGTGTATGTGTACTTGCGTAACTGCAGTAAGCATTTCGATCGACTCATTTCTTTCCTTAGGTCCAGAAAGAAATATATATATATATATATATATATATTAACAGGCTTAAAGGTAGATGATATACATTGATATTCCGGATCTAATGTACATGCTTACGCTCACATACATGCTCATTTCAATTTTCATTGTTTAGGATACCTCTCATTAAATCCATCAGATTTTTTCTGCAACATCGTTTCGTGTTTCTAATGCAAAATTTTCTAGTAATCAATATATCAACGTTTGTATTACTGAACCCGAAAATATGATGCATAATTAGTAATCGTAAGGGAAGTATCCAAATTAAAATCTGAACGCAAATAGTTCCACGACCAACTGTCTAGATTCACTGCATATTTGTTGAAAGAATAATTTAAAAAAAGAAAGAAACATTGCTTAAAGAAAACTTGATTTTTTTTTTTTTTTTTTTTTTTTTTTAATAATTGAGGCATTGTAAAATCCTTAAAGTAACATATGCTATTCTCTCATTTACTCTATCTAGATTTGAAGAAAGTATCATTACCGATTCTCATAGTTGATACGCATATATCTGTGCAAAATTTATCGGCATATATTTAAACGTTACATATTACTTTGTGCTGAATACTTCACACAAATATGAGATTGAATTGCTGAGGATGGTGTTCAAATTTTGCGGAACAAAGTGTCGACAAACTAAATACATGTGCTCAAAATCCGTAATTACTCAAGAAACACATCACTTTAATTGAACATTTATTATGTAACTCATTTTTTACCTGCAAAAATTTAGCATTTTTTCTAACGTGAAAAATTATTAATATTATTATATGCGCAAATCTAAAAACGCTAATTGTATATTTAACAGAAAAACATTACTTTTGAAGTACTGTGATAAACTGTTGTGATTTTACGTGCAAGGTGCAGATATAAAATATTAGTTTTGTGAATCGTTCCGTTGCAGTAGCGAATTGTCTGTTTTGAAGTAATAATAACCACAAAATTATGTTACCGATCCAGAGGTAGAACTTGAGACATCTCTTTTCCATTATTCCAGTTTAGCAACTGTTTTAACATTAATTTGTATTCCAAATATATACCTAAGGTATTTAAGCACTTCTCACAGAAATACGATTAGGATAAGCCAGTATGAAGTAATGAGCCAGTATGAAGTAATGAAACACGGAATGAAAATCTTCAAAAGATCCGCAGGTATCAGCATCAGGAGCGACGAAAATACAGCTTTTCGTTTCTCAGATGTAAACAATTAGAGACGCAGGAAATACAGGAAGAAATGTATGCTGTGTAGAATAGTAAGTATGTGTACGAAACTCGTGTGCAAATATATACAGCATTTAAGATTGGCTCAAGGAGGGATCGTTTGTTCCTTTGAGGTTTTAATTAAGAGCACAATCCAGCATGTAGATGATGCCTTGCTTTTTTATTACGGCAGAAAGTCTCCGAGGAATCTTGAATATTACCATTCAGAGGTAGAGAGATACGGTCGGTCTTTCCTTCAAATGTTTCAAGTACGTTGTTTAGTAATGTGTGAACCCTTATTTCTTTCTTTTTAAATATGAAATGTGTATCACAGAAATAAATAAATAAAATTAAAAAACATACTGAGTAGTATTTATTTACCTCCTCGCAGTCTGAATTTCGTTTCCTTGTATGTAATATTAATGATTTTAATTGAACTTCATTCCTGAAGGTAAGTTTATTACTTAACAAAACAAAAGTACGCAATACGTTTAATTCTTAGAGTTTATATTCTACCACTTGAATGCAAGGCTTGAAGCTAGGGCTGATAGAAAAAATGGTAGATGATAATCCTTGTTTTGACAGTTACAGGTAAAATTATATATTTCCAGCACTCAAATAACAGTATATATATAAATTGGGAAACGAATCCAACTGAAAGTTGCACAAGAGTAATGAAAAAAAAAAAAAAAAAATTAAAAAAAAAACTGTAACTATCGCATCATTAAGTAACTATGAAAATTAGCATTTTATCGTGATAAATATTCTTAACATATGTTTTAGTGTGCAATTAGTACTCTCGTAATGAATAAATTACTTTAGCATAACTTTCACTCAATTACCTACCTGTATTGAAGCAAAATTAGCTTTTTGAGCGCGGAAAATCCCAGGAAGTAGAATTCTCACTTAACAGTCCTACTACTGATAAAGGATAAGTTCTCTTAAGTGAGTTAAATCGTACGAAACTTCACCACGAAATAAACAAATATTCAAATAAAATGAATGCAAATTCAAAATGTTACTTGAAAGATAAAATTTCATATTCTGAATCAAATTCTGATTGGTATTGTCTTGACTGTCATTAAACTAGATACTGAGTTCTGACCCTGAAGAGAGAGAGAGAAAAAAATATTGTAATACTGCCTTATAAAAAGTAGATAGGTTTCGTTAGAGTCCATCAGAATAATGCATCTACCGCAAACTAGGCTCTTTGTACTTACACCCGAGATCTTTTAAAGTGCATCTCTGTTCCGATTTTATGTTTTGGTGTAAAAGTAATTTTCTAGTCTTGACACTTATTTTCCATGAGTAGCAAGCATATGTTGCTATATAAATTTCAAATAACAATTGAAATCATTAAACATTTAGGAAACTACATTAACATGAGTTTGTGTGTATGTTTTATTCCGAAGAGAAGGTTATTATCTACTACATCTGTACTATCTCAACCATTTGTACTTTAGGGGATTATATAGGTAAATCTGCACGTTTTCTTAAGTTATATAACTTTAATTAAGTCCGCTTTATTTGATGTATTTATTAAGTGTACTATGCATTGTTATTTTACACATTTTAGGAATTTACTATCTTTATATTCGTTACAAACCACCGTTATTTCTGTAAGAATGTTACCGGTAAAGTTCGTAAAATATTATTAACACCACGAGGTGTGGTTAATACGACTAATGCAGCAGCAGTTGTTTTATGAAAATTACTACAGAAATTTCCAGCTATTAAAGAAATGTACTGGTATATCAAAGTTAACAATTCAAAGAATTTGTGATATCTCTCCTATAATTGGTCGCGCTCCTACTTCCTGTTGTGCAATAGAGTAACACTGGACATAGAGGAGAAACACATTTATTCGTGCATACAATTTACATCCAACGTTGTACAATGAATATATTGTTCTAAATTATTAGTGTAGTCCATGTAGAAACTGAAACAACTGCAATGAAACCTAATTATCCGAGGATTAATTAGAACAACTATAGTTTATGGAATGATTTTGAGTACATAAAAAACATCCAAACTACGTGCAGAAATTGGAATAGTGAATTGGAAAAATCTCTTCAAATAGACTGTGAAGTATTAATTAGAAAACGTGTATAAAGTGCATATTTTCAAGACAGTAGGCTCACTCTTGAAACAATTTAAGATGAAAAACAGAATAGAGTATTTGCAGGAATCGATGCCTTTTTTATTTATTTATCTACTCGCCCAGTCTACATTCTCTTCGCACCTAAAAGCGTTGCTGTTGACTTCATAGTAGGCAATGTATAGCTATATACAGTCTATGGTTCGTATTAGATGCGTGCTGGTTCGCCATTATTCTCGAAGAAGAATGATAATAATGACTACGCTTGGAACAGGCTTTCGCTTGAGGTTCACAAGTCAAGGTTCTAAGTAAAAGGAGGTTACAGTATTCGCCAATTCGCTGACAGATTAAGATTGGCACGAAAGATAGTTGTATGGTCAATAAATAAATTGAGAACTACAAGGAATTGAAACTATGGAAAGATAAAAGTGCATAAGTGCACAGACAAGTGTATGGATGACTCAATATTGTGGCAGTAAAGGAAATCACCCAGAAAATACCAAGTACAATTAACAGGACTTTATTCCGTGTGTTCCTGTGTCGCACAATGGTGTTCAAACCGGTTTCTGCATGTTCAGCATTGCGAAGAACAAAATCCAATGCATATTTTACTGTTTCGCAGAATGAGAGATTTTATTTTTCATATAGGTTTGTAGAAAATTGTACTCCTCCAGAAGTACGCCGATATTTGTATTACATGTTGAGAAATTGATTCCATCGTAATATTGTAACCACATATGTAAATTATAAGTAACAAAGAAATTATGTTATAAATCATTGAGAAAGTCAAGATGGCTGGCATATCAGCACAAGGTAAAGTGAAAGGAACGAAAAATAGTGATGGATGGAACATTTAAAATTTGTCCACGTCTGCTTCCATAGTTATACATTGCACAGAAGATATTTCGCACATTTTTACATACCTCTTCTGCTTATTGCAAAGCAAAAGTCAGTCATTGTACAAACCCATGGTTCAGTAAATCAAAAGCTGAAGATTTTTGCTTCCAGTTTCGTTTGCAAGAGTTATTGACTGACTTTGAACAAGCGGCAATAAATGCTAGAAGAGAAACATCCCAGCAAGCGACATTACGTATTTGTTTCATTTAACCAATCAATATGGAAAAGGGTACAAAATATTAGGTTAGCTTTATTTTACAAGGCTGATAATGATATGAGGAAATAGGAGAGCAGATACACTTCCACTCGTTCTTCTTGAAGACCCCTCATGCATTTCCATATATACAAGACTATACACTCGCCATCCCGGAGGCACAGGTTTTCCTAGACTACTTGGCGGACACCTGCGTTGACGAACTGAATGCAACTTTCCACTCATATATACAGCAATATTTGAAAGTGTTTCTTTTATTGGATTGTAATTCGTTCTTTTATTGGATTGTATATATATTCGTTCTACTTTTAAAGCAAGAACAGTCCGAGAATGCTGCTGCTAGAAGCAGCCAATTTAATTTTGCGGACAAGATTATGGAGACAGTTAGATAGTCGTAGTCGGGTTTTTAAGAATAGGTTTAGGTGTAGCGAGATTGGCCTTATTCCGTATTTCAATGCAGTATTTCGTTGAATTCATTTGGATAGTTGAAATTACTATCCAATGAAGACAAGGCGATATTAAGAGTCGCACTCAATTTATTAAGGTTGTTGTCATTATTTTACAATGCAGTACTTTTTTTTATTATTATTTAAGTGTATGTGTGTTTATAATTTGTTCTTGTTTCAGTAAATTAAAATTGCATTTGTGCGACAAGGCTCTACTACGAGGCGCACCTCTTTACATTTTATGTTGGTAGTTTGTTCATTTTGCAAAATATTTCTAATATTAGGTGTTACCAAAACTTCTCATGTGATTCAGCGAAACAGGAAGTGACTCGCTGCTCTGTCCGTCTTTTAAGTCTACGAAAAAGCGGAACTTGTCAGGCAAGAACACCATTGACAGATTAACATTTTGTAAAAAGTATCACGGACGGACTGTGAACCGTGGAAAAGTGTTACGTATTCTGATGAGATCAAAGTATCAGATTTCCGCCTGTAATGAATACATACGACTCTCAACACTACATCATTCCCATTCTGAACAGTCCTTCAAAATTCATGGTCTCGGGAGCTATCTCTGCCAAACAAAGGTGTGAATTGTGGTTCAAGCATAAATGGACATCAATAAATGGAACTGTCCATCTCGATGTGCTTAAAACAGAAGTAATTAGTCTCCATGGTACTAACCAGAGCACCCACCTCCAATGTGATGGATCTTGGTGCATCCAGACAAAAGTTGTTAAGAAATGCGTGGAGAAAAGTAGGTTTCATATTCTTCGACGTTAACCTGGAAATTCATGAAGCTATAAGCAAGTTGTAAATTCTCCGGTTATTTTAAAACGAAAAGTGGCTGATTGTAACCTATGCACTTTCTCGCGCTATAAAATGTCTAGTATGCACAAATTACACCGGAATACTTAAAAAAAAAAAAAAAAAAAATCCGTGCCTTCTCGTGTCTAAGCCGTATTAAAAGAAATGAACTCCTTCTGAAATATGTGTACTTCACTGTGTTTTCAATACTGAAATGTATATTTGTATGTTTTTCCAAACTATTTGTATAATTTTGCCAAATAAATGAGAATGTTTATGTATATTTGTAAACCTGCAGTTTATTTGTGATCAGTCATCCATTCTGTTCAATACTGTACACCTAACCTAACTCTAAATGTAATATTAAAAGGGGATATTACATAAATGAGTCTAATGCCTAGGGGATATGCCTTTGTTGAAATATGCCCTAGGAATCAGTACCACAAAATAAACGAACAGTTCAATAAGAACAAAACTATAACTTAAGCTGAGACCATACTTAACTGAAATAATGTGTCTTAACAAAAACCGAAAACTTGTCATTTTGCATTTCAAATAATACTGTACATGTATAAGGGAAAAAGAAAGTTACTCTTTTTTCCTTTGCATTCTTTATTAAACATTATTACATGACCTGATGAACAGAATTACATTTTTCTTTCTACGGATAAATGGACTAATTTTAATAACTTGGTTAAACCTCTTACGAATTGCAATACCGAAACAAATCCAACTACGGAAGTAAAAGTGTATATCTTGACAGTATAACGAACATACAAAAACAGTGTTCAAGAACTTAAATTTCATCAATAAATTTATTCTCTATTATGTTATGTATTTAGTCGTATTGAAAATAGCTTTCAGACAATTGGATATGAGATCCTTTTAACACCGGGGCCAGTGAAGTGCTGTAATCCAGCTCTCTCTTGAAGGCGATGTAGCAATACCTTATATTGCCAGGGTTGAAGCCTCGGTCGTGTTCAGATTCTCTTGTAGAATAGAATAGGATAGGATATTTTTACTGTTGTTAAGCCTATGATTAGGCAATGGACAACGTCAAAGAATTGTACATGCATGCTTTAAAGTATTAACTAGCAACTTTCATAGATTACAATAAATTTCATATTCAAAGATATCGACAGTGGACAAATAACTTTTGCGCTTCAAAAAAATTTATCAATATTATAAAAAGGCAAGGCCACTACACCTTTGTATACATTAGCTTTAAATTTCTCAATAGGAAAATATTGCATATAAGCTGATAACATATTCATACATTTTATATCAGCAATAACATAACTGTTCTTAACTTTAGATAATCTACTATGAGATGTATCAATTAGTTTGCTCGATCTTGTATTATATGTATGTATATATTGTCTATATAACTAGTTGGAACATTTTGTTTTGTGTAGATCAATACTAGATAAATGTGAAGACTAATTACAGTCGTTATCTGAAGGACATACCACTAATTATTCTAACAGCCTTCGTTTGTAATAGTAACACATCGTTTATTTCACTACTGTTACCCCAAAATATTAAACCATATGTGACTATACTTGGGAAACGTGCAAAATATGCAGTTCTCATTTGTAGACTATTCTATGGCTTGCATCAGTGTAACCCTACCTTGCTCGTCTAGGTCAGTCATACCCATGTCCTGCACGGCTTGATATTGTGTAAAACGTTTAACGTATAATTAATACAGTTAATTCTACTAATACATCCATTATAGCAAATTCTTACACAAAATTAACACACAAATATACTATAAGCAACCAAATTCAGTAAATGATTAGTCTTTCCACACGTTACCAAAAATCCGCCAATAAAACTTGCCAATATTGCGAATATACTACTGTAGAGAAACCATTTTGCAGCATTTCCATAGCTTAGATTAAAATGATTCATTAACGAAATATAAACGCCCATATTAGATAACTACAGCACAAACTACTTGAATACAAAAGAAGCATAAAATGATCGAATTGATCGTTGTTTGCCATAAATTTTAATACAGCTGTTCTATTGTTTCGAAAGGTTTTAACGTTGAAATTGATGATACCTACAAATATTAAATTATGGTAATGTAATGAACATTTCTAATTTGTAAATCGGCTGCTACTTTCCACATAAACTTTCGAGCTAATTAATTGGTTGGTTGGTAAAAAAAAAAAAAAAGTATCAATTAGCCCGAAGTGTTTCCTGTTCATCTTATATACACATTAAAGGCGCTTAGGACGTAATTTGGTGCTCCAAGTCCAAAAGTGAAACAAATGTGAAAATACACATTAAAATCCGTATCCCTAACTTAGACCGTAAGATCACGGAGCAGTTAAAGTTTATGGTACACACGATTCAATGTTCTGACTCTTCTGGAATTAAACTCATTTGAGAACTTGAATGATCTTGGGAAACAACCTAATGGGTAGACAGAATGTAACATTAACCAGTACAAATGCATCTATATCTATCCATCTATATATATATATATATATATATATATATATATATAATCCTAGTAACTATTACTATAAAATAGAGCAACATATTTCAACAAGAAGATCAACAGTATGCCATTTGCTAAGTAAATAAACAACTGAAACAAAAAAAAAAAAAAAAAAAAAAAAACTGAAAATTGCAGATTCATCATTCCATGTTTATTAGAATGAAGTTCAGAGAGCGCTTTCTTCCGGATATTCGTATTCTTGGATAAAACATGTCATATGCTAAGCAATTACGAAGATCCTATATTTTCCAAGCGTTAATAGGGTTAGGTACTGATGTGAGCTTTATCGCAGTTGTTTTTTTTTTTTTTTTCTAAATAATAGCTGAAATATAAATCCCAATCTGTTTGTTAACCATATTGCGAGAAAGAATTAATTATGATCTTCAAATTTTCCAATATTTATTTTTTTTTTTACTTGATAGAGCATTTGTTCCCAACCTAAGGAAGCATAAAGAAGAAGAGTAAGATGAGCGCAAGCTATCACAGAAATGCAATACAAAATATGAATAAAGCACAACCCGTAATAAGCATTTACACTTTAGCAAACTTTTCACGTTTTGTATGCATATTTAAGATTTTTACTTCATTAAAAACTAAATAATTTGCAATTTTCCTTTAAAAAAGTCATCAAAAATGAGGAGAATATGCTATTTCAGTGTATAAGATGGAGCTCAAAAACTTATCAAGTAAGGGCAGAGGAAAATCTCAGTGTGATGGTTGGCATTGCTTTTTCTTCAGAAGTTTCTTTACATTCTGTGGTAAGTTCGACAAAGATAAGTATGTTGTTCGTGTTTCTATCTTCGACATTGATATTATGTGATATTTTTAAAAAGGCAGCATGATATGAAAGCAAATACAAATATGTCATCAGTAAATGAAATATCAAGTTCTTTTCTAGTCTTAGGAAAAATATTTCCATATCTGACTTAATCTTGTACAGCCTACTTAACACATTACCTTTCGACAACCAAAAAATTGCGATATGAAAAATAAAGCTTCATGTTCAGCGCTGAGGTCGCCACACACAACCTCAAACAAAAAGGTATTCAGTGCACTTTACTTTAGAAAATTACAAATTTAGTAGCCAATAATACCTGTTTCAGGTTTTTTGGTAAAGTTTTTGCAGCTAAGACTTGTTTCTGAATTAAGCAGTGCGAAGCAATAATTAAAGTTATTCTGTGTTTTACCAACTTTATAAATCCAGATCGCAAACCTAATGTTGTTCGATTTCATCAGTACATATACCTACGACTCTGTATAAAGATATATCATTTAAAAACAAAAAGACAGCAGAAAAAATAAATAAAAACAGTAGAACCTTTGGATGATATCTCCAAAGTTTCTGAAAGCAATGATTTTTTTCATTAAGCTATTATCTTTTACGAACCCACAGTACGCTATTAAATGACAACACTGAAATATACATCCGTGAAATCATATTAGAGGGCTTTTTTAGCTTTTCATGATCTTTTAAATTCAAGGTCTTTTAAATTCTACGTTTCACAGTATTGTGTAAAAGCAATTTTTTTTTTTTGTTTCCTCAAGTACAATTTTGATTACCTTATGTAATGCAAGATTTAATAAAAGTCACCAATAGAATCATTTTTTTTTTTTTTAAATATGTTTTGTTATTAGAAAAGGAAGTTCATATGATGCTTCTCGTTTTGCTCGTAGAGGTTCCAGAAAAAAAGAACTTCATATTTTTCAACGAGTTTCTTTCACAATAATAATAATAATAATAAAAAAAACAACTTTCCATTTGACTTTGAGGGTTAAATGTACTATTGGCAAATGTTCCAATCGGAAGGGGCGGAGAGCATCATTGCTAATGACAGTATAGCATGTAAAACACTGTGGTACTTGTATACCTTTCTCAATAAACGTAAAACCATACCTTACGTAATCTTCACTATACAATATTCTCTTTGAACTAAAAGCTGTCATTTTACTTCACACACACAAATGATAAATCTCAAATACAGCATTCAAAACATCACAAAATACACTTCTCCAATCAGAACACCGGTGTGAATAGTTAATGAAACGAGCAATAGCATGTGAATGTTCCAATACTACAGATGTAGACAATCCGCGTTATTTTTATTATTGAGCGAAATTCTCGAGACAAGAAAGAAATACCCTGTCATCAGTCGACTACAAATCTGCTTCAAATAATGTAAACTCTTCGTATATTGATTGTTACTAGTAAATACTAAATACTTCTCTCTTTGCTTGTTTCGATACTCGATAATCTTTCTGGGTAGATAATTGAAGGTTACTCTTTCACCGACATAATGACTATTCTTACATGGAATGTCAAATATCAACTCGCAGAATGTCAATTTTACACTTATCATCATTTTCTTGTTAATTTCGTCATTGTATGTTAGGCCGAAACATTGGGTCCGAGAAAAAAAAAAATAATATTACTTACACATAAAAATTTCTCGAGCAAAACTGACACAAAACGTAAATGTGCTGGGATTTTATTCCCAAGTTGGTCATCTGCGTAGTTTTTGGCCAAAAGCGTAATAATTTGTTCCTTTCTGTAGCAAAGTAATTTAAATAGTATTGCCGACCGAGTGAAGGCGGGTTAAAGAGAACCTTGCCGCCATTTTGGTTATATTACTTACCGTTACACGTTTCTTTACAGTTATTGGCTTCTTACATTTTCTACAATTTACTTTTCTGTTATTAAGCCATGACTCTTAATTACTTTTAATGGATTTTCCTGTTTACCACCTTGTTTTACAAACGGTAATAATGTTACCTCATATCCAGGGCTGCGTGTCGAATACCTGCAGCCATGTTTACTACAAAACAAATGCTCATTACATTTCCACAGTCTTACCATGCAGTAACCTAGTGCCAAGTGGTTCCCTCCGCTTTTCAAATAGTTCCATGTTTAGAACCGCTAATATAAGAAAGTAAGCACAACTTTCACTCACGTCATATATATTATCAAGCACACAAACAAGGAAATTATTATTTTCTTTCCGTTAAATTCTCAAAATTTTGATAGAAATAGACAAGCTTTGGAAATTAACCTATGTGCTGTAAGCAAATTTTCTATTAAACGATTTCATTAAAAAAAAAAAAAAAAACTAGAATTATCGAATTCTGTGCCTTTCAGCAAACATTTATTGCTTAAGTAATTTTTACGAACATGAATATAGTTCCTATAAAATAAGTTGTAATTCCAGGAAACTTATCTCAGCCATTTCATAGAAAGTGCAATCAAAATTTACGATAGATAGTAGTTTAGGCAATCATGTTACAGCATCTACAGAGGTTAGGAACATATGAACTTACTAATGACTATAAAGGAACAAAGAAAGTAGCTGGAACGGTATTGTAACAATAAAGTGAATGGAATAGTGGGTGACATAAATTATAAGAAAAACCAGAAACATCTACTTCCTCCATTTTGGTTTCGTTGTGATTTCTCATTGGCTGAGCACGAATCACGTGATGATCCCCACAATCCATTGCGTTTGTTTACATGTTTTCTCTGTTAGTCTGCATCAGTGCGTCAAGGGGAACAGGTCGTGTGGCTTCAGTGTGATATGTAACTAAACAGTGTGAAGTAGCCAACCAGAATTCAAAGACGTGTTACGTGTATTGAAGGTTATTTCCGTCAGGACTTCAAAGCATGTCAAAAACAGATGGCACAGAAAGGAATATTATAAATCGTAGCTGTCCTCTTCAACATGATACATGGTAAGATTACGAAATAATAGATATTCATTGATATTTGCTATAAGATTTCAACTATATACGCAGTAGCATAGAGTTTGATTTTCTATTGTTTCTTTTTCAGGAAAACTTATATTTTTCTTTACTGGATAAGTAAATTGCATGAACTGTTCAAATTGAGGGAATTGAGTGTTCTGTATGAAATTCGTAGTTAAAAGTCGACATCTGATTTTACATAACGAATGCCGCTATTTTACTTTAGAAGTTATAATAATATAATTACGGTATCCTGTAAGAACCGTATCGTGTGGAGAACATCAATTTTTAGACTAGTTGAGATTAAGTACAAGATAATTTGCTTTCTTTCTTGCAAGAATAATGGTCCTAGTTTATAGTGTGAGTCTTACGAAAATTGGTAATATATCTTTAAAATTTGTTACTTCATGACTAAAAATGTTATTAAAAATTTACTTAAGATTTCCGATTTATTTCATGTAGTTCAGATGAATTTTATGCATACCTATGTACTTATCAGTATTATTAGCATGTCTTGCAATATTTTGCTATACTGACGACAGGATTATGTTGGGCTATGTTTAGTTAAAGGGGCCCAGAAGTACGTCAAAAATAGAGGCGAATGTTTAGCTGAAGGGGTCCACCTTTTTTCTCTGAAAAAAAAAGTTAAAATTCAGTAATTTCTGTTGACATTAGATTAGTTTATGTTAGTGTAGGGGTCCAGCATAATTTTCGAAAAGAAAATAGAATTTTGCTTATTTTTATTAATATTAGTTTAGGTTAATGTTAGGTCTCAGTATTTGCAACTACAGTTTCTCCTGTATTTTTTCTTTTTTTTCTTTTTTTTACGTACTTCAGAACACCTTTTGCTAAACATTCTCCAAAATAGAAAACTTACAAGAGAAACGAGTTGAAGTAACGCAACTGTAATTGATTTCTGTGTAAGTATAAAATCGTACTACATGCTGTAAAATGAAAATGTTGCAAAATGCTGTAGGGGCTATATGTATTTTCCGGAAGCGCACATAAGGGAACATAAATACAAATATGCAAGTAGTCAGCCTTAACATAACTTAACCTAAACAAGACTAAGCTAATATAAATACAAATAAGCTAAATTTTATAATTTTTATTCGAAATTAAGGCTGAAATCTTTTAACTAGACATAGACCCTTAGAGTAGGTGCAGATTAAGTTCACGCAGGCATGTAAACGTTATTACAAAGTAGTATTTCCAATGGTAATTTCAGAGTGTGTAGTGGAGGTTATTTCCTGATGATTGGAATTCCCTTTTCCCGACTATGCCCGATCATCCTTAATATGATCCTAAATCATTACTGTTACTTTTGCTGTAAAATTTTTCAGCTTCCGTTAATTGAATTTTCCTCCAGGGGTAAATCTGTAAAAGCCACTCAATATGCCTTCTAGAAATACTAAAGGATGGCGTAATTGAACTACAGAAAGCAAACAGCTTAACTATGACAGCTGACATATCGTCGCTGTATCTCGAAGAACCGCTGTTTGGTGAAACCGCAGCTTTTCAGAAGAGTCAAAAAACATTCCAAACGGATTATGTATAACAGAAGGACGTACAAACCACAAATTTTACAGGAGAAATGAATGATACAAGTACTTAGGTCTAACATAACGTAACCTAACCTAACCTGAAATAACCTAAACTAATGTAATATAAAGAGAAATAAGCGAAATTCTACATTTTTTTTTGGAAAATTATGCTGGGCCCCTAAAGTAATGTAATCTAACATAAACTAATTCAGACTAAACTAACCTAATGTGAACAAAAATTGCCGAAATTCTAATATTTTTTTTAGAAACAATTGCTAGGACCATTCTGCTATACATAACCCTTCCAAGCTCTTAAAATTTGCCAAATATACACGGAAATATTTGAAAGGTATAATAAAATTAGTTCTGTGTATATCATGCACTGGACATTGTTGCAGGGGCGGATCGGGGGGATCGCCCTTCCCCCCAGAACAGAAAACTCTTATTTTGTATATATAAATAAAACCCATCACAAAGTTTGGAGACCTTAAAAGTAGCAGTATGACAACACACCGCCGCCCCCGGAAGTCGGTCCTGGATCCGCCCCTGCATTGTTGTAACTTGGTTCAAACATATTATGTTACTATTTTTATGTTTACGTAGCACTTTTCGGTTTCCCTTTTGCACCTTTATAAGCACAGAAGATTTGTATACACTAATTAATACATAAGTAATGAGAACCTGAAGCCTTTCATTTCAGTCTATTATTTTGTTATTGTTGTGCGAAACAATTAAATGTTCACTTATCACATTACAAGGGACGCTGGCTGACAGCTTTCAGGTTTATTTGCAGGGCATAACTCATTTTTGACAAAAATGTCACATAGCGGTTCTTCGGGGCGCAGTTTATCGTAATTTGCATTTAAGTAGACTGATTAATACTAGGCCAAATGAAACTCACCGAAGAAAACAGAAACCTGATTATCAATCTATGCAAACTTAAGCTAAACTGCGCAAAGAAATACATTTATTCCCAGGGGGGAAAGATGTTTATTGTATTTATTTTATATGTATTCTTAAAGTAAATCGAGTGCGTCCGTAAAATCTCTTATCAAGTAAGATATTTTAAGGCGTGAAGATAAGATTTATTTTAAGAAGCTCATTGCCAGTGGTTTTGAAGTAAATCTGAGCAGAAATAAAGCCTTAGCTAATCTAACCGTAGGCTGCAAAACTCCTTTTTAAAGTTACTCGATGAATGATTTATCTTGACTATAAGATTTTATTTTATTTATTTATTTATTTTTTTTTTTTCGGCTGGCGTATTATTTGGTTTCGTTACGTTTTGGACATAGAATATCAAGCTATTCTAAATTAATAACTAAACAATTATTATGGTTCATCTACTTTCATGGTTTCAAGATAGCCTTGTGGGAGACAGTTTTTATGATTACCGTTCAAATCACTTAAGTCAGTGTTTCAAATACGTTTTGCACTGTTTCTGGTATGTGCATTTATGTGCCTTGCACTTTCTGATATTTAAATGTTTGGAGATTTTTCATTTTTGACATGCATTTATTCGCCTGGCATTTAAAAGGTATCTAAAAGATAAAAGTGTATGATTATAAAATTAATGGGCATTTTAAATTTCTGAGAACATTGATGGTTTTCTTATTAAATGACTTTTCCCCACGAGTTCCGTATAAAATAAATGATAGAGCCATTACAGTGCACTTGTATATGCGCTTAATATTGAGTTAAGCTTCAATTTTCCATAAGCTTGTTACCGAGTTGATTATGGTTTTTTTTTTTTTTTTTTTTTTTTTTTTTTTTAAGCGTTTGTCTTTTTACTTAGATTTAAATACATATGTAATTTTCTTTTATGTTATTATTCGTGAGTGAGGATTCCGCGTAGGTTTGCCTAATACAAAGAGTAAGTCTGATTGAAATAATCGGACAGATGTTGGAAAAGTATGTTAAGAGTAGATAATCAAATTCTTCAATATTTGTTTAGTTACCGTGATATTTCAGTACGGTACATATTATTGTTATATACTGTGAGTTTCAACTTTATTTTAAGATTGAGCAGCCCATACAGCAAAACTCCTGGTGATTATCTTCATTGTTTACATGCGAACGATTAACGCTTGTAGATATGTTTTATACATGTGTGGCAATGGGTTGGTAACGATCAGGCGGCGACCGCAGAGCCGGGCTGTTGCGTTAGGGTATAAAGTCCGTAGTATGTAAGGGACACAAACACGACTCTATGCTTTGAACTGAGCAGACGGTAATAGTGTAGAATGGACGTCCCCTTCAGTCTCCAAAAGGAGCAAATTGTCAGGGATCGTTTAAGTGGTGGAAGCATGACGAAAGTAGCAAATGTATTGGGTGGGTCGCGAGGGACAATGTCCAAAGTGATGGCGGTCTACAAAACCACGTTGACCAAGACGTGCGATGATCGGAAGGAAACTTACAGCAATTTGTCAACCGAGTATTAATAGCTTATTGTCATAACCGTCGTGCCAATGCGGTGCCAGTAACGGAGAAACTCAGACAGTACCTGCCATAGTGTGTTTAAACAAGCAAAGTGCGCCACGAATTACATAACTCGAACACTTTCGCACTACGACGAAGGTGCTGCAAACATGAAACATGGACCGCTAATGACAGAGAACATATAAGGGTCGGATGAGTGATGGATCTTTCAAGCTACGAATCGTGCTTGTGTGTGTTGAACAACCAAAGGATCATATGTTAATCCGTTGAACTGTAAAACTTGGCAGCGGCTTTTTGACATTTTGGGCTGCAATACCCTTGTCAATGGGTTTTATGCTGACGCTTACCGGTCGAATCATTGACCGTTATTTTCTTGCATTTCAGCGTACCGTATACATTCTGTAATTCAGATATTGTTTCCGTGTAATGACCCCGTATTTTAGGATAATCATGTGCTCATTCATACAGTTAGAGCCACAAAGACAGACATCTTCCTGTATTCGCTATGGGAATGCGTTTTTGATCATCTGCACGGCCAAAAAACACTCAGCGTTAAATTGTGTCACAAAATCCCCTCGTGGTGTGATCGGTTTTTATAGTAATTTTTGTAAGTGGTCTCAGTGAGGAAAGATTAGTTAGACTAGAGCGTATGTTGCTTTTTTTTTCTGTACTATTGTAACCGTTCATAAATTAAGCCGTGTGTTCATTTCAGTTTCTTGACTATTGTATGAGACATTTCTCTATGTATCTTCTTGTGTTTGTGTTTCACCGTATGCCACTTGACAGTTAGATTTGAAGTTTGTGCATACCTGTCTTCAGATTGAAAGTTAGTTCCTTCGTCGAAAGGCAGAGGCGCCACTGTGTACTTATCTTGTGTTTTGTCACGTGTGATTTCTATCTCCTTTAGCCTAAAGGGCTTAATCATAGGACATTAAACTAAGACACCAGTGCAATTTCCTGTTTTTCACCGAGTTTATTGTGTGTGTGACTCGGGCTGTTGTATCGTGGTTGGTCGAGATGAAATTGAACACCTCTCCTGGCCTGCACAATCTCCGGATTGAAACATAATTGAACATCTGTAGTCCGGTTTGGAGACATATGGCTGATGCACCGATTGCTTAATAACGGATGCTATATTCCTGTTATTACCAATCACAACCTCTATAACGCCATTCCAAGTCCATCAGAACTATCCTGAGGGCGATAGGTAGTCCAACGGAATTATGAATCTCGAAGGTTACACATTTTTTTAGTTCTTTGCACTAATACGAACATACATACATATATATATGTATGTATATATAACAATTTTCTACACTTAAGATGACTGTGATAGCTCTAAAGTGTGTGCAGCAACTGGTCTTTGTGTGTGTGTGTGTGTAGTAGGTCCATGTTGAGTGTCTGCAGTATGTCAGGCAGGGTAGGACAGATGCGTGTGTTGAAGCTGATGGGCGATAGTGATGAAAAGTGGGAGATCTCTTCTACTTTGATAAACGCCAAAGTGTCATAGTTGGCGCAAGTGTATCTAAGTTGTCCATTGTCTTCGCATTTTTCAAGGCGCTTAATGTAGTTGAATAAAATAAGAATGTGAGAGTTCGTTATCAGGGAAATTTTGAGTCTTTGATAAAGTTTTCTTATAATTTTACTTTACGAATGCTAAAAACTAATGCTTATGAATATAATTCGTGTCTTACACAGATGCACGCTCACACGTTGAACGTCGACTTTCGTTTGCGTTCCCATTTTCCCAGAAATCGGCCTTGATTACTGCGGTTGGTGGGTTTATTTTTAAGTTTCCATATATGTTTTCTAGTTATTGCTTTTCTGTTTATAGAATTACACGGGCAGAGCTTTTTTGAGTCTGGCTAGGACTAAAGTCGGTTATCAGTTGTAGGCTTGGGTTAGAGGCGAATGTGTTCAATTTATGTTCCTTGCTAAACTTCAACATACCTTATACATTTCACTAGAATGGCTCTGTAAAGAGTTCTCAAAACCTTTCTGCATATAATTCACAGCAGCATAATATAGTAACGATTGAAAAACATAAATTGTGCATTGATACCTGTATTTTGTCAATATCAGGAGTATTATTTTAGGAGTAGTATTTTAGGGTGGACATTGTTTCATGCCTGTCTGCATTTTGACTTTGCAAGTTAATTACTTTCTCTAATTCTGTCTGTAATACGTTTTATACGTTATAGTAGCATAAAAGAATAACTACACTAACTAATGAAGACGAGGAAATCGATGTTTAGCATTTACACGAAACGCGTTTTATAGATTATATGTTATACTACTGTTCATGAACCAGATTTTTTTTTTTTTTTTAAATTTTTATCTGTTCAAAGAGGGATATAATTGTGCATTGAACATCCCGTATGTTATTTGTTAGACTATATCCACTTCGCTACCTCTTGTCAAATTAAACTGAGTTCATATAAACGTGCTGAATGCAAACTAGAGGGAACATTTCGGTCCCAGCTCGCCACAAGTGGATTTTGTGGTGGACAAAGAGCATGGGTATGATTTTCTTGAGGTTCTTCCGTTTCCTTCTATTTTCTTTATTCCACCATTTCATTTATTATCATTGTCATATTTAGCCAACACAGCGTAACTGTGGAACGTAAGACTAAAAGATTTAATTTTAGTAGAGACATTGATATAGTTGTTACATGTTTCGGTCTCACTGTGTCTAGGATCATCTCCCGCACTTGTGCAATGCGCGTTACACCGTCACCACGCTCATCTTTCTCGATATTTCCCAGAGTCTGCCTTCTTGTACTGATAATATCGTCTCTTGTGTCATAAAATTTCTCACGAAGTTGTTCTGCCATCTTAGCGGAGATATAATCGCATGGACTCATCCGCCATTAGTGTTTACATAGAAGGTGTTACATAGCGTTGGCTATCAGACGCGTGACACTTTCCATTGCTATGCACGATGGTGTGAGTCCTTGTCATCAAGTGCCATCGTTTTGTCCAGAAGTGCGTAATGAAAGTAACGTTGCAAGAAATTACAATAGTAGCCTTCATCGGCTGTCTGCTACGACGTGTACGAAATGGTACAGGATTACTCTAAGTATATAGTATATCAAAGGGGAAGCGTACGATGGTTCCCTGTCATTTGCCGCTTGAAATATGATTCACACAAGCGAGCCCAGGTCTCGTTTATGGTATTGATCCGTCCAAGGATGTTGTCCCCTTCTTCGTCTGAGCAATGTAGTGAGCCTTGTGCAGCTGCATAACGATCCAATTTAGGCGTGAGTGGATGTTGTATCCACTGTGTTGCAATTTAGTGGTATCTCTGGATGTGGAACTCGGTGTTGTGCCATATAGCTATTTCCGCAACCAACCCACATACAGTCTATCGGTGATCTACTGGAATTTCCTCAAAGCTCAATAGTATGATAGTTTGAGTTCATTCTGATGAACGACATTCCTACCTTTTCGAAATACTTCCACACATCAAACTCTTGTTGCGATATGGTAACGCTTCGTCACCGCGTTTTAACAGTTGCTAAGTACATCCGTCGGTGCTTGAAATTTCCGGCTGTACAATTTACTCAGGACGAGGACTGGATCATGTACAGTCAATCCCACTCGCTACATTTGCTGTTCTAACCTTCAGTTATCACCTATCAACTGTGTGTGTCTGACACTCCGTGTAAGATGACAGCAGTTTTAGCGAACTAGCTTATTGTATGTGAATTCTTACGTATAGTGATTTAAGAAGTTTTTCACGGGCAAAATATGAATTCAGCAAGATTGATAGTCAGTCGTGGGGTAAGCTAGTTTAAGTTTGGTTTGTGTTGTTGTCTCAGAGCACGGAGTAAAATATGGGGGTGTGAACTTAGGAACAAAATATGTTTCTGTTCTTTCCAAAATGAGCGAAAGAAGTGGGTAGCCGTCCTTTCTGAATACCGAAGAGAAATGGGATATAAATGCCGAATTCTATTTATGTATAGTTTCTTTGTGGGTTTACCGTCTATCTTCTGCACAATGAGCGTGAATTTGTTACTCATTACTTTCATCGTTGTTTAGTAAAAAGAATAAATAAACTCTTTCACAACAGTCCTTAGGAGAACAGGGCCTACCATTCGATATGTGGCATTCATACCTTTCAGGTAATATGTCTTCAGCATGTTAACTCCCTACTCATTAATACTGGCTTCCTAGACCGGAACTTGCTACTTCTTTCAGTAGATCTTCATACTTATAATCTTGGGTGGACGCGAAAATGGCAACACCGTTTGGTAAGTGTGAGGGATCACCCGTCTTTTCTCTGAGCAAACCCGGGATTGTTTGCTAAAAATAAAGTCTGTATGTATCTGGATTTATTACCTTTTATTATTATTATTTTTATTATTAATAATAATAATGATAATAGGTTTAAATCAAAGTATAATCTAAACTATTTGAATCAAAATCACGTTCCGATCTCAGAAACTGTCAATTATGATTTCTGCAGGAGGAAGTGAACATATCACTGTGCCTTATATATATATTTAATTTTAGATTTATACAACTGAAGCAGTTACGTCCATCTATCCTGGTCTGTTATTTTCTACATTGAATGCGATTTGATTAAAAAAAGAAAGAACTTCACTAAAGAGAAAACTGAATATCGGTTGTATCCTTGCGCTCATAACATTTCTTATTTAAGCAGTTCGTTTATCATACTCGCATCCATACTTTCCTCCAATCACTAAGTGATATTACATTTTAATTGGCTAGGTAATTACTTAACTATTCGCAAATTAAAAATGTTCATTTATGAAGTTCTATTGTTTAAAATAGTTATTCCATGTTTGTTTTACAGGTAAGTAGCAGTAGGAGAAGATTTGAGTTTACCGAGATCAACCAGATTAGAACTACTTCTGCAAAATGAATAGCACAGTTTCTGTACTTGGTGGAAATCTTTTGTTGCAAGTTGAAAAGGAACGTGTTTATGAAAATGACTTCAACACTTTCGAAGCTACAATAGCTGAACATGATGGAGTGCATACTCCAGACTTGATAAATACTGATGATACCATGTTGCAAACTGATGCAAGTGATGCTTATCCTTCCACGCAAAGTTTCGAACAGGAAAAGAAGAGTTCGTTGTTGGTTGAATCGGAAATATTTTTGAATTCTAATAGCGGGCTGCAAAGTGCTGCGTCTCATAAGTCAAGGTTAGTAACTTTACCATCTCCGAATATAGGCTATTTTTTTTTTTTTTTTTTTAAATAAAAAAAAGTCAGAAACATGACATGCTACCCAATTGGCAGTGTCTCTGGCTCTGGGTTCTTTCGATGCAGTACACATTTTTCTATGTTTATGCGGGCTTAAGTTTAGAGGTGCCCCGTCATTTTCAAACCTACGAAAGATCAGTTAAAACATTGAAAATTGTTAGGGTTGGTTAGTTTAGGTTACCTGGTAAGACTTTAGTTACAATAGAACAGTGACAGTAACTGTTCTCATAGAAGCTTCAATTATCACTTTAATTCAATAATCCGTGGTTCTTATATATATATATATATAAAACAAACTAATAGATTGTCTTCATTATTCTTGTATAATTCTGTAAAACTGAATGCGGAAATGTCACATTCAACGCACCCATTCGCCATCCTATACGACTACTATGCTGCTGAATCATCGAAACCTTCCGCGTCTAGCAAATAGTACCCACTACATAACTTTACTGCCAAACTTTACACCTAAACTACACATAAGAATTTCTTATCTCATTTCTCCTGTAATTTTTTTTCTGATTTTTATAAAAAAACGGACGAGCAACTCTAAACTTAACGCTTTATACGGCATGTTAAGGGAACATAAAGTACGGAGCATAGAAGCCAAAGGAAAACAGAGACAGAAGGTGAACATACTAAGTATTTGTATACATTCTGAATCTTGTATTTGTATCATCAATGTCATACTGAAATGACTAGGCTCTATTTTCTTTTGTTTCTGTTTCTTGAATAAACTTTAAAATATATAGAAATTGTGCGAAATTCAGCGACATAAACAATGTTGTATACTCCCGGTTTGATTAAGCGATATTCAAACTCTTTTAGAAAGCTACTTTAAGTAACATTTGATGCGCTGCTTGAAGCGTGTCTTTGGATTGATCAGAGATCTTCGTAGCTGTATTGAGATAAGTTACTTTATATACAATCGGGGAAGCGAGTAGAATAAACTAGACCTGTTAGGAGTAGTTTTGTGCAATCAGAAATCCTTCTGGTGGAATTTACAAAATTTGAATGGAAATTAAGATATTTCTATAGAATAATAATATTATTATTGGCTGGTTTTCGAAGTTATTGGAATTATATTTTGAACCAGTTGTGATAAGGGAATAATCATAACCCATATTTAATTGAACAATAGTGGTTTTGTTGGCTTTTTGAAAGGAGTTAATTTCTCGTCTTTTCAATACTATCGTAGTTCACGTGATGTAAAGTTATGTAGCAGCAGGGGCCGCGGTAGCTCAGTGGTAGAGCGTTCACCTCTGCTGCATGGGGTCCTTGATTCGATCGCAGCTCGCACCAAGTGAACTTTGTGGTGGACAAACACCGTGTACGTGGGTTTTCTCGTAGTTCTCCTATTTCCTCCTATTTTATTCATTCCTCCAGTTTCTCATCATCACCGTCTCCTTTAGACTAGCCAGCATATCCGTGGAAAGTAAAACTGAAAAATTTCATCTCATAAAGAGAAGTGAGAATAAGATAATAGGTTGATGCATCTTAGAGATCCCCCCTCCCCCTGCCACGCTAATATAGTATCTACCGCGTGCCTCTTTAATATACATTTAAACGTTACTGTGGTTACATTCGACCGTATACTTTCTGCGCGTCATATATCATCAGCATTGTACAGGGATACTAAACTTTAACAATGAACAAGTACGTCTATTGATTCTTTCAAATAGTCATGGTTGATATTTTCCTGTTTATGGTAATTCCGTTCTATTTATATTCATGAGCATTTCTGTGCCCATCGTTAGAGTACAGTCGCGCTTGAGGTCACCAATCGTAGAGTCTTATTTAAAATAGTGTATTATGATAACTGTATGTAGGATAATGTAGAGCTTGAACTGGGAAGAGGAGGAGGGGGCACGGTACCTCAGTGGTAGGGCGCTCACCTCTGATGTGTGCGTCCCTGATTTGATCAAGGCTATCACCAGACAGGAATTGTAGTGGAATAGTCCGGTTTTGGGGGTTTTCATGTTTCTTTTCATTCCACGATTATCTTTAATCTGTCTGTCATCGTCTCTCCTAGTCCTGGCCGATGATTCTTGGACCTTAAACTAAGAAAAGAAAAAAGAAAGGACTTAAAACAAACATCAAAACTAGATTCATGTCTATTTGATTTACTTTTTACGGATGTGGGTATAGTTTTTTTTTTTTTAATAATTATTATTTACCAAAATTAAACCTTTCTTTTCGGAACAGAGGCTATATGAGTGGCGAATCTATAGTTTAAAGGGGGAATTCGAACCACCCTAATCCATCCAAATTTCAGGGCCCTCCCAGCGGGGATGCAACTCGATACTTCGTGTGCCGAAGACCTTAACCAGTACTGCAATGGGGAAGGAAAGAGGATTGTTTGAACAAGACTGCTTAGGAATTGCTTGTTTAAATAACATAGTAGAAAATTGATAACAGTAGAAAAATAGCACACACACACATACACTCCCCCCATATATATATAAATATTCAGTGGGGGAGAGGCTTTTGATTTCCACTGACAGCTGAGGTCATATTAATGACATCTCGTATTAAGCTTTAAGTCCGCGTCTGATATAGCACTCAAATCTCATTAAATGTATATTGTTCCTGGTTGTAAAGTAAACAAGTTTACTTGAAAGAAATTTATTAGAATATTGATTTTAAAATATAGAACACCATATAAAGTAACATAAAATAAAGTGTAGTCGATGTAACTGAATGAAAGCCTGGTGCAATTTGCCAGATCTAGAGGTGCAGAGTTCCAGCTGATTCTCATAGTTTTTGACTAATTCTAATTTATTTATTTATTTTTATGTTTATGGGACTACAATTTTGTGCATGCAGTATAGAACATGTCAATATATTTCTTTGTGAATAGCAATTATACTTTATACACATCTCAAACATTACGGACAGAAAATCCTAGTTCCAGTGCATAATATTTAAAATTAGTGTAAATGATCGACAGTAGTTTCCTGGTTCTTTCTTGGACTGCAAGTTGTATACGTCTAGAACAAAAATAAGTTTCATTTGAGTTATCTAACCAATTTATACTAATATTTTCACAATGGACTATCGTGAGCATTTATTTTCGAGAGAAAACCTAATAATAAAATGCGTTTTAGGAAAATACTAATTTGCTGATAATCTGTGATCGCAAGCAATACATGCATTTAGTAGTTAACTTTTCACGTCTTCTATTACACTACACATTTCTGCACAGAATTTAGAAGCATAGATTTATAGGTTTCAGCATATTTTCTGAATAAAGTAGACCCCGCGTTGTTTGTAGATGCGCGAAATACCAGCTATAGTTAAGATATAACTGAAGTGTGTAATTGTAACAGCATTATTGATCATGCAATGCTCGAAATTTAAAAAAAAAAAAGAAAGAAAGAAAGTAAATAAAGAAAAGAGTAAAAGAAAAGTGGGCATCACTTAAGTCATCTAGAATTGTAACATATTTCAAAGGTATTGTACATTGTTCTAATATACTGGAGAGCATTTGGGTGTTGTTCATTGTATTTCTTACTTTTCCCTACTTTCGATTTTGTACTAAAAAGTTACCTTCAGCATGGTGTTGTGAGCGGTCGTATATTGGATTTACTTTTGTTTCGTTTTCGGATATGGCAAAGGAATAGAATTATATGGTATATGATAAGTGGAGAACAATATACAGATTGAAAAAGTATACGACCGGAATATGACTCCTGCCCGGGTCTCTGGCTTCCCATGGTCATACGCCAATACTGCTTCACGCAATCCGAGTTCTGAGTAGTCAGACTTAGTATCACTCTTGAAGTCGGTGCTCAACCCAATTTCAGTACACCACTGTTGGTTAACACATTATTACTATATGCTGAAGACGTGGATTCGAATTACGTACCCGTCGCGCATTTTTTTCACTCTTTGCGTATTGTGGCATAGGATTGTGGTTTATTATCGCATTAACTTACTTTTTTTTTATTTTTTTTTTGTTACTGTACTTAGAAGACTCCGTAGTCTAGTGGTTAGGCGTTGGATTCACGTACACGTCGTTTCGGATTCGATTCCCGTTCGGTGCTTCCCCAATTTTCGGCGTCCACGCAGCGTCGCAGGCCCGTAGCCAGGGAGGGGCTAGAGCGGGCAATGCCCGCTCTAAAATATTTTTTGCCCGCTCTAAAATATTTTTTCCGCTCTAAAAAGGACGTTGTCCAGAAGTTTCAAATTGTTTTAGTAAATCCCAAATAGGAAAATCTTGTGATTTTATTTACTAAATAAAATTGAACTTAGCGCGCATTTACTACTACTAACAAATGAAATTGAACGTGGCGTATATTTCTACGAAAAACAACAGTTATTCTTATTGCTAGATATACTCAATAATCTCCCATGTATTACTTTTCCTCATTCCAAGAGTTTGAAGAATCACAACCACGACAAGCATTTAACGTGTTGGACAAGATGCCCTTCCAAGGAATACCCATATGAAAATTGACCCGAAAACAGGCTATGTTTCATGAATGTGAGTGCCTGGCTTGTGCATGTGTAACATTGCAAGTAAAAAACATTTGTTTTGCCGACTTGACAGTACATGCCCCACGTGTGCCTGTAATTAACGTGTAAAACATGCAAAGTGTCCATGTTCCTTACAGTGCAAGGAAAACGTATGTCTCATATATAAAACTGGTACCGAAACTGTGATGTCTAGAGAAAACGTACATGCGCCTCTAGAATAGTCAGATACAAAAAAATCAGTCGGAAATTTGCAAGTTTTGTTTATTGTAAAAGCGATAACTAGAGACCGGATGTTAGGCAAAATGCCTATTCTTTAATATTAAAGATATGATCAAAAATAACGTTTTAAAGTTTATGTGTGGGGTTATAGTTTCGATTTAACCCAATTTTATTTTGCCTATTTTGCCTATTTCGACCTTTTTTGCCTAAATAATTGCTTTAGTGCCTAATGTTGCCTATTCTATGATTTTCTTTAAAATAACCCTTCATTGGGAATATATATAATTTATACAATATAAATAATATACACGTATAATAAGTGTTTGTAAGTACAAGCACGTGCTACGTTACAATGTACATACAGGGTGAACTTCAAATATGTGCACATGCTTCGGGAAGTGATTAATGACATCAAAAGAAGACAAAAAGTCCTCTTGTATTTTGTCGAATTCTGTGTCGTGTACGAGTGACAGTGGTGCCAGCTTGGAATCGAAAATCGAATCTTGACAATTGGAACGGAACGCACAGATGTGCACATGCGTTGGGAGGTGATTCGTGACATGAAAAGAAGACAAAAAGTCCTGTTGCATGTTGTCGAGTTCCTCGTCGTGTACGAGTGACAGTGGTGCCAGCTTGGAATCGAAAATCGAATCTTAACAATTGGAACGGAACACATAGATGTGCACATGCGTTGGGAGGTGATTCGTGACATGAAAAGAAGACAAAAATCCTGTTGCATGTTGTCGAGTTCCTCGTCGTGTACGAGTGACAGGGGTGCCAACTTGGAATCGAAAATCGTGCATATACTTCGACAGACGATTCGTGACATGTAAAGAAGACAAAAAGTTCTCTTGAATGTCAGGAAACACCTCCCGAAGTATGTGCATACTTTTATGTATCGTTCCAATTGTCAGGATTCAATTTTCAATTCCAAGATGGCACCCCTGTTGTACACGACGCGGAATTCCACAACATGCAACAGGACTTTTTGTCTTCTTTTGATATGCATCATGCAACAGGTCTTCTTTTGACGTCACGAATCACCTCCCGAAGTATGTGCAGATATTTTAGGTCCACCCACCATGTATGGAATGCATAACAATAAAAGAAGATATTAACAAACAAGTATGTTTCTATATTCTTTGAACATTATCTATGACCTGAATCTATTTTTTAATGGTATTGAGTATTTATCTCCATTATTTCGAGTTACATTTTAGTGCCTATTTTGCTGCCTATTTTTTTAATTTTTAGTGCCTATTTGCCTGCCTATTTTACAGGTTTTTAGTGCCTAAACATCCGGTCTCTAGCGATAACAATGCTATTTTTCACGTGATTTGAGTCTTTGCGGGGAGCACCCACGAAAATAAATCAATGATTGTAAAATGTTTCTCAATAGCAGTTTGCATCGTCTCACTTTGTGTTTTCTGAGTGGCCCCGAACCATTTGTTTCACGATTTGTTTACAAATATACGGAATGAAGAGAACGTTAATTCCTTATATGCACTCAGAAAAAAAAAAATCAAGACGGCAGCAGAACACCGAACCAATTGTTTTAAAAAGATTTTGTTACACACCATTATAATTGCGCGCAATAATAAGTAGCAGAGTGGTTAGCGAATTTCCAGAAGGAAACAAAAACAATAGAAAATGAACTACAGGCAAATATACCTCGCCAGACGTTTCCAATTACTCTACTGACTATTATAACGCCATAAATATGAAGCAGACATCCATCAAGTCATTTTTGGTGCAAAAGTTATCGAAAATGAAAATAATTCAGAAGCAGGGTCATTTGTATCAACATGTGTAGAAGGTCAAGAAGGAACTAAACATCAAACATCTGATTTCCACCATGTTGGTGTTGATTTCCACCATGTATCAGATCTTGGCGATACAAAACCCGCTCAGCCGCATCTTGCAACTTTTTCACGTTCCAGCATTTCTGGTTCAATTCGAAGATTTCGTCCAATATGATACAAACGTGGGATTGGCTCGAGTATTCTGTTATGCTGCCTTTTGCTTCTCTTGCCGGAAATATTCGTCAAGAAACAGTGATCCTTCATTTGTGCAGAATGGTTTCAGAGACTGGAAGCATGTAACCGAGAAAAATAAGGGATTTTCTCGTCACGCCGATTCTGAAACTCATAGGCATACTGTGGCTTGATACTTGGAGCAACGGAAACGTGAGGACTCGGGCGAAACGATCGTGAAGAAGGTGTGTAGTGATGTAATTATGAATAATAGGTACTATGTGAAAAGTGTGATGGAAGTTATTCAATTCTTGGCTGTGAATCAGGTGTACTTTAGGGGAGATTCTGGGTATGAGCAACTCGGAAAACAATAAAGTGGTTTGTTCTTAAATTTGTTTGAATTTAGTATTCGTAAAGATCCGAAATTAGCAGAAATTGTCAAAACTATTCCTGCCAATGCAACATACACTAGTGCGGATATTCAGAATGAGATAATTCATTTCATGGCAGAATCTGTTAAGAGGAAAATAGTAAATTAAGCAAACGAAAGTACATTTTGTTCATTACTTGCAGATGAAATCAGAGAGAAGCAACGAATCGAAGATCTGTCTGTCGCAATTAGGTACATTGTGAATTTTAAAGTGCAAGAAAGATGGGTAGCTATACTGAAGTTGGACAAACAAGACGCTGCCAGTATTAAAAATGCCATTTTAGATTGTTTAAGAAAAGCAGAATTCAAAACAGACACGATAATAGCACAGTGCTAAGATGGAGCACCTGTCATGTGTAGACAGAAAAATGGAGTGCAAGCTCTTTTGTCTGAGGATTTGAAGAGGAACATTTTGTTTGTTCACTGTTTCAATCACCAATTACATTTAGTTATTTGTAGAGCCATTGGCACAATTTCTTAACTGAATGAGTTCTTTGATATTTGTCAACAACTATGTTACTTTTTCAGAAAAGGACGCGTTGCAGCAGATTACGCAGGAATGAGTTTAAAGCAATTGTTGGAACAACGTTGGACTGGACATCTTGACACAGTGACTGTAATTCATGACGACAGGTTTCACATATTAATCGCACTGATGGCAATTCAAATTTCAAGTGAAGAACACGCCTCAATGAAAGTTGAAGCTACTGGTTTACTACATCAGATCTCCACTAAGACTTTCTGTTTCCTTACTGAGCTCATGTTCAGGGTTCTTGGATATCTAAAACCGACAAACGTGCTGCTACAAAGAAGAGATTTGGACATTGATGCCGCTGTGAAGTTAATAGGATCGGTAACGGAACAGCTCATGTCTTGCCGGCAAGACGAAGGAATATTTGAAAATATCCTTCACGATGCAATGCAGGCATATGCCTTAAACACTTCGATTCAGCAACCATTGAAACGCAACTGCACACTTCCAAGTCGCTTAGCTGATTCGGTTGTTGATATGGAACGCATAAACTTGGAAAAGGGAAAGGAAGACGAGAAGGAGCTAAAAAGATTATTCTGCGAAGTTCTCGATATCCCCGTCAAAGAAATTCGGAGCAGATTCAGTGAGACAGGGACAGCTGTGATTCGTGCCATTCATCACTTACTGAGCGAGAAAAGCAATGAAGAAAATTTGAAACCTCTGTATGATGTTGTAAAGTACAAAGACCTGCATTGCAAAGTGCTTCAGAATTTGAAGCAGGAAATGGATCTAGCAAATCGACTGATCAACAAGACATCATGTCTGGAAGAGCTCACAAAACAAATTGGAAAATATGGCGAGGCTTTCCCGGGCCTAAAGATGCTTACAGAAGCTGCTCTAATTATTCCGTCTTCTACGTCCACGGTCGAAAACTGCTTCTCACATTTGACAGCTCTCCTTCGACCTCAACGTCTGTCTATGGGATATGAAAGAAAATCGCACCTCGTTCTCCCGGCTTACAACAAAGATATTCTGCGTGCATTAGATCTAGACCAGCTTGTAATTGAATTTGCGAAGTGCTCACGTAAACTCCTTTTGATGTAATTACTTACATTAAGGACTGTAAAAAATATTTATTTTACTTATGTCAGGGCTGTTTCTTAATTTTCATACATAAAAATATTCCATAATCTACTTATAACAAAAGTATTGTAGTTCCAAAATACTATAATTTAGATAATAGTTAATAAATGTTCCTAAAATAAATTATTATATTTTACTTTTAGTACTACTTAGTGTGTTAAAATATATATTGAATTATATACCATCATTTTAACAAAAAAATGTTAATGATGATATTTGATAGTCGTGGATTTGGTACTATAATATTTATCAGCATAATAAAGTGTTTCAAATTTCTTATAGATTCCATAAATAATAAATAAATATATAAATGAACATAGACATTGACAACGACAAGCACCTCAAGGAACAAAAACTACACACACACACACACACACACATATATATATATATATATATATATATATATATATATATATTGCCCCCTCATTATTCATCATTGCCCGCCCTAAGCAATCAGGCTGGCTACGGGCCTGCAGCGTCGTGAAGCATACTGGGGAGTCACGCGAATAAAAAACGTGACGACCTACGTCTAGAAAGCTCCTGACACACCTGTTGGAGACAGGATGACGCAGGGCGCTGACGACATGTCAGTCATCATACTGGACGTAGTTTAGACGGTCGTTAAAAAATGGCGTTTATAAAGGAGTTTGTTCCCGTGAGGGAAGACCAATTAATTATATTGGGATTCGAACCTTGGATCTCTTTTAGAGTCTCCCTTAAAACATCATTCATTTGTAAAAGACTAATAGATCCAATAAGGAACTAGCAAGTAAACAAATAGTCTCACTCCCACGGTCCTGGGATTCGGGCTTTATACATGTCAGAGGCATAAGCCGTATACCCACCGTCGCTGGTACGTCAGCTCCAAAATACACTGGTCAATACCTGTAAAAAATACAAGGTGGGACAGCAATGCATGATTTACGCTAGATGGATAGTGGGTCGAATCGAAAGTAAACATTTGAATTTCACCACTTCACAAATACCTTACCTGTTTAATTCTACTCTAAGCCATGTACACTATTAGAAGGTAATATCCTCCATTCGCTGAGAAAGAGACAATATAGATCACACACTTTGAAATTATCAAGTATTACTTTTCATTGCATATTAAAAAAAAGAGATATTTTGCAAATCACTTATATTTAAATTTTAACTTCAATGAAAATAAACATTTACACATGTATGAGAACACATGATTTCACTTGGATAAAAAAGATGGCCCAATCACTGTCGTATACGAACCGATACGATACCGAAACAATAATAATACGCGAAGTTTCGACCGAACGAATATGATGAATCGGTTAGTGGCTATGCAGTTCACTACAGACACTTCGCTTACATCGCTGTATAAAGTTCACAAAACATATTTACTTTCATTAGGAGGGGTAAAAACTATTATTTGAACAGTAGACTATCAGGACCTGCAGAGTACAAATTTTCATTTCATTTCTTCCCTTTTACTTTGATTTTATGCAAATTAATATTGGAGAGTGTGAGTTTAATACGTAGTACTATTATAACGTTATGAAACACTCTGACTTTCACATCTTGAAAGAATGATACTCTCTCCTTTGAGAGTATTTGGAGAACAATCTTGTCTGTTCTTAAAGTAGAAACACTTGCACCTTCACATCTTGAAAGAGAATGAAAGTCCTCTCTCTCGGTCCTCTTCCTGCGTCGCATAGTTGCCAGTTAGCGGCGCAAGAATACACTGACAAACTAAAATATAGTTCGTGGAAAACATTAAGTTTTTGCTTCGTTATATTGTTAATAATATATAATGAATGGTTCATAGCTTAATAGAAATCACATAAAAAACACTGATTGTTCCAATAAGTTGTACGATTGACGATTATTGATAGATATTACATTGTCACGTAAAAATCTGTCATCGTCATGAGGGCTTGTGCGTGGGCGTTGATTTCGAGAGTAGCAAAATTCCTCTTCCTTATATGGGCTGACGGGAGGAAGCAGGGCTGTCTGGAAAAGTGAGGCACCTTTTGGGTGACAGATTCCTGAGCATTGTTCTCCTCCAACTGTTAGCTGATTGCGTTATATTTCCCAGAATTGATGTTGGAATAATACGAGGGTTGATTTAAAAATTCATGCCAGTCCATATCGTTATACGTTGAAGTAGCTCCGGCCCACAAAGGACTGTCACGCCAAGTTGTGAGATGGTTATTTTTATCTTACCATTAAAAGAGAAATGTAATTACTATGTATTGATCTTAACATTTTAAAACCTAAACAATCTGATAAGGTATACGCTTGTTAGAGATCTGTTCATTAGTTCTGTTTGTCTCACAATTAAGGTAACAGCTTTAATCTTATTATATGAAGAAGTATGCTTTCAGTTTTGTAAGGTATATTTACATATGTGCTTAGAATTGATTTTAAGTTGCACTAAAGGGGGGGGGGGGGACATTAGCTGACTAAAACGCAATTAAAGCAAGTTGTGTAAATCTTGATAAACGAGAACTTGTAAAACAGACAGTTACAAGGGACAGCGACGAGCTAAGTTCAAAATATTTTCTCACAATAGACTTTGTCAAATTTTCCGCTGCAAATACACAGCATTGTGACTTTCTACTTTCATTAGTATTATTATCGTAGCAATTCTTCCAAGTTGAATTATTGCAGTTTGTTTGTTCGTTAGTTTGTTTCACATTACTTTATTGTGGTGGCTATTCAAACTCGTCAGTTGAGTTCATCGTTTTTAATGATTGCACTACTCAAGAACAAAAATGATTATATTTTATAGGGATTAAGCTTATGTTCGGAACGAAATTTTTTACGTTTTCAGAATTGCGTTATCTGGATCTAGTGTCCACAACATCTTTGTCTACCAACTACAATGTAATAGGAGTTCCGCGTTGTATGTTTTGTGGTTTACGGCGAAATAATCTGCTAAATCTTGTTAGTGGGGGAGTGTTTGGGTGTGTTCTACTTGCAAGAATCGTATGTTGTATTTGAAAGATTTAGAGCTTCATGTTTCGTCATATCTCGGATACCTCTATTAAAGCTACTGTTTTATTTTGTTTAGATTTGGAGATAATACAAGTTTTATTACTTCGTTTAGACATACCCAGATATAATAATTGACAAGTAAAATCTTTCTGTGTATGCTTATTTATCCTTATTAGTCTTCTTTCAGTAAGACATTTTTCGTATGTTGCTCAAAGGTACTTCACCGAAATCAAAAATGTTTTCAGTCCAGCTTCGCTTTCTGAATGTATAAGTAGATACTTTCAAATATCTAGGATCAGTATTAACAGACGAAAACCATATTCAGGAATAAATTAAAGCAAGGAATTCGTGTTATTATTCAGTTCAAAATCTCTTGTTGTCGCGAATTCTGTCGAAGAATTTGAAACTTAAAACATATAAAACGATAATCATGCCTCTCGTGCTGTATGGTTGCGAAACATAGTCGCTTACACTGAGGGAAGAACATAGACTGAAAGTTTTTGAGAACAAAATCCTGAGACGAATATTCGGACCCAACAGAGACGGGAATGGGAAATGGCGGAAACTTCATAGCCAGGAACCACGTAATTTATGCGGTTTACCAAACATTGTTAGGGTCATCAAATGTAGGATGCTTAGGTGGGCAACTCATGTAGCCAGAATGGAAGAAAGTAGGAACGCTTTCAAAGGCTTAACTGGAAGACCAATCGGAAAATGACCATTAGGAAGATAGGCGCAGATGTGAGGATAATATTAAGATGGATCTCGCAGAAATAGGAGTACAAAGTAGAAAATGGATCCAGTTGGTTAAGGATAGAAGTTAATGAAGAGCTTTCATGAACGGGGCATTGAACCTTCGGGTTCCATAGGCCATAGAGTTAGTTAGATATGAATCTTTCGCTTCACGCAATTTAAATTTAAATTTTTGTCGTATACTTAGAAATCTGTGTGAAGGTATTCATCGATGTTATAGAACATATGATGGTGTAACAATAATTTTGCATCTTTTCAAATTACAAGCTTGATAGTTGTTTAACAGAATTCGTAAATTTATTATGTAGTTTTATTCCTATGTGGTGTATTAAATTTGAGTTTTTATTAACTAAAGTTTTAGATATAAATATAATTAGTAGTTCTCATATTGTATTGATGTTCACCTATTCGTATGTATAAATGGTGTTCCAAGAGTTTATACACACCGTGATAGTAACATACTCAGCCGTTGATAGAATGGTCTGCCGCGCGTCTGAAACACTATTCTCTTGTTCACGGCTGGTAATATCCCAAAAAATAATTCTTTACGAAATTAATGGCTGGATCAAAGCAGAATATGTAGTTTTTAATGTCTCTATTGATAGGATTTTACTGAGTGTCCGAATAAGGTACAGAATTCTTTAACAATCTTAGAGGTTAATTAAATGATATCTGTGGTTATGCTAGTGATATTGTTTAATCTATTACTAGGTGATCTAACTAGAATATACGTTAATGCCAGAAATGTTTGCGAACTCTTGCCGGAAGACAACTATTTAAGCATTCTCAGAAGCTTGATAGTATTTGACACTAATCTCTTAGTGACTTGTCCTTTTAGAAATTTCTGAGCCTTGGGTGTCATTTTCATTAGATATGAAATCGAGAAACCAGAGAATTGTAATTCCACACGCTGACTTGGTTCTTGAAAATCATTTTCATACTTAAAAAGTTTATTAAATCCGTAGAATAACGTTCAATGTATTGCTGAACAATATACGTAGGTTGTATATTTTCAATAATAAATTAAGACACAGAATTTCATAAATTTTCAATAAGTATACATTTACATGGGTCGGTTCATATACGTAGGTGTATATAAAATTGAACAATGGACTTCTTTGTTGTTTCGCTGCCTGCTGCTCGTATTGTCAAATATTCTAATGTGCCGTCATTATTCCATGGTTCTCAACAAACACAGTTAAACAAGTCTTGCCTTGATTTTTTTTTTTATGCCAACATCAATTCTATAGACATACTTGATAATCAAATTCTCATGCTATGTAATTTAATCTCTTATCTGCAATTAAGAATACACACTTTCTGTCGTACTAACTTATCTCAATCATAACATTTCATGTAGTAAGATCCAAAATTCAACTAAAGTATTTTGCCAGGAACGTTCCTTTGTTCTTTTGGATGTACAGTGTAAAAATTATTCAAGCGAAACCTGCCCGGTTTCATTTTAGTCTAAGGATGGGCAACATTTTTGGTATTGAGACTCGTGGTGACGTTATTGGGAAGTTACGTAAGTTAAATTGGATTAAATAATAAGCTGCTTGGGATTAATTAAGTAACAAACTTCGAAGAAGTAAAAAAAAAAAAAAACTCTCATTTGGTTTGTAGATGACTATAGATTGATGGATTTAACTTTCAAGATCCAGAGATCCAATTTTGAGGTAGCCTTCACACTAGGATCCCGTGAGCTGCAGCTGCTAGCTTTAGATTGTCTTACATGTACGCCTTCACACATGCGCTTCGATGCAAGTGAGCCGTGGTTCTGGGCTGCTATGATAACCCCACCAGTGACTGGCTCGAGCGGACTGCTGGCGGGGAAGAAAATAACACTCTGTCTTATGAGAGCGCTTCACACGTGAGCGTGAACACAGTTGGAATGGAGAAAAGTGTACATATATTTGATGTTGAAAATTTTTTCATTTTGATACTACTCTAATGAAATGCATACTTTATACCGTTATACAATTCGTCAAACGAAGATATAGACATGACGAAGTAATTAAAAAATGTTCTTTCATCTTCTCTCAGTTTAGGAAACAGACTGTAAAATGAACATTCTTCCAACCTTGATCGATTTATAGGATGAATCCTCATTGTTCTATATCTTCTTTTCCTCTTTTCCTTGCGATTTACCGCCGAGATTAAAGCTGCAGCTTCTTCTGGCTCTAGCATGGCTGCCATTTTGGTATCACGATCTTTTGACGGCTCAGAAGTATTCAACGTCTACACACTATAGGTTCACATGAGCGGCTGTCTAGATCCTAGTGTGAAGGCAGCCTAAGGATTTGCCTTACTGACTATATAACTCATCCATACCACTATATTGGCAGTTTAAGTAACAGAGAAAGATGCATTGAGATTTTTCATTTCCCCTTTTATGCTACGGATGAAAGAGAAGATCAAAGCTAAAGAACGAGAAATAAGAAATGTGAAGGAAACAAAGCGATCTCGAGAACGTCCTCAGACATGATCTTGTCCTTCATAACCTTTCACTTGTGAAATCGAAATGAATAGTCGTACTTCAGAAATACGTTGAGTTAAGTGAGCCAACAGCTAAGTCGCCAGTTCCATTAACAGGAAGTTCTGGCCTCTTGTCTTAACTTCCTTGATTTCTATGGTGAAACAAGGGAAAAACTCAAAGAAAGGTTAAAACATCACAAACATAGTGTGAGATTGGAAGGAGGAAGGAATGACATTTTTAAGCCCGTGTGGGACACGGGACATGATATTAATTGGTGCAAGGTTCAAGAACAAAGAACGTTGGTAAGAAAGTGGAAAGAGGCCAGATTTATTGAAAAAGAACAAAGTTGTGTTGAATTGGAAAACAGGACTTAAAATTGACGAATAGTTGGGCAAGATGTTGGAAAAACTTAATTTGTAGCTTAGTTTTCTACCGGACCAAAGAGGGAAAGGGATTTATGGTGTTTAGTTTCACTTTTGTTAACTTTTGTTATGATTGGCTGAATCCAGTTTGATCAGCCAATGCGCGTTCAGATCCATTTATCGGGATCCTGTTATAGTTAGATGCAACTCTCTCTTGTTTTTACAATGTCTGATGAAGTCAATATGTTCAGTTAGTTGACAAAACTGTCACACATTTATTGTTTTTAAATAAACGTTGCTTTGTTCAACAATTTGTGTTTCTAGTTTAACCTTTTCACGGATATAGCATCAAATGAAGCCACATGTTTATCGAGAAAATAATCCGACTTTTTTTTTTTTTTCACGAAGAAGAGTGCGAACTGAAGGTAAGTAAAAACAAGTGCTTCAGAATATTATTTTTACTTACCCTCAGTTCGCAGTCTTCTTTGTGGAGGGAAAAAAATATCAGAATTATTTTCCCGATAAATATGTGGCATCATTTGATGCCATATCCGTGAAGAGGTTAAGTTTATTTCTTGTTCCATAACATTACATTATATAACAAGGGTAAATATTATGCGATAACCAAACTGCGATTGACAAATCAATAGTAATAATAATAATAATAATGTAATATTCCTTTTTAGGGAAGCTGCAACGAAGGAGAAACCAAGTGAAGTGGGGGATTCTGTCTGTGAAAAACCCTCTGGAGACAAACTTTTATCATTAACTGCTGCTGGATCTAAGGACGAAGAGAAGCAACCAGCAATGAAAGAAACTCATTGTGCATCTACTACGCTGTCTTCGTCTTTTCCTGTAAATATTAAAAGAACATACAAATGTGAAGTCTGCCAACAGGTGTTTCGAAAACTTTCAGGGTTAACGTGTGTTGACAACCATTACATCTGCAAATTCTGTTACAAAATATTCGGAGGCAATGTTGAATCATTGTGTAGAAAGGAGTCCACTGAAAAACACTTAGAGCGTAAAGAGCAAGAGTTATGTGCGAGTGGGGTTCTAGAGCAGGACAGCGGTCACTCGCGCGTGGTAAAAGAGAATTCTAGTGCCGCACAAGTACAGCTGATAAAGGAAGTTTCCACAGAAAATGCTAAGGATGTGAATCCTAATGAAGAGGCTATTCAGAAGTCACCTGCGAAACCAACAACAGGTAAGTTTATTTTGTCACTTGCTACTTTCACTACTCTTTAATTTGTTTGAATGTATTAAAGGGGGAGATTATGGTGTCCTATCTAATGCTACAGATCATAATGAGGATATCAATGTATAGCAGACAATAATATAGGTAAGAAATAAGTAACCAAGTTGTTTTCAGTTCAACTGTTATTAATAAAAATTGCAGATGTTCAATCTTGTCCAAAAAATCCCATTTCACAATGTAGAGCCCTTTGCTCTTACTCATACACTTCTGCATCTTTATTTGTTTAGTATATTTATTAAGACCTAGACTGAAATGCTAAAAATAGTTCGGTTGCCATTTTTTAAAATACTTCCCATTTAACAAAAAGTATGCACTCCTTTCTCTATGTAATTAATACGTATTCTAATAAGTTATGAACTTTTCATTTGGCGGTACATTCTTTCAGAGGTAACGCAAGTGTTACAACTTCTTACAATGAAACTGATAAGTCCAAAGTTATGGATAGAGGTGGTTGCAAGTTCCATTGATCTGCGACATTTATACACACCGTTAAAGTTCAGTTTAAGGAATCCTGCAAGTTAATGCATAGTCGGTGGTTTACATAGATCGCAAACGGTATGAACTATCTTATACGTCGTTTATCTGAAGCTTCTAGCTGTTGAAACGAGATTTAACAAAAGGGTCATACTAGAAACACCGATTACAGCGAGTATTTTTCAACCTTATTTTCGCGGCGGAATACCTTGGGTCAATCCCTGAGGCAGTGCTTGTAGCTCGGATCCCAATATAAGGAGTAGGTCTGCCTGTCATATAATTTTAGTGCTGCAGATTGAAATTGGAGTTAAAGATATTATCATTTTTCAAAAGATTTAAAGTATTTATAGAATGAGAATTGGCGATTCTTAAAGTTAACGCTGTGTTTTATCGTGTACTATGTGTTACGGAAGAGAATGAGAGAGGTTATCGTTGTATCCTAAAAGTCGAGATCAGGTCGAGAATTGTCATAACCAAAGAGGCATTCAACAAAAAAAGGTGATTCTTAACTAGCAGCCTTAATATTGGACTAAGGAAGAACTTGGTCAAGTGCTATATTTGGAGCATTGAACTTTATGGTTCAGAGACTTGGACATTACGGAAGTTAGAGAAGAAATATTTAGGGAGCTTCAAAATGTGGTGTTGGAGGAAAATGCAGAAGATAAAATGGACAAAAAGAGTAACAAACGGACGTTTTAAAACGGATAGGAGAGAAGAGGACGCTTCTAGCCTTCATCCTTCGTAGAAAAGCCAATTGGATTGGACACATCTTGAGAAGAAATTGTCTTCTTCACACCACCATACAAGTAAAGATGGAAGGGAAGGAGGAATAGGTAGAAGAACACAAGTGATCGATGATTTGAAAAATAGAAGAAAATATTGGGAATTGAAAGATGAAGCTAAAGATTGAGGAATATGGAATAAACATTTCCAGGCCAAACTGAAAATTAAGAGGAAACCCTCATTAGTCCAGGACCTGCCAAAGGGAAAATACTTACTAATAATAAATAATACTCATTATTATAATGGACTTTTAAGATGACAGCAAATGTTGTAGGATATATATTCTCTGATTTATTTTGGCGCGAGAGCATCTCATTTAATCTGAAGGAAATCTTGTACTAGTTGGATCAGCTTTAAGTTGGTGTAAAAGTGAAAAGGGATGGAACTAGACTTATATGAAACAATAAGATGGTTCCTCTAGTTGAGCGAGGAACGTTTTGAACAACAAATTTCTTATTATAAATGCCGTGCCTTAGAATTGTATTTGTGATACTGTGCAGTCTTATTTTAGCTCATTGTATTCTATAACAATTGGATGTATTGTAATCCTCATTGAAATTTCCTCCCGACAATCGGGTGAATGCTAATAGTATGGCGGGAGAAAAGGTCGTTGGGAATGGAATTAAATGAGGTCTTTCTGTTTTACGGCCCATTGTTACATCGTGCAGGTTAAAGTAGACGGCGGTGATAATGAATGAAATGGTGGAATGCAAAAAGTGGGGAAGACGGGAGAACTCGAAGAAAGCTCACGCATACTTGGTGGAGGCTGGGATCAAACTAGGGACCCCACACACTAAAAGTAATCGCTGTACAAGTGAGCCGCCGCAGCCCAAAGACGGTCAGGAGAAATGAATTAAACGAATATGACATTATACTCGAATCTTTCAGAATAAAAGTGATTATATAGTAATAAACGTCGTAAAAGTTCTCAATTAATATTTTCAGGTTATATAATTGATGTCTTCAGGAGCCTGCAAAGCGAAAACTTGCAAAGATTTTGCAGAAATGTTTTATTTATGTTCCACCATCATCTTAAAACTAAGAAGTGCAAAGCTAGAGTTCGCAAAATTCTGTCGTTGTTTGGAAACAGAGGTTTCTCTTTGTTCGAATGACTAGGTAAAAGCCGTTGTCTTTTACTACATATTTCGAATGGATAATAAAAGGTCCTTCGTGGCTAAACGATTAGCGTACGCACCTCTAGCGTGGAAGACCCGGTTTCGATTCCCGGCGGAAGCTCATGTAGTTCGGATTCCACGTTAAGCTATAGGTCCACGTCTCATATAGCTTCACTGTTGAATGAGATGCTAATCTGAAAACCAAATCAGAATCAATCGAGTGATTTATATATTCATCAGGCAGATGCCACTCCGCAAAAAGTCTATAAATACAAAACCAACTTCTATACTGTCATTTTATTTGAATTTAAAAAAAAAAAAGAAAGAAAGAAAAATATATTCGCGTGACAAGTAGAATTTTCGGTGGAGCACATTTGACCAACTTTGCTAAAATGAAAGCAGAATAAAGCTGTTACAAAAAGACAGCTAGTTCTTTCTCTTCAACTAGTTTTTCTAGGTGCTCCAATGCATAGTGTGAACAGTGTGTGCAGTGTTGCTTCCAGATACTGAATCCTTACAGCTACCATAATTTAATTACAATCACATATAATTTTTGTGCAGAGCATGTCTTTTAAGAAATAGCGTTCCAGTGCAGACCCATCTCATTTTTATTTTGCCTCTCACTGGACAACATTTTCTTTAAAAAGCCTGAATATACGTTACTGTGAACTTCACGTAACTTTCTAGTGCTTGTATTGGGTTAACTTTACAAAGCCCGCTTTACTTCTTATCCTAACGCAGACATGAAAACGTCCCTTTTCAGCTATGAGAACAAACAATCTTATTAGCAAATGTTGAAACAAGAATTATTCCTATATGCTTATATCTACCTTCACTAATACGCCTGCTACATAGGACACCCCCTTCCCCCACGGGCTTTGCTTCATCCTACCCTGACTCATGTTAGATGAAATATTGTAATGACCATCTAGCACAGGCTGATGGATATATTTTGGACAGCGGCACTATACTCATGTTATCTGTAAAGATACTACAACGTCTACGTTTCGTGTCTGCGTAATAATACTAACTGAACTCCTTTCATTCACATCACATCATTAATTTTCTTTTTTAGAGAGCTTCATATTTTCCCTGAAGTATTTTAGTACTGTTCTTTCTTTAACCCAAACCACAATTCTTTTCTTTAATTTGTCTAGATGCACTTTCACTACCTTTCTCCGGTCTAGAAAGTTTTGTAAGTAACTAGTTCGCTTTCATATTGATCTATAGTATCAAATCCGTATGATGATATGGTTGATTGTTATTTTAGAGGTTGAACCTATAGTGATGCTTCCTCCCTTGTTCTCGTACGCGTTTCCTTATCCTCCATTCTGGGAGTTGTCACGTGTGGATTTGAGTGATCTAATGGTGATTTTTCCCGTGCATCACTTAGTTCCGTGAGAGAGGATGGAAGCGAAAATCTGCGCCGGATTCGTGACTCAAAAACGGACCACAAATGTTCAGGTTTAAATGTTGGGTAGGCTGTGGAAAGATGTTCAACTTCATCCTGATGTTCCTCAAACCACATAGCAACAACTTCAGGTGTGTGAGTAGGCGCTTTATAATCCTGGAATATGTCGTAATTGCCTGGAAACAACATCTGGACAATAGGATACACATGGATCCCTAAAATACGTAAAATGCACCGCAACAATTTGCCTTCTTTGGGAATCAGAGAGGTCACACATTTTATTTTATCATTGTCAGCTCAATTTACTACAGTCTGTTCTGCTGATCCTCGCGTAGTACTGAGTTTACTCTAATACATCGCCACCAACAGCTAACGCAGACATGTGTGGCCTTATGCATAGTCGTTCTGACGCGTGATTAGTGCCACATTAAAGAGTTCGACTAACATATCTTTCATGCAAAAGTCAGTCCTTCACACATCAAAACAACTCTACATAAGGCCCCTGATGTTTTGCAACTCCAGATGTTTCTATTATTTTGATAATCATATGTAAATGCGTTTCCGGCCAAAGTGGTATAGTTATCTGATAATACGTTTTTTTACAGTTAAATAATAATATTTGCATTGAATTGATTATATGTGGCTTCAGAGTTAGTGTAGAAGTCTACTTAAGTCGGTTTTCATAAAATTTCTTTAGGGCAGCGTTTCTCAAATTCTGATCCTCGACGTGTACCCTTTTAGTTCTCTTAGATTGAACATTAGTCGAAAAAAGACTCAAAGGCTGCACACTGGTCAGTAAAGCCAGTAAAACTCAGTATTTCAGGCTTTCTGGAAGATCAATCTAAAAATGTTCAGTTATTAAATGGCAGTGTAAGTGTTTCACGTAGTCTGAGCTCAGTGATCAACTTGGTAATTCTGTTTCAGACCTCATGTTCCAAATATATATATATATATATTTTTTTTTTAATTTTTATTTTATTTTATTTATTTATTTATTTATTTATTTTTTATGGTTGGCCTTAAGATGGGATAGGTTCTCCCAAATTCAAAATGATTTAAAACTGCCCAGTCATAAATTTATTAAGCGTTTATCTTGTAGTTGGTTAACCTTGGAGTCTGTAGATGGACACTTTCTGGATCAATGGTCAGCAGTACTGAAGTATTCAAAAATACAGAAGTAATTTGCTCAAGTGTTCAAAATACAAGAACATTGTAAGCTTGTCGAAAACTGACACAATGAAAGCAGAAATTAACGTTTGCATGGTCAAATGCCCAATTATTTACTCGATACAGGGTACTTCCAAGAAGAAAAACGAACCACTTGTCCAAATTATGTATGATATGCTTAGGTCAGTAACAATTAACTCGTATGAATTGAATTTGCCACACATGAGCAAAGTCTCCTGTGAGAACATTCGATGATGATAAAAATCTCCCTTCTTTGCGGGAAATCAATTGTGGAGAAGTTGTTAAAGGAAAGATGAGTAAATTCATGACAAGAACAAACTTTATTGCGTCAAGCAAGAAACCGTTGCTAGTTGTAAGCATAAGTTGTAAGTTATCTATGATTTCTAAGCCTCTGTTAATATATTTGAAATGTTTGAGCCTCCAAGAAAGGAAGAGCAAAGCTGAAAAAAAAAAAAAAAATTGTAAAAACAGTTCAAACTTTGCCTATCTCTTACGAAGAAGATGTAGATGAAGTGAAAAATGATGATGAGGTGGAAAGTGATGAAAAATAGAAGGCATGTTTATTTGAATCAATATTTCCAAAAGACTGACACTTTAAGAGGGCTCAAATTCCCAACCGTGTCAAAAATTGTGAAATCAGCTCTCTCTCATTCACAGGACTCCGCTGGGGTTGAGATAAGGTTTTCAAGCTCCCTGCGCATTATGACCCCTCATAAAGCTGGTACGTTCAATCTCGATGCTCACTTGCACATTAAGGGAACCCTACATGAGATCTCTGATGGAAAAGCTCACTTTAGAAAAAAGAAAATAATTAAAAAAAAAAAAAAAAAAAAATTAGATCTGGCTTGTGCTGCTAACAGAAGTTACAGACAGTGTTGTGAGGAGCAGAGGAAATTATAGGAAGAACAAGAAAAGGAAAAACAACGAGCAGCTAAAAAAAAAAAATGATTGAAATAATAACCATTGAAGGAAACACTTAAAGGGTGAAGAAGAAGAGAAAAGAAACACAGCTAATAAGTTACAATAGGAAGTAAATGAATGGTTAAAAGAGACTATTAAGAAGAAGGGTCTTGTTACAAGCAATGCTTAATAGTGCCGCAAAAGTGGAGACGGAAGCTAACCAAAAGAAATAACGTACTGACTGATGAAATACATAAAAATGTATTCAAAAGGATATCTTGATTAATTACAACCTTTGTTTAAAAAAAAATAAAATAAAAAAAGGAGAGAGAAGGAGTAAACACTTGGTAATATTTACATTAATTGCTTGCTTAAAATATTCTTTGTAGTATTTTGATTCCTTCTGTTTGAAGAAGCAAAATAATTAGCTTCAGTAAAAGCATATAATGGTTTATATACTAGAAAACTCTTTAAAAGCTCTGCCATGTTTTCTATAAAATGTTATAAAGAAAATTCTGTGTAAAATGGTTGAAATGTTTCAATTTTTGTTTTGCTTTAACAGTTTGACAGAAACAAAAACACTTTTCATCACTGGATTTTAGTATGAATACTGTTATATACAAATGGTGAGCTTTTTTAATACTCTAAAGAGTTTAACACACAATATTAATAAGTGGAGGAAACAGCCTCTTTTTAACGCACTAGTTCTTCTATTGGTACGAATTCTTTGATACGCAAAGACAGAAAAAAAACTGTACGACTTAACCGATATTCGAATTCCGAATTTTCGGCATACCGTGCCGATACGTTAACCAGTACACTGCCCAGTTTCTTCTCTGAGCATCCATATGTTCCTTCACTGTTGAAGTTCGTGTATGATACGACCACCAGAGGTAGTTTTGAATGTTATCACTGGATTGTTCAAGCATAACAGGAGTTGCGGTACAAACCATGTGGTCTGAGTAAATGAATATCGACTTCGAGTGAAGGAATGTATGGCTGTTCAGGGTAGCATAGTGGTTAACACATCGGCACAGTACGCAAATATCCCGGGTTCGAGTCCCGATCCAGTCGTTCATTTCTTCACTCTTTGTGTATCAGAGTTTAATACACGTTTAGAGCTGTTCAGTGGGGAATATGAATACAGGATATAACAAAAAGGTACGGCAAAATTTCATGGGTGGATTCAAGCAAAAGAGTTTATATGACCATATGTTAGGAAATGCACCGTTACAGATTTACGGCCATTGAGCTGTGTGATGCTGGGAAATAGTCACATTCTGGTCGCTCCTTAATGTGACTCAATTTAAACATTACTAGTTCACCCCCTAATTAAGGTAGGAAGGTAATTTTGGTATCAATGGGCCTTATGGAGAGTCATTTTGACGTGTGATTAGTGCCATACTAAAGAGTACAACTAACATATGATTCCTGCAGTAGTCAGGCGTTTAATATGACAGTAATCGTACGTCAAAACAACTCTGCATAAGGCGGAATGTGTTCCTGAAGGATGAAGCTTTCGGCTGATATGTATTTCATGTATGGTTATCGCAGTGGACGGGGAGGGTAACTACGTGATGTAAAAAACGAAAACAAGAAAAAACTTGTAGTTTCCTCCTCCGCCCGCCGTGGTACGCCTATATACATACGGTATATATATGTGTGTATGTGCGTATTCTGTATAGGCTATTATACTGCTGTTAGTGTAAATATCGAGAAATGCACTTTTCTCGTTTAAAATCCTTTGCTTTTTATCCATTTCGAAGTCAGTATTTTGTCAATATTGTCGTTTTATTTAACAAATTCTATGAAATGTGTACAATAGGGTTAAAGTGTATTTTAATTGCTATATTTAATTTGATAGGTTAGATGTTATTCACTAAATCTGTCAGGTTAGATTCTACTCACTGTCTAAAATCTTGTAGGTAGTTCTTCAAAATTCCAACTAATATATACTAACAACAACTGATCCAATATACTTATACACTTTCATTGCTTCTTCATTATTTTCACAACTGGTACACTTAAAATTCTCTCATAATATCGTACTTCACAATTATCAACATTTCTCTCTTCTATAAATGTCTACAATCACTAGGTCCGTTCCTTCATCAAACTATATTTTCCCCCGTTTTTCCAATCAACAACTAAAGCTGTTCCTAGCAAGTGTCTTATTATTTTCTACACTTCTAACCTATCTCTATAAACTAATTTCCTACTCCTAACTATCCTGAAAGTTGTCGTTTTGTGTGTGCGCCCTTGATAGAGCTAACTTCTATGTGCAATAAATGAACTGAAACATGCGAATACAAGAAGGTAAGAGAAGTTGGCCTGAGCAGCTGTACTTGATTTTTTTTTTTTTTTTTTCATCTTATTTTAAATTCTTCGCTTAATAAAAATTAGATTACTGCAGTCCTAAATTTAGTATTATAATACACAGTTTTGCTTCGACAGTTTCACGGGAACAGTCTTGATAGTTTTTCATCACTCTCTTAGTATAGTATTTGGTCAGTATTTTTATATTTAAAGTTAGTAATGGTGGTAGTTTTGATCTCACAACTAATTAGGTCCCCCTGAAATCAGAAAAAATAAAATTCAGTTGAATTGCTTATCACTCATAGTTGAAAATCAGAACAGGTCAAAATTAGATTTTAAAAAATGAATTATACAAATTCTAATAGCTTACACAGATGTATTATTATAAAACATTCTTGCGAACTTCGAATATTTAAGAAGGGGAAAGTACTAATATGTATTTCCCTAAAATTAAGAGAATTTTAGTTAATACTATTATAAAGAATAGAAGCAGGCCCGTGTTTAGGTAAGTGCTATTCTGTGCCCGAGCACAAGGCGGCAGAATTTAGGGGACAGCAAAATTTTGGAATTCTTTCTAAGGTTCATAATAAAGTAATATTTAAAACTAGCAACACACAGAATCCAACGCAATTGCGAGAAAATATGTTAATGTGTTTAATTCCCTCTAGTTACAGTAGTTATTAATTAGCTACCTTATCTGATTATTTTTAAAAAGTCATCCTCTCCCACCCCCCATCCCAAGGAGTGAGAATGAACTTGAACATCATGAAAAGTGATACCGTTAAACTCAAAGACTTCGAAAACTATGAATTCTACACTAATATCTGTCATTTTCGATTACTTTTAAAATCTCGCCCCATCCCTGGGATGTGGAGTACGACCTTGAAGTTGAGTTGGATTAAAACTGTTACTATTCATCTCAGCGACCCCAAAAGCTATGAACTCATCTCTAATATTGGTCGTTTTCAGTAGGGGCGGCAAATTATTTACAGGACAGGGGCGAAAAATATCAATATACTTCTATTCAGGCCAGTATTTATATATGTGCTCAAAATATTAAAAGCAAATAAGATAAATTTGCCTAATACGCCAATGAACCAGATATATAAATTCTAAAATTTCTGTATTTTAAGAAAATGATTTCTCGTCGCTTCCATTATTTGGTTACAAATCTATTATAAATGATAAATGAAAATGGTCTGTTAATGGAAATTATGTCGTACTATATCTCTTAGTAAACGTTACTTCCTGAATGTAAAGGGTAAGCCAAAAGTCAGGTGATAGTCCTGTAATAAAGTCCACATTGGCCATAGATGATGAGTGGAGGAACCTAAACAACACACACGACCATCATCTTGAATATCACTTGAACTTTCTGAATTGGAAGGTAGGTATGCGACAAATTGTTTAAGATTGTTTTTCTTATTAGGAACGCAATGATGCAGTCCCTTTTGTCATATCACTAACCGTTCATAAATTATGATCTGTTTTATCCCTTTTTATACTATCATAATACATGCTCGGAATGACCACCTTGTGGAACAATGGTGTCTGCTATACGCCTCTTCCACTCCTCAATGCACAGCTAGCAATTTTCTGGGCGCACAGAACCACATGCATCCTCAATCCGCTGTACGATATGTTGTAAATTCCGGATCTTGACGGCATGGCCTTAAGGTGGCCCATAGATAGCACGGGCACGGAAAAATCTGGATTGGTTGCCAGTTGTGCTGTTGTGCTTTCTGCAGACTGCAGCTGATGGTCTGGATCGTCCTCTCTGAGATGCTACTGAAGATGCTGCTCTTGTATTGGTGCAACTTGTTAGTGGAAAGTATCCTCCAAATGGAGGTTCGACTAACTCCATATTCCTGGGATAAAAGTGTGCTACGTTGGGGGCTTTTCCTGGAGGATGCGAGGACAGCAACTGTCGTTTCCTCTTCTGTAGACGTTCTCGGACGACCATTACGATATCTGTAGTCCACAGAACCTATCTCACGAAATCTGCTGATGAGTTTGGCCACACCATTGTGGGATATGGGCTCCCTTTCAGGGTGCAACGCATTAAACTCCGCAGCCACCACCCTCCTGCTTCGATTTGCACACATGAGAATCATCTAATACGTTCCTGGGTCGTCAGCACCATTGTTCAGTCACTGGAATGTGCAACGATAAAACAACCCATAATTCATTAACGGTTAATGATGTGACAAAATAGACAGCAGCATCGCATTTCTGATCAAAAAACATTCTTAAAACATGTGGCGTAAGCGTACCTTCCAATTTAAAAGAACTAAAGTGATATTCAAAATAGCGGACTTCAAGATTGCAATCGTGGTGGTCACTTTTTTTTTAGGTTGCCCCATCCCCCACTCATCATCTTGTGGACCTCTCGCCCAATAGATTTTTCTGTAACGGGACTGTCACCTGATTTTTAGCCCAGCTTGTATATTTAGGATCTGCATCCGGTTGAGACAGGAAGGAAATAGGTTAATACTGTGATCTTTTATTGATTATCTTTCGCCTTATATTTCGCAACGGGCGTGAACTTCAATTGTTACTCTCATTATTATCGTTATATGTTTTTACAGATAGTAAATGTGATGCTGAAATTGAACAAAAGCATAAACCTGAATTCTGGACAGTAAAAAATGAGAATGGTCAAACTGCAACCCAAATCCTACTATCAATTCTTAAAGAAGAAAAAATTCAGGAACTATTAAATAGTGAGAAAATATCCAAGAATGAAGCGTGGGATAAGATTATGAATGAGATGTGTTGTAAGGGCGTAAAAATAGCCCAAAAACTAAGGCCAAAACTTATTAATAGATGGTCTCATCTGAAACATGAATATTTACGTTTCAAAGAACGTTCCTTGAAAGCAGATGAAAGTGAGATCAATGCTCCAGAATATGCTGACGATATAGCTGAAGTGCTTTCTGCGGAAGTAAAAGTTATTTCACGTTTGATGATGAAGCAAGGCGCACCATCTTCGAGACTATCTAAAGAGTCTGTGTTTTCCACAGCTGAAGAAACTTCAGCGAGACCTAGTTCAATATCTAATCCAGCATCTATGAAAGTAGATGAGAAAGAAGAAAATGCCAGTAAGTATGAATCATTGCTGTTACTATTAGCTAAGGCTTGTGAGATACTAGAAAATGTAAGTTTCTTTTTTCTTTCTTTTTTTTTTTCACATCTAACAGTTTATATTACCCTTACTACGTATGTGGAATTTATTAAGTAAGACGCTTCATAAGAATGATGTGGAAATATTTAGAATCATAAATGGAAGAAATGATTTCTAATATATTTTAATAGTTATCCTCGAAAAAAACCTTCACCTTCCTTATTCGTAGCACCTTTGTTTTACTGTGTTAACATTCAAATCCTGCTCGGAGTGCGACTGGAGTAAATACTCAAATAATTGTTCGTATTCTAGTATTATTCATGTTATCCATAAAGCGTTGTTTATATTTTGAAAGATTCTGTCTGAATTTACCTTCCCCCTCTCCCTTGCTAATATACAGGGTGGAGTTGATAACAAACATTAATAACAAGAAAACAAAGAATCATAGAACCATGCGGTCTGAAAACATCGCTTGTATGACACTTCAAGATTTCTGCCATTTACTGCAGCCGACCGCAGCACGAGAATTATTTGTTTAAAAATGACATCGTGGTATCATGAAACAAAATCTCCCGTCACAGTTCAGTGAACATTCAGGAGAGAGTATGGACAGCAGCCACCAGATGTTAAGAGAATAAAAGAATGGTATAGCAAGTTTACTGCAACTGGAAGTGTTTTAGATCGTGATAGAAGCGATAGACTGAGTGTTAGTAAGGAACGTGTGGAAGCTGTTGGGGTTGCTTTAACTTGAAGCCTACGGAAGTCCTTGCGTTGAACATCACGTGAACTGGACATCCCGCAGGCAACTGTGTTAAAAGTTTTACATAAACTTTGAAGTTATACGCATATAAGGTGCAGATTGTTCATGCGTTAACGCAAGAAAACTGTCCCCGACGCGCAAGTTTCGCATTTGACATTGCGTGGGCAACTAATGGAGCACATGTGGATATTCTCTAAATCAAATATAAACTATTTGCTGAGCAAAACTATATATTTTCATTAAAATTCAACACATGTTACAATTTCGCCAACTAACTCTTTGGCTTCATCAGACACTATGTGATACCTTCGAACATGATTGTTTTAGCTTTGCTCTGACCTACTTCGTCTATTCTTCGTTTTAACTCCATCGAGTTTTTCACACTGCTAGTGTCTTGTTGTTTCCTTAACATTTCTATAGTCTTCTTTAACTCCTCCTCTAGTGGTTCAAATATATTCCCTCTGGAATCTAATACTGATCTCAATTTTACCTCCTCCTTATGAACCTTAGGAAATCCTTTCATTATCGGTATTCTACCTTCTTTATTGAGACCTCTTTCAAAACCTGCTCTTGTTATTGACACGAAAACTTTTTCTTTAATTTTTTACACATAGATCTTTCAGTTGTCACCTCGTAAGAGTCATCACAGATATCATTCAACTTTTCTTTGTACCATTGTTTATCCATTACTACAATGGCGCCACCTTTGTCTGCTTGTTGCACACATATGTCTTTTCTTTTCTTTATTTCTTTCAACACACTGTACTCTTGTTTTGAAAGGTTCCCCTTTGGCTTCTTTATGTTCATTTGCACAATGACCTTAGCCCTTCTTCTTATCTTGTCCCTTATGCTCAGCAAATAATTAGTGTATATTTAATTATAACAAAACAAAGCTTCTACTTATGGAAGATATCTCCAAATCAGGTAAAAAGTTTTTGAGTTTCCCTATTATTTGCCGCAAACTGCATGCTTCTATCATTTTTGTTTTTCATGTTGTTAATGTGTGTTATCAGGTAGAGATTTTATGTCCACCCTGTAGATATTTGTCTATTTTTCCTAACTTCGTGCACACGAATAGGAATTATGTTTTCGAAAGACCCAAGAGGAACTTATCACGTAGTGTGCATACATGGATAATGCTTTATTCATCCACAAATATATATTTATAACATCCTTTGTTGAGAGTTTCAATAGTATGTGTTATAGGCTTCAGATAACAGTTGAAAACTCACAAACGAATTGATCAACCTAACTTTCGTGAACTTTCCGTATTAATTTATAGAAAGAATGTCAAATTACACATATACAGAAAGCCTTCAGCCGATTAAGATTCTTCAGATTCTTTACAAGTGAAAGGCTTCTTATAGATTAAAGAAATTTTCTTCGCAAGACATTTCATTTTACTTCTGGTAAACCAATACAGATACAAGAAATTAGATATATTTTAAAATCCGTATTTAAAATAATAATAATAATAATAATAATAATTACCAGGATGTGGTTCAGAATTGGATTGACGTATCACAAGCAAATAAGCTATTAGAAATGACATCTACGAAATGCAATATTAACATAGGTGTAAAACTAGGTTGGAGTATAGGAAATCATTATGGATTATGAAGGACATCTAAACGGACAATCTTTACATATATTAGTTCCTGTTTATGTAAAATTATGTTTCCTTTTTTCTAAACCTAACCGATGATGTTTGCAATGTCGTGGGTCAGGGAAATTAATATCAGAATTTTCAATGTAAACCACATACCAGCATGGATTGTAATCAAATATGTACGTATTTGTCTTGCGTATTTTATACTGTTTTACAGAAGTAATACTTGTGTTGGACGTAGTCACGTCTTATTTGATAAAGAACTCTTGTTGAAAGAAAGTAAAGAATGAGAAACAACAAATGTTATGACTGCTCAGATAATGTTTGGAGAAAAAAAAGAGTTTGGAGAAAACACAAGTATATCTAGAGGACTGAAAATATGTTGAAAGATAGAAATTTAGTACACGATCATGTTTGTCATTACTTTTTACAGTCATTACTTTTAGCTTACTAGATAGAATCATAGAAACTGAAGTTGAATTCATGCCTATTCGAGTACAAAGGTTTGTGGTAATATAAATTGGAAGAACTGTTAAAATGGTAAATATTTCTTCAATTTTAAGTTTTAATTATTTTGCTTAATTTGATTTAATAGCAGACATGTCATCTACAGCTTTCCTGATTTTCCTAGACATTTCTTTGTAGCTTCCAGTAAAGCTATTTTTTCCAAAAGTGATCCGCCCACTAGGAAATAATTGCATACGGTAACGAAATAAGTCAGAGAAAAGGCGATTAGTTTTTTCGTGTATTTGAACTCGTTGCTCAGTGGTAGAGCTGTCGCCTCTGGTGCGTGGAGTCGCTGGTTCGCTACCAGCCTGCGCCACTTGAATTTAGTAGTGGACAAACACTGTATGCGTAAAATTTTTGAGAGTTCTCCCGCTTCATTCTTCCATCATTATCATCCATCTCATCATCACCGTCTTCCTTATTCTCGGTGAATCGTTCTTATTCTCGGTGAATCATTGTAGAACGTTAAAATTATTGTTATTCCAAAGTGAGAAGCGCAAGCCTCACTCAGCGTATAGACAGCCTAAGTAAACAAACGATTGTATTATGAATTGAGTTTGGGCCCCTTATTCTCCTTAAAGTGAAAGAAATAGTTTCACACTTGTATATTACAACGAGCAAAGTTATGCATTTGTATGTTTTCAGTTTTAACTTCCCAGGTGTAAATCGTAGCAACGAGGTATTAGTTGTACAAATTTAGGCTTTTAACCCTTTCAGATCCATCTATAAAAATATTATTCCGAATATTGCTACAAGACAGAGAAATTCGAACAAATTATTACGTATAGGTTAATGCAATGATTCCCAATTGGTTTGCCGCGCAGTCGTTGAAGTTTAGTATTTCAAAATCACGAACTACTTAAAAATTAATTAAAATCAATTTTGAGACAGCCTGTACCAATCAACATCTCCAGCTGCAACAACAATGCTTAGTACTAAATACAGTTACTATTCCATAGAAACTACTACATCACACTACTATAACTTACATTATTATTAATAAGAAAACAAGTAAGCCTGTCGCGATGTTCTAGGTGCACTGTAAAATGTGTTGTCAGATAAAAACAAGAATTTTAGGAATGATCCAAAAAAAAAAAAAAAAAAAAAAAAGGATCAAAAGATTGCGATTTTGTCCAGTAATCAGTTTTTGGATCAGGGGCCACAAAATATTTGAACGGTCTTTAAATCGAGTTTTCGTATTTTCTACGGAATAAGGACATCATACGGAGATAACTGATAGTTTGAGTTTGGCTACACTATAGGTAGTTCTCCAGATATAAGGCCTTCAACAAAATTTTTCATAGAAATATATTGGAACTTTTGATTAAAAAATAAAATAAATAAAAAAGGTTGGGACCACTGGGTTAATGCACACAACTGATTTATGTTGGAATTTCTTTGCCTTTTACCTGTCTAGGTAAGAGCTAGTTGCACTTTTGTACCACAGATGGCAGCCATAATTAATGGTGCATCATGGCTCTAGTTGGAAAGAGACATTGAAAAAGATGGTTTCATGCCGTCATCATTGGGACGCAAAGAGTTTATCTATTTTTAGTTTCCTCCTTGACCTCATTTTACTTGTTACAACTACGCCTGGATCCTTTATCTTCTTGACATAATTATTTCTTCTATGTGTATTGTTTTATCTTAACTAACTTCCAAACCAATTTCACTGTATTCTGTCAAGAAAATATTAGTATTTTGCAACTTTTGATTTGGTCATCTGCAGATAACTTGCATCCTCACCATATATACAATGAAATCCATCGTACAAATATGATTTCTCAATGTCTTTTCAAAATCTTGTGTCATATTCATTCACACAATATTCTACTTAATCATACAGCTATTAACATATCCCTCTTCCATACCATATTCCTTAGTAACCGATAGGAGTTTCCTTACGCTCCTAATATGATGGCGAATCAGAAAGTAAGTTGCACTAGCTCGCCGCAAGAGTATTCTGTGTGTCGTGACTGTGGCCAATGCGGGGCAACTTACAGTAACTGCTAAAATTTCCGAGAGGAAGGTTTGTGTGGTCTTCCGTCGTGTTGTGTGTGCAGAGCGGGCTAGGTTCAATGGCGCGTCAACTAGATGTTCACTCCAAATTGCAGGTGCGTGCAACGATCAAATATCTATGGGCTAAACGGCTGAATTGCACATTCATCGTGAAATCACTGCTGTATGTGGTGAGCGTGCAATATCTCGCCCAGGTATTATAAAAGTGCTGTAAGCAATTTGACGCCGGGCGCACAAATCTCACGGCTGAATACCGCGAAGGCAGGCCCACAACATCCAGTACCGTTGCAAATGTTAACCGTGTGGATGGGATCATTAGAGAGAATCGACGCACAACACTGCAGGAAATTGCCAGCCTGCTGAACATTTCGTATGGCAGTATGTTCTCCATTGTTTACGAGCACCTTGGCTTTCGTAAACTGTGTCAATGATGAGTACCGCGTCTACTCACCGATGTTCACAAGGGACATTGTTTCCAATCGTCACTGACATTTTTGCAACGGTATTCTGTGTAGGGCAGCGAGTTTTCTGAGGCGAATGATCACAGGGTATGAGACGTGGGTCCATCACTTCAGCCTCGAAATCAAAGAGAACATCGATGGAATAGGTGCATACCACATCACCACCACGAGAGAAAGCTAAGGTCCAACCTTCAGCAGGAAAGGCCATCACGACAGTGTTCTTTGACATTGAGGGTGTGGTGCACATGGAATTTATGCTACAAGGCACAACAGTCAACGCAGCTTCGTATTGTTAAACGTTGCACCGGTTACGTAAGGCAATTAAAGAAAAGCGGCGGAAAAAATTCAGCGCCGTTTTGATTTTGTTGCATAATAACGCACAGCCCGCCAACCGTCCAAACTGCTGCAACGATTCAAGTGGGAGGTATTGCAACATCCTCCAGCGTCATGTGATTATCGGTAACGCCATGTGTTCGGTTAGCTGAAAAAGAGTCTCGGTGGGCGACGATTGCGAAACGATGAGGAGATGAAAGCAGCTGTCTCCAAGTGGTTAATAGCGCTGGAGGTGATTTCTATGCATCCAGAATCGAAAAGTTGGTTGACCGTTATGACAGATGTTTACAGTCTCTTGGTGACTATGTGCAAAAGTGAACGTGCAATGTATGTTGTTATAGCCATGTTGCCAATGTGTAGGTGGTTTCATAAATGGTCAAACTTGGAATTGTAACTTACGTTTTGATTCGCCCTCGTATATTCATCCTACCGGTTTAGACTAATTGCTTCCCTTCTAATATAAGCGGTTTCTGATTGATAGTAGGACTCTTGCGTAAGTCTTATACACTTTTTGTTTCGAACATTGCTTCATTCTTATTATATTTTCCAGATTCTAAAACCCATCCTGAAGCAGAACAAATGGATGCATGTGAGTTTTGGCGAGTACAAACTGCGAATGGTCAGAATACGACGCAAATACTATTAGCAATTCTTAAAGAAGAAAAATTTCAGGAAATGTTGAATCGTAAAGAAACATCAAAGGATGAAGCATGGGACAAAATTATGAATGAAATGCGCTGTAGGGGCGTAAAAATAACATGTACACTGACGTCAGAACTTATTAATAAATGGTCTCATTTAAAACAAGAATATTTACGTTTTAAAGAACGTTCCACGCAAGAATCTGAGAACCAAATGGATATTCCAGAGTATGAAGAAGATGTAGCTGAAGTGCTTTCAGTTGAAGAAAAAGTTATTTCACGTCTGATGGTTGAGAAGGAAGGTTCATCCTCACAGAAATCTTGTAAAAGTTCATTGCCTTCTACAACCGAAGAAACTTCAAATATTTCTGCTACCATATCTCCGCTTACATCTCAAAAAATAGATCATAAAGAAGAACATGTCCGAAGTAAGTATATTATTATTATTATTATTATTATTATTATTATTATTATTATTATTATTATTATTATTATTATTATTATTATTATTATTATTATTATTATTATTAATTTGTACACGCAAGCTCAAGGTTAGGCATATTTTTATGTAAAAGACAACTTCTAGGAATTATATGAGATCAAAAATGACATTGAAATTACAGATTACCAGGACATATGAACTTTCAAATTTTTCAGTTTTAATAGAAATTTTTCATTAAAGTATTTCCATTTAAATAGAAGCATTAGATATCAGATTACAGTAGTAATGAAAAATTAAATTCGAACAACTCCTAACCAATAATTTTATTGAATATGATCCTTAAAATTTTTGAAATTATTGTTTACAGACATTTATTTTTAACGCTAAGAGTATACTGCAAGACGTTCCATGGTTATGCCGGTTAGGCTAAAGGAGACGGTGATGATGACAAATGAATGAAATGTTGTAATGAAGAAAGTGGGAGGAAACGGGAGAACCCCGAGAAAACCCACGCACATGGTGTTTGTCCACCACAAAGTTCACTTAACTTGGGTGGGAATCGACATGAACGACCCAAAGGTGAACCCCACGCACCAAAGATGAACGCTCTAGCACTGAGCGACCGCGGCGCGTATATTGCAAGAATCATACCATGACTTTCATAAAGATAGATCAACTGTAAATAACGTATGTGAAACAATAGATTACATCTACTATGCAGTGCATAAATTTCGAACAGATTTCATGTACATTGACATGAGTAAAGCCTTTAATTTAGTAAATAATAAATTACTATTAAACAATCAGTTAAACATAGGAGAATGTCCCTTGTATCTAAAATAGTGTGAATGTTAATTGACTGATATTATGTATGAAATGAAAGTTGCAATTGTGTCCTCGGATTCATTCACTATCCATAAAGAAGTTTCTGGAGGTTCTTTAAAGGGACCATTTTTTTTTTCAGTAGTTACTTGAAAACAGCAAAAATTCAAGTTGTTCTATTTTCTTTACTTTTTGCGCGAAAAGTCTTGCTTTTAAAAATAACTTTTACATTTCTGTCAGAAATAAATATATCCAAGTTATGTTTCCATGACTTCAGACTACATTTTTGTTAAATCGCAGTGCTTAACCTTAATCTCAGCTCAGAGGTTAGGACAAATAGATACTGCAGTGTGTAAAAGATCTCACTTTGAGAACTCTTTATTATAGTAATTACGTCATTACCGTTTGAGAAGATTCTAAAACTGTTTCAGAAAGAGGAACGGCTAATTTATGTCCTCCACAAAGTTCACTTGGCGTGAGTGGGATCGAACCAGGGACCCAATGCACCAAAGGTGAACGCTCTACCACTGAGCCACCGCGGCCCGTCTTTGCGTTTTAATGAATACGTACAAAAAATGTGTTGAAGCAAAGAAAATAGTCGGTTTAGTCAGTTGTCTGCTCTTTGTCTGTTCGATATGTAAACTGCTGCAACAATTAACAAAAGAATATTTTTGATAATTTGAAATAGCTCAAAACAGTCATTTATAAACAAAATTAAATCGTTAAAAATGTAAAAGCTATATTCTAATGTGGGTACTCGATTTTACTCTAATACGATCTACTATTGGAAGAACTTTAAATCGGAATTAGCAGTGAACAAAATAAAATTGCTTGCCTCGACATTTATAATAAAGATACTTGTCAATCGCTTAATTCAGGCTATATTTCTTAAAAAGTGGATTTCAGATCTTCCAATTTATGGTATATGGATTAGGATTTTATATCAGCCAAATAACAGAAAAGATACGTTAATTTCTAGGATTTTAACACACATAGTAGTTGTATATCTTAGAATGGGAGGTAGTATTCAAAGAGCTAATGCAGGCAATATTGTTAGTTTATAATTTTATTTATCCGTTAATATATTTTTTTTCTTTCTTTCTTGTCTTCTATGTTATTGTGTCAAATTATAACATTGAATTGTATGACAAAGTGCTCTGTTTGTATTCACAGCAATTAACAAAGTTCATTCTTTCTAGATTCTAAAAGTCAGTGTGAACCAGTACAAACGAATGCATGTGAATTTTGGCGAGTACAAACTGCGAACGGTCAGAATACGATGCAAATACTATTAGCAATTCTTAAAGAAGAAAAATTCCAGGAACTATTAAATAATGAGAAAATACCAAAGGATGAAGCATGGGATAAAATTATGAATGAAATGAGTTGTAGGGGTGTAAAGACAACACGTACATTGACATCAAAACTTATTAATAAATGGTCTGATTTGAAGAAAGAATATTTACATTTTAAAGAACGTTCCACGCAAGGAGATGGAAAGCAAATAGATGTTCCAGAGTTTGTAGAAGATATAGCTGAAGTGCTTTCAGTTGAGGAAAAAATTACTTCACGTTTGATAGTTGAGAAGGACAACTCATCCTCACAGAAATGTGAGGGATCATTGCCCTCCACAAACGATGGTACTTCAAACATTTCTAGTGCTATATGTCCATCTCCATCTAGAAAAAAAGATCATAAAGAAGAGCGTGTCCAGAGTAAGTACATATTATTATTATTATTATTATTATTACTATTAAACTTTTGTCTTTCAGTAGCAGAGTGATAAAAAATATTTCCTTTACAGAATAACATACATGCTCGAGGTGAAGTATATCATTATGTAAAAGCCAACTGCTAACAATTATATGAGAACATTAAAATGATATGGAAGTCGATAAAAATGAAATAAAGTGAGTTTTATGTTCCACGGTTATGCCGGCTAGTCAAAAGGAGACTGTGATGGTGAGAAATGAATGATATGGTAGAATGAATAAATTGACAGGAAACGGGAGAACCCCGAAAAAACACACACACATGGTTTTTGTCCACTTAGCGCGAGCTAGGATCGAACCAAGAACCCCATGCACCAGAGGTGAACGCTCTACCACTGAGCCACCTTGGCCCACTGCAAGTTAATAAGTTTCAGGACTGTAAGTAGTGTTAATAGTGCAATACTACTGCGTAATAGTTTGTAAATTGTTCGCATATTAATTGTATCAAAGGAAAAGCTACGCAAGAGAAAATATAAAACTCGTTGGGTAACTAAAAGTCAAAATCATTTATTGACCATTAAATAAATTTCTTTTATGTAATTTGACAAAGGTAATAACCTATTTATGTATGAGAAATTTTGTTTAAAAGAAAACGTAAAATGAATATATGTAAAAACTTTAATGTAAACTTTAAAATTTATAATTTTAAGAGAAATGTAAAAGGTCTCGTTCTGGACTGTGGTATTTCTATGTAAATGGAAGCATTAAAAACCAGTTTACAAGAATTATGAAGAATTGAGACCAAACAACTTCAATCCAATAATTTTATTGAATATATATTCTAAAATTTTTGAAATTATTGTTCACAAACATTTCTTTTCTAGCGTAGTAGTATGAACTGAATGTAGTAATAGGGCTACGTATTCTTCCTGCTTAAATTTTTGCACTATAAAGAAGACATTGTCAGCACATTGTACAGTCGGCATCAAAATTATTTTCCGTTAACCCTCGAGTACAAAATGATTTTTTAAATTGATACTACTAAATGTATGAAGTTTCACCCAGAGCATATTTTTTCTTTTCTAAAGTAAATATTGTTATCCAGGGAAATGGATATTCCGTATCCAGCTCACTTTTTGTAGCCTGTAGTTCTTGGCGTTTGCTTCGCGGTAGACCCCAAACTTTGCGGGTTCCTCAGTTATGTCAGTGCCTAAGTGAAGCAACAGATTATATCTACTGTGCAGTGTATAGATTGCAAACAGATGTTATAAACATTGACATGATTAAGGCCTTTGATTTAGTATTTGATAAATTACTATCAAAAAATCTGTCAATAGGATAATCTCCCTTGTACCTAAAATATTGTAAATATTAAGTAACTTAGCAACATATCAAATTAATACTGAAATTGTCTTGTCAGATTCATTCAGTACCAATAAAGAAATTCCTCAAGAGTCTTAAATGGGACCATTATTTATTTCAATTTATTCAAGTTGTCCTGCTTTCCTCACTTTTTGTATGAAAAGTCTTGCTTTTATAAATTATCCAATTTTTCAGTCAGATATAAGTATATGCAAATTATTTTTCTATGAGCTCACAGTTGATTTTTATTGAATAAAAGTGATTGACCTTAATTCCAGCTCGAACGTTAGGACAAAACGATAAGTGTAAATGGATATTACAGTATGTAAAAATTGCTCCGTTGAGAACTCTTAGATTGCGTCACTCCATTTGAGAAGATTGCAAAACTGTTTCAGAAATAGAAGTCATTAATCTATGTCCTTCATGAAGAAGGTTGCATCCTTGTTACGAGTTCGTCAGGTCACCTAATAAAGGTCAGCAACTTTAGGTCCAGCTCTGTTGAAGAACTTACTTCAAGCAAATTTTAAGTTCATACCAAGAGTTAAATAATACTTTACTGGAAGTAGAATCAAAAACAAGGAACGTTCTCTAAAACTTGAAAACATGGATATAATAGGTTTCCGTATATTGATTGAGAAGATTTTATATGAAGACTATAGAATGCATTTTCAAAGCTACAATGATCAATTCTGTCCTGAAAAACAGTTTAAATTATCATAGTTTCCGTAAAACATTGGCTTCTATAGCACTTATTTCTCTGAGCTGCAAAGGGAGCGAGTACAACATTTTTTTTTCTAAAGGGTAAATAATGACAAAGAATCCTCAAGTGAAAACAAAACACTTGAAGTTCCTTCTGTGCCTCCAGAATAGCAGCCAGAATTAATAACCTCTGGGATGATATGACAATCAATAAAAATTATCCAAATTAAACAAACGCCCCCCATTTAGGAGTAGTCCGGGTAATGTAACCATATATTGAAATTTTGACCAAAAATTCCTACTTTTTTTATCATAAAAAACGCGTGACTTTATGTAACAGTTTTAAACCGTTTCAACATTTTATTGTATGCTGATGGCATTAAGCTTTTAAGAATAGTGAACAATATTGGGTACAATACTATGCTACAGAAAATTAAAACAAAATTATTGTATGATGTAAAAATAAAAGAGTAAATATCAATTATTTAAAAACGAAATGTCTGACTTAACGTTCTTAGAGTAAGAAACCTCAATATTAGGCAGTAACATGAAATACAGCGTAATATATTGCATAAAATTGACATAAGCGGTTTAGGCGTAATATGTGATAGATCCTTGCGCTTTAAAGAGCACGTAGAAAACATGTGTGTTGAAGCGAAGAAATACTTGGGTACGCGTTTAATCAATTGTCTGTTCTTTGTTAATGAAGAACTTACATATGTTTATATAAATAGCTGCTAAGCTAAAGTTAGAATATTTTCGGTAACTTTAAAGTATCCTAACAGTGTCATTTGTGAACAAAATTGAATGGTTCAAGAATGTCTTATTAAAATACAATGTTTTAAGTTAGGACTCGATTTTATTCTGGGGGAAACGATGGCTCCGTGGTAGAGCGTTTACCTCTGGTGCGTGAGGTCCCTGGTTCGATCCCCGGCTAAATAAGTTTGTGGTGGGCAACATCGTGCTCGTGGTTGCGAGGGACTTCCTTCCACTTTTTCATTCCACCAATTCTTCCATCATCATTCACTTCGTTTAATCATCGTTTCCTTTAGCCTAACAGGCATAATCGTGGGACGTTAAATTCAAAGATTTCATTTCACTTCAGTTTTACTCTAATACGACCTACTACTGGAGAAGAAACTTTAAATTGGAACCACCATGGACAAGACAAAATTACTTGCCTCGACATTTATAATAAAGATACTTGCGAAACGCTTAATTCAGACTATATTTCTTAAAATGTAGATTTCAGAACTCCCAATGTATGGTACAGTCAGAAAACACAATATTAAGTATGGGTTGGAGGTATAAGAAATAATAGATCCAACCTATATTTAAAATTGTTTCTAACTGTACAAGGGTTAGAATTTTATATCAGCCAAGTAACAGAAAACATATGCTAATTTCTAGGCTTTTAACACACTCACAAATAGTATATCTTAGAACGGAACTATATTTGAGAATTTATAATGTAACAGAAGTTACTTTATTTTTATTTTTTTGACTTTTAGTACTTTAGGAATTAACAGCTAAAATATTATCAGTTTACCTTTTTCTTCATCCTTCACTATGTTTTTTTTTTTTTTTTTTTTTCTAATTATAGTAATAGAATAATAACATTGAACTACAGTATGCGGCCCAACAAACTGTACTGAAATCACATCGTTGACATTTATTTATTTTTTCTACAACATACTGAAACATAAGAAAGGTTGGCAAATGGATGTCAACTAAATGTTACTCAACATATATTGTAAATTTACAAGAAATCATTCCTGTACATCATATGTTCAAAATGTTGAACATTATGTCGCACATATTCTTCATAGCGGTCCTGTAGATCGATGAACATGTTAGTGAACACGGTTTGATGGAATGACAAAGCAAATGACCGAATCTTTTCTCTTAACTCCGGCATAGTGGCAGGAAGTTATCTGTTCGGAAAATTGCTTTCTTCACCATAACCCGTATGCAGGTATCTGAAGTCATGAGGTGAGGGGAGTGGGAAGGATATGGAAAATCCGTTCCACAGGAAATCAAGTGATATCCAAACCCTTGTGAGCAAAAGGGTAAGTGGCCAACTTGCAGTATGGGCAATAGCTTCGTCTTGCTGCATCCATTGTTGTTATAACGACAGATTTTTCGTACGGTAAAAGCCGCACAAATCATGCAAGACAGGGTCAATAATAAACTTTCTATTGATGTGGCGATCAAAGTGCACATGACTTTTCATCACTGAACCATATGTTACTGATGAAATCTTCATATGCCACAGCTAACACTCCAGAGCAATACAGTAGACGTGCACGCTCATCTCCTGCAGTGAAACGCTACCCCACACCGCATGAGCGGAAATATTGCTCAACAGTAAGTACCTTCTCCTCTCTTGTGAGCAACATTATCTTCGCACCAACTGCACACTACGCTAGTCCACACACAACTAAGCACACATGTGGCACTCACAGCTCATACCATATTGCATCTAAGCGCCACCCGTACGCGAATTTCAGTACTGTTTGTTTTGTCACATACTGTATATGACTGTGCTGTGTTTGTGCTCATCACGTTACTAAACTTTATTATGATTTATTATTATTATTTCCAGATTCTAAAAGTCATGCTGAACCAGAACAAGTAAATGCATGTGAATTTTCGGAAGTACAAACTGCGAATGGTCCGAACACGATGCAAATCCTGTTAGCGATTCTTAAAGAAGAGAAGTTCCAGGTACTGTTGAATAATGAGAAGATATCAAAAGATGAAACATGGGATAAAATTATGAATGAAGTGAGTTGTAGGGGCGTAAAAACAACACGTACACTGACATCAAAACTTATTAATAAATGGTCTGATTTGAAAAAAGAATATTTACATTTTAAAGAACGTTCCACACAAGCAGAGGGAAAGCAAATAGATGTTCCAGAGTATGCAGAAGATATTGCTGAAGTGCTTTCAGTTGAAGAAAAAGTAACTTCACGTTTGATGGTTGAGAAGGACAGTTCGTTTTCGCCCAAATTCTGTGAGGGTTCTTTGCCCTCTACAACCGTAGAAACTTCAAAAACTTCTACTGCTATATGTCCTTCTCCATCTAGAAAAATACATCATAAGGAGGGAAATGTCGACCGTAAGTAGACTTTATTATTATTATTATTATTATTATTATTATTATTATTATTATTATTATTATTATTATTATTATTATTATTATTATTATTATTACCTTTTATCTTTGAATAGAAGAGCAATAAAAATAATGTACCTTCAATGTAGATAACAAACCAGCTCAAGGTAAAAGGTATCATTCTGTAAGAGGCAACTAATATTAATTATATGAGAACACCAAAAATGGTATGCAGATCAATAGGTTACCAAGAAATGTAAATGATTATTTGGAAAATATACTAATAGTAGTAAATGTATAGAAGAAGGCAGAGGAAGTATCAAGATTTTTGGTAAAGTAAGGAGGTAAAATTATAAATTATCAATAAACAAAATATATTGTAAAATTTAAGAAAATTAGTAATCTAATAATGCATGAAAAATGCGTTGCTTTAGGAATAATAAAACAAGAGTGGCGACAAATCTGGAAATTTGGAAAAGTAAGAGCATTTGAGAAGACCGGAAAATATCAAGAAATTCTGCTAATAGTCAGGAAATATCAATTTGCTTAGATTGATATTTTAAAAACAGATGAAACTATAATTCTAAGACTAATTCAGATGTGGTTAAATGCTTGTTTTTTAATTTGAACTTATGTCATATAAACTTCCTGTGTTTTTCCCAACGATATGTAACAAACTTTGTTGTATTGTTATGTGCATTATCTTTTGATGTCCCTTGTGCAGTGAAATATCATATTGGTAAATCATCCACAAAGTGCAGTTGGATCAATGATCCAATAGGGAATTCATTTTCGACGCACACATAATTCCAACATTTGTTTATTTGTTCTTTCCAGTAGTTTCGACTTTTATCGCGTTTCATATCCTGCATTAAGTGAGGGTAGCTTATCACACAAATGTTTCTTCACTTTCCCATGTTAGGCACTATCAATACATGACTTCATAAGGAAATATAATAAATAATCTATATATTAATAGCATTGTCTGTGAACAAAAAACTTCAGATCCAAATTGAAAGTGACAATGTTTGAGACTCTTAATCTCTTGAACCACCCGACCGATCTCGATCAAATTTTTGACGTAGATGCAGGTCTGGCCTGGGAGTGTTTCTAGCTATTCACTTTGACTGTAGAACTTAGGAAGAGAGAGGAGGGGAATTATAAAAAAAAAAAAAAAAAAAAAAAAAAATAAGATAAATAAATAAAACTTAATAACTCTTGAACCAAACGACCAATCTCAATCAAATTTTCAACATAGATGACGTTCGTGCCTGGGATAGATTTTACCATTTCACTTTGACGGAATAACGTAGGGGATGGGAAGGAGGGGAGATACACAAAAATCAATAAATATAAAAATAAAAGTGATTATTGATTTGTTTCAGTTAATATTGGTTTGTTCGATACTAACTTTCATTTTACTGTCAGTGTATTCAGTAATAGCTAGACTTGTATCGTCAGCAAACATGGTTAGTTTGGCTGTTGTTATGTAAGCTGGAAGATCATTGATGAAAATTATAAAGAGAGTAGGACCTAAAATCGAGCCTTGTGGCACCCCGCATTTTATTGGTTTGATGTCAGAGGTATATTTGAAACTTGTACCCCGCTGATCCGTGTAATCAATTACTATGGCTTGATTTCGATCTTCTAAATACCTTTGGAACCATTTATTTACAACTCCTCTTACACAGATATTGTTTAGTTTTTCGAGGAGTAGTTGATGCGAAACAAGGTGGAATGCCTTAGTTAAGTCAAGAAAAATGCCAGTACTTTTTTTTTTTTTTTTTTTTTTTTTTTTTTTTTTTTTTTGTCGTCCAATGCATTCCGAATATAATCGAGAAAATTAAATATTGCTGTCTCAGTTGACTTTTTGCGTTCGAAACCATTTTGAGCAATGTCTATTATATTATATTTTTCCAAGAAGCTTACTATACGTTTTTGCATAGTTGATTCGATGATTTTTGAGAAGGGCTAAAGTAAGGCAATGGGTCTATAGTTTTCTACCTTATACCTATCATCTTTTTTATGAATTGGCTTAATTCGTGCAAACTTTAATTTTTGAGGGAACTGTCCTGATGAAAAGGAAAGATTTATAAGATATGTCAAAGGTTCCTCTATATAAGCGGTACTTTTCTTCAGTATTGTCATTGGAATGTTACCAAAACCTACGGACCATTTGTCTTTTTGCTTTTAAATTATTTGAGCAACTTCGTTAGGTATTACTGACTGAAGGAACATCGTTTTTTGTTGCCTATCTTCCGTAAATTTTATTTCGAATTTAGTGCCCGTTACACTTTTATTTCCGATTTCAGTAAAATAGTTGTTCATAATATTAGCAACTAATACTGGGTCAATTATTTTAGTATCTACATGATTCAATACAATGTTTCCTATCTCCCTAGAAGATGCTTTACTATTTGTTTCACTTTTTACTATTTTCCAAAGTGTTTTTGATTTATTTTTTGAACGCTCAATTTGTTTGTCATATTCCATTCTCTTAGCCATTTTTATTACACGTCTATATATGCGCTTGTAATTCGCGTAATATCTATTAAGTTCCGGGTTCGATAACTCTTGTTTGACTCTTTGTGTCAACTATCTAATTGTTTTGTTGGATTTCTTTATTCCTGAAGTTATCCGCGATTTTGTCCTATGTGTGTAAATTTTATGAGTGGTAGTCGGGAATGCTGCATTAAAATAATTACTATATATATTAAGGAAATATTCCCAGGCTTTATCTACTGTAGTTTGCTTGTAGATATCCTCCCATGTTTCACCGCTTAAGAGATAGTTGAAGTAAACCACATTGTCTGCGCTAAAATTTCTTTTAGTGATAGTTTTCGATATTCTATTAATATTGCTACTGTTTACATTTATTTGGTCTAGGAATTAATTCGTGCGGGTGGACAAGAGATGGCGCAACGAACGGAGCGTCCCACAGTTCCGTGTATCCACACATGTGTTGCAAACCCCTGTCATCGCGTATCGTTCGTAGTATAGGGCAGTGGATTAAAGCGTCAACAACACCAGTTTGTAGTTAAGTGAACATGGCGCAATTTGTGCCTGATAAAGTGTTTTTGCGGGGTGTCCTGCTGCATTACTTTAACATGCAGAAAAGTGCGACTGAAAGTCATCGTATTTTGGTGGAAGTGTATGGTGACCATGCTCTAGCTGAGCGAACGTGTCAGAAGTGGTTTGCACGGTTTAGAAGTGGTGATTTCGGCTTGGCAGACCAAGAGCGAGCTGGACAGCCAAAAAAATTTCAAGACGAAGAATTGACAGCATTGCTCGAGCAGGATTCGTGTCAAACGCAGGAACAACTTGCAGCAGCATTAGGCGTTGATCAAACAACAGTCTCCAAACGCTTGAAAGCCATGGGAATGATTCAAAAGATGTCACATTGGGTTCCATATGAATTGAAAGACAGAGACGTTGAAAGACGAAAAACCATTTGCGAATTGCTGCTTCAACGACAGAGCAGAAAGGGGTTTCTGCATCGAATTATTACGGGTGATGAGAAGTGGATCCATTACGAGAACCCTAAACGAAAAAAGGCCTTGGTGAAACCAGGTGAACCAGGTCCATCACAACCAAAACGAGATACTTACTGTGCAAAGGTTATGCTGTGCATATGGTGGGATATGAAAGGTGTGGTGTACTATGAGCTGCTGCAACCGGGTGAAACTATGAATGGAGAACGTTATCGACGACAATTAATGCGTTTGAAGCAAGCTCTGGCCAGAACACGACCAGAATGGGAGAACAGACATGATAAACTTATTGTTCAACATGATAACGCTCGCCCACATGTCGCAAAACCGGTCAAAACCTATTTAGAAAATGTCGGATGGGAAGTTTTACCCCACCCGTCGTATTCACCAGACATTGCTCCTTCGTACTACTACTTGTTCGATTGCATGAACAACGATTTGATTGGACAGCGGTTTACTTCTTCAGAAGATATCGAAACATGGGTCTCTGACTGGATCGCTTCCAAGGATGAGGACTTCTTTCGCCACGGAATCCGTACATTGCCTGACAGATGGGCGAAAGTGGTGGCTAGCGATGGACAATATTTTTCTTAAGGTATTTATGTATTTTGTGTTTGTACTACAGCTTCAATGTGTGCGTACCAACCGCACGAATTAATTCCTAGACCAAATAGAATAGTAAAAATTTGAGCTTCATGGTCGGAAAATCCGATATTAAAAACTTTCACGGAATATTCTAAAACATCTTTGTTTAGGAGCATTTGATCTATTGCGCTTTTTGTTTTCGGTGTTATTCTGGTGGGTTCCTTAACTACTGGCGTTAAGTTGTATGAATCAATAAGAACCTGTACGTTTTTATCGATTTCGCTTGACAAAAAATTAATATTCAGGTCACCTATAACTACTACTTTATTACCTGGGGTAGTTAATTTTTTCAGTATATCATCTAAATTGTGTGCTTGTACTTTAATATTGCTATTTGGGGTTCTGTAAATACAAACGATAAATAGTTTTTGTTTTTGTAACTCCATTATACAGGACTTAAAGTCTTTTTCAGTGTTGAGATAAGTAAAATTTTTACATATATTTGTTTCTAATCCTGTTTTGATGTAGATCGCAACTCCCCCTCTTTGGGTATCTGTTCTACAGTACCACTCTACTAATGTATAGTTATGGATTTTACAATATTCTATTTCATTTAATTGTAGCCAATGTTCCGCTATACAGATTACATGTATATTATCCAATTCAGTGGAAAGTAGTACTTCTAGCATGTTAATTTTTACCTTATTGAGACCTTGAACATTTTGATGAAAATTATTAATACTACCTATCGATACATGTGGAGTATTTTGTTTCTTTAAGTTTCTTCTGTCATGCGTAAATATTGATTTTGAATTTGTTAGCGTTTCACGAGTGTTTGAACATTTAGTATTGTCGGTATCCTCTACCATAAAAAATCACTGGATAACATTTTTCGCGTTCTCTTTCGTCGTTCTACCTTTTTGGCCATTTTCTGTAGTTACATCGTTTACTCGACTGTTTTCTGTGCGTGGATACAATAACTTGTTTTCATAATTAAGATTACTAACACTACTAACTTTACTAACGTTACTGCTAATTTGGCCTGACCCTATAACGCCATCATAATCTGCTGTCATCTTGCTACTATCTTCTGCTTTCTGGTTTAAATCATTTGACCTCTGTACTAAACTAATTCTATCCACATAATCTAACCCTACACCAATAGAGTGTGCATTTTCGTTGAATTGAACATCGAGGCTCTTGTTTGTGATATTTCTATTGTCAAGTACTACAGGAGCTACACCTTTCTTATTTTCTACTGAGACTTGCCATGCTAGTGGTATAGGATCCCTCTTAGGCTGCTGTTTGACTAGATTACACAGTTTTTCTGCCAAAATTGTTTTACCTATCCCGTTGAAATGCAACCCATGTCTGGTATGATACTCCCGTGGACTGTTGCTAATATCTAACACTTTAACATTTTTGAAATGTTTACACACTTTTATTATTTCTTTATTAGTCTCCTGCACTTCTTTATTCACAATTGATGCTCCAATAAGGTCGTGTCTGTGCGGTATAGTGCTTACTATGACATTTGTATGCGTTAGGTTGTTCGTGTCGCTGATGGAGGACACATTGAACATCTGTAATTTGATCTTTGAACTGTAATTTGAACTTGAGAGGTTCGCAAATATGTGTGTAAAATTTCATATTCGTATGTCTTAAAGTTTAATAAATATATGCATTCGAAATACGTATATTCTTTTTGAAACAGGGTATATATATATATATATATATATATATATATATATATATATATATATATATATATATATATATATATATATATATATATATATGATGTAGATTTCAAAAGTCCCAGTATATATTACAAGGACTAGAAATATACATCAGCCAAATAACAAAAAACATATGTTAACTTCTATTCTTTTAGCACACTACCGTAATGTATATCTTTCAATGGCACTTTATTTCGGAATTTAAAATGTAATTCAGAAGTTACTTTGTTTTCATTTTTGACTTCTTAGTGTTTTAGGAATTAACGCAGACTATATCGTCAATTTACCTTTTTATTTGTCCGTGTATTTTTCTACATTATAGTGGTACAATAACAACATTGAACTGTGACAAAGTACTGTGTTTCTTCTATAAGCACGTTAACAAAGTTTATTATTATTATTTCCAGATTGTAAAAGTCATGCTGAAGCAGAACAAATGGATGCATGTGAATTCTGGCAAGTACAAACTGCGAATGGTCAGAACACAATACAAATACTTTTAGCTACTCTTAAGGAAGAAAAGTTCCAGGAACTGTTGAATAATAAGAAAATATCAAAGGATGAAGCGTGGGACAAAATTATGAATGAAGTGAGTTGTAGGGGTGTAAAAATAACGCGTACACTTACATCAAAACTTATTAATAAATGGTTTCAATTGAAACACAAATATTTACTTTTTAAAGAGCGGTCTACACAAGGAGCTGAGAACCAGTTGGATGTTCCGGAGTATGCAGAAGATATAGCTGAAGTGCTTTCAGTCGAAGAAAAAGTTACTTCACGTTTAATGGTTGAAAAGGAAAGTTCACCGTCGCAGAAGTCCTGTGAGAGCTCATCGCTGCCTACAGCTGAAAAAACTTCAAACGGTTCTGCTGCTATATCTCCTTCTCCATCCAGAAAAATAGGCCATAAAGAAGAAAATGTCCGTAGTAAGTATACATCATTACTACTATTACCACGTTTTGTCTCTGAATGACAGGTTGATGAAATATTAAATTTCTTCAATGCCTGTAGATAACACACAAGCTCAAAGTTATGTATGTCATTATGTAAGAGCCGATATCTAACTCTTATATGCGGATATCAAAAATGATATGCAATTGATAGGTTTCCAGAAAACGTAAATAACATAATTAGCATGATTTTATTGCAAAATTCCTTACAAAGTACATTTTTGTACAGAAGGGGAAATAGAAACTATAATTATGCCTGTTGTTCTGTATGGCTGCGAAACATGGTCACTTACTCTGAGGGAAGAACATAGACTGAAAGTATTTGAGAACAAGATCCTGAGACGAATATTCGGACCCAAGAGGAACGGGAATGGGGAATGGCGGAAACTTCATAACGAGGAACTACATAGTTTATATGGTTTACCCAACATTGTTAGGGTCGTCAAGTCTAGGAGGCTTAGGTGGGCGGGTCATGTAGCTAGAATGGAAGAAAGTAGAAACGCTTTCAAAGTCTTGACTGGAAAACCATTCGGAAAACGACCATTAGGAAGACGTAGGCGCAGATGGTAGGACAATATTAAGATGGATCTCGCAGAGATTGGAATACAAAGTAGATACTGGATGCAGTTAGCTAAGGATAGAAATCAGTGGAGAGCTTTTGTGAGCGCGACATTGAACCTCCGGGTTCCATAGGCCATAGAGTTAGTTAGTTTAGGGGAAATAGAAAGCTTGTTGGACAACTGAAGAGGTAAAATATATGTATACACACACACACACATATATATATATATATATATATATATATATATATATATATATATATATATATATATATATATATATATATATATATAATCAGTTTTCTTCATCAATTTACATTTTGTGTAGCACATTGCGATACAAATTGTAATGAGATTCATAAAAGATGTTTTATAAATACAAAAGTACTTTACAATTAGGCTTTAAAAAAGAAAAAAAAAAAGCCATTGGCTGTCCTTTCTTTAGACACACACACAGAAAGAGAGTCCCTTTGGTCGGGATGTTTTTTGAGTTAGGTTCGTGGCGTCTTGTGGGAAGAGAAATCTTGCAAATACTGTATGTTGGATTTTACGAGTCATAAATAAGAAAGATGCCATAAAGAAGAAAATGTCCTTCGGTATATCAGTACTTCAAATTAAAAGCGTAAAGAAAAGAGAGAGAAAGGCAAGTGTATTTTTCTACATTTTTCGGCACTGAAGAATGCCGTTAATGTTTCAGTGAACTATTGTACAGACTTCTGCTATTTAATAACCATATCCAAGCTCCATTCATCCTGCATCATATATCGGCTGGGTCCAATATAGTTTGAATTTATTTCTTTGCTGCCAGTGCTTCTTTTCTTCAAGGGACATTTTTTTATTACACTCTCAGGAAGGTCTGGAGGATGACCCATTATCAACAAACCGGCAAAGAGATGGAAAGACAGAGTGGAAAACTGTTTCGTAAACCAAAGTCAAGGCATTTTTTTCTTGAAGCAACCGACCCTTCAAAGAAAACTTTGTTGAAATAATAGTAATATATATATATATATATTAGCTTGCTTCTTATTTTAGCATCTGTGGCAATAATGAAAGATGCATCGCAGTTTGCAATACATTTTTCAGTTTGTATCGCATTTCTATTTTATGCATCGCAAACTTAAAAAACGTTGATACATATACATATTGACAAGTTAAGATCATATTATTTGTAGCAATAGGTTGTATTTTCGGAATAATTTTAGTCAGAAGATAAACATACAGAAGTAAAATTAGTATTGTAAAGGGTCAATAGAAAACAAATTTTGAATTTTTTTTTTTGTACCAAGACTCGAGAGAAACGGACAATTTGTGAAAAAAAATTGAAAATATAATTTTTAATCTTTTTAGCAGTTCTCTATTACACAGTCGTTGCAAAAGTAAATTTCAATGGAAAATTTAATACAATATCTTGTTTCTATTGCACACAGTTCCCTATTTCTAGTTATTGGTGCGTCTTTCAACTCAACTCTTTCGTTCGCTCACTGTGGTCTGCTCGTGATTTTAGTACCCATCTCTCACGTTGCATTTATTTGATGGTATGTATTCCTTTTTCCATACCATATTTCTCTCATCCATTTTTGTCCTTGTTATTTTACCACTGAAGACAGAACTAGCTTGTTGTTCCGATACTTCTGGAGAATATTTAATTTTCCCACGGGAGGATATGATTTTTTGTTAACTTTGGAGTTGCTTCATTCTTATTTTTGACTTTTCCATTTTTTAAGAATTAACGCATATAATAGTATCAGTTTACCTTTTTATCCGTCCGTTATTTTCTGTTTTCCTACATTACAGTGGTACAATAATAACATTAAATTACCATATTTTACGGACTATAAGGCGCACTTTTTCTTCGGAAAATTGCCTCTAAAATTCAGGTGCGTCTTATACTTGAAATTAATATAAAAATGTCCAGTGTTTGATTTAAAATTTGCGCCAGTCTTAAAAATGACCATGTATTCAATACCGCCGGAAAACTATTTATATCTGGCAACATTGGACTCAACTGGCAGCAGCAGTGATATGTTGCGACGAACATGATTGCAAGAATTCACAAGCTTGTTAACACTGTCTCCCTTCCGCCCCGCCATCACAAACCCAGAAACACAGACTAGAATATACTGACCATAAACTGTGAAAAACTGGAAAAATGTTACGGTATTTTTTTAAAAAATTGCTTAAAAATTAAGGTGTGTCTTATAGTGCGTAACATCTTACAGTACGTAAAATATGGTACATGATAGTGTTCTGTGTTTGTGCTCAGCACGTTACTAAACTTTATTATAATTATTATTTACAGATTCTAAAAGTCATATTGAAGCGGAACAAGTAAGTACATGTGAATTTTGGCAAGTACAAACTGCGAATGGTCAGAACACGATGCAAATACTATTAGCGATTCTTAAGGAAGAAAAGTTCCAGGAACTGTTGAGTAATGAGAAGATATCAAAAGATGAAGCATGGGACAAAATTATGAATGAAGTGAGTTGTAGGGGCGTAAAGACAACACGTACACTGACATCAAAACTTATTAATAAATGGTCTGATTTGAGAAAAGAATATTTACATTTTAAAGAACGTTCCACACTAGCAGACGCAAAGCAAATGGATGTTCCAGAGTATGCAGAAGACATTGCTGAAGTGCTTTCAGTCGAAGAAAAAGTAACTTTACGTGTAATGGCTCAGAGGGAAAGTTCATCGTCACAGAAATCCTGTGAGGGTTCATTGCCTTCTACACCCGAAGAAACATCAAACAGTTCTACTGCTGTATCTTCTCCATCCAGAAAAATAGGTCATAAAGAAGAAAATGTCCGGAGTAAGTTCACTTTATTATTATTATTATTATTATTATTATTATTATTATTATTATTATTATTATTATTATTATTATTATTATTATTATTGTTTCAGACTCCCTCTGGTATTATTTTCCCGTTGTGTGTGGCAAGCCCGTTTCTTCTCTACTGTGTGTCCTCACCATTAATAACGTTTCTTATTACTCTGCTTGTTAATAATAATTTTCATTATCATCAGAGGTATTCTACCATTATTCATTCCAGGGTGGATTGATTTAAATCAGTCTGATTTAAATCACGATTTAAATCAAGATTTAAATCACTTGATTTTTTTTAATAAAAATCGTTGATTTAAATCGAATTCCTAAATAAATTAATTTAAAATGAAAATAAGTAAAATCCCGTTTCTGTTCTGTTATTTCGATTATGGAAGTTAATAATCATAATACAATGAGACTCAAATGTACAGTATAGTATGAAAACAAGTGTCATGCAGAGGATGATTAGGGAAAATCCCGTTTTGAACAGGTAACGGAGCAATCCTTTCTTCTTTTCGTAACATTGGGTTTGGGCTTTAAAATCGTTAACTATTCCAACGGGGAAATCACCATTGACATTTAAGACGAAAATTCTTTTTTGTGCGTGTCTGTTTGTTTGTCCTCAGATAATAGGTCGTATTTAGAGGGGTCCTATCCCCCTTTTTTTGTTAATTTTATAACTTTAGGCGAAATTTATGTATTTCATGCCGCAAGCTGGTTCTGAGTTTTTAAAAATAGGCCCCTGCCAAATATCAGTAACTTTTGTGGAAAAAAAAAGTGTTTTTTTGATAAACGTTGCTGTACTTTTTCCTTAATGCTTGACCTTTTAAATTATATCACCTATTTTTAGATGATATGGTAGAATCTTCATTATTCAATTTAAAAAGTACCAATAAGGCATTTTACTTCGTTTTCAGTAAGGCTGGAAGCATTTTAGAACACGTTACATATGTTTTCACGCAGGGTTGGCTGGTTTAAACCATGCAAAAACGAAAAATGTTTGTAAAAGTGTGTTTTCGTAAAATCTTCAACACACACATTAGTGGGTTATCGCATGTCACTCCTGCATATTATTCCTATTATATTCAAATTCCCCATTCCCCATTCCAATTCCCCATTCATTACTCAAAGAAATTAGCCCTATACTACAAAAGCAACTTTTTTGTAAGGTTATGAATGTTTCTTTTGTGATTTTTTTTAATAGTTTGTTATTATTGTTATGCAATTACAATCAAAGGAAAATTCTAAATATTGTATCGTTTTAGTAATGTTTACTATTGATAATATACATCAAAATATCGTACTTTGGGAAAGGGGGGTCATACAAACCCCCCGAGAGGCATTTACTGAAATCAGAAATATCTTTGGTATCTATTTATGTATAAATGGGTCAGAGCCAAAGTCGACTCAAATAATTTTTATTTTTATTCACTTTTCTTACTGATATGAAAATTACGTCGTTGTATTTCTTTAACTTGGACTAATCAAAGTCGTAGTGAACTAATTTGGACTAAATTAGTTCTGTACTCTGCAGTATTTTGAAACTGTCCATATGTAATTCTGTATAATGGTTTCAATTGTGCAATTGTTTATCTTTTTGTCCTTCTGAAATGACTCTTGACAATTAGACAATTATATTAAAAGTATGTAAAGATCAGTACAACGTATCAGGAGTCCTTCGTGAGTGAGTCGGCAGACGTATCGCATTTGTGGCCAATTAGTCCAGTTTTCAAGTTCAAATGGAGGACAATTTGTTTCGGATGTAAGAGACGAGAAACGGTTTGGACTCCGCTTTAAGCTTATGTGATCCGTTCCAGCACAACCCGGTTGTTGCATAATAACACCAAAGTGAAACAAACTTATTTCTGTTCATATGTGATATAAATACATAGAGTAAATTATTTAATTAAAAAAAAACTGGTTTAAACCAAAAAAAAAAAAAAAAACAGGTTTAAACAAAAAAACTGATTTTTTGTTTTGTTTTTTTTTTCAATAAAAACCATGGTTTTTGCCTACCCTGCCACGCCTTTCTGCGTTGAGGCATAGTGTGATGATGTCATAAATTTAAAAAGATATTTTTTGTTATGGGTATTATTATTATTATTATTTGGCGGGTTATATTTTGCATTCAGAAGACTGAAATTTTGCACATTCGTTCAGTGCACCCCTTAATAATTTTCAGATGTTTTCAGATCTCTGCGTGGAAACAGCGGGGTCCAGAGGGGCAAAAATGTTTAAAAAAAAAGGATATTTTTAACAAAAAATACCTTTTTTTCGTGATTTTCCCGTCTCAGATGAAGACATATGAATGGTACCGTTTGAAAGGCTGTTCTATTCTGAAGAAAATGATGTACGTACTATGCTCCTAGGATAAATAGGGATGTCTCAGGAAACTGTTACCTGAGATCCTGTTTTATACGGGAATCTGGGGTATTTGGGGAATATTATTTTTCACGGGCTTACTTTTGCACCTATAAGATTGAAATTTTGCACATTTACTCAGTACACCCCTCCGTATTTTTCAGATTTGTTTCAGATCTCTGCCTTAAAACAGGGGAAGGGGGCCACAGAGGTATTTTTTTTTTTAAAAAAAGACATTTTTAACAGAAAATTCCTTTTTTCGTGATTTACCCGCCCCAGATACATGATGGAGACATTTGAAGGGTACTGTTTGAAAATTTGTTTTATTCTGAAGAGAATAATGTACAAATCATGATCTTAGAATAAATAGGTATGTCTGAGGAAATTTTTATATTAAATCCGAGTCATCTGGGGCATTGTGGGAATGTTCTTAGCTCATTGTTAAATAGTTTCCTCACTCTTACTACTCAAAAGAGAAGCTTGAAATTTTGTACACACATTTAGTACACCCCTTAGCATTTCCCAGTTGATTTTGAGATCCGTGCTGTAACACAGGGGTATCCAGAGAGGACCAAATTTTTAAAAAAAAAGGTTTAAAAAAATGCCGATTACTCTCAAAATTTCCCGCTTCAGGGACATGATAAGGAAATGTGAATGTTACCGTTTCAAAAACTGTTCTCTTCTAAAGAGAGTGATGCATGTACCATGATCCCAGGATAAATAGGGATGGTGATGTAGCTGCTTGACTGAAAGTCTATAATTTACCTTTAAAAAGAGCCATAATTTAAAAGGGTTAAGAAACATTGTTTGGGATTGATATAGGTTAACGATTGGGGATAATTCAAAATTCAACCCCAACACTTTCACTTAAATGGCATAATTATTATTTAATACTAATTCCTAATGCTTTATCTTCAATTCGCGACTTGTATTATACTAGGAGAAAGATTTGATTTAAATCAAAAAAATCGATTTAAATCAAAAAAATCAACAAAAATGATTTTTATTAAAAAAATCATGATTTTTTTCCACCCTGATTCATTCCATGCACCATGGTCTTCAGCTAACCGCTTCTTCTTCACGTAGGATTTTTCTGTTTTAATACTGAATATCAGTTATACCTTGTTTTTCCGTCCATCATACCTTTTAGCACGTTCTTCATAATACATTCGTTTCTTGGTTGGGGCCACGGGGTCCCAGTGGTAGAGGTCGCGATGGTGCGTGGGGTCCCTGGTTCGATTCCAGCTCGCGCCAAGTGAACTTCAGGTGGACAAACATCGTGTGCCTGGGTTTTCTCGTGGTTCTCCCGTTTCCTCCCACTTTCTTCATTCCACCATTCCATTCATTCTCATCATTACCATCTCCTTTAGCTTAGGCGGCATAAACGTGAGGCGCAAATCTGAAAGATTTCGTTTTATTTCATTTTCGTTTCTTAGACAATGTCCTAGCTGTTTTTTTCTTTTTTAATTACATCTAAATTTATTCTTTTCTACTCTAGTCATTTTCCCTCCTTCCGAAATACCATATTTGTTATTCAAATGCTTCTGGCTTTTGTAATATACAAGTGAACATGTATTCGATATTCAATTTACTCAATGTTGCCTTTTAAATATTTGATATAAATTATGTGGCAGATATATCTGGTGGGACCATCGTTATAGTTTCTTGTTTCCACATGTATTTAATTTCAGTTGCAAGATTAGTGTAGTTACTTTTTCGGCGTATTGTTTTACAATGGTATTGCAATATGTGTTACAAAGGTAGTTTTTTTCTACTAATACCTAATCTATTGCATGCTATATTTTTTCTCTATGTTAATAGATCTGTGCAAGTATAGTTTGAAGACTTGTTTTCCATGACGGAGTGAGGGCTTATTTTGCTAAGATGGTAATTTCTCTTACACCAGTTCAGATGTTTTGCTATGGTTTGCTGTATAATTTTTGCTACGATATTCTGTTTTTTTTTCATTTTTGTTTTGATATCTTCTGCATTTGTCTGTTTTCATCATTGGTTCTTTTAAAATGTATTTCGCATAGCATAGGATACGTATCTCTCTTAAATTGCTCGTAGATGCCCTTCTGTTTCATTGAACAGGTCCCTGTTGGCTAACCATGTGTTTGTAGACTTCTTGTATATGATGTTCTTGTCTCATTCTGCCTATGTATTTTCCGTGTACTGGATTTCGTGTATCATCTAATATTTTCTGTTCGACTATTTGCATGTCGGTTGCAAATTGTCATAAGTTGTCACCTTGAGAGAGATGTTGCCATTTTCGTTTTCAGCTTTTACTTTGTGCATTACTCATCGAATTTTCCTGTGGTAGCTCTATATAGATTATGAGTTCTGTGTTATTGTTCGTGTTATCGTATTGAGGTTCTTAAGGTCTGTATGCGTCCAGCTTATTTATTATTTATTTATTGGCTGAATATGGATGGCCTAATCTATTACCAGTTGCTCTTTGCATCCGCGTCTCCTTTCCAACATTTTTTTTTTTTTTTTTTTTTTTTTCAGTCATTATCTTTTGCTGGTTTGAAATCTTCCGAACTAGTATCGTAGTTAGCAATTTGTACATGGTCGGAATACATGCAATTGATCTGTCTTTTCTTGGATAGTTTTATTTATTTATTTATTTCATCTTTGCTTATCAGATATATCATTCGTTTACTCAGAAAGATAGGAAACATTATATTGGGTCTTCTCAGAACTGCATTCATTGCCCGTACAATGTGGTTATCGGACCACTAGTGTATTCTACTTAACATGTGCCAGTAGTTAAGTATTTTGTCTAATCCCAGTGCTTTGCAGTTGCATGTGCTCTTAATTGTTTATCTTATGTCATCTGTTTTGATTTCGATTTCCTTCAAACTGTTTCTTTTCATTACTTGCATTTTTTGTGTCTTGGTTGTGTCTACTCTTTAGACCATATTCCTGACCTGAATATGTGTATATCTTTTTTTTCTTGGAGAACTTTTATGTTTGTGATTCTTCTTTCGTTTTTCCTAGTGACCGGTTCGCTGTTACGAAACTTGGGTATTTTCAGTTTCACGTTTGCTGCATTCTGTGTACTTCCTCAGTTCCTTGAATAGAGCGAATAACACATGTTTCTAAGTATCCTCGGTTAGGTTCTTACGATGTTGTTTTCTTTCTCCTTCTAATAGAATTATACATAAAATAGGTTATATTTTCTTGACTTTTTTTTTTATTTGTTTCCTGGTAGTTGTTCGTTGTTTGTATTTAGTTAATCTATCTGTGTGTATTTTCATTACTCGTATGTTTCGTCTCAGTCGTTTCTGCATTTTCGGTTTATTTTATATTTCTCGTGTGTCGCTGTTATTTATTTATTTATTTATTTATTTTTTAATGTGGTTTCTGTGGACTGCGGGAATTCACAGGTGATTGGTGGCAGTGTGTGGAGAATGCGCATCGTCACGCAAAACCGTATACAACTGGGTGGACGGCTTGAAAAGTGGCCGCTCCTCAACGAAGAAGGAAACCAGTTTTAGAAGGAAAGTGACTGTGACAACACCAGTAAATATTTCAAGAGTGGAGCGGATTTTCAGGACAACAGGTGCATCACGTTCACGGAACTGGAAACGGCCACAGGACTTTCTACAATCACTCTGCACCGCATAGTGCACGAACACCTTAAGATGGGTAAGGTGTCTGCCAGGTTGGTTCCCAAATTCCTGAATGCAGCACAAAGACAACAGCGCAAGGACGTAAGCAGTGATCTTCTGCAACGCTACAGCCAGGATCCAGAAAGCTTCATGTCCAAACTCGTTGCTGGCGACGAGACTTGGCTGTCACGAGTCAGAGACCAATTTCCGCTGTCTATACATCCTCTTTCCACAGAAACCACGTTGTGCAGCGCTTTCCTTGCTGATCACCTTCCATGTTGTCTGCTCATGTATTTATATCTGTTGATGAAATGTGCTGCACTTTCCAGGGATTACACTTGTTTGCATTGTTCTTCCATCTGAAGGCATCTTCCTCCAAGTACTACTTCCTTCCAACTGTAATGACGAGCTTAATGGTGAACTCTGAAAGAAGAAAAAAAGGAAAGTGGAAATCGATATGGAACGCCCCTCGTAGATTCAATCTTTTGTTTGTAAAGCCTTAGTATTGCATTGTGGCCCACGGTATTATTGAGTGTCGTAATGCTCGTTAGGGTTTGTTCAGCTGCTTCATTGATTTCAGGTAGTGTTCTTTGTGTGTATCTATTGTATTTTAATTTTTGTAACCAAGGTCTGTGGGTAGGATCCGTGTAATAGAATTATGTTATTGATTTTTTTCAGCTTTTCATTATTTATGTGCCAGGTTCTTCTTCTGTTTATCTTCATGTTGCACCCCTTTTCTTTCAATCCACTCAAGTTTCTGATTCTATGTCATTTCGACTTTTTCCTTGTTATTTTGTTAATCTGTCCATTCTTTCTCTTCAGGAGCTTTAGTGGTTTTGCAACTAGTTCTTTACTTTCAGCGGCGTATTCATCTCTTATTCTATGAAGAATTGTTTTTAGATTAGTCCTATTAGTCCTAGTCATTGTAGATTAGTCCTTTTTCACCAGCTGTTCGTTATTCCGTGACATCGAACCAGTTTGGGTTACTTTCTGTGAACAGTTGATGTAGTCCTTTCCGGTATTAGTGTTCCTGTTCCTCCTTCAGTGACAGTGTAATAACAACAAATTAAGGAAATGTTGATCTGGTGTGTCCTTTTCTTATGTTGTCTCATTGGTCTGGTTCTAGTGGTTCCATTTTGTTATTTAGGAGTCATTCTTCACAAAGACAAACTGAAGCTAATGTGTGTTCTCTGCATCTTTTTCCAGTGTTTGCCGTCCTAATAACCTACCACCGATGGTTCGCATGCTGTCATGTCCAGCATCGACTCCAGACATGCCCGGGCTCTCTCCAGGCAACTTTTTTTCTTTGCTTTGTTGTTGTCTTCATGGTTTGAAGGAGATGTGAGTGGTATCAGCAGACACCACCTTGCTCAATATGATGGAACATGGTAACATTGCTGTTGTGCAAAGGGTAACATTGCATTCTCGTTGTCACAATAAGGTTGCAAGCTAATATGTTATTCATATGAAGCCCTAGTACCACCTAAGGCATTCACACGACTTCGCCTCGTTCTCACTCCCGTAGGAGGATGCTTGTTGGTTGTACAGCTAACTCTTATATCTAGGCTGCATAATGGAGCAAAAGCACAAGAAAATCTTGTGAAATAAATGACTTTTAAAAAAAATTGAACTGGAAACTTAAAAATTGGTACACTTGCTTCTATCGCTCGGAAAGTCAAAGTCAATGGTTTAGTCGACCAAGCCAATTTGATCATATTACAAAGTTGAAAAATTAAATAACTAAAACAACGATGTGGAAAATAACCAAATTTACTTTTATTTCAAAATTAACACTTTCTATTATGTAACACCTCCGATGTGTATTAAAGTTGAAAAATTACAAGCCTAGCAAAATATTTTTTGAGGAAACATTTGTTAATATGACAAAATAAATATTAAACGGTACAATAATGTTTAAAAAAGTAATATTCACACTTCTCTTAAAAAAAAAAAATACCTACTCACAGATGTTGAACCAATGTTTTTACAACAATTAAATCTCATATTCATGTAAATAATAAAGCTCAATTACTTACCTCTTGGTGCTAAGTTCAAATGGCCATTTATGCAACGATAGAAAGAATATTCGGGGAAAATTATTACAAAATATATTATGAAACGAAATCGCTGTTGTAAAAACTATTAATTAAAAAGTATGACCATATGTACAAAAGTATTTTGTACTAATCTCCATGGCGTCAAGCGCAACTTTACTTACTTCTTTGACATCTTCTACTAAATATTCGCATAATCATAGTCATTTTCAACTGGTTCATTGCTATCCGCATCCTCAGGAACAATGTTTCGGCATCTCCTCTCGATTATTTACGTGTGCATAGTGAAAACGCGAACAAGCTAGCTCGTGTTTGCAGGAAATTTCCGACTCTGGGTCCACGGTATGCTGATGATGTAAATTTAATAGGGGATGATAGCAGAATAATAGAAAGAAATACAGAGGTCTTATTAACGCTTGCAGGGACTAGGTTTAGAAGTTAATGCAGAGAAAAGAAAATACAAGGAAGTTCGTCGGGATCGTAATACTGCATATTATAGATACGTTAAAATAGCAAACAATACTTTCGATAAAGTGGATACTCTCAAATATCTAGGATCAATATCAACAGACCAAAACCATATTCATGAAGAAATGCCAACTAAAAGCAGGGAATTCGTGTTATGATTCAGTTCAAAATCTCTTGTCGTCGCGAATTCTGTCGAGGAACTTGAAGCTTAAAATGTATCAAATGACATTCATGCCTGATGTTCTGTATTGTTACGAAACATGGTCGCTTACTCTGAGGGAAGGGCGTAGACTGGAAGTATCTGAGAGTAAGACCCTCAGACAAATATTCGGACCAAAGGGAAACAGGAGTGGGAAATGGCAGAAACTTCATAGCGGAGAAGAACTATATAATTTATACCGTTTACCGAACATTGCTAGGGTCATCAAATCAAGAAGGCTCAGGTGGGTATGCCATGTAACCGGAACGGAAGAAAATAGGAATGCTTTCAAAGTTTTAATCGAAATTCCATTCGGAAAACGACCATTAGAAAGACCTAGGCGCAGATGAGAAACAATATTGAAATGAATCTTGCAGAAATAAGAATACAAAGTAGAAACTGGATCCACTTGGCTAAGGATAGGAGTCGAGAGAGAGCTTTTGTGAATGTGGTATTGAACCTCCGGGTTCCATAGGCCATAAGGTTAGTTTAAGTCCACGGTATACAAGTTTTTGCACCTAATCACGGTAGAGGCTCTTTATACTCCCCACACACCGTTTCTGACATTGAATTAAAAAAAAAATCTGTTATACGTTTACCGACTTATACTCAATTCAAGAAAATAATAGAAATTGACATTTTTTAACTAAATATTTTAGAATTTTCCTCCATTGTTTCGCTCTGCAACGAGTCATTACAGTCTTGCGATCAATTAATCTTCTGAAACTCGAGTTCTGATGGCCTCAGATATCAACCAGCACATATTAACAGCTAATTACACTGAGGGGGAAAAATTTTTAAAATAATTTTAATCTCTTTTTTGACTCTTGCCCCACTGTGGACCGTCCCACTATTCGCTACCATCAGATTCCCCGTGTTCCTACTGACCTAAGCTCCTTTTGAAGTGGATTGTGCAGATGCGTGGTTATTATTATTACTACTGTTATATTTTCCAGATTCTAAACGCCATGCTGAACAAGAACAAATGGATGCATATGAATTTTGGCTACTACAAACTGCGAACGGTCAGAATATGACGCAAATACTATTAGGAATTTTGAAAGAAGAAAAATTCCAGGAACTCCTAAATAATGAGAAAATATCAAAGATTGAGGCATGGGATGAAATTATGAATGAGATGCGCTGCAGAGGCGTAAAAGTAACACGTACACTGATATCAAAACTTATTAATAAATGGTCCCATTTAAAGCACGAATATTTACTTTTCAAAGAACATTCCACGCAAGGACCTGAAAACCAACTGGATGTTCCAGAGTATGCAGAGGATATAGCTGAAGTGCTTTCGATCGAAGAAAAAGTTATTTCACGTTTGATGGTTGAAAAGAAAAATTCATTCTCAAACAAATCCTGTGAGCGTTCATTGCTCTCCAAAGCTGGAGAAACTTCAAACATTTCTGGTGTTAAGTCTCCTCCTGCATCTATAAAAATAAGTCAAAAAGAAGAAAATGTCCACAGTAAGTCATTTATTAATTTATTTATATTAAAAAATGAAATGATGTGGCTGGAAGGGATATTTTTTTTTACGAATTTTTATGCAAAATTGGATGAAGATAATATGTGTCTGTTGTTTTAGAAAAATAACTAAAATGCTAGAAAGCGTATAACTGTTAAACGATTTACGACGTCGAAAGAAGACAATCAGTCAACTCAAAATGAGTAACAGGAGTGTAAATATTGAGGCAAAAGAGTACTGAAACTTAAATATGTTTTATCACAATATTCACCATCTTGATAAAAAAAAAATATTATATATATATATATATATATATATATATATATATATATATATATATAACTTTGTAAACCAAGTAAACACAGGATACTATGATGTTCTATATTAGTCTTTCTAGTGATTACAATAATTAGTGCAGATAGAAATTTATACTGTGCACAAGTAAAAAGGAGTGGGTTGCCTTGCGCTAATAAAGAAGTGCACACAGTGTGTTGCAGTTAATTTTACACCAAATAACTTAGAACCTGTATGAGAAAACTTAATTATTCCCATTAATAAAACTGTCAAATTTGATGTGCATTATTTTCCACAATATGTAAGTGCAGAAGTTTATAAAGTGCACTATAAAATATTGTAGTCTCTTTAATAGATAGTGATGCAAAATTAATTATACGAGGCGTGTTCGGAAAGTAACCTCTGATTGATCACCATGCGTGAAGTAGTGGGAGCAGCGCTACTATCTTTGCACAGACGTAAAAGGGTAAAGGTAAAGGTTGTCTGATCACTAGTTCCAATTTTGCAGCGTCTCAAAATGTCTGCTGCAATAGAAAACCACGCCAAATGCGAGGTGCGAGCTGTTATACGTTTTCTTATGGCAAAACAATATTCATGAGCAGCTATTAATCAGGAACTTTGTGCTGTGTATGGGCCAAATGTAATGAGTGAAGGAGTTGTTCGTGAATGAGTTCGTTCTTTTAAAAGTGGATGAAGAAACATTCATGACGAAGAGAAGAGTGCCAGATCATTAGTGATCACTGATGAACTCGTTCAGAAAATTAATGGAAAATTCGTGTAAATTGACGTTTCACAATCTTGGAACTTTCCGATGATTTCTACAACTTTCCAAGACTGTGTTACATGACGTAGTGACACAGAACTGAAAGTTGCGGTCACATGCTGGCTCAATTCAAAGGCGAAAGATTTTTGTGTTGATGGAATTTCTAAGTTAGTTCAGAAATATAAGTGCTTTAATATTTATGGAAAGTGTGTTGAAGAATAGAGCAGAAAAGAAGTTTTCAGATGTGTATAATAAATTCTTCTTATTTACTTTGGTTTTCTTTTTTTTAACCAATCAGAGGTTACTTTCCGGATGGCCCTAGAAATTTAGAATTTCCACAAGTAAAGAGGTGAGGGTTGCCTTGCGTTAATAAAGAAGCATATACAATTTGTTACGTTTAATTTTACTTCAAATAACTTAGAAGATGGTGGTAAGTAAACTTAATTATTCCCATTGATAAACCAATTATATTGGGCCTGCGTTATTTTCCAGTTAAGTGCAAAAGTTTTTAAAGTGTATTACAAAATGTTCTAGTCTCTTTAATAAACAATGGTACTTGGTGATTTCAATATTCCTATAGGGGCGCGGTGGCTCACTGGTAGAGCGTTCACCTCCGGTGTTTCCGGTCCCTGGTTCGATCCCAGCTCGCACCGTGTAAACTTTGTGGTGGACAAACACCGTGCTCGTGGGTTCTCTCGGGGTTTTCCCGTTTCCTCCCACTTTCTTCATTCCACCATTTCACTCATTTCTCACCATCACCGTCTCCTTTAGCCTAACCGGCATAATCGTGGGACGTAAAACTTAAAGATTTTCAATATTCCTATAATACCTAGGTAGAATGGAGTGGAGGAAATGTTTGTGAATCTCATACCTATTTCAGAAAGAAAGCAGAAGCATTATTACAAATAGTAAATGCATTAAATTTATAACACTTGAACAACCCATATGACGACAATAACAAATTCAAGGTTGAGGTTTTATTTTTAATTAATATTGACAATATCAAATTTTAAATAATGTTGAAGATTGACAACTAACGTCCTTCTTTCGAGTTAATTCTTTAAGGAGGCAAATTTATTGAATCATTTCAAGATATAAAAGGTAGAAAATATGCAGGGTAAGTCAAAAATTATCCGCAATTTTGACATAACTCCTCTAACATTGTTCATATTGACCTGTCCTCGTGTATTTTATTGTTATGGTGTTGTGCTCATGCCTTTGTCTTCCTTATGTTGCAGATAGATTATGGCTGCTCCATTAGAAGTTTGCATCAAAGAGGAACAACGACCAGTAATCCGGTTTTTGTAATCGGAGGGTGTATCAGGGGCCGCAATGCATCAAAGACTTTCGGCACAATACAAGAATAGTGTCTTGGCGCAACGGAGTGTCTACGAATGGATTGAAAAATTCAAAAATGGTCGCACAAGCGTACTAGTCGTTCAGGTCCTTCCTCGTGCGTAACACTTGTGCTTCCATTTTTGAATTTTTCAATCCATTCGTATACACTCCGTTGCGCCAAGACACTGTTCTTGTATTGTGCCGAAAGTCTTTGATGCATTGCGGCCCCTGATACACCCTCCGATTACAAAAACCGGATTACTGGTCGTTGTTGCTCTTTGGTGTAAACTTTTAATGGAGCAGCCGTGATCTATCTGCAACAAGAGGAAGACAAAGGCATGACCACAGCACCATAACAATAAAATACACGAGGACAGGTCAATATAAACAATGTTAAAAGAGTTACGTCAAAATTGCGGATAATTTTTGACGTACCTCGTAATTTGTTTTCAGAAAGCTAACTTTTAACAATTGTACACAGACATTTAACTTAAACTATATATACCATTGGTATTTCTAGTTTAAGTTATTTAACATAGGAAAGTAATATGAAGCAGTAAGTTAATGGACAGACATTCAGCTAATCAACGATTACTTTTATTTTAGTAAAACACAGAACTCTAACAACCCATATTTATTTTTATACAGTTATAAATGACAGGCTTCAAAGAACTGTACAAAGAGTGATTATGTCAATAAGAACAAAAGTCTCCTATGGAATACAAAAGAAGTTAGAGAACAAGAAAACGAAATTTTTTATTGAACATAAGCAGGCAGGGAAGCTAAAGTGATACTTCAGGTTCTCAGAAAAGTGTCGAGAGAAAATATTTTGAACAAAAGAGAGAGTGTCATGACTTAGAATTAACTTTAATGCATAACAGAGTTGTTTTCTAGCGGGATTTAAAAGAACTTTTTAGAATATTCGAAATATAATTTGTATGGGTAATGATTGTGTTTGGTGACGCAGGCATAAAAACGGGAGGATTAAATAAAGGACAAAATTCATTTTAATGAAATAAGTAGTCAGTATTGTGGTGTAACTATGGAACGTAAAATTGTAAGTAATGAGTATTTTCAAAATTTGATAAACCGCATATAACAGATAGCGACGCAAGAAAAGCAATTGCAAAATTGAAACATTTAGGTGCTGTAGTACCTGACAACATACGTAATTACATAATAGAACATATACATAAGGCTTAGTACCTATGTTTATTAAGATATATATTATATTTCTCTGCAAAATGCAGTATTGCCGATGACTGAAAAAAATCGTTCATTGTAACAACTTGCAAAGCAGGTGAAAAGTACGACCTAAAGAGCTATAGACCAATTACCTCAATAAATGCATTGAGTAAAATACGTAATTCTTTTATTGAAGAAGATATTGCATTTATCGTAAAGTGTCGTCTGCATGAGTTCCAATATAGGTTTACAAATAAGCCAACAATCACTAACCTTATTCAGATAGCTTAAGAAATTTCAGACACCATGTCAAGGTCACAGTTAGATTTGGTATATGTAGATGTAGCTAAAGCTTTAGATTTTGTGCCGTATTCTCTTTTGCTGGGGAAGCTATTTTCTATAAGTTACATTCAAAGATATCGAAAATTATTCCGTAGTTGTTTATTATTGTTATTATTCAGGAAGAATGTTTAGAATCAAGATAAGATTGCATTCTTTGTTGATGGAAAAATTCAAAGAGGGATACCACAAGAATCTAACTTGGGGCCTATAAATAATTTACCTGAAATAATTAATGATGTTGATATTCTGATATGTGTGGGCGGTATCATTTACAAACTTATCTGAGATCATAATCATGTAGAGTGTATTTAACATTTTATAAATGTAGTGAACTGAGCTAATCAAAATAAAATATCTATTAACGTAAATAAGACAATACAATGTCATATAGAGGAAAATAGGTTGACCATATATATTGTATAGAAGTGAAATATAAAAGACTTAAGAGTGATATTTGACGAAAAACTTTCATTTTATGAAGGTAATAACTAGAGATACCATGAAACTTTTAAGCTATCTCTTGACTTAATTCAAGAATTTTTGTAATATTGAAGCTGGTATTTCATGGTTAAATGCTTATGTTGCTTTTAGAACAAAATGCGACTTTGCCGCTTTTAATTGCAAGCAATGAGCAATATTTATGAAACTTGACTTAATGAAAAGACAGACGCATGTTACCTGGTCAGACACTAGTACAAAACTTTGAAAATAACATGTTGTCACAAAACATTATATTAAATTTCCCAATGTTAGGACAAGATAGTGTATGACTTACATTAATAGGTATAGTAGGACTATTTCAGGTAGATTGCTAAGAAACCATAATTGAAAAATAAATAAATAAATCTCTAGCAAATTATCAAAATTAATGTTACGATAGTAGTACATTTATGTATCTACCAAGGGACGTATGCGAACCTTGACAGCTAGATATTTATAAAAATTGGTACTCTGACTAATCGTGGATTGCTAATCATCGTGGTGATAGCCACTCGGTGCGGAAATTCCTTGTCTTTCCGTTACGTGTAATACATATACCAAGCAGTGATCGGGTGAGGCTGTGACAAGTTATACCGCAAAAAGTCAGAAAATGAAAAATGTATGCAGGTAACCTGATACCTAAGGGATACATACGAGATGCAGGTAACCTGATGCTGTCTTTACTCCCTACTGTACTTTGTTCCTTCTGCAGTCTTATTGTTGTCTATTTGTTTCATTGTAGGGATCCCATAATTTTTCAACTTCAGAGCCTCATACCTCCCTTATTTGCCAACACTGATAACCCACCTTTTGCTTACTTTCTTTCACATTTTATGCCAATTGTTTTAAGGCCATAAAATGATATATATTCTATTTGAAAAACTATAAGTTTGTGTTGGAATGGCAACACTGTTTCTGTGACACTACTGCCGTGTTTTGCTCACGTGTCCACCTCCCTTAGGTACTAGGTTACCTGCACACATTTTTCTTTATTTTTTGCCTTTTTCCGGCTTTTTTGGGACATAACTCGTCACAGCCTTACCCGGTTACTGCTTCGTATATGTATTATACGTTGCAGGTAAACAAGGCATTTATGCACCGAATGACTATCACCAGGATGTTAACCGAGCCACAATTAGTCAGGGTACCAATTTCCATAAATATGTAGCTGTCACGGTTCGCATACGTCCCTTGTAAGTGAAAAACGGAGTATGTAATAGTTGGTCAGCATGTATATTATGGTTGATTCGAAGCTATAATAAGAAAGCGAACATATATATATATATATATATATAATTTGTACATTTAAATTTACTGCTATTTGACAAAGTGCTGTATGTGAGTGATGCTGGTCTTCATCCTAGCACTATAAATAAAGATTATTATTATATTTTCCAGATTCTAAAAACCATGCTGTACCAGAACAAACGAATGCTTGTGAATTTTGGCGAGTACAAACTTCGAGTGGTCAAAATATGTTGCAAATGCTATTGGCGATTCTGAAAGATGAAAAATTCCAGGAACTGCTGAATAGTGAGGAAATATCAAAGGATGAAGCATGGAACAAAATTATGAATGAGATGCGGTCTAAGGGCGTAAAAATAACACGTACATTGACATTAAAACTTATTAATAAATGGAATCGTTTGAAACAAGAATATTTACATTTCAAAGAACGTTCCACGCAAGAAGATGGAAACCAAATGGACGTTCCAGAATATGTAGACGATATAGCTGAGGTGCTTTCTGTCGAAGAAAAGGTTACTTCACGTTTGGTGGCTGAGAAAGAAAGTTCATCCTCGCTCAAATCCTGTGAAGATTCCTTGTCCCCTGCAGCCGAAGAAACTTCAAACAGTTCTGATGTTGTACCTTCTCCTGCATCTAGAGAAGTAGACGATAAAGAAGAAAATGTCCGCAGTAAGTATATGTTATTATTATTATTATTATTATTATTATTATTATTATTATTATTATTATTATTATTATTATTATTATTATTATTATTATTATGATTATTATTATTTTACTGGTGCGGACTTATTCAAGAACGCCCAATAATAATTCATGGCTGTGACACAAAGTTGGTACACCAGAAGGTGATGGTGGGTGGTAGTACACCTGTTCAGCATACCGAACATGTTCTACAAAGTGTTCAAAAATATGTAGTGCTCACCTTGATAGCATGTGTACTACCACCAATGATCAGACAAGCAGGTATCCGGTTGTACAGATGCTAAATAATTGTCCTTTGTGTAGGTGTGGGATGGTCGTTGTCATGTGGGACACCTGATTGACAGATCTTAGAGAAATCGATAGGACTATCTTGGCAGTACGAATACACGCCTCACCCTGCTAAAAGGTAGGATCTTTCAGACGATTCAGGTAAGGTTGGTGACGTCCCGAATGTGCAACGTATCAGTCATAATTGCATTAGTGAAGACAATTGAGGAGGATGTGTAGCTTATTGGCTCCAATACGAAAATGCTAGGTGTGGATTCTGTGTGGGGAGTGCGAGCTCACACTGGATTTTTTCGTCCCCTTTCACTTGTATAGACAAGCACATGACTATTAATTACCGATCAGAGGTAGAAACGATTCTCATCGCCAAATACCACTATCTTCTACTTCAGTTGCCACTGTAGTCTCTCCGCTCACTCAACATTTCCTTGGCCATAAGTTGCTACAAGGGGTAACTGTACGAGAGGAACGCGAAAACGTATACCTGTCCCCAAAGCTGATTATATACTATTCATGCATTGCTAAGGGTCCACAATACGTCTGATTGCACTGGCCGTCGCCGCCTAGTTAGTTAGTACGACCCAAAACTTCTGTACAGGCTGTCCTGGGGACATCGCAGACACATTGAGGGAGCATGTATGCTTTGGGAATACTCCGCCTTCTATCGATAAATTACTCACTCGTCACACTCCAGATTTAGCGGATCGACATCCAGCCTCTCGCAGCCCTATTATATGACCACGATGAAAATCAATTCGCACCAGGCGATCGCTGATAAGTTCTCATACCGCCAGAACAGTGCGGCACATGCTTGTGCCCAGTGTTGCCTTTTCTTTGGACCTAAACTCCATTGATCATATGTGAAACATGGTGCGATGTTGCCTGACTAGCAGCTGGGACGTACTATCGTAATGTCGGATGAATGAAGTTAATATCAAATTAGAAAACTTAAATACAACTTGGTGAATTGAATTGGAGAATCATAGTTCCCAGTGTGCTTTAGTGAAATCCTCCATACAGTCGCTTTTGATACAGAAAAGTGTGCTGGGAGTGCAGTGACTGGGGTTAAAACCTGGATAGTTATTAAACTTCCACTTTAATAGTACTATGATGTCTTACTCTTTAAAGGGACAAAGCAGAAAGTACAATTCGAGATATTAGTTACTGATGTATTTCAACTACTTGATGATGTTATTGGTACAGTATTTTTACGCACAGTTCTTTGACTCGTCACATTATAAAAAAATGGACAGTTAACTCATGCGTTGAGTGCTGAAATTTAAAGCATGCGTAAAAGTATTAGTAGTTGTTATTGAAAAATTATGTAGACGCAAAGTTCTTTCCGTCATCGTCAGATACGGACAGACATACAGCTCATGGCGCTCCGGATTAAGTCTCGAAGTAATTTGTGTCAACATCCAGCACACTTTATCAGCGGTCCTACATCTGCACAGTGATCTGGCAATAAAAAAGGGTCTTGATGCAAAGAAGTCCGTTAAGTGCTTGTCTCAAGTCTGCCTCATTGTCGAAATATTTTCCGCGGAGGTGGTTGTCCAGGGAACGAAACAAGTGATAATTTGATGACGCTAGATCCGGTGAGTATCGTAGGGATGGCGCAGTGTCTCCCAGCCAAGTCGCTGGATGGAATCCCCTTGTTATCGTTGTCATGTATGGTCTCGCATTGTCATGAACCCTTGCGATTAACCAACGCTGGCTCCTTCTGCTGTAGCACATGTTGCAACTACTGCGAGTACAAGTCCACAGCGATTGTGTGGTGTGGTGGTAGGAGCTTGTAATGCTCCATTTGACGACCACTACACCAGATACAGAGCATGATCTTCCATGGCTGCAGAGATAGTCTTGAGGTGGGAGGTACAGAGTTTTGTGGTAAAAACCAATACATGGTACACTTGGGAGTATCACACTGAATTTTCATTTCGTCACTCGTGAGCACATGACCAAATTTGGGCGTGTTGTGCCGAGACAGCAGTGACAAACTGCCTGTTACTCGTTCCTTGTTGGCTGCCGATAATGTGTGGGGTACCTTCTAAAATGAAATTATTAGATTTACGTTGCAAGGCTACAAACTCTAGACTAGCTGAAACAAATAACAAGTGTTACGGTCCTAAAAAGGTAATGCAAACAATGAAACCACACTGAAGGCTGCGATGTATTACATTCTTGGCTGTAGAGACCCTTGTTTAATTTCCGGTGGAAGATCATGTAGTTCGGTTCCCACTTAAAGATGTAGGTGAACGTGTTGGTGTCCTCGATGGTAAAAGGGACGCTCAAGACAAACCAGCCAACATTTTTTCAGTGCTTTCGGAGTTAAAATGACAACTGATATTTATGAAGAAGGTTACTAGAATCATTATTTCGAAATCCAGTTACTGGTTTTGTACCAAGGTTTTGTTGGAAATAATACTTTATTAACACCACATGCGTCTTGAAATAAATTGTTGAAGTCGTTCTTCACTTCTTATGAACACTTCTTATGTTAATAGTATATTTCCTCTATGTGCTCTAACTCAATCAATGAGTTAGAAATATTTTAAATTTTTATTCTGTTTTTAATATGGAACATTTAAACTTTTATTTTTCGTTTTTAATCCTCTTTTTCTAACTTAAATATTTCTCGTTATTTACCGAGTGAGGTGCAAATGCACCGCACATACAAATCGCTGTTTTTAATAAAAATGTTTAATTATTATAATATAGGAATGTTATAATGGAACTTCTATTGCATAGTTAATGTTACAAAATATAAAATAATGTAATATATTCGTATATTTTCTCACAAATACGGTATAGTTTGAATTTTGTGTAAAATACAGCATGTTAATATTTCTCTGGAAACAAACAGGATTCCAATATTGTTACAAAATTACTTTCGTATTGTATATTCGAATATTCCTATCATTACAAATACTAACAGTCTTCGTATACACGTTTCTTCGTTGAATGATCTTTGTAAATAAAACTGCCACAAACGTCACATTTTGTTCGAACCTTTCTGTTCCTGGTGGAGGACACTTTACACATCTTCCTTGGTTCAATTCAACAGGAATGGTTCAGTTCAACAGGAATATTTGTTTCGTGGTTTTATTCTTGTTTTTCATCCTTCCCTCTTGCTCCAACAATGCATCCCAAAATAACAAAAAGTCATTATCACTAACTTTCAAGAGAACTAACGTTCGTGTAATACCTAAAACTCGTTTACCGTGTAAATAGAGTACAAGACAGAGGACAAAGGTACAAGCGTTGTACCATCACTTGTCATTACATTTTTATATTTGTGCATGATAATTGTACAATAGTAACATTTAACTATGAAAAGCAAGCTAAAATAAGCTACCGCCTAGTAATCGTTAAGGAAAGCAATGCATATTTAAAAAGTAACATTATTTACCAAGTAAAGTGTACCTGCATTTTACTCTAATAATTTGTATTTATTTATAAGACAATTCATTTCGTACAATTGCCTTCCCGTAAAAATATTTCATACAAATAAATAATTAAAGTCGATGAATCTCATCCTTGTAGATATACTTTTTAAGCAGTAACAGCAAAATAATCATCACTGGGGTATGTTTGCACCTCACTTGGTAAAAAGAAGGTTAATATTGTATTTCTTGTATCAAAAATAATTTAGGCTACTGTCTTTTATTGTGATGCGAACAAATAGCCTTGCTTCTGACATCCTCATAGAAGCCTTAACTAGGCTACTAATAATTGCACCCTCTTATGCATTGCATTTAGGAAAGAGTGTAAGCTCAATCATTTTATTTTTTCTTTTATTATTATTATTATTATTATTATTATTATTATTATTATTATTATTATTATTATTATTATTATTATTATTATTATTATTATTTCAGATTCTGGAATTGATGCTGAAGCAGAACAAAGTGATGAAAATGAATTTTGGAAAGTAAAAGCTGTAAATGGTCAGAATGTTATTCAAGTACTATTATCCATACTTAAACAAGAAAATTATCAGGAACTCCTGAATAGTGACAAAATATCAAAGGATAAAGCATGGGACAACATTATAAATGAGATGCGTTGTAAGGGCATAAAAATAACACCGACAATGAGATCAGAAGTTATTAATAAATGGTCTTATTTAAAACAAGAATATTTAGATTTCAGAGAACGTTCCACGCAAGAAGATGAAAACCAAATGGACGTTCCAGAATATGCAGATGATATAGCCAAAGTGCTTTCAGTCGAAGGAAAAGTTACTTCACGTTTAATGGTTGAGAAGGAAAGTTTATCCTCAGAGAAATCCTCTGAGAGTTTATCGCTGCCTACAGCTGAAAAAACTTCAAATACTTCTGGTGGTATATCTGTTCCGGAATCAATGGAAGCAGATCAGAAAGAAAAAACTCTGGATAGTAAGTGTAAATTCTTATTATTATCATTATTGTAATACTGGTAGTAGTAACTTTGTGGAAGGTGATGGTAGTGATGAGAATCCTTGTCATATAGCTAGAAATTGAGAGAAAATAGTTCCTATTGCACTTACTACTTCCGTATAAATATCAGTTTTATTAAGTAAAACTCATGATCTTAAAAGGAATAAAAGAAGTCATTATCAAATTTAAAAAATGGAATACTTACAGTTTCGCAGATAAGTAAAACTTGGTCTCCCGATATACTTAAATGTATTTCTCAATAGTTTTTAATAGGACAATCTCTTTTGATAGAGAATACTGCTGGAAGTACAGTAATTGAGGTAATATCCGGAGTAGTTTATCATATCTCGTTTTAATTATCAATTATTCCCTTCATTAAATGCGTTTGTCAACACAGTCTCTTAACGCAAATAGTGCTCCACATGTCTCCGCCATAGACAATGCCATTTTACTTTTCTTAATTATGTTTGGACCCAGAGCAACCATAACAGCGACTGTGTTCTCAATTTTCATAACATGCACATTACATGTGTAAATTCGCCTTGTGGAAAGGCAGTTGTGCTGGAAAAAAATTAAATGAAGTTTTACGTCCCACGGTTATGCGCGTTAGGCTAAAGGAGACGATGTTCATGAGAAATGAATGAAAGGGTGGAATGAAGGAAATGCAAGGAAACGGAAGAACCTCCCGAGAAAACCCACACACATAGGGTTTGTCATCACAAAGCTCACTTGGCACGAGCTGGGATCAAACCAAGGATTCCATGTACCAGAGGTGAACTCTTTATCACTGAACCACCGCGGCCCCGGCAGCTGTGTTAAGAGCAGCTGGCCAAATTCCACATTTTTCCAGTCATATGTATATAAAAGATACCAATCAACCAATGATAGATAATTTATTAATACCGGGAAAGCGCCTTGTCTTGCGTATACTATTTTGGGCGGCCGCCTATCACGTGAACTGCTGGTACAATTTTATATATAATCTAATACACGAGTTTTGTAGCCTGATTTTAAAGTAGCATTGTTCTCATCCCATAAACAAGCCACACCTTGAATTTTAGGTAAGTTTCCAACTTGATGTTAGTGAACCAGCGGAGTTTTGTGTGTGTCCAGCATTTGAACATTGTTTTTTCATCGTTTCGGAGAACATTTTTTCCAAGAAAATTTAATTATTTTTGAATTCAAAACAAGAACTGTTCACGCAGTTGAACTGTGCGATGAGCATTGTTCCACGTTATGTGATGGGGACTCTTCCACTTATACGATGAAAATTCTGTTTTCCAATTGCTGTGCATCATGACTGAAGAACTGATAACGATGCTCGTGCATCTTATTGATTTCATAAGACATGTGAAACTTCACTAGCACTGGAGTGTTCTCTTCACTTACCAGCAATCAACTATACACTGCTTATTGTTTGATCACTCCATATTGGATTAATTTCCTCTATGTCAGGTTGAGTTCGGCTTAAATTTACGAATGCAAAAAGATTCCTTAATCTTACGTTCAGTTGTAGCTTTTGCCTTTTTGATCAAAAAATCCAATATATTTCAATCAAAAATTTTCTTGTAAATTTTATATCTGGAGAAGTACATATAGTGTAGCCAAACCCAAACTATCACTTAAATCAGTATAATGTGCTTATTCCGTAGAAAATACAAAAACTCGATTTAGGGGCCGTTCAAAAATTTTGTAATTCCTGATCCAGAAACTAATCATTGGCCAAGATCGCAATCTTTTGATCCATTTTTAGTTTTCCTAAAATTCTTCTTCCATTATGGTCACATCTACAATATCATATTTATTTTCCTTACGGTGCAATGATAGTCCGGATAATTGCCTGAAATCGTGTTCTGGCAATACTGACTGGATTGGAAAGATTAAAGTGTGACAGCAGAATGCATAGTTTGTGGCAAGTTAGCCTGGAGAGTATACAGTTCAACAACTCATACAAATTGTTCGAATTTGCCATATTATACTGGACTTACGAAGGAAACACCGAACGCACCATTGCGAACTTACCGTGGCGTGTTTTTGTGCAAAAGTGGTGCAAAATTGCATCTTCAGAATCCATTCCACCTACACAAGCAGAGAAAGACATTTGAACGACGTTATCTTGAAACCATAACCGCATTGATTGCTTATCAGAATTAAATATATTTATTTCATTATCACTTTTAGTTTAATCTCTATCTCATTTTAAAGTGTGGATGTTCTAGAACGAATGTTGTGTGTGACCATATGCTGAAAGTACTGAATGAAATCAATCGCCTGAATTATGCGTCTAAAATAGGAATAAGTAATTTCAGTGCTATCATGTCTTTTGTTCTAAACTCTTGAGTGATGTTGGTGTAAGGTACAAATAGATTACAAACTGGTTAGTAACAAAGGAAGTCTTGTAATTGAAAGTAACTCTCCATACTTTATGTATATTGAATTTTAATGTAAGTTATTATCTCATATCCGTTTGTAGGTTCGTCAGTGATCACCGAGGTGAAAGTACGATCTTTGCGAGCCTTTTGGAAGCGAGAGGTGATAGGCGGGAAAAATTCAACGTTAGTTTTGTTAGAAATCTTGAAAGAGGAAGCAATCCAGAAGCTTCTCCACACAAGCAAATCGTCAACAGAAGCGTGGCAAGTGGTTGCAGATGAAATGTCTAGAAGAGGTGCTCCCTTGCCGCATGCAAACAGACAGAGGTCGGGGTTAGAATGCCGTTTAAGGTGGAGGAATCTCAGGGATCATTACTCACAGCACAAGAGTCGCGTCGAGGACAAGGAAGAAGACGGAACCCTAGATCCGAAGTACTTACCTGAAATTGAGGAAGTGCTTAGCGTGAAGCGAAGAATAGCCTTGTGTTATTTGGTTGTTAGACTAGAGACATCAAAATCATCTAAACCCAAAAATGATTCTTGCATTGACGTATTATCAGATGCTTTAGAAAAACTTTCAAATCATATTGCTGATAATTCAGAAGACCAGAAACATCCAGGTGTTACTGCAGAATTCAGTAGTATGCAAAGTAAGTAAAATCTTCTGTAATCTCAAAATTCAACATATTAACACTAGTCTCAAAACAGAGTTGCTACAAACATAAGAGGTCTAAGAAATTTATTGTAGGAAATTTAATTTTAGTCAGGCAAATGTTGAAAAATTGATTGAATTTGGGAAATAATCGAAAAAAAATTAATCGTCTTTTTCTTTCTCTTTATACGTAAAATATTAAACTTAGAATTTCTTTTAAATAATCATTTATACAATTTTAAATTCCGTTTTATTAAATCCTTAAATGCTTCTAGTTTTCAGTTCTGATTGTTATATCAGACGGAAGTAAACTCTTCGGATCCTCTCCAATCGGCCACAATAGATAATCGTATTATTAATGTGCTGTTTTGAAAATTAATAATCTTTATTTTTCATCTGTTTTAATCAGTATGATCTCAGCTAGTGAATGTGAGATAAAAATCATAAACGGTTATAAAATGGTTACTAATAACTAATGATACCATAGTTTGGAAAAATGAAATTTTCTTAAGTTTTACGTCCCACGATCATGCCGGCTAGATTAAAGAAGACGGTGATGATGATGACGGCGAATAAACCAAGGACACTGGTACATGGGATCCTTGGTTCGATCCCAGCTCGCACTAAATGAACTTTGTAGTGGACAGACACCGTGTACGTGGGTTTTCTCGGGGTTCTCCCATTTCCTCCCACATCATTTTACCATTTCATTCATTTTTCATAATCATTGTCCCCTTCATTCTAGCCAGCTTAACCGTGGGACGTAAAACTTGAAGATTTCATTTCATTTTTGATTAACGAGAGTTTTCATGATATTGAACAGCTCGAGTTAAGTTTTCTGTAAATGAAAAAAGTAAAAATAAATAAATAAATAAAAATATTTCTCTTGTATGGAAAGGTAGGTAGGGATTCGAAAAAGTATCACTTTGTGTCTCAAACTATACATTTAACTGTAGAATCAGCGTTTTTTTTTTTTTTTTTTTTTTTTTTAATTGTTTAAGAAGAAACTGTGGCTGTTCTTCATTCTTGTAAATTATTAAAGGATAATCTACAAAACTAAAGTTTTTGCTTTCTTTCTTTTAAAGTTCTTCATTTTGTAAGATTTTGGTCTCGACATGAACATTACAATGTTAGTCAGCAGGAGATTGCCCATAGCTAAACATTCTTGTTTTAGTTTACCAACATCCTATTATAAACAGCACTATTGGTTAAAATGAACCTCCACAAATTATATTTTTCGCAAACGTAATTTTATCATAAAAACAGTTATATTCAATTCTATGATTGTGCCAGATTGTTTAGTCGAAAGCTTTATCAACAAAGCAGAAGTAAGATTTGTAAAGGACAAGTAATTTGTGTTAATGCAAAATATTGTGGTATTCATATACTTCAGGAAATCAGCAACTATTGTAGTTTGCTTTCATGTAAAATGTATCTTTTATTAGTTTAGTGCTATAAACGAAAGTAGCCGCTCTTTATTGATTTTTGGCCGCTGAACACGAAAATCACACTTAAAATTCTCTCCTGGCTCAGGTTTTATATTCTGCATATAACACTACGACAACTACAAGTTACCAAACATTGAAATATTACAGAAATAAAATTAGCCCTTCCTCATAGATTTTTGGACGCTGGACACAAATACCACAATATCAGGTGCTCCTGGCACAGATTTTGTAGTAAATTCACCTTCGGCGTTTTGCATATAACGCTATAGAAAGAGACTTGTAGCGGTAAAAATACCTGTTTTAAACACCCCGTCTCTTTGCCTGCCTCTTGTGAGGAATATTTGGAACATCTCTGGGAATCATCCAGCAGATGTCCGCTAACATAGACACGGACCAGTTCTCTTTGTAATGTTGTTTCATGGCAGAAATGTCGTGGAGAAATTGCTCTCCTTCTTCGCCACTGAAAGATCCACAATTCACTGAAAAGACATCCAGATGAGAGTAGAAGAAGTGCATTTTGAGTGACATGCGCACTCTGCTTCCTGGAACTGCAAATCACGTCTGCCTTATGAAACACGTTGTTCAGAAGACTTTTACAGACGCGGTTCATTCTCACTTTCCATGAGCAACAAACACTTCGCAATTAAAAACATAGAAATGTAAAACGGCAGTAATGTCCTCACTGACTTACTTTCTGCTGGTACAACAGTAAGAATTCTCCAAACTACTGCCTGCAGCACTGCCACGAATACGATTGGAGACGTTAAATGGAAACGCTTGCGACAATTGCCTAACGTGACTTGTGACACTGTTTTACCGGTTGTTGATAATGTACAATGGTGCCAAGTCGAATAGGCAGCAAACACTTGTCAGGAACGAAACTTGTACCGTGTAACAGGATTATTTCAAATCATGTACCCAAATTGGCCCATAATGTCATATGCAGAATGTAAAACGTTAATTTACTTAGAAACCTGAGTCAGAAGAGGATTTTTAAGTGTGATTTTCCTGTTCAGCGACCAAAAATCAATAGTAAGGAATGCTAGTTTCGTTTCTGTAAAAAAACAAAAAGTGAAAAATTGTTGAGTAGTGTAATCTGGTCAACACCTGAAGAGACAACAAAACAAGAAGTTAAAATCATTGTGAAAGAATTTTAATTATTGAACCAAAAAAAAAAAAAAAATGTATTAGTTTTAAAATTTATTATTTGTATAGGGTTTCAAAGTTGTCTGATCGCATAAATATTCGCCTGATTTACTCTGTTTAATAATTTTTCCATTGTACTCCTAATTGAATGGTTAACTTCAATGAAATTTTGTCTGTGTGTTCGTATTTATTTCCTCCTTCTTCTTGTGCAGTGACCATAGATATTTATCCGAAGATTTTAGCATACTGCTTATGGAAAATTACCTAGGTAAGATTTTGTTTATTACATGGCTCATTCAATATATAACTTTTTTTTTTCCAGAATACTTATAACGAGCAGCTAAATAACGAAACTATTATTTTTCAACTTACTCGCCTCCCCCCCCCCCCCCTAGTTCAATGCGCTTACACCAGCGCTTGACAAAGACACTGATTTCACAAGAAAAGAAAACTTTCAGATGCGTGCGTAATTACTCATGCACCGCTGACTGGACTTCCCAATCATTCTGGAACCTCTGTCCGCGTGCAGCATTTGTAAGTCGGCCAAAGGTGTGGAAATCTGAACCTTTTTTTTTTTTTTTTATCTCCAATGACAATGCGATGAAGGAATGCATTCCTGTCAGCTTCATACTGACACAAAAATTTCCTTCACATATAAAAATGTTTCTTTCATTTCCGATATCAAACGTCCTACACTAGGGTGACCAAATTCAGACAAGCAAAAAGTAAGACACAAATATAATAGTATATGATAGTTTACTGCGTCGGCCTTATTTCATTTAACGTTAACCGTAATTTACTCATTCATTTTTGTTAAAAAGAAAAGTTCCGAACAAAACTGTTTAAGAAATTGAACACAACTCCAAATGCTTTGATGAATGGTTTATTTGTATAAATGTACAGTTAAACTTCATGTAGGGCTAAATACTTTTTTTTTTTTTTTAATGGATTTTCGGAGCGTGTGATTATTTTAAGAAATGAGGGAAAATTTGGGCCGGCACGAGGGAATTTCTACTTAATTTGGTTAGCATCGCTGTATAAACTAGAAATCTTTCTTACCTTTCCGATATCTCAACAAGCAGTAAAAACAATGTACTACAAAACAATAGTTCGTTGATTATTCTCCTATCCTAATCTTGGAGGAGTGTTAAAAAAAATAACAGTGGTTTATCAGTCAGCAAAAGAGTTCCTGTGATTAAAAATGTTGTGAATAAAGAATAAACAAGTTGAGAATGCTCGAAGAGCATTGCCAGAATGAGCTTAAAAACATTTTTTTTTTTTTTTAATTTATGTGAAATTGATTCAGTGCCAGTACCAGTTACTGAATCAATATTCGTATTGATCAACACCAATTTCATCTCTCTATGACCTACGGTTCCCGAGATATGACTCCTTAAATATCCCGAAATCGGAACTCTTTTTGGCCAGCATCTCGCGAACGGTAATAGCAACGCAAAAAATTCCATCATTTCTTTCAGATAGCATTTGATGCTCTGTCAAATGGAGGGCTCATAATTGGAAAATTCGCAAATAAGAGAGACAAAACACACAGTTATAAAGAATTCAGTAACGAACTTTTTAAGTTCGTTGAACATTAAAATATTGGTAATAAGTTAACTCAAAACATTTTAAAAAAGGACATTTCTCGATTTTCTAGGCGTTTTCGCAAAACGCAGGACAGCTCTTTGAAAAACACTACTGTACTGCGAAAATCAGTACGTCTGGTCACTCTATCCCACGCACTTTGCTAAAACTCAACACATCACAAAAGTTATACTGGGCTGAGTGCATAGGATAGTCACTAACGTTCTGGCCTTTTATGCTAGCGGTCCCGGGCTTGATTACAGTGAGAACGTTCAGTATAAAAGATGTAAAATCTTTCTTAGACCAGCCATCCTGAGTCACGTTCTGCTATTTTTTTTTTCCTCATTCACACGAGGCAAGCGCCGGGATGGTACCTAACATATGGTCCAGGTCGCTTGCTTCTTTCCCAATTCCCCAGATAGTGTTGTCGCCGAGATATGTCATCCCTCATACATAACAGGCCTAGATACGCTATCTAGGTGCTAGTAATGCCCAAAAATATAATTCTTAACCTAACTATCTGTGAACAAATTTCATATAAAATAATACACCGATTTTTCCACATTCGCAATGTTTTCTGTCGCAATGGAAAAACGACCTGGACGGGAAAAATCCTTAACATTGGTTATGCCCTGTTTGAACTTCTGAGCCCATTCATAAACATGTGTTCAACTCATACTTTTTTGTCACTGTAGTGAATATTACGCGGCGATGAATTTATATCGGTCGCACGCTTTCAGTCAACAGAAATATAACCCAACTTCTCTACTCTGCCTGGAGCAATCGTGTAAGGGTGCCGACATCTGGTGTAATTTGTTCCTAGCGCCCTTGGGCAACGCATGTTTTCTAGCTCCAGTTATGAATAGCTCTAGGGTTGCACCACAAAGTAAGAAACATGAGAGAGTTGAACTGACTTTGAAAGTCAGAGAAATTAAAATGATTCAGAGAAAGACAGGGAAACGCTTCAAAATATACCGAAAATTAGGACAATATGCTGTTTTTCATAAAAGAGGTCTTTTTTTTTTTTCTTTCTTTAAATATCCAGAATATATAAAGAACACCTCAAGGAATCAAGACATACTCGAAGACGAGTCACGAAAAAGTCTAAAAATAATAAAATAAAATTATCTTTAGAAATAAAGAATCTTAAGGAGCGCCTAAAAGTGTTAAAACTTAAAGCTTTGAAAGAAAAAGAACTAATTAAATCAATAATTTAGATACCGCAAAACAAAGAAGTTCGTTTTCTTGATTGTAGGTAATCAAGGAGAGATATCAAGTTACGTGTTTGCTTTCTTTGTTTAAGTGTATTGAGAATGCTGAAATATTAAATATATCATTAGTGTATAGAGTAGACTTTCGAGTATTGTGACTGTGTAGCCTAGTTTTCTTTTATGAGGAAGGCAAGGCGTTGCACTGGCAACAATTACCAAGGCATTGAAAGTGGGCGTCTGCTACGATAATCGTACGTGTCGTGTGCAAAATACAAAGTTGTTACAGGAAAAGAGCAGCATTCTGCTCCTTGTTCATTGTTTCGTCAATGTATAACGGATCTCAGTATGGTACGCTTGCCGCTTTTCCTGATTATAACTGTACAATACGTACAGTACCTTATCATCATAAATTGTTCTTGTGGTGTACTTAATGTTTTTTTAAGTGTACTACAGTGAAGATTTGAAAATGGATGATAAACGAAAAGAAAATTTGTAGTGACTGTGTAGGAGACTATTCATAGAACTCCGGCATATCCACCCTTTTTGTCATCCGGCCTGCCCTTCCTCTACATTAGGCCTGATACTCGGAGTCTACTGTACTTATTGTTTGTCATTAATGTTTTATTGTATTTGAAATACACGAAGTTTGACTAATAATAAGTATTTTCAGTAAGAAAGTAACCTTACACTCTATTTAAAAACATCCAAAAGATACTATTGGGTGGCTATGAGGGTGATGGAAGGCGACTAAAAAATTATTCATTTCTAAGCCTAACCATAAATTATAATGTTCTCGGGCCAGGGAAATTCTCGGAAAGTAAATACCAGAATTTAGTGTGAACCGAGTATAACAATCACTGTCGTATTTTAGATTTTTTTGTACAACTTTTCCGTTATTTATTAAATGAGCCTTGTATTATTATTATTATTTAATAAGGAAAACTTACTTGTGTAGATATCGATTATTGTTACATATATTTGCTGAAAAATAAACACACTGCTGAACAAGACTGTACGTATTAAATATAAAAACACATTTATACGTGACGTTTCGATATTCTAGCCAAGATCCTCATCAGACGTACAATGTGTTTTTATATTAAATAAGTACAGTCTTGTTCAGCAGTGTGTTTATTTTTCTGATTTTATTCGCAAGACGTATGACTATGATTGTGTGTCATATATTTGCTACAAGAAAGGTTGAATGCTTATTTTTCAGTGACAGATATCTCTGCCTCTGAAGTTTCTGAGGATAAAGAGCAGCAAGAATTCGATGCGGAACAGAAGTCGCCAATAGCTTGCGGTGTGTGTGGCACTGTTGGAAACTACTCGCTCTTAAGGAAAAACTGTATATTTAATGTAGACAGCTGTGAACTATGTAAGAAGCTTATATCAAGATGTGCCTGGGAAGTAACAAGTAATGATTCGAGTAAAGAATTCTTGTCATCCTTTGTATGCTTAGGAAATGGTAAGTTGTGTTACGATCGTTAACATCTCTGTCGTATTTTTAACTTTTTTTTTTTTTTTTTTTAAGGAGGAAATTCTCAAGTCGAGTCGTTTATATACAGGGTGTTACAAAAATGAGTCACAAAATTTTGGGAACAGATTCCTCACAAGTTCATGTGGACCTGTGCTCAAAAGTGGATAGGTTTATAGTTATAGAGTGTCGAAAACGTGAAATGAGTGAACATTAGGAGTTCATAGCTCCACTACTATAAGACTTATCGTAGTCGGGTCAAGACCCTCTGAGGAACCGGTATGTGAATCTATCCAATATATATATATATATATATATATATATATATATATATATATATATATATATATATATATATATATATATATATATAGGGTAGACCGTTTATATTGGTACGCCCTTCTAACTTTTAAAATAATAGATATAAAACGGTGAAATTTTATACCATGCAAATATAAATAGGGGAATGTTGTTTGGTATACTCTGCAATACAACCGGATTAAGAATATAGCCAACCCAGCATAAAGTTATATTTTTCCAAAATGACACTACATCAGGTTATTGCGTATTTCAAATCTAAAACAAATAGTTAGAACATCATAGTTTTTATGCAGTATTGCAAACTAAGGAGGCTATAATATTACAAATATCGAAAAGCTACCAAATTTTAGAGGCAACACGAATAACAATAGTAACGCAAGTGAGAAGGACGGGATAATGCCCATCCAATATCAATTCAACTACGTAGATAGTTTTACTATGAAGATCATAATGCCGTTTACACTAATTTGATATTTCAAACCATTCCTTAGATACGGGAAAATGGTTAAATATGATATATTCCTTAAAATAGTGTATTTGTGGGAACTTATTAAAACAATTTTGTTACACATAATTTTGATTTTGTGTAACAAAATACATGGAATCCGTACCCTGTGTTTTTTTTTTTTTTTTTTTTTTTTCAGCTTTGTTACATGTACCCTGCCGATTCAAAATTGCTCAAGTTTTTTACCCATAAAAAAATGACATGATCAATCGTCCTGAGGTTTTGAAATTTGGATTATGTGTAACAAAATAAATTGAATTGATATCCTGGGGTCCGGTACACGGAAATTTTGTGTGTGTGAGGCGGAAGAGGTGCTGTGATCATTAAACGCTTCATAATTTTTAAATTTTTAAATTTCTCAACCTATCCTTTGGGACTGCGCGACACACCAGTTTCGAACCACTAATGTAGAAAACAGATTCACACTCAACATATACTGGGAGGCACAGTGCTTAAGCTCGAGCCGATTAAGCTCAATAGTACAGTGCTTATCTCTGGTGCTTGGGGACGCTGGTTCGGTCCCCGGTCAAGTAGTTTGTGATGGATAACATCATGCCCGTGAGTTTCCTCGGAGTACCACTGTTTCCTCCCACTTTCTCATTCCATCACTTCTTCCATAATCATTGGGCCGCGGTGGGTCAGTGGTAGAGCGTTCACCTCTGGTGCTTGGGGTCCCGGGTTCGATCCCAGGCCCCGCCAAGTGAACTTGGTGATGGACAAACACCGTGTCCGTATGTTTTCTCGGGGTTCTCCCGTTTCCTCTCACTTTCTTCATTCCACCATTTCATTCATCACTCATCATCATCGTCTCCTTTAGCCTAACCGGCATAACCGTGGGACGTAAAACTCAGAAATTTAATTTCATTTTTTTCTTCCACAATCATTCACTTCCTTTAATCATCCGTCTCCCTTAGCCTGAAGGGCATAATCGTAGGACGTTAAACTTATAGATTTCATTTTCAACATACACTCAACCACCATCGCTTGTTTAACGATACGATAATATTTCTGATTAGATGTTTATACCATGTATTTCTCCACCAAGCTAAGAAAATTAAAAAAAAAAAAAAAAAAGTATAATCAAGATCATTTCACATTATTTTAAAAATTCAGTATGTTGTAAAGATGTATTTTATTAATTACGTATTTATGTTGATTCATTGAATGTTTCATTATTCTTGTTTTATTGAAACGTTTGTGAAAATATTTTATTTATTAATAGTGTCAATTACCCGCTTCACTGTGTTAAAATAAGAAAAATTAGTAATACGTTCCGTTAATCAGTCACTTTTTACTATTACTGAAGCGCTCTCGGATATCGGTCATTTTCGATTATTCTTATATATTTCCTCCCTCCCTCAAATTGCAGGGCTGAATTTGGATTTAAACGCCATCGGAAGTGTCACGGCTCGTCTCAGCAACCCTGAAAACTATAGATTCGACACTAATATTGGTCATTTTCTATATATATACATTTTCTTGTATATATATATATATCCCGCCTCCCCTAAGTAGCACCGTTAAAGTGAGAAAAAAAAAAAAAAAAAAAAACATCCCAGGCCCGAATCTCATGTATGTTGAAAATTTAATTGAGATCTGTCGGGTGGTTCAAGAGTTCTAAAGTCACAAATATATTGACTTTCATTTTTATAATACAGATTACGTTCTTACTTTTAAAAAATTACATTCTTCTCTTAACCTACGATTTCTCATATTAATACCATTTATCATTTTAGACTTCATAATGAAATAGATAACATATTAACCGAGGTGTCCAAACAAACTTTTTCTTTATGTAGTAACAGTTCACTTTAACCCTTTAATTGGCAAGCATTCATAGCATTACCGTTAAAATATTTAGTTTGCTTTTACGGTTGAACCAAGTCGTCTTGATCATAATTTCGTAATTTTTAAAGTATTTTTACACTTTGGTTACAAAATACAGGATGTTTATTTCAAAGCAACATTGCTATAAAATAGGTCTTATATGTAGCTACTGAGCAGCATTGCCCTATTATGGTCAAATATTTGGTCTAGGAATTAATTCGTGCGGTTGGTACGCACACATTGAAGCTGTAGTACAAACACAAAATACATAAATACCTTAAGAAAAATATTGTCCATCGCTAGCCACCACTTTCGCCCATCTGTCAGGCAATGTACGGATTCCGTGGCGAAAGAAGTCCTCATCCTTGGAGGCGATCCAGTCAGAGACCCATGTTTCGATATCTTCTGAAGAAGTAAACCGCTGTCCAATCAAATCGTTGTTCATGCAATCGAACAAGTAGTAGTCCGAAGGAGCAACGTCTGGTGAATACGGCGGGTGGGGTAAAACTTCCCATCCGACATTTTCTAAATAGGTTTTGACCGGTTTTGCGACATGTGGGCGAGCGTTATCATGTTGAACAATAAGTTTATCATGTCTGTTCTCCCATTCTGGTCGTGTTCTGGCCAGAGCTTGCTTCAAACGCATTAATTGTCGTCGATAACGTTCTCCATTCATAGTTTCACCCGATTGCAGCAGCTCATAGTACACCACACCTTTCATATCCCACCATATGCACAGCATAACCATTGCACAGTGAATATCTCGTTTTGGTTGTGATGGACCTGGTTTCACCCAGGCCTTTTTTCGTTTAGGGTTCTCGTAATGGATCCACTTTTCATCACCCGTAATAATTCGATGCAGAAACCCCTTTCTGCTCTGTCGTTGAAGCAGCAATTCGCAAATGGTTTTTCGTCTTTCAACGTCTCTGTCTTTCAATTCATGTAGAACCCAATGTGACATCTTTTGAATCATTCCCATGGCTTTCAAGCGTTTGGAGACTGTTGTTTGATCAACGCCTAATGCTGCTGCAAGTTGTTCCTGCGTTTGACACGAATCCTGCTCGAGCAATGCTGTCAATTCTTCGTCTTGAATTTTTTTTGGCTGTCCAGCTCGCTCTTGGTCTGCCAAGCCGAAATCACCACTTCTAAACCGTGCAAACCACTTCTGACACGTTCGCTCAGCTAGAGCATGGTCACCATACACTTCCACCAAAATACGATGACTTTCAGTCGCACTTTTCTGCATGTTAAAGTAATGCAGCAGGACACCCCGCAAAAACACTTTATCAGGCACAAATTGCGCCATGTTCACTTAACTACAAACTGGTGTTGTTGACGCTTTAATCCACTGCCCTATACTACGAACGATACGCGATGACAGGGGTTTGTAACACATGTGTGGATACACGGAACTGTGGGACGCTCCGTTCGTTGCGCCATCTCTTGTCCACCCGAACGAATTAATTCCTAGACCAAATATTATAAGAATACTCTCAGTAATTAGCAACAGTTTCGTTGAAATATTTTCCTACAGAGCAAGAAACCACAAATAAAAAATAAAAAAAGAACTTTCTCGGAACGCAGGAGATAAAGCTTCTACAATACTAAATGTGACTGTCTCCTGTTGACGAAGATTAGAACTATCTAAAGAAGCAACCTGCAATTCATGTAGGCTATATGAATATTGTATGAAAGCAATAATGCCAATTAAATGATCACTGAAGTTATAATTAGTGCAGATAACACAATAGAATGCGATGTTGCTTCAGAGCAACAGTGCCCAATAAAGGGTTAATCAGGGCCATCTACTAAAATGAGTCAACCATTTTGCATCCTGCGGCCTATTTTCTCGAGTTCTTTTTCTTCGTACAAAACTATGCACGAAGCATTGCGTCAATATATTTTATCCTGTCAGTACCTAGACAAGTAGAATAAGTAAATCAAAAAGTAATTAAATAATAAAAAATGGCATAAATAAATGATACAAATAATATAAATGTTGATAGAAATAATATTAATAATCAAAAATGCTTATTAGATTAAGTTAATTATGAATGTGACATAAGCGAATCTATTGTGAATGAATACGTTGTTCATATATTGTATGTACGTAATATTAAGAGTCATGAGTAAATAAATTTAATTTGTTACTAGAAATTGTTGTACGTGGTTCCATCTCATAGAGTTTACTAGACATTGAAATATCATACAGTGTGTTTTAAAATTATGTACGGTCCAGAATCCTTTATACCAGGGTTGGCTGGTTTAAACCAAAAAACAAAAAATGTTCGTAAAAGTTTAACTTCGTAAAATCTTGATGAACACATATTTGTGGGCTATCACGTTTCACTCCCATATATTATTCGTACTATATTCAGACCTAAATTCCCCATTCTTTACTCAAAGAGATATTACAAAAGCAACTTTTTTATGTAACTTTATGGATGTTTCTTTTGTGATTTTTTTTATAGTTTGTTATTATTGTTATGCAACCAAAGGAAAATTCTAAATATTGTTTCGTTTTAATAATGTTTACTATTGATAACACATCGAAATACCGTACTTTTTTGGGGAGGGGGGTCATACAAACCCCACTGGAGGCAATTATTAAAATAACAAGTATCTTTGGTAACTATTTATTGTATAAATTGGTCAGAGCCTAAGTGGACTCAAATAATTCGTATCTTTATTCACTTTTCTTACTGATATGCAAAGTAAGTAGTTATATTTCTTTAACTTGGACTAATAAAAGTCGTAGTGAACTGACTTGGACTAAATTAGTTCTTCTGTACTCTGTAGTACTTTGAAATTGTCCATATGTAATTCTGTATAATGGTTCCACTTGTGCAATTGTTTATCTTTTTGTCCTTCTGTCCTAATGACTCTTGGTGATTATATTGACAAATATGTAAAGATTAGTCAACGTATTTTTACCAGGAGTCCTTCGTGAGTAGTTGGCAGACGTATCGCATTTGTGGCCCATTAGTCCCGGTTTCGAGTTCAAATAAAGGGCAATTTCTCTTGGATGTAAGCCGAGAAGCAGTTTGGATTCCGCTTTAAGCTTATGTGGTTCCTTCCAGCATAACCCGGTTGTTGCATACTAACACCAAGGTGAAACAAGCTTATTTCTGTCCATGTGTGATATAAATACATAGAGCAAATTATTTAAACCAAAAAAACCGGGTTTAAACAAAAAAAAAAAACTGTTTTTTTTGTTTTTTTTCAATAAAAACCATGGTTTTTGCCAACCCTGCTTTATACGTATAAATTGTATTAAGAGCATCACAAATACATCTCATATAATACCCCTTGATTCGGGAAACAGCGATGAAGAAAAAAATAATTTGGTTGGTTCTGAATATCACGCTTTTTTCTACTACAGAGAAAAGGAAATATTAGACACACATGATATGCGTTGTATAAAGATACTAATCTGAAAAAACTGAATAATGTTGCTAAGACTTTAATATTTGAATGCATGGTCAGGAATTATTGGGGGTAAACATTAATGAAATACACTGAGTACACTAGAGCTCCGTTTAAATGAATTTGATAGAACCAATGGTGCTTCGCTTGAACGAAAATTTGGTTAGACGGTAATCAAGATTTTTTTGATATACAGTATTGTATATTTGATATGTTCTCAGCGTGAAAAGACGACGTTTTTGACAGCATGTGATGTCTTAGAAACTAAACATACCAAACTAAAACCGTACGACTAAAACAATCAAGCACTAAACTTTCATTAGTCATATACACCTCGAATAGTACCTCCCATTGGTAAATTCAACTTTTGTAGACTATTCAAATTTCACTAAATTTTTAGGAGACACAACAGGCAATAGACTTATATGGAATGCGCATATTACTGATCTAAATAACATATTAAGCCGTATCTGTTTTCTGACTTACAGACTACGTGGTTCTGTGTCAAAAGAAACCTTGCTGTTGTTGTACTGTGATAAATTTCAGTCCCTGTTAACTTATGGAATCATTTTCTGAGGAGCTTCTTATTTCAATGTTACTATTTTTCATCTTCAGAAAAAGGCAATAAGATCTATTTTTAATCTACCACCAAGAATGACATACAAAAGGGTCTTTCAGTCAAATAAAATTTTAACTGTGCCTTGTCTGTACATATACAAAAGTATCATATATGTAAAGAGAAATGAAAGTAGTTTTCTTCGTGTTAACAATGTACACTCATGTCCAAAATTATTGTCGCATGTCTATAAATATGTTGTTGTAGGAATATGATTTGATAAAGAATTTGCCCACTATTTCTTATAATGTTAGTATGTGTATAATCGTCAAACACATGTATGTGGTAAATTTCATGTTAAAAGAGCAGTAAATAAGAACAATAAAACGAAAATAAAATGTTCTTGTCCATTTAGAAACATTTTGTTTTACTCACTCTAAATTTTGTATTTATAATTTTTTCCCTATGAAATTTACCACAAATACACATTCCCCGATTATACACACAGTATCAGTATTAAAAGTATCCTGCAAAATTATTATCAAATTATATTTTTACAAGAAGACAGTTATAAATATGCGACAATCATTTTGGACATGAGTGTACATTCATACAACAGACGACATAAGAATAACATATTCACATCATACCAAAACTATGCGTGCACTAAAAGAAGTGTTCTTCCTATGTCCACTAAATTGTATAATAAGCTCCCGACTTACTTGAAGGATATCAAAACCATTCCAAAATTCAAAAATGAACTCTTCAATTTTTTATGTAACAAAATGTATTATGACATTAATGAATATTTGGGTGATACTTTGTAAAATTAATATAATATCAATTATATTGAAATATCTTATTATTATTTGACAAGTCCTATGTACTGAACTCTGACTGAAAGTGTACGAAATGGATGAATAAAGAATGAATGAAATGAAGTTTAATTCAGCTTGTGAAAAAAAGAGACAGAGAACAAAAAAAAAGTCAAAAACTTAATATTAGATCAACGCTCGTTAGACCAAACCAAATTTGTTTTTTCAAATAAGTCTCACCCAAGTAAATACTTTTTTTCAGTGGTTTGGTTAATCTGGAAATTAGTTAATCGGGATCCGATTAAATGTTTTTTACTGTAAGTCAATAAGGATTTTAGGAGTAGTCTGACAAGTCTATGTGACAGTCATAGTAACATTTCATGACTATGAATGTTATTATACCAGAATGTATACATTAATAAATTTTTCTGATAAAATCTATTTTACGTTTTAGGTGAATGCATTCTTCCAGCTGGGAAAACAACTGATGAAGCAAATAGCACCAATTCTTCGGTTAGAAATAGTAATTGTAGTGCGTGTAGATTAAGATTATGCCTGGAAACCTACAGAATTCCAAAACCGCTTAAGACAAAACTCGCCACTTTCCTTCCAGAAGACTTTCGTAAATCAATTATAACAGAAGAGGAAGTGGAACAAGTAGAGGTGAATAGGGGAAAATATGAGAATCAATCGAAACAACAAAAAAAATCTCTTAAAGATGAGAAACTGTCGTCAGAAACTAGCGTTTCGGATGATGCTAGGGATGTAATCGTCCAAGCGCTTCCATATCGCTGGCTGAAGAAAATTGTATGGAGGAACAACAGCAAGAAACATTGGGATGCGTATGTAGTCAGTCCGGATGGAAGAAGGTTTTCAAGTCGAAGTGAGGTAATGGCGTACGTGGAGGAAACCAAGATACCATATTGTGACAGTCAATACAACTTCGTAATTCCGTCTTATCTGGAAAGAAAGTTTCTTCAGAAAGACGAAGAGAGTGGCTCTAATGACAAACTAAAAGACTGCTGTAGTCTCAAAAGATTGAGAGAAAATGAAAATACAGGCGAGTCGACCGCAAAACGTGCGAAAATTGAAGCAGCTTGGCGATTAAGGAAGAAGGCAAGAAATCAATGTATCAAAATTAAAGGTAGGTGTAGCTACTATTATTTAGGTGTAATTATCTTTTCGTTAAGTTCATGTTTATTTTGTCTGGTAAGGTACGGGGCAAAAATAAACGACGGAAAACGTCATTAGATTTAATGACACTTCGTTTATTCTGGTTCCGTACTTTATTTTGGTGGTGTAGTGACGACTTTGCGCTCTTCTAAGTGTTGACCCTAGATTGGGTATTTACTTACAATAAGGGTTCACTTTTAAGTTTTGTTACATTTTTCGGTTATATTCTTTTCCTTGCCTTTGTGTTGTGATATCAGAACTAGGCAATTTATTATTATTATTATTATTATTATTATTATTATTATTATTATTATTATTATTATTATTATTATTATTATTATTAAAAAAGTAATTCACCCTTTGCAGTGGGAACTTGTGTAATTTTTTACTGCGGTAATAGTAAATACGAGGTGTGTTCAAAAAGCATGCTGTTCGGATCCTACGTCAAGCTGTAGGTCTACGTCTCATATAGCCTCGCTGATCAACGGAACGTTAGATCCTAACTCAACCAACCAACTAATATATATAGTTCTTGACGGCAGCTGCGGAGTAGTCAGTCCCAGAAAAGAGTTGAGTTGATTTTGAGTTTAACGTCCCGTTCAGCAGCGAGGCTATATGAGACATGGACCTACTGCTTAACATGGAATCCGAACTCTTGAGTAGTATTTTGTAAATATTGTAATGACAGTGCACTCGTATTCAATGAGTCAAAATATTGTTTAGGTGCTATTGAAATGTCCTGTTTTGGTTTGGTGGGAAATCACTCACTCTAACGCAACCAACAAATTGGCCGAGATCATGCTTGAATTTGGTTGAGAAAAATACACTTATTGATTTGAGAATCCGAAACATTAATGCCCTTCAAAGTAGTCGCTGGTAACGCACATACTTCTCTCGGAGCTCCTGCCATTATTGGAAACACTTCTGGAACGAAGTTTTTGGCATAGTGAACAACCGTTCCGTCGCATTCCGCATGATGTTTTCTCTTGACTCAAATCGGTTCGTACCCATAAACCCATATTCCATCACCTGTGATTGCGGTGTTCAAATAGTTGGAGTCAGTGTTTGCATTGTGTATCATGTCCTCTATGATGTCCAGACACCATTGCGTCTGCTTCATTGTAAGCAGCTCCAGTACAGATTCCGAGAATACTCTCCTCAAACCCAAATTCTCGTTCAAAATTGAATGTACCAATCCTATGCTTAGCCCTATATCGTTTACAATTTCTTGGACTGTGATACGACGGTCCTGCAGAACCACAGTCCACACTTGCTTGAAGACTTGTCATTCCGGCTTAAGGGCCTACCTGAACGTGGTTCACTGTCCACTGAAGTGTGGTCATCTTTGAAGTGGTTGTACCACTCCTTTATGCGTGAGGTGCTCACGGCATTATCCCGAAAGCCTATTGAATCTTGAGAATGGTTTCCCGCTTGAGTGTCCCCAAGCTTTTGGCAAAGTTTGATGCAATATCGCAGCTTAAGTTTTTCTGTCAAAACCTGAAATCCAAAGACCGCTCACGACACGTCTTCACTCGTTGGCTGACTGGCAGCGACTGACGTTCTCTGCAAACGGGAAAAAATTCGCGACTTGCCATGAGTGTCCTCTTTACGCGGGAAAAAATAACTTATTTTTTGAACACACCTCGTATACTGTATACATAATATAATTGTATACATAATATACATGCAATATAGAATACATAACTGCAATATATATGTAGAGGGAGTACTCTGGATATTATAGTGACGGTGCTTCGCATGATTCTTAGTTTTCTCTTTTTCCTATGGTATTTTTCGCCATACTTCTTCCCACCCGTGTCAGACGAAGGAATATACAAAAGTTTATAGTCTGCTTATAAGTTCAGTCCCTTGAATTGTATTATGTTGTTGAACTGGTTATTATTATTATTATTATTATTATTATTATTATTATTATTATTATTATTATTATTATTATTATTATTATTATTAAATATTCGGAATAGTGTGTATCTGTGTGTATATATTATACCATCTCATCTTTGCAAATCCTTACATCAAATTTCGAACTGCATCCATTAAATATCTTTGGATAAATGCCTAACGAAAGATCTCTTCACTGAAGTCCAGTTTTACGTGGTCAACCATTGTCGTCTCCACACGAGGACCTATTCCAGGCCACCATCTTGCATCTTACTCCAAATACACCCATGACACCAAAATTACTTCTTATTCCTAAAATGCACAAATCTGACAATTCGTTGATAGTCTATTGTTTCCAGTATCATAGCCACACTGAACATATCGACTACTACTTCCAAACCGAGCCTAAGCTTTCATATCATTCTTGCCATCATCGAACCTCTACCTCTCAGTTAGGGTTATCGGGACATCCACCAATCTTTCAGCAGAACCATCCAGTTCTGAAGAAGCAATATTAATGCCATAAAAGGACAAACTGAGCGCAAGTTACAAAAGAGGACACTCTTTTGTAACTTGCGCTCAGTTTGTCCTTTTATGGCTTCAAAATAATTCTTGTTTGAAACTGAGGATCTTACATGGATCAGTTCTGTGAAGAATATTGTTTGTTAGGCAAATTGCATCATCTGAGAAATTCAAGCAAGCTATATAAGACGAAGAAAAGTATACTCATTTATAAGGCATATGCTTCTCCTACGAACTTCAAACACTGCGAAATAGTAGCCTCTCACTTTTTTTTCTTTTTTAATATTCAACTGCAATGCTGAACGTGAGAGAATATTTTCAAAAATGCAATTTTGGAAGAGCAAAAATGAAATTTGCTTTCATTCATAATTATATACATATTATAATCATAATCATAATTATAATATTATCATAATTATATACATATTTAATATATACATCATAATTATATACATATTTCTCTATATATTACCTACGTTATATAGATTTATAGTGCAATAGTTACCGTAAATAAACTTAAATATTGAAAATTTCTACAAGATTGTCTCGCTAGTACTCTTCAACTGAGGATGCCCCTTCATCTTTACCAGTAAATAATTCAGTCATGGAAAATATCATCCTCTTTACTTTAGTAATGCATAAACCCAATATGAATGTTAGATACTTATAACTGGCAAATGTGTGTTCAGTTTGTAGAAACCGTCCAGAAAACCTTCGGTTTCTATCTACTAAGTACTGGCAACGATTTTCACTCAGGTATTGTAATAATATAAAACACGTTTTTGTCTAACATGCTATTACAAAGTTTCATTGTTTTTGCTGGGTTCCCAGTAATGTTTCACATGATTTTATTGTTAATGAATTGGTTAATAAAAACATGAACTCCTTCGCAGATATCAAAACACTTGTAGAATAATAGATTATTGCCTGAATTCTGGTGTAGCATCTGATTCAACAGTGTGTGTGCATGTATAGACTCAGTTTTATCTTGCTCTCGCCAAGTGAACTTTGTGGTGGACAAACACCGTGTGCGTGGGTTTTCTTGGGGTTCTCCCGTTTCCTCCCACTTTCTTCATTCCACCATTTCATTCAGTACTCATCATCACCGTCTCCTTTAGCCTAACCGGCATAGTAAAACTCAAAGATTTCATTTCGTTTCATTTTTTTCAATTTTATCTTATTTCAAACTACTCTGTTTATAGAAGTTTGCTTCCGATACCTGTGAACAAGTTCAGTGCACCATTGTCATCTCCAAATATGAGCCGAGCTCCTTCGTGGCTAAGCGGTTAGCGTACGCGCCCTAGGCGTGGGAGATCTGGGTTCGATTCTCGGTGGAAGTTCATGTGGTTCGGATTCCACGTTAATCAGTAGGTCCACGTCTCATATAGCCTCGCTGCGATATCACACATTTGTACGAAAACGGCACCCGAATCTTCACATTGTCACAGATAAGGACTTAGCCACACTGCTAGAACACCCTTTGCTTTCACTACCAAATAAACAGGACTAGATAGCCATGTTATTCCATTTACAGATATTCCGGTAATGAATCTTATTCTAGCCTGATGGATTTTTGCGCCTTTGGACTCCTAAAACAACCTCTCATACATCAACCTGGCTGAACTGTTCGTGGTCTCTGGAAAGCTAAGAGAAAAGCGTAGGAGAGAATATCCTGCTTATTCTCCAGCGGAGTACCTTACAATGCAAATCATTATGTGGAGCGATTGGTCACAGTACTGGTGGCCCAATTCAATACCACCTGGAATTTCTTGATGTGAGCACTATCCAGGAGCTCACCCACGGGGGGTGACCACCAGGTCCCGAACCCCTTTCCCCAAAACTTCTTAACCCAGCATACATGTGTACATTTTCTCTATAAAACTATACTTGTTTAACATGGAAGTGATTGATGTAGCATGAAAATGAAAACAGTGGTAATCTTTATTTAATGAAAACAGTCTAGTTCTATCATTTTTTTCCCCCTGAAATATAGGTGAAAGTATTTTACAATTACTTATTGTCTTTTCGGCAGAATAATATGCATTCAAAACTACATAGACGTAGTGGTTTTAGCATTGGATCCTCCCGCGAAAGTTTGGACACCTCTCAACAGAAATTTCTGGGTGCGCGTCTGGTACTGTGTCAAACTTATTTCCATGTATTCGGAACAACCTTCTTACAGTGCACGTACTTGTTTGCTCTTGGTTGTAATTTGTCTTCCTGTTTCGAAATAGAAATGGACCTGACACTTACACTGTACATTCTTCTGTTCTCTAGATCCTGGAGTTGCTTCCAAAGACAAAGAACTTAGCATATTCTGTTTCTGGGAACAAAATATTGGAAATGACAAGAATCCTACACAAGTTTTGTTAGACATTCTGAAGGAGGAAAACTTTATGCTGTCCCTGTATAGCATCAGACCAACGCGAAAGACATGGGAAATGATTGCAAACGAAATGGCCAAAAGAGGTGCTCAAATACCAGGAATTGCAACGAAAGCTGGCTATGAGTGTTCAACAAGGTGGAAAGTGTTGAAATATCAGTGTTTTAAATACAAAATTGATTGTCGCCTTGGTAAGATTGACTCTAATCCTCCGAGGTACTACGACGAAGTAATGGAAGTAAATGCATTGGTTCGTAAGCTGTTATTGAAAGTCAATAAAAAGAAACCGTTTGATACAAAGGTAGAGTTGACTGAAAGCAATGATAGTGAAATAACTTCTGCTAGCAATAGTGATTCAACAACTTCAGTGATTGCGGAAGAGTTGGAAAAGAACCATAGAAACACGCTTTGCAGAGAGCGTAAGTATTATTATGATCAATATTGCTATATACGTACATATATATCCGAACTTTTTGTTCAAATATTTCAATGCAAATTTTTAAATGCAAACATTACTAATTATAAAGGTTAAAATTTATACATTATTGCATGAGTACAAGCCAATACTAACATGACTTTCAAGAACAAGTATGTATAAAAAGCACATGTGAAAAATAGTTCTTGCATGCATACCCAGCTTTAAGGTGTTTCAAGCAGTTTGTTTACCGTACCTGCCGCAAAGAAAGATTGTACAGCCTGGTTTTAAAAAAGTTACCACCCACCTATATCTGTTTTAAATCAATCAAGTCCAGTTGGAATCTTTACTCAAATCCACGTATTATAAATTTCTACGCACACTTGCAACAATATGATCTTGAAAAAGGAAATGAGTATTGAAGACTACTATATAATATCTTTCGGAAACTCCACGACCTTCAGCTTTGAGTTTGTTGTAAGCTGTTGTTATTCCCTATTTTTCTGTCTATACTCAAAACACGCAAGTAATTGTATTCTGCATGTGTGCAACTGCAGTGAATCATAGCTTACAATTCTTTGGGATAATCTTAACGATAACGGAGCAGGACAAAAGATACGTCATAGACTTGATGAGAGAAAGTAACCTTATAGCATTTACCCTCTATTTAACTAGGAATTATCATTCGAAGTGCACTTTTTAAAATTGTAATACAGAAGTTAATTATGAAAATGCCAGTGAAACATTATGTGAATTGATATATATATATATATTAATCTTAATTTTCTCATTAAAATTAAAGTCCAACTATAGTGTGGCCGAATGTCCCAGGGAAGCTAAAAAAAAAAAAAAAAAATTCAGTACTGTTCAGTTTCAAGTGTCCTAGAAACTTGTAACCTGATAGAAAGGTTCTCTCCTTTCTACTTATTCACCACCTATATCGACACATTTGTCCATTCTTCTGCCGATACAAGCACCGACATGAAGGACATACAACATTCTAGAACTTCAATTGGCAACCATTTTCTCTTATATTGCACCTAGTGTTTAACTGTGTAACTACTCAGGGAAACTCCTTTAGCCTAGAGGGCATAAGCGTGGAACGTGAAACTAGAATGTCATTTCTTTTCATTTAGTTTAACTGCCTTAACGGTAATATTTATAATGGAGTACTGCTGTAAAGTTATTTTGGTGCACTTGTACTGTGCAATATGCATATATACCCTTAAGTCTTGAAGCAAAGACATCTCACGAGATGGCCTTAACGCAAGGCCAAATAAATGATTTCTTGATGATGATAAACACAATTGAAGTTCATAATTTTTATTACATGTCTTTGTGTACCGAGATTTGTATTTAATTAGTTAACCAAGAAATGTGTATATTTATATATTTATAATGTTAATAAGTGTACTTACTATACTTACTAAATTAAATTTTTAACATTGAAAAATTCTTTAATAAGTTAATAAGCTCTAAACGAACTTTAATAAATTCAGTTTGGAAAATACCTACAAAAGAATAAAATTTATTTGCAGTAGCAGTGCTTTTATAAAAAGAAGATTTTAGACTAGAAGCTGTAGAGACAAAAGGAACAAAATTTTCAATGTTACAGTAAGGAGTTCTTATAGAAATTAAACCATCAATAAAGAATATTATGAGAAAATGTAAGATCGAAAATATAACGGCTGAAGACAAATGATGCAGTTCTTTGATTGTACTAGACAAACTCATATCTTCTATCGTAAGCAGACTAGAGAGTTCTTCTGAATACACTCAATAGTATTTACAAAATATTTGGCTTCATTGTTCCAAATCATCATACCATATTCCAGATGATAATGCACGTTACATATAAAGAATTTTGCAAGTATTAATATTTGAATAATAATAATAATAATAATAATAATAATAATAATAATAAAGATCATGGTTTTACCTTTTTGTATGCTGCGTTGTCTACATTTGTAATAACAGTATTTGATTTAGCACTTTCTGCACAGTTCAGATCCATTTCCAAAATATTCAACCCTTGCTATGCAAGTGCTTTCCAGGAGCCGCAATGGCTCAGTGGTAGGGCGTTGATCTCTAGTGCATGGGGACCGTGGTTGGATCCCAGTTCGCACCAAGTGAGTTTTGTGGTGGATAGACTCCGTGTGCATTGGTTTTCTCGGGGTTCTCTCGTATTCTTCCATTTTCTTCATTCCACCATTTCATTTATTTCTCATCATTACCGTCTCCTGTAGCCCAGCCGGCACAATTGTGGGACGTGAAACTTAAAGCTTTCATTTCATTTCTTGCAAATGCTTTCCACTGTTTCATCTAAGTATCCTAGATTCCAACATGGCGATCAACAGTCTCATACGATACCAAGCATGAAACAGGTCGTTATCATATTTCACGTAATAAAAACAAGTGCATATTACAGTTTCCTGCAGTCTGTGCAATTGGACAGCATCATATGGTTCCAAATAGTCCTTCAGAAACCAGTTGTGCGTGTATGAGAATAATAACATGAGTCATTCTCCAGTATTCCAGAATGGGTGGAGGGAACGAAGTAATCGATAGCTTGTCTGTATCTAATATAGCAGTCAGGTATTAAAGTGATATGCAAACCATCACACGGGTTTAATCTAAGAACATATAGTATATATAGTTGGGCTTTATCATGTGAACATGCCCGCGAAAAGCAAGCGTTTTAGTGACGAGGCTTCAGAATGTAGCAAATTTTTGTATACGAGGACCAAAATACAAGGTTTGTCCTGAAAGTAGTGGCACTGATTTTTTTCTCGCCAAAACGTGGTGAAAGAGGAGGAGGTTATTGCGCTGATTAGGTGGCGGGTATAAGCGTATCAGTCGTCAGTCGTCTCCAAGCCTTCACGGAGTGTAAGTCGAGTTTAAAGTGAATCTCTTTCAAATTGCCTTGTCACCTCCACAATGAATCGTTTGCTAGAACAGTGTTACGCGGTTAAGTTTGGCGTCAAATTGGGTAAAACTGCGAGTGAGACCCATGACATGACCTGAATGGCACAACCCCGCCTCACCTCGTCTGAAAAAAGCCTGCATGAGCAAGTCGAAAATGAAATTGATGTTGATAATCTTGTTTGACTGCAAAAGAATGATTCACAGACTTTGTACCGCCTGGTCAGACTGTCAATGCTGCATTCTACTTGGAAGTACTTGAAAAATTCAGAAAACGTGTCGCCCGCGTCCGTCAGTCCAGCAATCGCTAGATCATGGAAGCTTCATCACGACAGTGCGCCGAGCAACACCGCCTTAGCTGTCATGGACTTCCTGACCAAACATGGCATCACACAGCTTTTCCAGCTATCCTACAACCCAAATGTCGCTTCTGAAGACTTCTTCCTCTTCCTCTGACTGAAAACGGTCATGAATGGACGGCAGCACGAGGAAGCAGAAGAGCATTCCAGTTTCTGCGTTCCAGAGAGCCTTCAGTTATTAATAGAGTAACTGGAAACACTGTGATGATGCAGAAGAGGCATATTTTGAAAACTATGAAGTCAGTGTGTCAAAATTGTGAATGCATTAAAAATATCAGTCTTACTACTTTCCGAACAAACCCTGTATTAACGAAATTTCTATCTAACCTATATATTGTTACTGTTTATAGGTTCTTCAGAACGCAAAACTACCGAGCATCGTATAAAAAGCCTTTGGGAACGAAAAGTTGGAAATGGCAAGACATATACGCAGATCCTGTTGGGGATTTTGAAGGAGGAAACATTTCAGCGACTTGTACATAGTGGCAAACCGAAACAAGAAGCATGGGAACCGATTCTACATGAAATGGCTAAACGAGGCGCGCCAATACCAGGAGACAAGGAAAAAGGAGTGTCCGATTGTTACTTGAGATGGGCTAGATTAAAATCGGAATGCAAATATTACGATAAACCGAAGAATAAATTTACTGTTTCGAGATATTACGATGAAGTAATGGAAGTAAATGCAGTAACTCGTAAATTGTTGTCTTCTGACAAGGGAAGACGAAAAGAATTTCTACCACATTTGGATTCTACAGCCCAATCGAAGGAAAGCTCAGGTTTAGAAATCGATAATAATACCGCTACGTCTACGACTAATAGTAGTGCAGTCTCCGAAAGAGATTCTACAACCGGTAAGTTGCATTTCAGTTTTTTTTTTTTTTTTTTTTTTTTTTTTTTTTGTTGTTGTTGTTGTTGTAATATACTAACCAGCTTTAACCTTATTATTAACGCATATCAAAACACTTTTATATATATATATATATATATTTGTATAAATAATAAAACAGTAGTCTTTAACCACTGCCTGTGTGCAAGTAAGAAGTATTACATTAAAGGTGTGGATACAATTCTTCTTTTCTACGGTAGAATAATTTTACACATAGAGCTTAAACTGACTTCATTATAATACGTTTTAATTAATTTCATATGATTTCGATTTCTGTTCAATATTATATTAGAATAATAATAATTATAACATACGAGGGTCATTTCAAAAGTTCAGCAAACCGAAATATATTATGGAAGTAAATAATTTATTGTACAAAATAACTTAACAGACCTTCAGTATAATCTCCATTCTTGCATACGGAGTACAGCTTCCCAACGTTTTGGGGGCCGCGGTGGCTCAGTGGTACAGCGTTCACCTCTGGTGCTTGGGGTCCCGGGTTCGATCCCAGCCCCCGCCAACTGAACCTTGTGGTGGACAAACACCGTGTGCGTGGGTTTTCTCGGGGTTCTCCCGTTTCCTCTCACTTTCTTCATTCCACTATTTCATTCATTACTCATCATCTCCGTCTCCTTTAGCCTAACCGGCATAAGCGTGGGATGTAACACTCAAATATTTCATTTCATTTCATTTTTCCCCAACGTTTTGGTAAATTCTGTATTCCGAATAGGGCACCTTCTGTTGATCATTGGGGTCACCTCACTGGAAGCTTCGTCAACTGTATCAAAACGTTTTCCACGGAGTCCTTCAATTTGGGAAACAAATCGAAGTCTGGTGGGCTCAATGCTTTGCAACAATTCTTCGTAAGCAAGTCTTCTGCGATTCTGTTACGACATGCCTTCTGGTCTTCACTCACATCATGCGGAACCCATTTGGCAGCGAGTTTTCTCATCTGTAACTTTCCAGTAATGATTCTATACTCATACGCAATTTCCGCACATGCTTTTCGTCTATCCTCTCTCAAAATGTCATTCACAATAATCTCAGAAATGTAGTCTTTTGTAGTTGATGGTTTTCCTCTTCTTGGTTTGTCCGTAGTGCTCAGGCGACCTTCACGGAAACGAGCTGACCACCGTTTTACAGTTCCTACGATCCACTGCACTATTTTCACAAATCTCTCGCAAAGCATTATAAGTTCAGTTTTCCACGTAGAATTTCGATTTTGATATAGGAACACTGGTAATCCGACCTGAGTCGTGTTCACCTTCTATTTTAACACTGAATTTCTCCCAACACAGCTACACGAACCAGCAAACACAAACGCAACCGTCAAACCCAAACTCTGACTCACAACTGACATAAAATTGAACTTGATCACACCACTCAAACGAGTTTGCATCCATAACTCAAACGATCGCGCTTGCGCTGTGCAAGACATTTGAAATTACCCTCGTATAATACATTTATGATTGGAATAACATTTAGGTGGTCGTAGTTGAGTTATGGATAATTAATATGGGGTCGCGAGTAGGAAAAAAGTGCAGAACACTAGTTTAGAGTATGACCTAATTCTACGGTTATGGGATTTGTTAAGTACCAAAGTATTGAATTTTATTGTTAAACGTTCTCATAACTTTCCCTGCCCGCAGAAGGGCAACTAAATTTTATTTCGCTTTCGGAGGTTCTTAAACGGTACGAAAAGAGGACCTCTGGTGTCCTTAATTCGAAATAGAATTTACTTACTCAAATGCATATATAGCATCTTATCACTAGTTTTACTCATATCTATTGCTAAACATAGAATGCCACACCAACAGACCAAAACTATATTCACGAAGAAATTAAATGTCGACTAAAAGCAATCTCGTGTCGCAAATTCTGTCGGAAGAATCTGAAACTTAAAATATATAAAACGATAATCATGCATGTTATTCTGTATGGTTGCGAAACATGGTCGCTTACTCTGACGGAAGAACGTAGACTGAAAGTATTTGAGAATAAGATCCTGAGACGAATATTCGGACCCAAGAAGAATGGGAATGGGGAATGGCGGAAACTTCATAACGAAGAATCACATAATTTATACGGTTTACCAAACATTGTTATGGTCAACAAATATGGGAGGCTTAGGTGGGCAGGTCATGTAGACAGGATGGAAGAAAGTAGGAACGCTTTCAAAGTCGAAAGTAAATAAGGCCAAACGGGAAACAACCATTAGGAAGATCTAGGCGCATATGGAAGTCTAATATTATGATGGATCCGCAGAAATAGGAATACAAAGTAGAAAGTGGATCCAATTAGCTAAGGATAGAATCTAGTAGAGAGCTTTTGTGAACACGGCATTGAATATCTGGGTTTCATAGGCCATAGAGTTAGTTAGTTAGAATGCCACATGAAAACTCATAAGATTTACGCACGAGCCACGAGCGGCATATTAAGAAAATCGAGATCGAAGTGTCGTATGCGGGGAAATAGTGTCCACAAGAGAAAGATTTGAGGGAATCTATTTTAAAAACAGTGTTGCTACTAGCGCGTAACTTAGATTTCTCACTAGGACGCTACCAGCGATAGAAGGAGACGAGGTTACTTTTTCTTGGCTGCAGCGTAATCCATGCATTTGATTGTGTACAACCCATTCTATTCCTGGTGGATCAGTTTAAGCGGATGTGTCCATATTGTTGAGGCTTATACTGAATACCAACGAATAAGGAGGATGGATGCAAAATTTTCTTGATTCCAGAGGGAAAGGGCGATAAAGTTTGATGGGCACTGAGTCTTAATACAGGACTGCAAACACTGTAATGTGAGTACTGTATTGATACATCCCAGAATACCTAAGTCCTCAATTTGTAAATGCGTACGCTAAGGGAAGTAAAACAGATAAACAGATTCCAATGTTTTGCCTAGAATAGAGTACCACACGAAATCCTATAGTCAAGTAGCTCAAAGTTTATATATATATGTGTGTGTAAGTGTGTGTGTGTGTGTGTGTGTGTGTAATGTTATATATATAATATTTCGCTCAACCGGCGCTACATCTAAGGTTTGACACCACAGTTTGGTAAAATGTGTTAACACCGTAGGTAGTATGTCGCGTCAAATTTTGGTATCACTAATTTTTTGGATGCCATTTTGTGTTTTCATTATGTGACTTCGGTCAGATTCGGGAGTCGTTTGGTTAAAATGCGCATAACTCCAGTTAGAATGGAGCGAGTTAAATAATGTTGACACCAATGAGAGGTAATGAAATGCTCTACAGAAGCATTGGTACGCAATCACTGCTGCATTCCGTGTTAATGGATGCATGCGAGTCGATGTGTTTTTTGATCAATATAATGAACTGTTAATGAAGGCTGGAGAACGTGACCGAAGAAGTGTTTCTACAGGACTAGAAGTCAGGATTACATGATAAACCAATCTAGCCCAAAAGAATGGTCGAAATATATTGAAACTCCTAAAAATAAGGTGAATATGTGTGAATTTCTGATTAACACTTGGTGCGAAATGGCACAAGAGAACTTCAGACAGGACAGCAATAGTTCTTGGGGTCGATTCAGAAATGGGACAGTTAACTAGAGGACATTGTAAGGAATTGTCGGTTCTAATAATGGATCATGAAGAAGCATATTGTAGAACTCTGTCCCATATAGGTTGTAGGTAGAGCGTCCGGAATCGACTACCGGCTTTTATTATAAAATTTCCACTATAAACAGTTTTTTACAAAAATACTATACAGATAATTTCTCTAAGTTTGCAAGGTGAGATGTAGGTAGTCTTTGACCGTAAGGTCGCAGACAGAACCCCGTAGCAGGCAAAGTAGAGCGGCGTTAGGGGTCCAATGCTCCGTGGCAAGCAAAGGGTTGGTTAGGAACCACAGAGTTCCGTAGCAGGCTTAGCGGCTGAGGTTAGGATCCCGAACAGCCCTGTAGCAGGTTAAGCCGGGAGAAAGAATAGACCAAGAGTCCCGTAGAAGACTAGAGGCCTGGGGTTAGGTTACTCCTAATATTCCGTTGCAAACAGTAGGAGGGACACCAGAAAACTGGTACGAGTCTGCTGTCGTCCATCAAATTTATAGGGGTCTTCGGACGGCGGCGGCGCTGCTGCTCCTCTGTTGTCGTCTGCTTCGTGGGAGGAGGCAGAAGTCCGTCGTCTGTAGGTGATAGTGGGTCCATCTGGTGTGTAGAATCCTCTTGCAAAACCATGTGGTGGTGGTTGTAAACATAAGCGTAAAGTTGTTTGTATACAACACGACGTGAGACATTACAATATACACGCTTGCTTCTACGTCATGCTGCACAGGCTCCTAAGGACCACAAAAAAATCGTGATTCAATCCTCTGACAAATGTAGCTGTACTATGCACTGCACACTTCAGCGAAATTGGCTCTGAAGAATTGTGGTTTCGTACAGGAGTAAAAAATAAATTGCGGTACATTCCGATACACAAGCTGGCTGTTGATTTGGGTCTTAGACTACGCGATACACTATTACCCTTCCATGCTCTGACTGGATGTAACTCCACGAACTCGTTCACAGCAATTGGAAAGAAAAGAACCTTCAAAATGCTGTGTGAAAATGAGCCATATCAGAAAGGTATTTACAAGTTTGGTATGAATGTAACACTTACTGAAGATATTATTTCAGCATGTGAATCATGTAGGTTGTAAATACAAGGTGAGAAGGCTCGCATCAAAACTGATGCTGTACGATACATATTATTTTACCAAAAAGGACGGAAAAACGAGCTACTGCCTTCAACAACAGACGATTTGCTGCAACACCTGAAGTGTACAAATTATCAATCCTTCATTTGGAAGAAAGCACTAGTTTCAAGCCAAGATCTCCCATCACCTGAAGAACATGGCTGGCGCAACTACCATAGTGTTCTAAACCTGCGTCGATGAAAAAAGAGCATCAAGTGAACTAACTGAACTTCTAGTGTGTCCATGTTTCAAATCACATTCTGCAAGGATAGACTGTCCACGCATGGTGCAAAATCTTTCGTGTACGGAAACGGAAGCATGTTCTTGTATGGCATGTGAGGAATGCCAAAACCCACATACACACCTATATGGACGTTAAATGACTCAGGTAGTGATAAGAATGACATTTAAGAAGTTATCAGTAATACAGTAGACGTATGTCTAGTGCAAATGGTGAAATTTAACATGTAAAGCTGAAAGTAAAGGTGAATAAAATCATAATATAATAAAATATTTTATATAGAGCATTTCATTACCTCTGATTTGGTGTCAACATTATTTAAATCGCTCCATTCTAACCGGAGTTATGCACATTTCAATCCAGCGACTCCCGAACATGACCGAAGTCACGTAATCACAACGAAAATGGCATCCATAAAATTAGTGATACCACGATTTGACATGATAAACTACCTAGGATGTTCATTTATACCACATTCTACCAAACTATGCTGTCAAACCTTAGATGTAACGTCAAATTGTTATATCATTAACTTTATGGGCGCGATTTTGGATCGTGACCACGTGACTTCGATCACGTTTGGGACTTGTTGCCTTCAAATATAATAGAGCATTTCATTGTCTTTCATTTTGTGTCAAAATTATTTAAACCGCTCCACTCTAACCGAAGTTACGCACATTTTAATCCTACGACTCCAAAACGTGACAGAAGTCATCTGATCAAAACAAAATTTCGTCCATAAAGTTTGGACACCACAATTTGACGTGACATACTACCTAGGGTGTATAACTAGGTATATAAACTCCTTATTAAAAATAAGCGGACTTATGTTCCAGCGTTTTGGAATATTTCCGTTTGGACTTCTTCATGTGAATCTACCCGCGAAAAGCTAGCGTTCCAGTCATAAAGCTACGGGATGTAACAAAACCTTCACATATTAATATGAAAATATTACCGGAAATTTAACCTTCATTTTTTTCAGCTTCTTCAGAGCGCAAAATTACAAAGCGTCGTGTAAAATACCTTTGGGAACGGAAAGTTGGAAATGGTAAGACTTATACGCAGATTCTGTTGGAGATTTTGAAGGAGGAAAAATTTCAGCTACTTGTACATAGTGACAAACCGAAACAAGAAGCATGGGAACCGATTCTACATGAAATGGCTAAACGAGGCGCGCCAATACCAGGAGACAAGGAAAAAGGAGTGTCCAATTGTTACTTGAGATGGGCTAGATTAAAATCGGATTGTAAACATTACAACAAACCCAAGAATAAATTAACGGTTTCGAAATATTATGGAGAAGTAATGGAAGTAAACGCAGTAACTCGTAAATTATTGTCTTCTGACAATGGAAGAGGAGAAGAATGTCTACTAGATTTGAATTGTATAGCCCAGTCGAAGAAAAGTTCAGACTTAGAAATCGATAATACTACTGTTACGTCTACGACTAATAGTAGTGCACTGCCTTCTGCAGTTTCCAAAGGAGATTCTACAACCGGTAAGTTGCATTTCAGTTTCTTTGATTGTAATATACTAACCAGTTTTAACCTTATTCTTAACGCATATTAACACACACTATGTATTTTATGTATAAATAATAAAACAGTAGTCTTTAACCACCGCCTGTATGCAAGTAAGAAGGCTCGAGTATTACATTAACGGTGTGGATACAATTCTTTTCTTCTACAGTAGAATAATTTCATACTTAGAGCTTAAACTGACTTCATTATAATACATTTCAAGTAATTTCATATGCTTTCGATTTCTGTTTAATATTATACTAGAATAATAATAATTATTGTAATATACGTTGGTCATTTCAAAAGTTCTGCACACGAAAATATATTATGGAGGTAAATAAATTATTGTACAAATTACCTTTACAGACCTTCAGTATAATCTCCATTCTTGCATACGGAGTACAGCTTCCCAGCGTTTTAGTAAATTCTGTATTCCGAATAGGGCAGCTTCATTATTGACCTGTTGATCACTCGGGTCACCTCACTGGAAGCTTCGTCAACTCTATCAAAACTTTTTCCACGGAGTGGTTCCTCCAATTTGGGAAACAAATCAAAGTTGGTGGGCTCAATCCTTTGCATCAATTCTTCGTAGAAACTGATCTCCTTCTGTTCGGTAACGTTGAAGCAAGTCTGCGATTCTTTTACGATATGCCTTCTGCTCTTCACTCACATCATGCGGAACCCATCTCGCAGCGGGTTTTCTCATCTGTAACTTTTCAGTAATGATTCTATACTCATATGCAATTTCCTCACATGCGTTTCGTCTATCCTCTCTCAAAATGTCATTCACAATAATCTCAGAGGTGTAATCGTTTGTAGTTGATGGTCTTCCACTTCTTAGGAGACTGCAGTGCTTACACGACCTTCACGGAAACGAGCTTATCACCGTTTTACAGTTCTACGATCCACTGCACTATTTTCACAAATCTCTCGCAAAGCATTATAAGTTCAGTTTTCCATGCAAAATTTTCTTGATTCCAGAGGGAAAGGGCGCAAAAGTTTAATGGGCATTGGGTCTTAATACAGGACTGCAAACACGCATGTGAGTACTATATTGATACATCCCAGAATACCTAAGTCCTCAAGTTGTAAATGCATACGCTAAGGGAGGTAAAACAGATTCCAATGTTTTGCCCAGAATAGAGTAACACACGAAACCCTAACTTAGTCATATAATTAGGCATGAAAGCTCCTCATTAAAAATAAGTGGACTTGTGTCCCAGTGTTTTGGAAAATTTCCGTTTAAACTTCTTCATGTGAATATACCCGCGAAATGCTAGCGTCTTAGAGTTGAGGCTCTGGGATGTAGCAAAATCTTCACATATGAGTATGAAAATATTAGCGGAAATTTAACCTTCATTTTTTTTTTTCAGCTTCTTCAGAACGCAAAATTACAAAGCGTCGTGTAAAACGCCTTTTTGAACGGAAAGTTGGAAATGGTAAGACTTATACACAGGTTCTGTTGAAGATTTTGAAGGAGGAAAAATTTCAGCGACTTGTACATAGTTACAAACCGAAACAAGAAGCATGGGAACCGATTCTACATGAAATGGCTAAACGAGGCGCGCCAATACCAGGAGACAAGGAACAAGGAGTGTCTAGATGTTACAACAGATGGAATGCATTAAAATGGGCATGTGATTATTACACCAAAGCCTTTGGTTTAGACAAAAATAAAGTTAATGCCCCGAAATACTACGATGAAGTAATGGAAGTGAATGCAGTGACTCGTAAACTGTCTTTGCAAGTCAAGAAAAGAGGAAGAATACCTCTATCACATTTAGATGGTACAATTCACGTGAAGGAGAGCCCAGGTTTAGAAGGCGATAATAATGCAAATGATAGTCCAGGAACTTCTGCTGTCTCTGAAGAGAACTCTACAAAGCGTAAGTTGCAATGCAAGTTTACTTTGATTGTAATATAATTATTACTTTTAACCGTATTGCAAGTTTATTTTTGTGTATTTACACAACTTTATATATAAATAATAGAATAGTTAGTATTCTTTAACCGCTATCTGTATGCAATTAAGCAGGTATGAGTTTCACGTTAAAGTTATGAATACACTTGTTTACTTGAACAGAGTGGCCCCGCGTACCGTAGTCGCTAACGCTCTCGCCTTCGGTGCGAGCGGTCCCGGGTTTGATTTCCTGGCCACGCGTATCATAGTCCCTAATGCTGTCGCCTTTGGTGCGAGCTATCCCGGGTTTGATTTCCTGCAGGGACACTCGGTCGGAACGATGTAACAGGTTATGAAGCCAGCCATTCTGAGTGAATTTTTTCCAAGGTTTTTCTCCTTCATACCAGGCAAATACTGAGATGGTACGTAATAGCACATCTCCAGGTACTTAAAGTACAGGTCCCAGGCCACTTCCTTCCTTCTCCCTTTCCCAGACACTGTGCTCGCTGTGGACCGTCATTCCTCATATGTAACGGGACTAAAGCATAGATGCCCACAATCATGTATACATAAATAAAAATGTATGTGAATAGTAATAGAAAAGAAGGTGTATCTTGCACTATATGTGTATACAGTGTATCCATAAAAATAATATATTTTATAGTGGTATTACGTCGCTTCGGATAATCGTCTTTAAATAAAATTGAACACATTTGAAAGAAAAATTCAAATATTTTCGTGCATGTCAACAATGGACAACAATGTCAATAATGAATGGAATCAAACACAGAAAAAAGTAAATTCATTCATGTTTACTTTATGCTCACCAATCGGTGAGCACACTTGTATTTACATGCTCAATAACTGGTTATTTCCACAATTGGTAGGTAGGGTATTCCAACACCTACTCACTGGCATTTTCATGTTGGGGAACATCTGCATGAGCGCCTTCCAGGAAGATGGATTGAACGTGCCGGAAATGATGATAATGTCTTCTACAGTTGGCCGCCGCAGTCACCTCACATGACAGTCTGTGACTTCTTTTTATGGGGTTACGTAAAGGATTGCGTCTATGACCCCCATTGCCTCCAAACCTGCAAGAAATTCGTATCAGTGCTGCCATCCAGTCCATTTCATCAGATATGTTGAAGCGTATGTGTCGTGAATGGGAATATCATCTTGATGTGTGCATCACCACTCGTGGGGACCCCATTCAATGTTCATTTAAATACAATTATTCAAAGCGACGTAATATCATTTTAAAGTATGACAGTATTTTTATGGACATGCTGTATATTGCAAGGTTTCACATGTACTGCCAACACTACGTGCTGGGTATAAACACACTTCAGACGACAGCCACGAAAAAAACGTCGTTAGCGATCGACAAGTGACGTGGATTCAAGCAGTCAGCAACATTTGTGGATAAACGGAGCTGAAGCATCGCAAAAGGCATCAGTCTATACTGATTGATCATCCACCACTTTCTAGGTTGCCTGTTTTGAGATCTCCATATTCTCCACTCTCTAGAACGCCTGGTCTCTGCAAGCACTTCACCACTCCCTAGGACGCCTGGTCTCTGCAAGCACTTCACCACTCCCTAGGACGCCTGGTCTCTGCAAGCACTTCACCACTCCCTAGGACGCCTGGTCTCTGCAAGTACTTCACCACTCCCTAGGACGCCTGGTCTCTGCAAGCACTTCACCACTCCCTTGGATGCCTGGTCTCCGGTTTTATATCCCTTTCTAAAACTCTTGGTTTCTGAGAGGTACCTAACTACACCTTGCCCGCAACAGCCTTGATTCCTGTCACACTAAGACGCTTGGTCATTGGGTTCCTACAATTCACCAGCAAAGCACCAAGATATCTAGAGGAAGTTATATACCGTACTTGCGCGAATATAGACCTCACTTTTTTCCTAAATTTTAGCTTGAAAAATCATGGTGCGAACTATAATCGAGATTTTCTCCCTCAGATCATAAATCGTCAATTTCAAAATGACACGTATATATATATATATATATATATATATATATATATATATATATATATATATATATATATATCTTGTGGGTTGAAATGAATACCATTACAAGTTACTTTTGTAAAGCATTAAAAGACTTAATAAAAAAAATAACAGAAAAACATATCTTGTTCCCAAAATTGCTACTTCATCGGTTACCGACAACACCTTACACTGGCACAGATGACACTTGTACACTTAATACTTTTGTTAACAGGAATACGTATCTTTCTTACACACTATATAATATATACTGAATATTTATATACAGTAACTGTTCTTGGAAAAAAAAAAAACAAGTTTGTTTCGCAAAACTGTCAGATTGTTGTACTCACCCAAATCAAGCATAATCACTTCCCACCATCTCAGATGACCAGCGTCTGATTCTTTACCCTCGGGCTAGGGGTGCGGTGGTTCAGTGGTAGAGCATTCACCTCCGGTGTTTGGGGTCTGGTTCGATCCCAGCTCGCGCCGTGTAAACTTTGTAATGGACAAACACCGTGCTTGTGGGTTTTCTCGGGGTTCTTCCGTTTCCTCCCACTTTGTTTATTCCACTATTTCACACATTTCTTATTATCACCGTCTCCTTTACCCTAACCGGCATAACCGTGGGACGTAAAACTTAAAGATTTCATTTCATTTTTCTTTACCCTCGCTAAACGATCCAGAATGTTACTCAGTCACTATCACAAAGGTCATCTTCATGAATCACCCTTTGTTTTGCGGGAGTTAAAGAAGGGGGAAAAGAGAAATGCATCTCAAAGTACTTTCTAATTCAACTTTCTCGTAAATTTAGTACTGCGGCCTATATTCGAGATACACTTTTTCTACAATCTCGTGTCAAAAGTTCAGGTGCGGTCTATATTCGTGCAAATGCGGTATTTTTATGTGTAATATTTATTACTATTGCATACAAGAAGAAACTTACAATAAAAGGTAATGGGAAAGTCCAAATTCCCGTGTACCATCTTTTAGCTCTACGGTAAAAAATAGAAATTTACAATATATATATGAAATTATTGGGTTTTTCTGTTAGTACGTTGCAATTTATTTCATTGACCCATTAAATCATAAATTATAATTCATTTGATAAATTATTGAGATAAATCCACTATTCGATTTAACACGTATGATCTGATCTGAAGACTGAGCTCTCCAATCAAGCTGTAATTAACATAATGGTTTAGGGATCATAATCAGAATTCTAAACTACCACCAGATCAGTAACTGAAGTCTCATTATATTTCGGATCGTGCAGACACGAAAGTTCCAGTTTTAGGTTTCCTCTTCTACGTTCTGAAGGGTCTACTAATAATTGCAAATAACGTGTGTTATTCACTTTGATCCTAGAAAATCCTAGAAAATCCTAGAAAATCTCTTATGATTTTCCTAGAGCCAAAATCTCAACATATATGGCATCAGATCGGGAGTAATTTCCTATGTTCTTAACGGTCCTATGAGATTTGATTTGTTTTTAGAGTACGCTCTATTTCGGAAAGAAAACTCTTAAGATTTCGATTTAAGCGACATCAGGTGAGAGAAAGTGAAAACAAACAACTGATGAGGTATGTTTTCGTAATTTATCGTTTTTTTTTTATTTATTTTTTTTTTTTTTTTTAAGGTGTATAATTTAACAATATAGCCTCTGCTACCAATATTTGTAGGATGTGCTGTGTAGGTACATGTATGGTACAAAGGGTAGGATTTCCTACGAGATATGTCGTAACATTTTTCCGATGATAAATCCTAAGATATTTCCTAGGATTTATCTCATACTGTATAGCAGGGCTATTTTAATTACTGAACAGAATATCATATTCGAAATATGTGGGTGAAAAGTATATAGTTTAAAAAATAGTAAAAAATAATTAATAACAATTTCGTTATCAGTAATAGAAATATCACAGAATATTATACGACAAAAGAGGGTAGCTAAATAGTTGCTCGTGGTTTAGGTCTTCCTGACTCCTGTCATCATCTGAGTAGTGTTGTAAATAGAAAAAAACGTTCGTATTTTTTCAAAAATGTACGTTTTTTTTAGAAAAAAACCATTGACTCTCGTTTTTTTTTCTAAATTTCGTTTTTTTTTCAAACAGTCATTTGTAATGCATCTTACGTCTATTTAAGTATGAAATATTTTTATGTAGGCGTAATTACCGTAAAATGCTAGATAAATTAAATGCTAGATATTGATACGCTACAAATATTTTACAATTTATATGAATAGCATACCTACTAACAATTCGGGTTTCAGCAATTTTCATCAATATCAACTTAGAAATAAAAGTAGAAATGAAATTTTGTTTTTTCGTGAAAGCAGGTCTTTAATAAGTATAAAAATAATGTCACGAACAGTATAAAATTCAAATAACTTGTCTAAAGGTAAAAACTAATACTAATTTGCCTACTAGTATTTTTCTAATAAAATAAATAAATAATTTGTCGACTACATATATATATGATATGCAGAGCCGGCTCTGGGTGATGCTTTCTTTTTTCTATTACAATGTTGACCAAGGGACGATTTCTTATACTATTTTTGCTTGTGAATTACTCTTTTTGCCGTCGGATGGTGAATTTGAGTATTCCAGCCATCCCCCTTAGAGATGTAACTAAGCTGTGCAAAGCAAAAAGTATGTCTTGGTCACGTGACGACGAGTCACATTTCTTACCAATTATACTTGTTTACAGTCCACATGTAGCAACAATTTCATACAAAAACAACGCTGCACAACAACAATATTGCCACTTGACACTATTGAAACAATGACAAAGCATAGAACAATCACAAAATGCTAATTACCTGGGCCTACACATCACAAATGCAATGCAGAATTCTCACCCCAATAATTTACGAGACGCTCTCAGGTGCCATCTGGAGAGAATATTACTGATACATAAATAATTAGTAAGCGCCATTGTACATCATACGTGTCACAGATAATACAAATGAATTATCACTCTCATAATTTCCTTCTATTCCACTTCCAGCCGGCTGCAGCTATGGTTTTCTGTGTAAGTTACCTTGACAATTGAAGTGTCGCTATTTTTTCTTTACAGAGTGTATTTAAATTAAATATTTCTTGTTGGAAACAGACTTCATGATGATGGTAGTTACATTTACTAAGCTGACCTAATATTTGAATACTACATTCATAAATTATGTTTAGATCGCATTAGTTTAAGGTCACATGGACAATGGTAAAGCAAATGGTCAAATAAATCCCAGCACAAATTGCTTGATTGTTGTCAAATGCAAGAACTCAATTCTCGAATAGTAGCGAATATCTGTACCATTTACTTAGTTATCACAGTTTTGATATGACAACTAGTCTTGTTTTTGTCAGAAACAAGTTCCTTATCATTGAAGATAGAAACAACTTTTTTAAATAATGTTAACAGATGTAGAAGAAAAATCAAAGAATAAAGATAAAAGAAGTAGTTGCATTGGAATTGCAAACCGATACATTGAGATTGAAGCTCGATATTGAATTTTATAAAAATGATTACCATCTTTCTTCTGTAGGTGTGTTCGCTTTATCTTTCACTAACATAATAGATTAATATTTAAAGAAAAAAAAAACAGACACAACGGTATTGCATTTTTAGTATTTAAGCCTTTCTGAGTGCGACTACACTTACTCTCCCCTTCGTTGTTCATGCTGGAGTAGCATACTTAAAATCATGACTTTTAAGATTTGTTCTTTCTGGAGAAAGGGGGAGGCGGCAAATTATGCCATTGCACGGGGCGACAAATTGCCTAGGGCTGGCCCTGATGATATGTATATACAAGACATGAATATAGGATGACTCAATTCGAAGTAATGCAGGGTGTTTCAAAATGAATATTAGAGCTTTGAAACTTTGTAGTATCTATTACAATTAACTTACAATTATAAATATTATCAAATAAAAGAGCAACTCAAACAGTTTTGTACGCACGCATGCACATGCATTGTTTCCTCTGTCTACTATTAGAAAGAGCTAGTAGCAAAGATGGAGACTAGAGAGCAGAAAGCTGTTTGTGTTTCAATAAAGACTGAATGTATAGTTACAATGCAACCGTCTGTGCGAAGAATATTTTCTAGATCATATCGTCTTCAGAGATAAATCGATATTTTACCTAAGAGCTAATGTGAATACTCATAATGTTCACATTTGACGGTCAGCAAATCCTCAGGAAATGGTACAGTTGCAACGAGACTCCACTAAATTGAATGTGTTTTGTGCTATATGGCGAAAAGTTTATGGGCCTTTCTCGCCTATCGACTAGATGTGTCCCGTGTGACAAATGAAACTCAAAACGAACACTTGTAGCAAAGACTGTTTGAGGTGTTCTTTTACTTGATGTATTGTTTATAATTGTACGTAACATGTAATAAGTACTACGAAGACTTAAAACCCCGATATTCATTTTGAAACACCCTGCATTTCTCAATAACAATATTGGAACTAATATGTAAAAAGGAAAGAAAATTTCCCTTATAAAGTGATTGTTTACAACAACGATATTATTATTAGTCGAGATTCTAACTACTACAACAACACGAGTTAGTAGTCAAAAAATGTAATCAAATGTACAATAAACCTTTCGGACCCAGGTGGCCAAAGTGGCACATACGAGTGTGTCACTTTTTTAATCCGCTCCTGAGTAGACACTAATTAAGATATCGAGATATTGTTTTTGCCAAATGTGGTTGGACCATAGTTTATCATATTAATTTATTTTTCTCCTTGGGGTCGAATTTCCTTCTCAAATTTCAGCGCAGTCAAAAATTTTAGAATTTTAGAATTTCCTTTACTTCTTTTTTTTTTCCCTGTAGCTTCCTTCATTGTAGAGAGATTCCTTAAAACCTCGGATAGATGCCTAATTGTTCACATCAATTGGACGGGCCTGCACGCAGTCTTGCCAATTAGGCAAATTAAAATTTCCCTAAATTTGGACAAAAAATTCGAAATTTTGGTTTATAAATCCGTATCTATACGTCCGAGTGCAAGTCAGTTTACGCAAGTCAATCATTTCTCCTTACTGAACAACCGCGGGTACAGATCGTTACAATGGGGTAATTAGGGAGCGCACGGAAAATTCGTATTTAGGTTCTAACCCTTGATTCTTCTAGTTTTCCCTACTTTTCTGTTTACCGCAATATATTTTTTTGATAATTAGAAGCTTTGTTCCTTAAATATCGGCATGATACTTGTAGGATATATTAGTGGTGTACCAATGTTTAATTTAAGATAGTTTGCGTCTGTCTGGCAGCAGTGTTGCCAGCTACAAAAAAATAATTCCAGATTTTAGGGGGAAATTTTGGGAAAATTATTTATTTTGTCTCTATTATTTCCCACTTGTTCGCTACATCGGAACAAACGTATCAGTATCTGAAAGTCTCGTCTTTGCCCTAAACAACTCACTATAGAAAGTTTTAATAGGATAATTAGGGGAAGTACAGTTGAGGTTTACAGTAGACCTTGCTCTCTAAGTGGAATCTTTAAGAACTTTTTTTTTTTTTAGGTAGAATAATATATTTTTTCTTGACATGCTTACTTTATTAGATATCGTCACAATACTTGTAGGATATATTAGAGGGATACCAAAGCTTATTTTAAGATAGTTTGTGTATGTCTGATAGCAGTGTTGCCAGCTACAGAAAATTTTAATTCCAGACTTTAAGTGGAAATTTTGAAAAATTCCCTTTTTGTATCTATTATTTCCCTCTTGTTGGCTACATTCGAACAAAAGTACCAGTGTCTAAAAGCCTCGTCCTTATCCTACACAGCGCACCATAAAACTTTCACTCGAGTAATTAGAGAAAGTACAGTTGAGGTTTACAATAAACCATGTTCTGAAAATGGTAAGATAATGGTGAATTTCTGAGGTAGAATGAGGTATTTTTTTTTAAAAATTTCATGCTTACTTTGTTAGATATCGCCATGATACTTGTAGGATATATTCTTGGAGTACTAAGGCTTATTTTCAGATAGTGTTCGTCTGTCTGATGGCAGTGTTTCCAGTCAAAACAATTAATTCCCGATTTTAGGTGAAAATTTCGGAAAATTTCCCTTTTCCCCTCTATTATTACCCTCTTGCTGGCTACATTGAAATAAACGTACCACTACCTGAAAGCTTCTTCTTTGGTCTACAGAACGCAGCATAAAAAGTTCTAATAGGATAATTAGAGAAGCTGTAGCCCCGGCATATTTGTTGATTTTTACTTCTGAGGCGTAAAAAGTGTCAAAATTTCATGTGTACGATGAAAGAGAATTTTTTGTTCCCTCTTTGAATGGAAGCCAGAGACTTCAGGATTTCACCGTACCTTATCAACACACCAAAGAATTTTATTTTTTTAGGTGACTTGAACCTATATGGCAGCAGTGGTGCTAGATACAAAGAATTTTGAAATTCGGTTAGGGAATGTTTTGTAAATTTTCACCCCTACATTTCGCTCAATAATTTCTCACCCGTTGGCAACATTCCAATGTAACTTACACCAAAAGATAGCCACATCCATTTTCTAAAAAGCAAGGCCTTAACCATATCGATCGAATAAACGGTTTTTGAGCAATAAGTCACTAACTTAAAATGTAGGAAAACGCCAAAAATGACTTGGGTCCGAAAGGAATAATCACACAATTTTGCTAGTATATAGGTACAATCCGCGGCAAAAAACCTGCAACATGAGCATATAAGTTTATTGTGAAATGACGAAGTCTTTTGTTCCAAAATAAGTGTGCACCGGAGGAGGCCGAGGTTTATCCTGGCATGATTCGTTCCTCTTAGACGTTATGTTAATTCCCTGTGCTGTTAGGCGTAGATTCACGATAAACTTACAACCTCATGTTGCAGGTTTTTTGCCGCGTATTGTACAAAGAAACAAACAATTTGTAAGTTACTTGGGCTTCGACTCAAGTTCTGTTGATTATTTCAATAATCTGCAACATAAATCAATAAAAAATAGCTACCAGGAAAAAAGCAGACATTTGGAAAAAAACATGAAAAAGAACGATGTTTTTTATTGAAAAGAAAAACTTAACAAAAAAACCGTTTTTTTACACCACTACATCTGAGGCGTTGTGCACCTCAACAAGACACAAGTTTGCTCATTCAGCACAACTACTGTAGCCGTGAGACCACGGAAAGTAACAGAAATTTCACATACAATATCAAAATATAGAGTTAAACTGATACGATATGTCCTTATCTTTTGTAGGTCCTTCACTAGAGCACATAACCACCAAGAGTTATAAAGACAGCTATTGGGAACGGAAAGTTGCAACTGGCCAGACTTACACACAAGTTCTATTACAAATTTTGAAAGAAGAAAGATTTCAACGTTTACGTAGTGGCAAAACGAGACCTGAAGCATGGGAATTGATTTTAGATGAAATGGCTAAAAGAGGTGCTTTAATACCAGGAAACAGGATGCAAGCTAGGTATAAATGTTATTTCAAGTGGGCTCAACTAAAGAATATATGTTTGAAATACAACAAAGTGGGAAACATTAAAACTAGTATGCTGAAGTATTATGATGAAGTAATGGAAGTAATCAATGTAACTTGTAAAGTGTCAGACAAGAAAAGAAAACAAAAGCATCTACCGCATTTGAAGGACACAGTCCAGTTGAATGAAGGATCATGTTTAGAAGCCGATGATAGCAGAACTACATTTACTAATAGTGGTCGCGCAGTAGTGCCTCCACTCTTTCATAAAGGATATATAAAAGGTAAGTTCTAGCTCAATTTTATTTTGTTTTGTTTTGTTTTTTAATTCTCTAAATCATGGTATGTCTCAGGAAAGTAGTATAAATAACTCTTTGATACAAGTTCCACACTCGCCAGCATTTCAGAAATAATTTGTGTTGAGATGGAGATTACATAAACAAATCTTCCTCATTCCTTAATAGTTGTAAAATCGAAAGGTACTTCAGTTTTTCGTGTTCGTGAATCTCTTACTCATACAGAAGTGGATTATCTTGTAACCAAGTCGGCATTCTGTTTCTCTCAAAAAATAAGAAGTAATGACACACAGTCGATGAACACTCGTCATATCCTCATCGCCGAGTATCCGATTTAGGGAATATTCGACAGTATTTAAGTTCTATCAGCTTTAAGATTATATACCTTTGTACCTAAGCTTGTTGAATATCAATGTGTTCTTTGTAGTATCATTGATATCAGGATTTTTAAAATGTACGGGAGGATGTCCGGAAATAAGTTCACCCAGGCGACTGTAGACAAAGGTGAGGATACAAGACCAAAACTAGTATGTGACATTAAAGATTAGACGGACCTTTATTTTTCCACATAAATACCATTGTACATTGAGACATTTGTCATACCGGTCTATAAACTTCAAAACCCTTCCAGGAAAAATTCAGAGCAGTGCATCGGAAGAAGCGTCGAACAGCTTCTGTGACTTTAGCATTGCTTCCAAAGCACCTGCTGCCGAAAGTCTCCTTCAAAGCCGGAAACAGAAGGAAGTCACTCGGTACGAGGTCAGGACTGGAGTGTGGTCTCGCATTGTCATCCAACAACAGAACACTTTAAGGTTATGGATTTGTGCTCCCAATACGCTCGTGCCCATTCATAGCGGACAACCGCTCGCACTTCCTTCTTTAACCACAACGTCAAAACGCGCGTTCTCTCCATAGCCACCAGGCTCACAAGTAAACCTTACGTTTGGGTGAATCGAGTTGCTGACTGAGACACATATGAAAAAGTAGCACTAAATGTAGTTAGTATTTCAGTGAAGTTGTAGGTGCGAAGCTCCAGGGGTTTAGGAGATACAGCTACCAGAACATCACATGGAAGTACAGAATAGTCTTCATACAGTTGGAGGTAAAAGCTCTGTAAGACCTCTTGTAACGACAAAAGGTGAATAACAAATATATGGGTACATATTAGGACCAGGGGGAAGTCATATAGTAAGGGTATACCTGACGGCGGTCATCTTGAAATCTGCCATTTGGAATTAAGGTTAGGTTTTCAAAATAGAAATAGGGTCATGTGATACATGCCTTAAGGAGCAAATTTAATCAGAAGAACAATGGTGACGTTAGTTTTGTTTTACGCGCAATTGGTAAAAAGTTACAGGGAAATTAAATATTGTTGCAGCATATGTATTAGTCCTTTACCCCACCTTGTAAAATTTGTGTTAATGATAATAATTAAATAAAAAGCAGCTGGATAAATATTAGGTCTATGGTAAGAGTTGCCTTGATGGCGGCCATGTTCAAATCCGCCATTTTGAATCAGACAAAAGTTTTAAACAAAACGCATAACATTGACACCTTATTAATAGCAAATTTTACCATAAATCCAACGGTATAACCATTTTTGCTTTATCATTAACCAGCATTTGTTATCGCATAAACGAGTTGCTAATTTAAGGAAAAATGACCAAAGTGGAATTGAATCGTAATTGAACTTGGGTCTTCCTTCCAGAAAAGTCCTCAATTAGTAGAATCAAATGTAGTTCAGAAAAGAGTGCATGACTTGCACAAATGCTCTGCTCACAATACACCTGACAAAGGCAATCGAGTTACACTTGACACATTCGAAATGGCGGATTTGAACATGGCCGCCATCAAGGCAACTCTTACCATAGACCTAATATTTATCCAGCTGCTTTTTATTTAATTATTATCATTAACACAAAATTTACAAGGTGGGGTAAAGGACTAATACATATGCTGCAACAATATTTAATTTCCCTGTAACTATTTACCAATTGCGCGTATATCAAAATTAGCGTCACCATTGTTCTTCTGATTAAATTTGCGCCTTACATCATGTATCACATGACCCTGTTCCTATTTTAAAAACTTAATCTTAATTCCAAATGGCGGATTTCAAGATGGCCGCCGTCAGGTATACCCTTACTATATGACTTCTCCCTGGTCCTAATATGTACCCATATATTTGTTATTCACCTTTTGTCGTTACAAGAGGTCTTACAGAGCTTTTACCTCCAACTGTATGAAGACTATTCTGTACTTCCATGTGATGTTCTGGTAGCTTCGCACCCCTAACCCCTGGAGCTTCGCACCTACAACTTCACTGAAATACTGACCACATTTAGTACTACTTTCTCATATGTGTCTCAGTCAGCAACTCGATTCACACAAACGTAAGGTTTATTTGTCAGGCTGAGACCCGTCTCCGCTTTGCGAAGGCATCATTTGTAGGATCGTGAGCAAACGATACCCACTTGTGTCTAGGTGTGTTGTGCGTACAACTGCTGTCTTGTTTTTCCCATTGTTGTTCGTTTTCCTGGAGAAAACTAGAGGAGAAATTTATTTTCGGATTCGCATTCGTATTTATTTAAGTTTCACCTCTAAGCTACCTAGCCTAAATAAACTTACTTTTCGAAGCAGTGTACAGATTGACATTCAATAATCCGGCAGGGCCGCAGTGATAGGGCGTTCAGCTCTAGTGCATGGGGTCCCCGGTTCGATCCGAGCTCACACCGAGTGAACTCTGTGGTGCGCACGTACGCGTGGGTTTCCCCGGGGTTCTCCTGTTTTTTCCTACCTTATTAATTTCACTCATTTCTCGTCATCATTGTCTCCTTTAGCCTGCCCGGCATAATCGTAGGACTTAAAACTCAAATATTTCATTTTCAATAATCCGGCAACCTTCGGACCTGAGAAATGCCGAATTTTGTATAGTTATAAATGCTATATATATATATCTTTAACTGGTAATGGCTACCTACAGGAACACTAAATGAAAGTCAAATAAAATTCTAATATTCATGAAAGACTGACAACACGTTGTGTTTACGTTGTATGCCACCTCTTTGCGGAATTCATAATGGAGCTATAAAGCAGCAGATAAATGACAGTATGAAAAGGAATGGCCAGAAATCTCTCTTAGTAGACGCAGCAATATCCAACGACTGATCATCGAGTACAGCGCCATCAAAACATAAACGGCGCTTCAATAGAATAGTTGCATGCCATCGCGGTAAATTTGAAAATGCTCTCCGAAATCCATGCCGGAAATTTGAATTAACGGATTAGCGATTTACAAATATTTGAATGTCAGCTTATAACTAGATAATCCTGAATGAAATATATACAGTTAATTTTAGCACAACTTCTATAATAATGTTTTGGATGGTCTATTTGTATCCTGTCACTTGATATTCTAATGAAGACATTGAGTATTCGTAGTTCGAGAAGTTGTAACATTATTTTCTGAGATACTTATATGTAGTTTGTGTCCTACATTATAATGGTAGCGACGGAAAGGGAGAATCAAGAAAATGTTTTGTATCAAGTGCTGTCGCCTTCAATAATTCTGATACCCGTATGAACTACGAATAAAATATACTATAGTCTTGTTAACAAGAGAGTATCATGGGAATTCCTCAAGACAATATTTACCGAAGTGTATATACAATGAAATCTCCCTCAACGGACGCCTGTCAATAGCACACATTTCTATAAAGCGGACAAAATTCTTTGTCCCGCCAAAAATATCTGTATTTTTACGGGAGAGAACTCTCAATTTTACGAACAATTTTAGGTAGAGACACAAACAGTCTTTATTTTTCCCCCAAGATTTTAGTTAGTTATTCATAACGGACTGGAATTACTCCCAGTTCATTTAGCACAGAAAATAATTTCTGCAATTTGAAAGTAAGTCTATTGATCTTTTCAATTGATCCAGCAGTTAGAAGCAAATTCTCATCAGAAACTAGGTCTGCAGGATTATACGGCAGACAACTCTTGAAGACTTTCTCCCAACAAATTCATAAACCGTCAACATAGGTTAGTTCTGTTTACGTTCTCAGTTTTTGACACTAATATTGCATGTTCTCATTCGGTTACTTTTTTCTTTAAACAGTGCGTAAGTGAATTAAATGACTTTTGTAAATTTATAACTTAACATAATCATCATAAGCAGTTTACAGTACATACGTATATAAACACATCTCCCAGCGAAGACACCAGAGATGCTATTGGGTTAATGAGAATTATATAAGAACGAGTTCTTGACCTAAAGGAAGAATTGTGTGTCTACATCATCGACTGGCAAGAAGCTTTGGGCCGAGTCATTGGACCAAACTTCAGAAAATACCTAAAAAAATCAGGGTCAACTGGATAAACCAGTGACTCATTCGCAACCTGTACATAGAACAACGAGTGAAGTTGCGCTTGAATGAAGAAGGAATCAATAATGTCGAGATTGGAAGAGGAGTTAAACAAGTACTACGTCACCCCAATTATTCAACATTTACAGTGAATGGTTAATGATGGAAGCATTAATGGGAATTGGAGATTTCAAGATTCAAAGGCGGATCGTTAACAAGATCAGGTACGGTTATTATAGCTAGAACCGAAGAAGGATTACAGGAGGTGATGGACAAAATGGTTGACACTGGAAATAATATGGAATGGAAATCAGTGTTGAAAAATCGAAAGTCATGAGAATATGCCGTGGAAACCGCCGGTCTTACAGTTGAGAGTAAAACAAGTGGAACTTGAAGAGGCAGACTATTTCAAATATCTAGGAAGTATTTTGACGAGAGACGCTTACGTCACAAAGAGATAAAGTCAAGAATTGCCAAAGCCAAACAAGCATTCAACAAGAAAAGATCAGTCTTAACTATCAAACTTAATATAGGACTAAGGAAAAAGCTAGTCAGGTACTATATAAGGAGTATTGGACTGTATGGTTCAGAGATTTGGACATTACGGAAGTTAGACAAGAAATATTTAGAGAGCTTCGGAATGGGTGTTGGAGGAAAATGAAGAAAATAAAGTCCAGAGATAGTGTAATAAATAAAAATGTTTTAAAACAGGCAGGAGGGTTTAGGCAGCATTCTTGGTAGGAATTCGAATTGAATTGAACACATCTTGCAAGGAAATTGTCTTCTTCATACCCTCATAGGAAGAATGACAGATGAAAAGCGAGGAATAAGAAAGAGAAAGCGAAAAAGAGTACAACTAATCGATTATTTGAAAAATACGAAGAGTTAAAAGAAGTGGCTGAAGATCGAGAAACGTGGAAGAAACCTTTCCAGACCCCGAACCTAAGAATGAAACTAAAAAACTCATTAGTCCCAGGACCTGCCAACCGTCAAAATCCTTAATAATAATAATAATAATAATAATAATAATAATAATAATAGAGTTGATTTTAAGTTTAACGTCCCGTTCAGCAGCGAGGCTATACGAGACATGGACTAACGTAGAAACAAAACCACATGAGCTACCGCCTGTAATTGAACCCGGGTCTCCCACGCCAAAGGCGCGAACGAGAAGCTCAAAAATAATAATATGAGTTAGCATAGTTTTTCATTTTAATTAGTAATTTCGTCATCACATTTAAGCAGTGTATATGTTAGTATCTTCATTTTTAATACTTATTTCGTTACATAATTCCACGGGAAGTTGAAGCAACGTAAAATGTGACAAATTTTTTTCACTGGATGCAGTAAACAGTGTAGACTTAGTGATGAAAAATATTCAAAATATTTAATATATATTCATATTCATATTCATTTTATTTCGTCTTTATGATCATACATATTGCACGAATTCGTGCGTATGAATAAGACTCGTCAGGGTATAAAAATAGATAAACATACATAGTTCTAACATACAAATAGGAATTAATTGAAATACTATGCTACGTCTACTATATAAAACAAACACAAAAATTAGACATTTTAAATACTACCAATAATCAAATTCATTTACACACCTAGGAGCATGCAGGTTAGTAAAGTAGAACTTAATGTAAATAAATGTTCCTTATCTTCTTTTAGAACTAGAAGAAAACTAACTTAGGCGGTAGGCACTATGAATATGTGTTGTAGAGAAATTTCCTTCGAAGGAAGGTTCAATTAATTCATGGATTTTGAAGAACGACAACTTCACACTTATAGTTTATGAAAGAAAGAAGCGTAAGTGTATACGTGCATGTGAACAGTAATGAGAAGAAAATCCTCGGAACTGTGATTATTACAGTGATATTAAATATGGAGTTGACATTGTTGACGAAACAGGTACAGAATATTCTGCAAAAGTTGCATCACGCCTGATGGGAGTTGCTATTTAGTTTAATATGTTGATGGGTTCGAAAAAACCATAGTACAGTGGTCACAAAAATATACTTGTTTCCTTTACTTTGTACCGAATTGCATAATAGATTGTGATTCTATTTGGTCCATATTATATAACTGAATACGTTGAGCTATTAGCTCATACTTTTTTTAATCCATATATCATTGAGATCTTCGTATGATTTCTTTTGTGGGGAATCTGGCCAAGGAATATCCGTCAACTGTTCAAATGCCGTATTGCCCATTGCTGCCAATAACGTTGGGGCCTGTTTTTCTTTTTCTACCGAAGCAGCTATCTTTGTTTTTTCCATAATTGTTCAAATTTCTTAAGGTAATTTTGATGTTACTTGTATCTACATTAAAAGGTTTAAGAGCCCCCATGACGACGAAATTAAAATGCCGATAATTTTTCAGTAATTATTTGATATTTTCAAATAGATCAAAGATAATTGAAAAGTGGAACAAGAGCTCACTAGACAATATTATTTTACATGTGATACCGTTATCACGACTCACTTATCTGTTTTCGATTTCCAGCCATTTAGAAAATCGAAATTTATTTTCACGTTTTAAAATGGCTGCACACGAAAAGCTACTAGGTGACTCGTGATAACGGTGCCTGATGCAAAATAATATTGTTTAGCGCTCTCTTGTTTCACATTTCCAATATATTTTATTCATTTTAAGATATCACATAAGTACTGTAAAATTAGCGGTATTTTAATTTCGCAGTGATTAGGCCTCTTAAACAATGACAACTGTCCGTTACAGTTCAATTTGAAGCGTAAGTTCACTTTAATAAACGTTACACTAATGTTTTTGTTTTAAGCTGAGGCATAATTCTCTACTGAATTAATGTTGAAGACACTTGCGTTATTCAAGTTCTTTTATTCTAAAGCTAAGTTCTCATAAAATCTTACAAGTATTTAACTATCACTCCACATTGTACATTCAGAATCATCAATCTAACCACCATAATTTGTTTCTGAAACCAACCCAGATAATATTTTTCAGCCAAGTGAACTTTGTGGTGGACAAACACCGTGTGCGTGGGTTTTCTCGGGGTTCTCCCGTTTCCTCCCACTTTCTTCATTCCACCATTTCATTCATTAATCATCATCACCGTCTCCTTTAGCCTAACCGGCATAACCGTGGGACGTAAAACACAGATTTTTTTTTCAACTATTTTTCACAAACTATCAAGGTTTAGTGCTCAGTCGCCACTAAGTGAGCCCATCAACATATTAAACTAAATAACAACTCCCAATAACGCCGACAGTCAGTACATGGATTCTTCCAATGTCCTTGATTGAATTACTAGCAACGCAGTTATCATGTACACCTCTGAAATAGGGTTGAAAACCTTTTTAATTAGAAATCAGCAGAAAAGTTTCGTGTTAATAAATCTGAATCAAAAACAGCAAACACGTAATCCCGCCACCTATCACAAGGAGCAAACCTCAAATCATAAAGTTTGAAAGATAGGAAGACGATATAAAAAGATAAACACAAAACATTCTTGCAACGCGTGCGTAAAGGTGATTTGAAACATTTGTGTACATATAAGAAAGCTTTCTGTTTTGATTGTGCAGAGAACAGATAAAGGGTGAAAAAATTGTATTGAGGAGGGTCATATTGTTGTATGCAATATTCGTGACAATGCACAATATCATTTAGATCACTTAGAAAATTTCTTGTAAGAGCTAACAATACACCGAAAATAATAATAGTAATAATTAACTGACTAACTCTGTGGCCTATGGAACCCTGAGGTGCAGCGCCGCGTCCACAGAAGCTATCCATTTACTTCTATCCTTAGCCAACTGGATCCAGTTTCTACTTTGTATTCCTATTTCTGCGAGATCCATCCTAATATTGTCCTCCCATCTGCGCCTAGGTCTTCCTGATGGTCGTTTTCCGATTGGATTTCCAGTTAAATCTTTCAAAGTACTCCTACTTTTTCCATTCTGGCTACATGACCTGAGCCTTCTAGATTTCATGATCCTAACAATGCTTGGTAAACGGTATAAATTACGTAGTTCGTCATTTTAAAATTTCCGTCACCTCCCATTCCAATTTCGAATATTCATCTCAGGATTTTGTTTTCAAATACTTTCAGTCTACGTTTTTCCCTCAGAGTAAGCGAGCATGTTTCGCATCCACACAGAACACAAGGCGTGATTGTCGTTTTATATATTCTAAGCTTCAGTAGTAATAATTTAAAATTTTAATTATTTATTTTCGTTATTACTGTGGATATTCATTATGTAATTGTATTGGTTAAATTGAAGTTTATCGTCCCGTTCACTACTGATGCTATGAGACATAGACTTACTACAGCTTAATGTAGGATCCAAACCACATGAGCTTCAAGCGGGAATCGAACCAATGTCTTCCGCGCAAAAGACGCGTACGGATCTATATAGCAATCAGAGAGTTCTTGTGTAATTTTAGTTTTGGTAGTTACAGTTTGTGCCGTAGCTAGAACCTGTGTTTCGATATAAGAGGTAGAACTTGTGTTTATCTAAATTCAGTTTAATAAGTATGAACTGTACAATACTATATCTTAATAGGTTCCGTTATCCCTCTTGATTATGTAAATGCTTGGCGAATGTGGTGAAGAGAGACACCAGTCTCCACACAAACCAAATACACATTGACCTCCGTAGCTGTGTAAGTTGTTAAAATAACGGTTACTCAGTTGTTAATTGTATTTAATTTACGTCATTCTACTCGGGTTTGAATCCGAGTACTTGCATATCGTGAAAATGCAATACAGAGTGTTCATAAAAGTACTATCATATTTTAAAGTGGTATTTCGTCGCTTTCGATAATCATATTTAAATGAAACTGGTTACATTTGAAAGTAAAACTCACATATTTTTGTGCATGTGAACAATGAACGACAGTGTACAACAATGGACGGGATCAAACACAGAAAAAGTTAATTCACTCATATTTACTTTGCAATTAGTCGATATGGGTTCATTGTTGGATATTTAGCAGGCAGTTGCTGCTTGATTATTTCCACAATTGGAAGAAGAAGGCAATGGCTTTATTTTCGAACAAGATGGAGCATTTACATGTTCGGGAACAACTGAATAAGCAGCTTCCAGGAAGATGCATTGGACGTGCCAGAAATTGTGATAATCTCTTGTACAAGTGGCCGCCGAGGTCGCCTGACTTGCAGTCTGTGACTTCTTTTTATGGAGTTACGTAAAGGATTGTTTCTGTGTACCCTCGTGCTGCCATCCAGTGCATTTCATCAAATATATTGGAGCGCGCGTGGCGTGAATGGGAATATATTTGAGTTTTTCTTTCAAATGTGACCAATTTCATTTAAGTACGATTATGCAAAACGATGTAATACCAATTTAAAGTGTGATACTTTTATGGACACGCTTTTTTAACATGCAATATTTCATACAGAACGCCAGCATCTAGCCAAGAGGGTACGAAACCAGCGACAGTTTCACATATGAATATTAAAATATGAATGAAATTTATATTCACGATGTATATTCTTATTCTTTCCCAGATGATCTATTTGAGTACAAAACCATCATGCGTGAGAAAGGAATAAACTGGGATCGAAAAGTTGCAAATGGCAAAACTTACACACAGATTCTGTTAGACATTCTACAGGAAGAAGAATTTCTACGTCTTTTATATAGTGAGAAACCGAAGTCAGAAACATGGGAAAAGATTGTACATGAAATGGCCAAACGGGGTGCTCCGATACCAGGAAACACGGAAGAAGCTTTGTCTAAATGTTCCAGCAAGTGGTATAGCCTAAATTCGACGTGTTTGAAACACAGCAGAGGTATTCCTATAGCCAAGAATAAAATGCATAATCTCCCGTACTACGATCGTGTGATGGAAGTAATAGTTCTAGCTTCTGAACTGTCGCTGCCTCTTAAAAGAAAGAAAGGAAAGCCCCTATTACATTTGAATAGTACGGTTAAGGTGAATCAGAATTCACGTTTAGAAGCTGATGATAGTGCAATTACGAGCGCTAATAGTAGTGGCTCAGTACCTTCTGTAATCTCCAGAGAGAACTATGTAAAGCGTAAGTACACTTTAATTTTATTTTGATTACACTGGTAGCACGCTCAAGAGGTCTATGGTATAAAGCTGGTGATTGCGGGTTCGAATTCTATCCACGATATGAACATTAAGTATTGTCTTTTCATTACTCATTTTTCATAGTTTCCTTTAGCCTAGGGGAAGAAACCTGTAATGTAAAACTCAAAAATAACATAATATAATTTATAAGGAGTGTTCAAATAAAAAGGTACGAAACATCGTACAAACTAAAGTGGTCGAAATAAGAATATGCCGCTTAGGAATAACGTAGTGTGACATCTAGGGAAGAGAATGTAGTTCCGGCGTGGTTGTGCGCATGCGCGGACGCCTCTCACATGACGAAGGACAGAATCAGACAGTTGTGTATCCCCTCCAATTGATGCGGCAGTGCGTGTGAGGAAACCATGGTCTTCATAATGAAAAATTCGACGATTAAGGAGCAGCAAGGTATTATCAGATTTTTGACTGCAGAAGGAGTGAAACTAGCTATTTATCGCCAGATGGTGGTCGTATACGGGGAGATTGTGTATCGATAAATCAATGAGAAAGTGAAGTGCCCGTTTTTGTGAAAGCCGGGAGAGTTTGAGTGATGACCTCAGATCAGGCCAGGCAAACATGATAATGACGGCAGAACTCATCAACAAGATAAATGGCCTGATGAGAAGTGGTCGGCATGTCACAATGCGAATCTTGGCAGCGATGATGGGGACCAGCGTTGGGACAGTGTGGACAATTGTGCACGACAGTTTGGGTTACCGGAAGGTGTGTGCGCAATGGGTTCCAAAGATGCTCAGTGAACCGCAAAAGGAACTGCGTATGGAGGTAGCACTCCAACACCTGTTCCGGTATCATGAAGATCCCGCATTCCTGGAGCGGATCGTCGCCGGTGACGAAAGCTGGTCCCATAACTTCGAGCCAGGGACAAAGCAAGCCAGCATGCGTCGTGACCTCCCCCTAAAAAATTCAAAGCTACGCCCTCAGCAGGCGAGGTGATGCTCACCGTCTTTTTCAACATCCGAGGTCCGATATTCATGGAATTACTCAACCATGTTAAAAAACATTAACAGTGACGTGTATTGTGAGAAACTCCGTAGCTTACGCAAGTCCATCAAGAGCAAACTGCATGGCCTGTTCACGAAAGGAGTGATTCTGCTCCACAATAACGCTCCACCACACGCCTCCCAGGTCTCACAAAGTGGACAAGTTCAAGTGGGAGCTTGAGCATCCGCCCTACATTCCGGACATGTCGCCGTGCGACATCTATCTGTTTGGTCCGCTAGAAAAAACATCTCAAAGAAGCGCTTCAACTCGGACAATGAAGTGAAGAACACAGTGGAGGGAACAGGAAAAGAGTGGGATAGTTGTACTCAGGCCTCTGGTGATTCCTTTTGAATGAAGACTTCGATTATACTCACAGTGTCGTTTTGTACCTTTTCATTTGAACACCCCTAGCGTATTGATTATGGTGTGATTCTATCAGTTTTAAACATGTGTTTTTTGAAGGCAAAATTTTCAGCGATACACTTTATTGCTTAAAGTTCTTGAATATCAAGGTGACTCTGTATTTCAGTATTTGATTTATATGTGGAAAATATTCTTTTAATGTGGAAAACATACGTTTTATATCAGCTGATTTCCAAAGTTCGTTGATAGGTTAATTCGGAATGTAGCACCCCTTCAGCAACGAGACTTTATGAGGCGTTGACCTATAGTTAATGTAGGATTCAAACTACATAAGCTCCCAACGTAATCGAACCCAGGTATCACGCGCATACGCTAACCTTATAGCCATGAGGGAGTTCTTATGTTATTTTACTTTTGGCAGTTACAATTACAAGCATAGCTAAATACTGTGTTTGGGGTAAGTGGAAAGCTTCCTAATATTTAGTTTAATAAGTATGAGCTATATAATACAGGGTATCTACTGTCCTGGAAAACCTGGAATTTGTTTCTGTACCTGGAAAAAGGCTGGAATTGAACAACAAACCTGGATTTTTTTTTTTAATATTACCTTTTTCATGCATATAATAGAAAAATCCTCACTCCTCTTAAAGGTTTATGTTTTGTGAGTGTATTGATGGCGACCACGGGAATACCTGATCTGAGTTCTGTCACTGCTTCCACTTGCTTGTGACATACTTTTTTTTTTCTTCCTGTGTCAGAGTTCCCATAAACCTAGAAAGTCTTCAGGTAGAATTTCTATCCATATTTTATGTGGCAGTTCGAAAACATTTTTTGCTACGTTAACAAATCTGCAAATCAGGGAAATACTGGAAACTTTTTCCTTTAGGAAATTTTACGAAAAAGGTAAGGAACCAGTCAGGAAAAATGGTACTTAAATTGGAAATCAAGGAAAATTGGGGATTTTTGCTTAGGAAGTGAAACATTCTTTTACGTTTTGCCTATTTGTTAAGAAAAGCCGATAATTGAAACACGAGAGGGGTATTATCAAGGTTTATGATTCACACGTTACTTAAAGATGAGATCTCTGATTGCTTTTTTCAGTTACTTCACATTTTTCTCAACTGGCCTTCTGGTAGGGGATATTAACAGGAACAACTTTTCTTTCTTTAAAAAAAAAAAAAAATAGAGACTTGGAAAATAATATAAATAGACCTGCAAAAAGCTTGGAATTTAAAAACAAACATCTAGTAGACACCCTGTAATATTATCTCTTAACAGACCCCATTACCCCTAATTATGTAAATGCTTTGCTAGTATGGTGAGGGAAAGACAGAGAGACAACAGGCATCATAGAAACCAATTACAACCTCTCCTCGAAGTGTATGTATAGATAAGAACACAAACGGTTATAGAGAACACATAGTCCATCCGTGGGCATACAAATTGTTGAAATTCCGAGTATTCAATCATTAGGTGTGCGTTACATCATTCTACTCGCGTTTGAGTCCGAGGAGTTGAAGACCTCAAAGATTTAACTTGCAGTATTTCATACAGAAAGCAATCATCTAGCGAAGAGTTTACGAAAACTAGCAACAATTTCACATACGAATATCTAAATATGAATTTATTCACGTTGTATATTCTTATTCTTTTCCAGATTCTTCATTTGAGCCCAAAACTACCGTGCGTAAGAAAGAAAACTATTGGGATCAAAAAGTTGCAAATGGCAAAACTTACACACAGATTCTGTTAGACATTTTAAAGGAAGGAAAATATCTTTGTCTTCTACGTAGTGACAAACCAAAGTCAGAAACATGGGAAATGATTCTACATGAAATGACTAAGAGGGGTGCTCTGATACCAGGAAAAAAGGAACAAGCTGTAACTAGATGTTCCAGCAAGTGGAGTACACTGAAATCCACGTGTTTGAAACACAGCAAAGGTATTCCTATAACCAAGAATAACATTCATGCTCTCAGGTACTACGATAATGTGATGGAAGTAATGACTGTAGCTTCTAAACTGTCGTTTCCTGTTAGAAGAATGAAACGGAAGCATGTATTACATTTGAATGAAAGCTCATGTGTGGAAGCCGATGATAGTGGAATTGCATTTACTAACAATGATGGTTCAGTACCTTCTCTAGTCCCCAAAGAGAGCTATGCAAACGGTAAGTTCACTTTAATTGTATACTGATCACGCCGGCTGGTATGGTCGAAATATAACAGATTAAGCTAGTGATGCAAGATATATCTGTTGCTGGGTTTGAATTCAGTCCATGCAATGGGCGTTGGTATTACCCTTCTTAATTCCTTAAGTTAAAATCCCGAATCGTCTCGGGCTTTTAATTCTCACAAAAATTAAAATCACGAGAATATACGAGCATCTTACAATATTCTGTACATTGTATTTACAGCACGTATTTACACGTTTTGTTATATGATACCATTAGTTACGTTTATAGTTGCAAGATGGTAGCATAGTCCCACGCTGACAATGTCAGTTTTACAGTGAAGTGGCTGTAACTACAGACTAAGTTCAAATGTTAAAAGTGGAAAGCAAATTTTTGAGAGCTCATTGTTAGCTTTATTTATTTTTATTGATTGTTTATTTTAATGATGTAAACCTAGAGCGGTATTGGGTTGACCCATAAATGTTTGCGTTTTTTTTTTTTTTTTTCACTGAAAATTTTGTATGAAAAATAAAATGCGGCAATGTGTGTTATGTTATTCGATAGAGCATTATGTGTACTACAAAATGGGGTGTCAAGTCGACAGAAAAGAGCATTTTCAACACTTGCTGCTGTTTGGGTTTAATCAAGGTGCCAAAGCCACAGAAGTTGTTTGAGAAATTGGTGAAGTTTATGGCGACAAATCGCTGCTTGTCTCCACTTGTTGACCAATGACGGTGAAGGAAACCGGCGGCGATCGTGGCGCGTTGATTTTTGTTGTTCGTCAAAGCACGTTGAACCCATGCGCCCAACTTTTAAACCATTCCGATCGAATGAAGGTGACGGTTTATCTACTGTGGGAGCAGTCTATTATCTCTGCCAATTCCCTTGTTGCTTGGCGTGGATCTTCGTGAATAAGCTGATTCAGTCGTTCCTTATCAAACTGAACGGGGCGTCCGGTGGGATGCACGTCTTTAAGGTCGAAATTGCCGTTTTTGAATCGCTTAAACCAATATTGAGCCGTCCTAAGAGGCATCGCTTCTTCCCCATAAACTTCACAAATCTTTCCAACAACCTCTGTCTCTTTGGCACCTCGATTAAACCCAAACAGCAACAGATGTCGAAAATGCTCTTTTCTGTCGACGTGACACTCCATTCTAATGACCTGAAAAGAACAGAAAGTACATTAGCAAAAAAATCTGAACATACCATTTTGTAGACACATAATGCCCTATCGAATATCATAAGACGCGTTGCCACATTTTATTTTTCATGGAAAATTTTTACTAAAAAAGAAAAGACAAAAAACGCAAACACTTATGGGCCAACCCAATAGATCAGAAAGTCTATTACTGTCAGCGGCAGGGAGAAAATGAATATTCTGGAAATTGTAAAGTGACTTATAGGAAAGCATTGTAAATCGCATGTATTTTCGTGCACAGTTTTCAAGAGTTTTCGATGGTAATTTACTTGGATATTTCCACTTCAGAAATTATTTTGCAATCTGTGTATTCCCATTTTGACGAAACGAATACATTCGGGATTTTAAATTGATTTACTTTTCATGAACTATAACTAGCATTGTTGGGCGTTATCTTAAGAATTACAATAGGCAATAACATTCATTGACAACGAGCATTAAAATTTTACGAATAATAATAATAATAAATTGAATTTTTATCGACATCTGAAAAATAAATGGTAAGTTAGAGGATTAAAGTTTCTTTTACTCTTAAAGGCATAAACCTGCAAAGTCTCTTGATTTTTGATTTGTAATAAAACATTTTCTTGTTTTTATTTAGGTTAAAGTTTAGCTTACCTTGATTTTAAAGAGTAAAATGGTTTTAATAAAAATGTATTGACCATCTCGCAAGAAAAATTAACATTTGTGGAAACACATTACGTACACAACGTGCATATTGTTCGATTCCAATGATATTCGCACTACAGAATGAGTGTCTGTAGGGGATAGGCTGTAATTAATTTGAAGGTTACAGGACACTGACGAGCATAAGGGCATACTGGTTGTGTGTATAAAGAGACGTGTGTCTAGTAGTTTGAAGATCGTCGGTAACATGATGATTGTAGTTGTAAGCAAATTCGTTGTGTGCATGTGTGTGTGTGTGTATCATAAGCTATCATACCAGGACGACGCCAACTAACTCCTATCTTGCAGTTTATTGATTTGAGTCTGATATATATTGGGGCTGCGAGAGGCCCGGTGATTGTTCCTCAAGATTGCAACCACACGGGTCATGTCAGTGGTGCATCAGTGATACGACAGGAGTGAGTTGATTTACGCAGGTGTTCTCCCGAATACCGCCTGGACAAAAGGATCGTCCGAGTCATTCTAACTAGCAGGACTTCAACCAGCAACCGTCAGCGTAATCAAACCTACTGTGGACCTCTCATGTGAGTGCACAAACATTAAATAGTTGATTATTCGAGAGAGGTATGAGTTTCCTTGTTTCTTTCGCACGGTTATCTCTAACACCTCTTGATTGCAGAGAACTGTTGGGAGAGACGAGTGAAAGACGGTGTTGCTGACCGGTAAACGTCATTTCTGTCTGTGGTAGTAACAGCGGTTTGCGTATCGAAGGAACGGAAAGATATGATTTCCTCGCACTAGACATACTCATACTTGATGGTGAAGCTAATGCGTCATACACTCGTGGTGTCGTTAGTAATATCCTCCGACCTTATCTGAACACTTTCAGGGACTCATCTTTCAGCAGGACAACGCACGTCCATCTACTACCGGGGCAACTCAACTTATTGTACTCGGTCTATTCCTTGTAAATTTTGACCTCCTGGGTCTATATACATATGTTCACATGATGATATAGCACCTGCTCACGACTCGAAATCGGTTAACAACCATCATTCAAGATTGTATCCCTTTCTTGTGAATTTTGCAAGATGCAAATGTATCAGTTCCTCCATTTCACAGTAATTACAGGGCTTCTCCGAGCACTTACGTATTTTCCTTTTGTCAGTTTCATTTTTCAGCAAACCCTTTCTGTTCTTCGAAACTGTCCCAATAGCAAGCATTTTATGTCCTCATAATTTGAGAATGATAACAATACTAGTGTAGTATCAATCCATGCACAACACATGTTTCTTTTAGAGATAACCTCAACAAAATTGATCCTACTCGCTACGTATATTTCCTAGGAAATTCCTGTGTACATCTCGCACTTCATCAAATATCATGTTTCAGCGTCTGATATAACAACCCATGTTTCATCGGTTTATTTTATTTAGATATCGTGAAAGAAATGAAACCTTAAAATTGACAAATGTCTTCGTCAATAATAAGACTTTTATCCGAATAAAGCCTTTCCTTACATTTGTCTACAATACTATCGAAGACGGAAATATTTTATGAAGGATCAAAATTTCCTCTGTACCAGCAGCATTGTCATGTCGATTTTATTTTAAGAAATAGGGGAATCAAACTATATACCTGAAAAATCGAAAGATGTCAGCGTATATTCGTGTAGCGTTGAAACTAATGGAATCTCTGTCACGCCTACTAATCTCTGTCTTCGTGCTTCGTTCACTGAGGAAAAAAAAAATCACACATTTCTATTAAGATAAATATTGTATGTTCTTAAAAATTTTATCTAATATATTCGAGATGTCCTACGAGCGTTGTGTTGGAATCACTGTCATTACCTTCCCGGTATACCAACTTGGAGAGAAATTCGTTCATTCCTTCTTAAGTGTGTTTCCACCAGGGTATTGTTTGGACTTTCTCTTTCCTTTTGTATTAAAATATTAGGGCAGTCCTCCTCAAGCTTTATTTATTTATTTAACATAATTCTTGATACAGTTTGCGTTTGAATCAACAATAAAATGGTAGAGGAAGTTTAGGAAATCGACGAAGTTTTACATGTACGGGGTGATTAAAAAACGAGGACATTTTGAAAAATAAATAAATTTATAAAAACATTTTTTAATTTTTTTATCTTTTAATAGTGAAAATAATGCCATTTTAGAATACACACACAAAAAAAAATCACAAGCTGACAAATCAGGGAATCTGGGAGGCCGTTGAATGTCACCATTTTTCGAAATTACACGTTTCCCAAACAATTGGCATACAGCAGCCATCGATATTCATTCTGTGTAGGACGTTGAACCATCTTGTTGAAACCAGACTGTGTCAATAATGTGTGGAATTCTGTGTAGTTGTTGCACAACAAAAATTTCAAGCATGGCCACTTAACGAATCTATGTGACTGTAAGCGCATGGCCATTTTCGTCCTCAAAACAATAAAGGCCCATCACACCGTATGATGACATAGCACACCACACAATAACTTTGTTGTTGTGCTCTGGTGCTGGTGTAGCTCTCTAGGACTGCGTTCTGCGCGTGACGGCCGAATTTTCTACGTGTCCCCTCCACACTGTCATTGTTCTTGTAAAACGCTTTGATCACGAAAGCACGTTGTGCACCACTCAAAGAATTCATGATAACTAAATGGCAGGGTGTCGTTAACAGGCTGGCATATGTTATTCAGTGTTACCAAACTCCCATTGTTGCCAACACAGCTTTTCGTATTTCCCGTTTCTTTGAATCACCCTATACAATCGTAACATTCGCTTGTTAACTTAGGTTTGCCGTGGGAAATCTCAGAATGGAAGAATATCGGATTCGAACACGTGACCTCTGGATTTTGAAACAAGAACCTACGTCTCTTCAGTAAAGTTTATGATTAAGGCAAGAAATTGGGAGGAAGAAAGGTACCGTTGGTATAATGAAACGAGTCCCCCCTCGAGCCCCCTTCCCCCTCTTACAGTTAGTGACAGCGGAACGCTTATCTACGTATTAGAATATTAATACTCAAAGTTTCAAAAATTGTCGCTCTTTGTCCCGAGACCAACACAATTTTTCTTTCCCTTGTTACTGGCAATACTGCAGTTAGCCTATCAATAGGTTGCTACTAAATTATAAAACAAAGTCGTGTATGTACAACCATATACATATCAGTATCTGATCTTATTACATAATATGCTACGACACCATTGTATCAAATTTTGAAAATTTAAAGAGCATGAAAATTACATATCGTGAATGAAACTTAAAGATGTTTTCTGTTGGTTTTACAAGTGCAGCTCCTATGAAGAACAACGTCCTTTGTCAAACAAAACAAGGACAGCTGCATCACAAGATCCAATCCTTGTCGCACTGCGCTAACTAGTGGTTTCACAAATAAAGAATTAATGACGTTTCGGCGCTCTTTACCCCTTGTAACTCGTTGCCGCACGTCAGTATATATTCTTCCCGCACTTTATTTTTTAGCCTACATGTAATGCTCCAACTGCAACTCTATGAATGTCACTCATCGTTCCGTTTCTTTTATTTTTAATAGGTGCTGAGTTCCAGGCCAAAACAAAGCGTCCAATTACATATGGCATTCGGATGGTGAAACACGACATTGGCCAGCGTGCCACTCAAGTCCTTCTTCAAATCCTCAAGGAAGAGACGTTCCAAGAAATCCTGACGAATGAGAGTATTCCCAAGAGCGAAAGATGGAAAAGGATCAACGTAGAAATGATTAAAAGGGGGATCAAGGATTCTCAAAAGGATCTAATTTGTTCACGATGGGAAATTCTGAAACAGGACTACTTGTACTTTAAAAACAGTGTGGCAGAAGGACGCGGAAGCTACGATACCCAACCAGAGTATGCGGACCAAATCGCTCAAATTCTTTCAGTGGAGGAAAAGGTAGCTTCACGCTCTCAAACTTCCAGCGAAACATTGCCGACAGTAGCTGAACGAAATGTGGATCCGGCTGATGTCAGTATTGATCCAATTCCTATTGAATTTATAAAATGTGAAATGGAAGACTCGACAAGTAAGTATAAATTCTTCTTTGATATGTGTATTTTGCCATTTTATATTTGTTCGGCTTACTAATTTGTAGATTTTTCGCAGATAAAATAATAATAATAATAAAGCGTAGTAGTATAGTTTATTCAAGAAACGTTCAGTACCTCATGTAAACAAATACACGTGGTGATTGTTTCATTTTGGTAAAACTGCCTTGGAACATCCATGCGGCCGAAGAAAATAGTCCATTATTAAGTAAGTCGTTTTTCAATGTTTTTATTGCTTATAAGGCTCATTAGCGGAAACGCAATTTCCTTACAATTAGAAACGGTAAGAGAAAAAACACTGTATCTGAGGACTAAATTGAATTAATGCAATAAAAGAGAATACGCGTGTGTAGAAAATGGTTTTGACCCACCTTGTTAAAGACGTTTGGAAATGTTAAAATAACAAAAGAAATGAAATAAAGGTACTTAGTAGTTAAGCATATTAGTAAAAATCGTTTGCAAAGGTTAAAATAACAGAAGAAATGAAATAAAGGTACTTAGTAGTTAAGCATGTTAGTAAAAATCGTTTGGAAAGGTTAAAATAACAAAAGAAATGAAATAAAGGTACTTAGTAGTTAAGCATGTTAGTAAAAAACGTGTGAAAAGGTTAAAATAATAAAAGAAATGAAATAAAGGTACTTAGAAGTTAAGCAAGTCAGTAGAAAACGTTTGAAAAGGTTAACATGAAAAAAACGAAAATTGTTCCGTACAATAAAACACGTACCCATTTTATTCCAGACAATAAAGAAGAAACCATGAAAAAAAAATAGATTGACGAACTATGAAACTTGACATGTTTACTGGTTTACATTTTTTTAAAGTCAATTTCGTGTTTTTTTTCTTTCTTTTTTTCAAACTTGCTGTTCTTAATGATAAGCAAATCTATAGTTGCTAAGGTTACAGTTACTAATTCAGCACACTTATCCCTTATATATTCCCTCAGTAAGATTAAAAAAAATTCACTATTTTTTTTAAACTCATCCCTAATTCCGCAATTAACTTCACTAAATCTAAGAAACCCTACAACTCTACTCAAGTCGGTATATGGAACATTCCATGTCAAATCAACCAACAAAATGGCAAAATCTGACCTGACCATCTTAGATTTTTGTAAAACTTGGTGCACAACTTTATTACAGTGGGAGATGAAAAAATCCCAAATATTACCTCTCTCCTCCTGAAAGTGTCCCCATACAGGGTGTTCAAAAATGCCCCAAAACGGCATTTTTTCAGTTACAGTGATTATTAAAAATTGTTATAAAATGGTTAATGTGTGCACTAGAGACGTGCAACAAACACCATTGGGAAGGATAAAGATTGCTCTACAAGTTGTACTATATTGAAAAACCTATAAAATAAAAAATAACACTTTAAAGATTTGAATTTCGCATAGAAATGTCCCTCTGAATTTGTTCAAAATTGTCCAGATTGTAGTCTCATATGTGTACTAAAACACCACAAAGTTGTATTTTGGGCACTCAATGCGATCCGATTCAAAATTCAACATAACCAAGCATTGCACGATATTGACCATGTGAATATACTTGTTCAGATCGATAACCATTTACCTGGAGCTATTTACTGTTTACATATTTGGCTGAGACCTCCAGTTGACAGAGTGCCAAGGAGAGTCTATCTTAATGAAAGGAATGGACTGTAAAAGAAAAAGAAAAGAAAGGAAGGCGTTGGTTATTCAGGTCAGCAGTAAAGGTATTGTTTGCAGTGTTACCAACCCGGCACAGTAAATCTATACCTGGTAAGATTTTATAAATAATAATATGAGAATGAAATCAAAGTGGGCCTACGGCACTGAAAGCACGATAACTGATTATTATTGTCCGTTGGGCATGACTGGGGATCTACGGTGCAAGATGAACAAAAAAATAGAAGAATCCAAAATTTGGAGGAGGGGATAGGCACAATATTTTAACTTCACTGGTTGACGGTATTGGCTCCATCATAATAAAAATAACAAAACGACGCACACACACGCTTACGCAAGCATAACCACGAAACAGGTAAGAGAAAGAACTAGAAAAATACAGTAAACTACACAGGCACAAGCGTATATGTACTATAGAGAAAGACAATAACTGAAGTTCTCCAGCGGGTTGTTGGCGCGATCAACCGAATGTCGAAGCTCCTAAAACACAATGCTAGACTGCATTTACAATGCGCGCGCTCTGTTCACTGCGTGACATTATCACCTGACCAGAATGTATTGCTGACCTGGGACCAATTTACGTAAGCCGGCAACTATGTTTAAACTTCCAATCTTCTTTCTCTCGCTCCCAGAGGAGAAAACGAACACATACACACACATACCCATTTTTCGTAATGGACTCTTCTACTTCTGTGATGCGCAGAAGTGTCGAGGGACCTAATGTCCGAGGGTAAACAGTACCTGCAGCATCAAAGGAATTTATATTCAATTTCATTTGTCTCTTGATGTATTCATATGAATTTACACAATTATCCACTTTTTGAGTTATTTAGAGAGGTATTACGTTTCCAAACAGTACTTAATACAGGTACTGTTAGTTAGTATGGATGTTTCTAAATTTATGTTGGCTACATTGATACATGTTAGTTTCATTCCTTTGTTTCAGGATTGCTATTACAGAACATATTATGAAAGGGAGGGATATATTTTCCTCCCTTTCACAATATTTGTATCAAATGTGTTACGAAACACAATGACACTGCTCACAATCCTTTCACACACTTTCAGCACAAACAATTAGTCAATAAATTCTTTTTCCTATTCCAATTATCCACTTCCACATATCTGTGACAGCAATCCTGAAACAAAGGAATGAAAATAACATGTATCAATGTAGCCAATATAAATTTAGAAACATCCATACTGACTAACAAGAATAATGACTTGTATTGACTACTGTTCGGAAACGTAACACCTCTCTAAATAACTCGAAAGGTGGATAATTGTGTAAATTCAAATGACCACATCAAGAAACAAATCAAATTGAATATAAATTCCTTTTATGCTGCAGGTAAATAACTCCAGGCAAATGGTTATCGATCTGAACACAGATATTCACATGGTCAATATCGTGCAATGCTTGCTTTATGTTGAATTTTGAGTCAGATCCCATTGAGTGCCCAAAATACAACTTTGTGGTGTTTTAGTACACATATGAGACTACAATCTGAACAATTTTGAACAAATTCAGAGGGACATTTCTATGCGAAATTCAAAATTAAATCTTAATTTGAATTTTCGAAGTGTTATTTTTTATTTTATAGGTTTTTTCAATATAGTACAACTTGTAGGGCAATCTTTAAGCTTTTCAATGGTGTTTGTTTCACGTCTGTAGTGCACATATTAACCATTTTATAATAATTTTTAATAATCACTGTAACTTAAAAAAAAGCAATTTTTTGACATATTTAAACACCCTGTATGGAGACACTTTCAGGGGGGAGAGGTAATATTTGGGAATGTTTCATCTCCCACTGTAATAAAGTTGTAGACCAATTTTTACACAAATCTGAGATGGTCAAGTCTGATGACTTGTTGATTTGACATGGAATGTCCTATATCTATTTGACAGTTACTGATAAACAAATACATATAATATAGGATTAGAGAAAAAGAATTCCGAAACGGCAAATTACACACACACACACACACACACATATATATATATATATATATATATATATATATATATATATATATATATATATATATATATATATATAGTGAACCTCAAAAATGTGCACAAACTCCGGAATGTGATTCCTGACATCAAAAGAAAACAAAAAGTCCTCTTGCATGTTGTCGAATTCCTCGTTGGATACGAGTGATCGGGGTGCCAACTTGGAGTCGACATTCGAATCCTGACAATTGCAACGGAACAAAAAAATATACACAGACTGCGGGAAGTGATTTGTGACGCTATGAACATCAACAAAATGGTACATTAGGCAGTTGCGCAGACAGAGATAGTTTGTGAACATTAATTTTTTCTGCTAATGTATATAAAATATAAGATGAGTACATACTTTTGTAATTAAATAATTCCGAAATCCTGTTTTATATATGTGTATAAAGATTTTTAAATATTGTAACTGAGTGTTTGTGTTGCAGGAAACTGGGAAGATATATCCGACTCACTCTCGTCAGAAACCTTCTGGAACTCTCCAATCTACGGAGGACAAACACCATCTGCAATATTATTAAGTATTCTAAAAGAGGAGAGGATTCAGCTGTTAATGAATACAAACGAATCATCGGAGGAAGTGTGGCAGGCAGTAGCCAGTGAAATGAATGAAAGAGGTGTACCCGAAATGAACCAAATGTCAGCAGGTGCCAGTTGTCAAACAAAGTGGAAGACTCTAAGATGTAATTATATGAAATACAACGCACTCAAAAGAGAAGCAGGAAACATTGAAGTTGAACCTGTACAGTACGCGAATGAGATACGTGAAGTGTTGCGTGCGGAACATAAAATAATCATGCAGTCATTATATGACAATACGCAAGAAAATCCAGTTACACTTGAATCTTCGTCCGTTCCTTTGCCGCATTCGAACGTTCCACAGGCCACGGAAGAAGGAAATAATAGCTGCGAAGACAATAGCGGTAGCAGTGGAAGCACATGTGGTAGGCAATGTGCGTGTAAGTCATTGATGATAGCAGTGCGTAAAAATTCCGAAAAGATAAAGGCTCTAGAGAGAATGTTAAGTAATATGCCTCAAACTCAGAAAAATAACAGACGAGCTTTGAGTTCAGTTCCAAAATTAAAACCTATGATGTTTAAATCTATAAAATTAAAACCTATAAATTTGAAGAAAAAAAGAAGCTCAAACCGTGAAAACTTGAAATCCAGCAGCGAAACACATTCGTGCAGATGGTGTTAGTGCAGTGGTTTATTTTTGAACGCACTAGAAATGCTAGAGTCAATTTTTATCCTACAATCTTCTGTGATGTTCACTTAAAAACTTCCCTGTGTGTCCTTTATGTTGTTCATGAATCATTCGTACATAAATTTAAAACAAATAAAGTAAGGGTAAAAACAGGAAGGTAAAAGATCATGTTGCAGATTGTTACCCTTGCCACAAGGATATATTGTCCTAGTAGGGGAACCACTACTTGCATACCCAAGCATAACCAACAACTCGAATGCTAGATATTGATAGAAAGTACAGTAATATTGAAATTAATTGCAAAAGTATATAAGGGACTGTAGATGAAGCACTAAAACACACTTAGCCTCTTTTACATGTCCAAGTTTTTTTTTTTTCCTTGCTCAAAGATACCACGAAAAAGATCTTTGAGTATAATGGAAGGTATATATAATCAAAGCAATTTGAGTAAGAAATGGTTTTTATGAGAAAACTATATTAAATCCCACAACAGATAAAAATAATAGTCACAAAACTAATAAAAATGGTAGCTTTCAATATATATATATATATATATAGGGTGTTTCAAAATAACACCGACAACGTTTAGGAGGTGATTCGTGACACCAAGATAATACAAAAAGTATAGACCAACCTGGGTGCAGAAATCCGTCATTTCGGAGTTATAACCTGCCTAAAACATGAATTTCAAGGATCCATAGCTCCAATACTATGGGACCTACCATAGTTGGGCCAAGACTTCCCTTAAGAACTAGTATGGGCCCTATCCAAACACCCAACTTTCAGAATCCTGCGGTACTTCCGCAACAATTTGTTATAGAGATAATTCGTGAGTACTTCAAATTAAAATACCCGTAGCCAAACTCCCTATATAAAAATTGTTGCGTGAGTACATAAGGATTCTATGTAATTTTGGATAGTGCACATATTAGTCCCTAAGTGAAGTCTTGACCCGACTACGGTAGGTAATAGATTTTAAGCTATGGATCTTTAAAGTTCATTTTTTTTCTTTTTTTCGGCAGCCTGTAACTCCGAAAGGAAGCATTTATGCACCCAGGTTGGTCTATACTTTTTGTCTTACCTTAGTGTCAGGAGTCACCTCCCGAGGGTTGTCAGTGTTATTTTAAAACACCCTGTATATATAATCTGCCGACCAACCTACATAGTTATTGATATGAGAAAAATCTATCTCCAAAACTAAAATCCATTATACAACGTTTTACCTTCCAACTTATATCCTTACTCTTTTCTGTTGATAGAGATACCTGAACGAAACCACAAATAATGGTGGAAATTTTCTCTTTCGATCGCAAGGCAATATTGTTTATTCAGTGTGTAGACTGTAAGTGTAAACGACCTAATGGGAACTGTTAAGATTGAATTCCATTTTCCATAATAAAATTCCATTAGTGGAAGTGAATATAAATATGTAGTTAACGTCCCTCGATTATGCCCTTCAGACTCAGAGAAACTCGGTCATTCGGGACATCCGGTCTAAGAGTTATGCCCTTTGTTATTTTCGTAACTGGTACTTTGGTTTGTTTATATATTAATGATTAATCAAATATATAAAACTAATAAAACACGATATAGTCAAATTTTGAGACAGCAAATAAAGGCACATGTTTTCTGGGGTTGGTGTTGATACGGCACTTACATCTAATAGGAGCGATCATATACTTACTCCCAGTACAATAGAGCTTATGATGAATAAAATAATGTTCATGGAATCTTCTGTTTTTTTTTCACTTCTTTATTCTCTGGTTCTTTCACTTATTTTTCGTTATATTGAGCCAGCTGAGTATAATTGTGGGACGTTAAGGAGATTATTTTCCGTTATATTTGACTATTTTATTTTCCAAGCACATTTTTTTAAGTGTAGTCAGTCCGCGAAGTATTTTTTGTCAAACGTATTATGTTCAGACTTAGATCTAACCCTACGGAAGATTTGAACATCAGAACTGACATCACATATTGTTCAAAACATTTTTCACGTGTAGAACTGGTCTTTTCTTCCTTAAGTGTAAGCTATCAAAGCTTATAAGCTATAAGTTGTTTTAGTATACATAGTTGTTTTAGTATACAGTGTAAGCTATCAAGTTGTTTTACATATATCAATTGCACGGCCTGCCCTGTAAGTCCGTTTCTAAAATGACTTCGTCTAGTTTAAAGGGGCCTCTGCTTGCCAAATACGTGTAGTCGAATCATTGCAGAAGAAATGAAGTATGTATCTGAAAATTTCAAAATTCTAGTGTTAATTTTATGTAAGAGGATTGTAAAATATATTTGGAGGAATCCCTTGTAAGTGTTGAGTATGTTCCTTAGTAAATACTAACAATGCTTTGCCTTCTAGAAAATTCAAGCCAGCAGATGGTTTTATTTTATTTTGTTTTTTCGCAAATTAAATTAGCTAAACTCCTGAGAAATATTTGTAAAATATACATAAAGTATATTGATTTCAACCTTTTATATATATTGCTGTACTTTTTTAAAAGAAAGGAGTTAAGTTTTATCGTAGTTTTAAAAAGCAATGTACGTTCAACCGAAGTTCCTGAAATTTAGGAGTCAAATTTATATACAAATATATTAACAGGAAAGACTTGCCTTCCGTAATTACAGTTCTTTATAAAATCTATAAAGTTAATTTTGAATAAAATCCAAGCGTTTTTATTACAAGTAAAGTCGTAGTTATATAGATACAAAATTAACTTTAGCTTCAAATGAATGTCCAGATTAATGAACTTAATGCTGAAAAACAGTGATGAAATTCCTTCATTGTACAGAATCTGTAGAAGTTTTTAAGGCAAGATTTCAGGTGTTTGCCGATACCACCCAAATGCCATTAAAACATTATTGGAATAACATATTGATAATACTTTCTACTTATACAGCTATGACTTTAACCTTTATTATGATACACAGTCAGTCACAGGGTGAAGGTTTTATACCTTATTAAACCTCAGAGGTAGCATTACTAATAAGAAGTAATCACATGAAAGACCTTCCACCTAATATTAAGAAAGGGAAATCTTTCAAAGAGAAATAAAACATGAAACTCGTCTGACTGTTTATATATATAGGTAACCAAGAAAGTTCTTTCGCTTTTCGTGGAGGTCTGTGTTCCATTGACCGTCACACCGTGAGCTAAATGCGAATGGAGATAAGGTGAAGGTCAATCGTCGGAGTGGGTATATCCAACATACTACCTGCTTGCGGGCATTTCAGATATACCGTGAACTTGGGTAAGGACAAAGAGAACATCGGACCTCCACAGAGCATCGTAACAGTGTATGCTGAAGAGTTCAAACTGGGGTCAAACGCCGCTTCAGCGGGGGCGGAAGATATGCCAGGCCTTTGGTGAGGGTGTCGTGACTACGCAGACAGTGCAGCGGTGGTTTAACAAGTTTAAGGACGGTGACGAAACACTCAAAGACACACCACGTGTCGGAAGACCAACACATTACAAAATAAAGATCTGCAGGTAGCAATTGAGGCGAACAGTGGCCAGACATGTGAGAAACTGGGACTACAATTCAGTGTGAATGGAGAAAACATTCGGAAGCACCTTCATCAACTTGGGAAGCACTACATGTTGGGTCGATGGGTCCCACATGATTTGACTCCGGGCCAGAAGGCAACGCAAGCAGATACCCATGTTTCTTTGCTGTCTCGTGTAAGGAAGGAGCCATTTCTTGACAGGGTGTTGACATGGGATGAGAAGTGGGTCCTGTACGAAGCTGCACGGCGCCGTCATCATTTCTTAGCATCCCATGAACCGGTTTCCAAACAGCCGAAACCAGCATCGTACCACAAGAAGGTTCTCCTGTGTGTTTGGTGGACTGCTCGCGGCATCGTGCGTCGGGAAATGCTACCAGCTGGTCAGAGGATCAATGCAACTGTGTACTATCAGCAGTTGAACCGTGTTCAAGAAAAAACTCAAAACTCTGGAGCCAGCACTTCTGAATCGCAAAGAGATCCTCCTGTTACAGGCAACGCTACGCTCCACGTGGCTAGGATGACCCGGGACACCATTCTGTGCCTTGGATGGGAAACACTTGCATCCGCCATACTCCCCGGACATTACACCGTCCGATTATCACTTGTTCCATTACTTGGACAGTAACATTAGAGGTGGATCAAAATGCACTTGATACCTTCTTAGCTTCGCGGCCTACCAAGTTCTCCCTCGATGGAATCCATGGCCATCCAGAACGTTGGCAGAAGGTCGTTGATGCTGATGGGGATTATTTTTGGTCTTAGGTGACATATCGATGTTCAAAGGCGACAGAACTTTCTTGGTTACCTTTATAGTACTCCTCAATATTCCCTTAAATTATTAAAATTAAAATACTGAAGTGGGCAACGAATTTCGTCAGCTCAAAAAGAGGTCATCAGGCTTCCCTCTTAAGTACGAAGAATTTGATAATGTTATTAATTAGAAAAGTGTTTAATCAAATCAGGCAAATCTAAGGTGGTAGAAGCTTTTATAACTACGAGGTATCATCACAAATATGGTGAATTATCTTATTTGAAACAAAATAATAATCTTACAATAAATTTGCTGTAATCTTCTTCAAAGTACTGTCCATAACTAGCAATGCACTTATCACAACGTTCAACCATGACTGGAAGCATTTCTGAAAGGCTTCTTTTGGAAGGAGGTTCAAGTGCTTTGTCGTGACCCCGCCATTGTCAGAAATGGTGTCAAAAGGACCTCGAGGAATGTCTCGATTGTTGCTTGTGTTCAGCCACCACCTTGCCGCTTTTGAATCGCTCAAACCACTCGTAAACAGTCTTTAGTGCCACCGCTTCATCGTCATACATTGATTTTGACATTTCGTGAGCTTCTTTGGCACTTTTGTTGCAGTTTAGAACAAAATTTAAGTGTTAACACGCCACAACAGACACTCTTAATACGTCCTCACACTTCTGCCTCTAGAAGACAACTAACATGTCACATCTGGTTCAAACTCGACACTGACTGTACCAGAGGTTTATTCTACCGGGCTTCAGGGGTGTAACCAGCAGGTTTATCTAGGAGCTGGCCGTCGTTTTTGAGGGGGGCAGCTACAATGTACAAAGTCCATTAAAAAATTGTGTTACAGGTAGTGATTTTGAGGTCTGAAAAAAAAACCGAAAAAATTTGATTTCTGTCCGGAAAACTAAAAACATTGTCTTTTAGTTTTTTTTCTCCATAAATATTATGTACCACTTTTAAAACATATTTTTCTGACCAGAACATTGAGAAAAGACAGATGACAGCAAATCTTATATCTTCCTCAGCCGTTAGTTAGCATTTTCATTTATATAATTTTAATTGTTGTTTTTATATATATATATACAACTTAAATTTGTAATATGTAACAATATCATATAATTACATTGTTAATACATGTTAATTGTCAATGCAGTTTTACAATTCTATTGATCTTTATATAAAATAAAATAACAGAAATTTGAAAATATTAAAATTGCACTAATAGTCTTATGCATTTTTCTTTTCTATCACTTCTAATAATTTCTCCCATTGCTCATGTATATTTATACCACTTGTCCAGTTTATTACGTTCTCCTCTTGTTCTTTCTTTATTCTTCTCGCTTCCTTCCAATTCCTAATAATCTTTCTTTTTTCTCTTTCTAAACCTCTAGCCCCTTCCCAATCTATCCTATGTCCCGTTTCTTTCACATGTTTGTAAAATATATAAAGATCAATAGAATTGTAAAATTGCATTGACAATTAACATGTATTAACAATGTAATTATATGATATTGTTACATATTACAAATTTAAATTTTATATATATATAAAAACAACAATTAAAATTATATAAATGAAAATGCTAACTAACGGCTGAGGAAGATAAAAGATTTGCTGTCATCTGTTTTTTCTAAATATCTGATGAAGAGGACGTTAGGTCCTTGAAACTGTAACAAAAATGGTATAGTTATTAAAGAATTCATTTTGTTCTGGTCAGAAAAATGTGTTTTAAAATGTTATTGTGATTATCCAGAACTATGGAGTATATTTATTATGTACCACGTAGTATTTATTGTGCTTAACCAAGAACTACTGCCCCAGATCCAACGTTACACCTTTGTGCATAACTATTTCAATTTAAGTCTCTGTACACAGCCGATTTTTTTTAACTTCCCTAAATTTCTTTAAGATTTCGTGACAAAAAAAATATTTATTTATTATTCATGACTTAAAAAATATATTCATATTGAACGTGATCAGCACAGAAGCACTATATCAATAGATTGTAGCAGATGTAGTAGCAAGCTGTACATTTGGTTATTCGTTACACGGAAATGATACCATATTATTTTTCGATCGGTAAGAATCGATTTAATAAGTTAACGTAAATTATTAATTATATGTAAACTTCGTTATTTTTAAATCACCAAAGCGATGTGATCTTACGATGATGTTTTAAAAGCTGGTCATTTCGGGGATCCACGAAATTATTTGGGGAGGCTGGGGGCCCCGTGGCTACACTCCTGCCGGGTTACTAGTTGAGATGGGTACAACATAAGTAGATAGCACTGTGCTCCATACTTTCTAATCACACCTTGTATTTTTAAAAGTTAAAATTTGACTTCATTATTCATTTTATGACAGAAATTACAAGTTAAACCAACTAGAAAGAATAGTGCACGAACAGTTGATACACTTAAAGTTTAGATGAAAGAAAAAAATGAACATTGGGCAGCGCTGTATAATACACAAACACCTTTTGTAGTTTTTTGAAAATAACAGGTGGGTGTTCTATCACAAAACATGGTCAAGTAAATGTATCCATTACCTTCCCGGGTTGTGAATAGCCTCGGTCGTTTGGTCTACATTGCAGCACCCTCTAGTTGTCCTGTTATATGCAGAAATGAAAATTCAACGGAAATTTTGAGCTTATTTCAAAACACGATGAGGTCCGCGTAGAAATGGGCTCTATGGATTCCGTTGTACCGTACGTTCGAGGAAGAAGCCAGTTTGGAAAAATACACACGACTTTGCGTTCCTTCAGTTCGAGCTCCGAAAAACATTTGAGACCGCGAAACAAATCAGCGTGGAGATAAGATTACTACAAGGGTCGTTCAAGGTTGACCGCGATTTTCGTAAGTAATCGATGAATAGCCGGATCATGATTAAATTTGCGAGTGACGTAATGTCTTTCTTTCTTTTCGAGTAACTAGGGCCCGGCATGATGTATTTGGCGCATGCGCAGCAGTTGCAGTGAACATGGTGGCAAGCAGTGTGTCTGTGTCTGTGGAACAGCGGTGTGTAATCAAATATCTTGTGAAGGAGTAAGTTAAACAAGCTGAGATTTTCAGAAGATTGCAAGCACAGTACGGTGAACAAACGATGTAACGGACAAGAGTGCACGAATGTTGTGAACAGTTTCGCGAAGAACGGGAGCTGGTGACAAATGAAGCGCATGGACACATTCGTCCGACTGCAGTCACATCAGTGAATATCGCACATGTTGAGCAAATAATTCTTGAGAACCGGCGAGTAACAGTGCGGGATATTGCTTCCGAGGTGAATATTAGTGTCGGGCGTGTTGACACAATCATTCACGACCACTTACGCTTTCGCAAAATCTGCAAGGTGGGTTCTCCGCCAGCTGACATTTGATCAGAAGTGGACACGCATGTCGGTCTGTGAACAGCTTCTAAATCGGTTTCGAGCCCAGATTTAGCCCCAGTGATTATTATTTCTTTGCACCCATTGAAAACCGTCTGGGAGGGAAGAAATTCACGACAGATGAAGCACTGCGGAACGGTGTCCTCCAGTGGCTATGACAACAAGCAAGTTCTTTCTATGCCAAAGGAAACAGGGAGCTGCCACAACGATGGCAACGGTGCCTCGACACGCACGGAGAATACTTTCAAGAGCTCACATAGTTTGGTGCTTCTTGTGCTGTTTCCTCTGAAGAAATAAAGTCCCGGTCAGCCTTGAACGACCCTTGTATATGGGTAATTATGTCCAGTCATAGACTAATAAAGCCAGTGTTTTTAGACGATACACTTAAGTTTCACCGATATTTGAATGTTTCGAAATGTCTTTCCTAACTGATTTTTCGATGGACAATCAATGGGTTGTGCAAGATGGAAATACTACTCTGCTGATGTTGTATTGGATTTTTTTGACCACATTCTGGTGACCGTGTGATTTCCAACGTTATGTGGGGCATGGTGGCTCAGTGGTAGGTTGTCCACCTCTGGTGCGTGGAGTCCTTGGTTTGATCTCAGCTCGCGCCAAGTAGACTTTGTGGTGGACAAACCCGTGTTCGTGGGTTTTCTTGGGGTTCTCCCGTTTCCTCTCACTTTATTCATTTCACCATTTAATTCATTTCTTATAATCACCGTCTCCTTTAGCCTAACCGGCATAATCGTGGAACGTAAAAGTTAAAGATTTCATTTTTCCCATTGTTATCTGTCCCAACACAATGGACGAATGTTTTTGCCGCCTTTAAGCCCTTTTTCAAAGGTTGTATGAAAGCAAAGCTTTTTCTCGTACAACCCAACAAACGGAAATACGAGGTCATCTACTTTTTTTTGTGATATTCACGAAAACATTTGGCGCAGAGTGGTATGAAACATGCGCACGCGCCTTAAAGAGGTTGTTTGGCAAAATAGAGATCATATTGAACATGTGATACAGCGAAAAAACTATTGTATAGATAATGTTGTGCACATGTAATATTTAAAAATTAATTTGCAGTCTGAATTTCAAATGAACCACTTATTCGTACGCCAACCACACTGAGAAAAAATTACGGATAAAAAGTACGTAAATTCAAGTGATTTTTAGGACCTTTCGTAAGAATGACTTTCCAACATTACCGAGAATGTTAATTGTTCTTGTCCGTTCTACGTATATTTTCTCCTTACTTTTCCAGATAAAAATGATGACGTCAGAACTTATTAAAGATATGACGTCATAGTTAATAACAGTAATAATGGAGCGATACCATTACCGGTCATGTTAAAACTCAAGTGGAATGGAAAAATTACAAAACAGGAATGTTATATTTCCAGGTGTTGCTAGACATTTATCGAGGCAAACGTGGAAAAATCACATGAAGGAATGGTGGAAACTCCGTCCGTGACTGCATTTAAATCTGTATGTGGAGTCTTAAGCACTGTATAGTCCAGTTAAATCTGCATTCGCTACTGTGAAAATGCCATGACGAAAGGATACGAATACATGCTTTGACTGTATTGTTGTCCTTATGCATGGACTTTATTACCATAGTATAATGAAAAGCTTGCAATCAGTCAGGGACGAAAGTAATGAAATTAAGACTAAAACCCAATCCTGCAATGTCTTTTCCCATGTGTATAAAGACAATTTCTCCAAGCAGCGTAGTAAAGCTTGCAGTAATTACTGCACAAAAGTACTGATAGAATGTAAACTCCACTACATAGGACTGAAATATACTCCTTCGGAATGAATAATTGTACGTACGCATTTTGAAGAAATTATATTAGTTACTGATCATTTAGATAATTAGTAAATCCACTATAGTTCATGTAACAGGAATTCCTGCAAATCATACGTATACTACGGACTTTATGCCATAAAAATTGGTGCTGGAAACATTGCATCTAGAAAATGTATACTTACAGTACGTACAAAATGCATGTTTTCAGGACAAAAAATCCAGGTTCTCCTGATGAAATAAAATTACATAACATGCAATAAGTAATTACTTCCGGACTTTGTGACATACCTTCATGTAAATATGTGCCTTCTGACCGTGGAAAAATAAATGATTTCATGGAAATATCTGTATTGTAATGTAGTCATGTACTTCCTACTATTCTTTATACGTATGTTACAACATTGCTTTCCATACTGAAGTTAATGTGTACAGGATGTTTCAAAACCTTTAAATCATTGAACTGCTTGGAAACCATCAATAGTGTCTTGAATATTGTGCAGGTTAATGACACTATTTAGTTCGGAGAGTAACTAACCTTTTCTTCAAAGTAAATATGTTTAATTTAAAAAAAGTAATTTTGAAAAACATTGTAAAAATCGATACATTCCTTACTGCAGTTAGAAAGAATATTTGTAAGTACACAAAATTCTGGCCTTTTGACTAGCAACCGGTGCTTTGTATTACATAATTAAGCATTGTATATACCTAGTTCAAATTATACATACCATTTCAATGCAAATTATGACTTCAAGTAGAATCAACTTCGTCAGGTACACACAATGTTTAATAATGTTATTTAAAGTACTGGTAGCTAGCAAAAGGCCAGGATTTGGTCTACTTACAAATATTCTTTCTAATTACCCAGTAGAAAAAAACTCGATTTTCATGAATGTTTCTCAAAACTCTTTACCAATTGAAGCACCGAGCCGAACAACGGTATATGTTTCATTTTAGTGCTTTCAAGAAAACCTTCCCGTTCTTTCATGCAGGCACGTTTAATTGGCGCTATTTTGCTTCTATTACTCCGATAACTGTCGCTATCTGCTGATTTTTTTCCCATTGTTCTCCTGAAATATTCTGCAAGTTTTTCTCGTACTTCTCGAAATCTAAAATGTAACGAATGTCGTTGTTCGGCGTTGTGCTTCACACTGCTAATTCTTGACACTGCTAAAGTAAATATATTTTTTTTTTAAAGAGAAAAGTCAATTTCCAGCGTCAATATAACATACACAATAATTCGACATCATTGAGGCTTACTAAACAGTTTGATGATTTAAGTTTTGAACCATCCTGTACACATTAGGTTAAGTATGGAATGTAATATTGCAATGTACATATGAAGAATAGAAGGAAGTACGTGGATGTATTACAATATAGAGTTATTTCCATGAAGGAAATTGTTCACCATGGCAAAAGTGCACATATTTACATGAAACATAGTCACAAAATCTTGAAGTGGTTACAGTACATAATGTAAATTTATCTTATCAGTACCTGCTTTTCTGTACTAAAAAATGTACAGTCGTGTACAACAGGTGATAATGGGACGGTGCCGTGTTCGGGGAGTATGTCGGATGCACGTGTTTCCCATCCAAGGCGGAAAATCGTGTTCCGGGTCATCCTAGCCACATGGGGCTTAGCGTTGTTCTGTAACAGGAGAAAAACTTTGCGATTTAGAAGTGCTGGCTCCACAGTTTTCAGGTTTTCTTGAACACGCCTCAATTGCTAATAGTACACAGTTACATTGATGCTCTGATCAGCTGGTAACAGTTCCAGATGCACGATGCCGCGAGCAGTTCACCAATCACACAGAAGAATCTTCTGGTGCAGTGCTGGAATCAGCTGTTTGGAACCAGTTCACAGGATGCTAACCAATGATGATAGGACCGTGGAGCTTCGTACAGGACGCACTTCTCATCACATGTAAACACCCTGTCCAAAAAATGGCTCATTCCTCAGACGAGACAGCACAGAAACACAGGTATTTGCTCGCGTTGCCTTCTGGTCCGGAGTAAAATCATGTGGACCCGTCGACCCAACTTGTAGTACTTCCCAAGCTGATGGAGATGGTTTCTCCGCCAAGCTGCCGAATGATTTCTCCACTCATACTGAATTGTAGTCCCAGTTCCTCACATGTCTGGATATTGTTCTCAATTGCTGCCTGAAGATCTTCATTTTGTACATGTGTTGGACTTCCGGCACGTGGTGCATCTTCGAGTGTTTCGTCACCGTCCTTAACTTGTTAAATCACTGCTGCACTCTCCGCGTAGTTATGACATCCTCACCAAAGGCCTGGCATATTTTCTGTCCCGCTGCAGCAGCGTTACAGCATACACGCCCTTATTACGCTCTGTAGAAGACCCATGTTCACTCTGTCCTTATGTAAGTTCACGGTGTAACTGAACTACCACACCGCTAGTATGTTGGATATACCACACCAATAACTGATCTTCGCTTTACCTCCATTGGCATTCAGCTCACGGTGTGAGAGCCAATGAACACAGACCTCCACAAAAAAGCGACAGAACTTTCTTCGTTACCTTTATAGTTAACTGCCTTTTCACCATATGTAAATAGGAGATATATACATATGAATTTAAGAGAGCAATTTATATGTCACTTCAATGCTTTATTTGCAAAACACACACACACACATATATATGTGCAGTAGACAAGTATAGCTTCCATTAACCATCAAACATATGTAACAATCTAAATTTATAAAATATCCAAAACTACACAACACTTCTGTTGCTAACCATGTCAAATGGATGTCTATTTAATCTGTACATAAATACAAATAAACATTGAATAAGCTAGTGGTTTCCATATGTCTGTACGATGTAAATGGAAGAACACGTGTGCAGCATATAATTTACTGGTGTTTTTTAAATAAAATTTTTTGTGCTTATTTATTTCACATGTATTTTATCATGTCACATCTGCTTTTACAAAGAAAAATACTGTACCAAGAGTCCTTATACATATATATTTGGTGTTTACTCCTCTTCCCTTGGGGCATCTTCTCATAGAACAACAGTACACTTGTATGGTCTTAAATTCTGCTTTAATACTACTGTACGTTTGTCTTAAACACCATTCTGAAACTACTACAATTTTCTCACATTTACACTGAAATGATAATAGTCACTAGATATATTTAATTTTGAATACAGTTGCTTTGTATTGAGGTTATATATTCTCTTGACGACAGTGCAAGACGTTGTGAAACAAAACATTTTCATCATTGAGTTCCTCCTATTGCCCTTATTATGGGCTATCCAAGCACTTAGATGACCTTGTCGATGTTGGTTAACTTTAAACAGTTCAAGTCATCCACTTCTTGACACTGTTGCTGCATATCTACCTACTTGATACTAATTTCAGCCACAATAAATTGTGTTTCACTACAGCAGCAGCCATGCAGTATTTTTCTATTAGTTTTTAACCATTACTGCAGTTTTTTTCTTTTTTTTCTTTCTTTTTTTTGTAAATAAATCACTGTATCAATGAACTTCCAAGAAGTCACAGGTTTAATATAAATTTTACTAAAACGTCGCATTTTTATTATTTACCTGTGTATGCAGTGCATATATCCCCCCTCACCTGAAAGCATTTTCAAAGAGGGCAATTGTCCATCGATCTTTACATTTTGACCTATTTCCAATACTAAAGTCCTGTGATCCTCTTTTTTTTCTTGGCTATAATATTCAGAGTATAGTTTAAGTAAAAGCATTGTAATGAGTTTTAACGATGTTCGTAATTAATTTAAACCACATAGTGAATATTAATTAAAAATGGCTACTTACCATGAATCCTCCCTTGGAAAACCTAAATATTTTTCATATGTTTCGGAACTCGCAGCTTGTTCGGCAGGAACCAGCTACGAGTTCCGAAACGTATGAAAAATATTTAGGCATTCCAAGGGAGGATTCATGGTAAGTAGCCAATCTTTTGTTAATTAAGAATCATCCTCTCTTGCGCTCATATAATTATATAGTGAATATTTTAGGGAAGAAAGAAGATAACCGGATTGCAGTCTATAAATTGGTTAACATGTGAAGATCGATGGAACATTACCTGCTTCGAAAATGCTCTCAGATGAAGGGCGAAATATCAGCAAACTATACACAAGTAAATAATAAAAAAGCCACTTTTTAGTAGTTTCGAAATAGTAGTAAGTATATAAAGATATACAGTAAGAAACCTTGTAAGAAGGATGATAGAATACACTTAAAATTAATTAACATCGACAAGATCTTCTGTGTGAGTTGACAACCCATGGAAAGGACGATATGACTTCATTAAAATATTGATGCTTAATAATATGAATTACAGGTATGAAATATGATTACTTAGTAACACCATTACATAATTATTCATAAGTATATACTGTATACAGAATGATAACACTGATAATTTTGAGTTTCTTTTATGTTTACACAACAACCAGTTTACAAGATTCACCAATTTCAAACTGTTTTCTAATCAATTGGCCATCGAAGTGTAATGTATTTTACACCATCAGTCATCACTGTGTAAGTGTGTGGCAGTGGTGTTAACAACTCATCATACTTTACAAACAGATGGTTATTTGTTACACAGACCTCGTAAGCAAAAACGTGTTCATAGAAGGCAATCGTGTCCAAAGCTACACAGGAAAAAATTATATCATCATCATGAATTATAATGTCTTTTACTTGACCAAAAACAGGAAGTCCATTGGATTCATCAATGTCAAGTGCAATTGTAGAAGACAAAGAAAAGGTATGGCCCTTCACTTTAACCTTTGTAACAGACATAAGGTCTGCTTCAGAGTGTAATGCATACCTCTGCTTAACCTCTATTGCTGTATCACTGTTAAACCTCCTCTTTTTTCCATGAGAAATGTGATGTGTCAAATTGTTATTAAGAAGTAAGTCATTAACGAGTAATTGATTTCGTATTGCAATTGATTTGCAGACATTTACTCTGCTGTGTGAGACATTAGCCATGAACTTTGAAATTCTATGTCTTGCTTCAAATCTCATGATCCATATTTGGTTCAGTGGTCCAAATTTTTTCATCATTGCAGGGTAGTGGGTGAGGAAATGAAACTTTGGTTTCAAATGACATTTTGTCAATGAACAGTACATTTCATTGAACTCTGCTATCAAAGTTTGTAGTTGAATCACAGTATCATCATAAACCCTGTTATTTAGAAGTCTTTCTGTAATTTTGCGTAATTGAATATACAACAGCCAAACATAATTGTTAGTGGGTACGTAATATCCCACCAATAGGCCAAAGTACCTCACCAAAATAAGCATTTCGTGAGCTGACATCTTTATGTTTATGTTCCCCCCATCAATCTGAATACAGTTTGTAGGTTTTGAATTGGAATCTGGACCATAATTAAAGTTAGCAAGGTTCATTTGCAAAGTCTCAATGGTAATTGCTTTACTTTCTTGTACCAAATAATTGACAATGAATGACATTACATAACGACAGCAACCTTCAAACCAATCATGCATTATGTCGACAGCAACATTGTTAAACAGGTCAAACCCTTCAAGGTTTAACCACACACATTTCTCCTTTATGCCAGTCTTAGATACATCATTTACCTGCAACTGATCTTCATATGTCAGAACACTCCTGAGCAAAGTGGGAATCTCTGTGGTTAATTTTTGTAATTCGTTCTTATTTGCATTGCATATCCTGCAACAGTGATTACCAACAAAATTTGAAACAAAACCCAGAATACTGTTCAACCCTAAATTGTCACCAGTTATAGCAGGAACAATGAATTTTACAACACCTTTAAAACAGCTTGTTGATACCTGTACGCCAGTTTTTCTTAGGAAATTCAGTTCATCTATTACCTTTTGAAGCGTAACTGCATTTCCAAATTTTCTTCTGTCAGCTGAATGAAATAAAGATACAAGGAAAATATTCTTCAACTGTGACACATAGTAAGGGGGCAGAAGTGGAAGTGAAAGATATATAGCACCTAATTTATGAATTCCAGCATGTGACCCCAGTGCGTTCCCAATTTCAACATCATCAAAGAAAATAATAACAGGTACTACTAATGTATGTCTTGAGTATTCTTGTGAAGGCTGCATGTTCTTCCATACAGAACCATGAATTATGTTCAAAAGAGGACTGCCATTGTCTTCACAGTTATTCAAATATTGCAAGTAGTTCAATATTTCACGTATAAATGAGTCCTTACTGAAAAGTTTTTGTAATAATACTCGCAATGGAATCATTTGCATAGTACAAGGAACAGATTCTATGTTGCTACCACAAGCCGTGTGTCTTCTTTCCATGCGTTCCCCAATTAAAACTTCCTGTGGACTAATGTATGTGCCTAATACCTCAAAATATTGTAAACGCTTGTAATCTGTTTCAAACCCGTTTAGAGGTTCTATTGAGAGAACTTCTTCAAGAGCTAATTGAAACTTACCAGGCAACTCTTCTACACCTGCGTGCTCTAAAACCATTGCTTGTAAAGATCTCTTCACATTGTGACTAAATAAGGATTTCATTCCATCAACCACAACTTGTACATGTGAACGGCTAAAAGTTGGATGTGCATATAGTTTAGAAATGAATTTACTCATATGATCCTCCACTACATTTTGTACTGTATCGTTTGTGACAACTTGACTACTTTTCTCTACAACAGGCTGTGACAAATTACCACGTGACTGCAATACAGTTACATCACTGTCTGCTAACAATACACTACTACTCCTATTACTACATTGCTTTTTATTTTTATGCACATTGGATATGTGTCTTTGCAGTGATCTATTATATGAAAAATACCTGTAACAACCCTCATATATACAAGGAAACATGGTACCTCTTGCCATATTTTTGCACACATTTCTTGTATGATATTGAATATCAGATGGACGATTGAAATTCTTTTTACATGCAAAACAGGTAAACATTATGTATCTTTATTGTGGTTCACTTATGCGTAAATCAGACATGAGACACCGAACACCTTGAGTCATTCTATCATGAACTGTTTTAATACCATAAAATCCCCTTTGCATTAACAACCAGACACTTTCTGACTCCTCAGGATACCTAGCACTAGTAGCATGAAAGATTTTGAAACATGTGTCAACAGCGCTTTGTAATGAATTGAATTTGTACAAAGTGTTCTCGACGACGACATAGGAGCATGTAACTGACGTTATGTCCTCACCCACAAGAACAACCAAAGGCTGAAATGTAGCCCCCAGTTTTTGTAGTTTTTCTTTCCTCTGTTGAATTGTGTTCTGCAGGTGACTGTCAGATGTAATGTGTGTGATGAATCCATCACGTATTTCCAATTTTGATGGGCGCCATGTTGTCCTCTTACAGTTCCTCTTGATGGGTACCACAGGTAGCAACAGTGGCAGACAAATCAGAGCAACATTTGTCTTCACGTCAGGTGAAATGTCCTTATCTGAAATCAGTAAATGGTGAATTACATGATAGGTCTCCATATAAGAGAGGTCATTTTTATGTACTATCTGTGGCACATAAATGAAAACTTAATTCACTGTTATACGAAAGCAACTAAATAAGATGGAGAGGATGCTGACTCGGTAGTAACTTCAGTTTTACACACTTTACAAGCTGTAGATGTTTTAAAACTTTTTTCAACAGTGCCAATGATATATCTATGTAATCAGATTTGTGGACTAAGTTCTCTTCCATTCAAGACTTCCTACAAGAAGTTGCAGTGCGTAAACAAAAATAAAGGCCAATTACGCACTACTTTTAAAACCAAAAACATGTCAATATCATTATGTGGCACTTCCCGGTGTGAGGGACGCTTACTATCTACCGATTAAGCTCAATACTTTTGTTTTCTCTCAAACGTCTATATAATAGTTTATACTCTATGTCTTGCAATACTGTAAACTTTGAACTTAAAATGCGATTTTCGGCAAATTCATAATTTTCAATTTAGCTGAAACTTCGTAGAAACACGTTTCATGATGTGTACAATTAAAATCAAGCAAAAGAAAATGTTTGATTTTGCTGTTCATAAATAACATCCGCTTAATAGAGTATCAGAGTAACTGTTCCAAAATTGCCTAATTTTCCCGTTTGCGTTGCGCACATACAATTTGATGTGAGAAGAAATCGTGGCCTAAGACCTTCACATATAAATAATGGTGGCCATAACTAAGAGTGAAAGGCGCGCATTTGATTGACATATTTTTTTGTATATCGCTCAAAAGAGGGGGCGCGCTCCGTTAGGTTTTATGCAAATGAGATTACACATTGAACTCGACAAGCACCATGAATTTCATCGCACTCGAGTGTGCGGAACAGAGAAACAAATCGGGTCAAATTCAAGGGACGTACCATTTCCAATGCTCAGACTGGCTTGATATGAGGCAAACCTCTCGCAAGAGAATGCCGTAGCCATGTGTCGTATTTCCGCTGAATGGTCTTCTTAAAGATGAAATAAGTGGAAGCGAATGCTAGTTAGGATTTCGCACATTCTACACCATATCTTTAAAAAAAAAACATTGTTCGAAGAAACAAAATGATCATTGCACTAGAGTAACACGTGGTATTGAAAGGTACAAAATGATTTATTCATTACCGGAGCTGTAGTACAAGGTTTTCCTTACTCCCAGTACCGCTCAGGCAGTTGAGGTGATTATTATGTACGACGTAATGTATTATACAAAAGTACTTGTACATAAGTATGCAAAAGGGTTTAATTGCCGATTTCCTCATCCTCTGACGAATGGTTCATCGATATCGCTCAAGAGCCTAGATTCGTCTTCTTGTGAATAAAATAGTCTTCTTGTGGATGTCTTCGGACGTGCTACATTTCTTTGCCCATTCCTAAGTACCAAATAATGAGCATGACATGGGCACAACATCCAACTCTCCATGTTTCATTTGCACATTGACAAAACTATCCTATAATGCAATCGTCCCCACCCGACCAAGATCGCATAAAACGAAAATGCAGTACTTTAACCGATTACTGCGCCTTGAGTGGATATGCGCACGAACAACGTAAGGTGTTTGATTCATATAAAGCCACTCTGAGCATATGACTTTGACCCGATTTGTTTCTCTGTTCCGCAGGCTCGAGTGTGATGAAACTCATAGTGCTTGTAGAGTTCAACGTGTAGTCTCACTTCCATCAACCTTCAACGGAGCACGCCCCTTCTTTTGGGCAATATACAAAATATATGTCAAAAATATGCACGTCTTATGGGCATTTTCATTGTATTGTTGACCCATTTTTGGTCATGTTTCACTGAGCTATGCCCACCAGTGTTTATATGTGAAGGTCTTAGACCACGACCTCTTCCCACACCAAAGTGTATGGGTGCACCGAAAACGGGAAAATTGGGCACTTTTGAAATTGCTCCTTTCCCTCTGGTCCCCTCCAATGATGTTTTAAATGGGTTTGACTAGGGTAACCAGATTCTGACAAGTGAAAAGTAGGACAGAAGCATAATAATAAATGATAGCCTGTGCATCGGCAATACGTATCTCTGTTTCATTTCACGTTAACCTCAAGGCAATCATTCATTTTTAAGAAATCAACACATCTCCAAATACTTTCATGTCGAAATACAAGATAGTTGAAAGAATTTCAAACAATTTAATGGAGTATCAACAAAAACAATAAAAAAAGGTCACGATTGAACTATAAAGAATTTTCTCTCTGCCTATTCACAACAATGTATTTAGACAAGTAATACTACTGAAAGAAGCGCAAATACTTCACACTGCAAGTCGCAAATAGATGAATCAAATTTATTTGTACTATAATCAAATAATATCATTTGCATTATAATTAATTAGACACATAATTAATACATGCGCTTGTAGTTTATTTTTAGGAACGTATAGTGAAACTTCGTTTAGGGCTAAAAACTTACTTTTTAAAATTGATTTTCAGAGCCTGGGATTATTTTAAGAAATGACAGAAAAAGACTGGCACGAGGAAACTCCAGTTAAATTGATTGGCGTCACTGCTGTGACTTGAAATAAGTGACCAATCCTGCCTTACCGACATCTCAACAAGACTTTCTCAGTAAAACCAACTGCATTACAAAACAATGGTTTGTCGATTGTTTTATTTTCCTAACAATAATTTTTTGAGCAGTGTTGAAAAAAAAAAGTTTATCATTCAGAAAAAAAGTGCCTGTGATTCGATATGTTGTGAATAAAGAATGAAACATTAAAGTATTGCAAATAAATTTAATCAGGACTTTTAAAAAAAGGACAGATCTCAATTTTCTAGATGTCTTTGGAACACACAGGAAAGCTATTTGAAAAATAATACTGTACTGCGAAAATCAGTACGCCTGATCACCCTAGGTTTGACTGTATTACAAAAATAAATAGTGCTTGAAGCACTGTACTTACCATGAACAGCACAGATGTACGGTGCTGAAAGAGAATGTATTTCTTTCAAATTTCTTTTCAACTCCAACAAATGCAGAATTTTGTCTTGAAGTAGAACAATTCTGTTAAACAAATTGTCTTCAGTACCAGGGTAAAGGAAGGAGTAGTCCTCCAACAGCTGCAAAAAGAGCAACATTATTAGTAGTGAGGTATCACGATGAAATCTTAAATATGAAACAAGTGTAAAATTTCTCATTAATGTTCCTACAGGAATGAAACATCAAGTTTTCCTATTCATTTTTCATAATAGTAATTAACGCATTAAAAGATAAGCAACCGATGTGTCAAACATAACAGGAAACGGGCAAACTTTTTTTCTTAAAAAAATTAACCATTTCTGTACATTAAAATTACCTGCTTAAGTTTCTATTTTTCTTCAATATTTTGGTAATATACTGGAACCCTTTTCTGGAAGATTGCTACGATCAACATTTAAGTTGTGCAAAGCTCATGTAGGCCATTCTCAGTTCACAATGACTAAAACCAATCAAGTTCACATCCACTAAAAACATATGAACCTTTTGCCATGGTTCTTAAGAAAAATAAATAAATAAAATAAATAATAAAAGACAAAATTTCACAGCACCAGCAAGCAAGTGCAAGGAGACTTCAATTTTAATCTACAGACATAGTTAATTATTTCTATGTGTCTTTTTTTTTTAATTTCTCACTTTCAAGTGGTTCAAGTTACCAAATTGGAAAGAGAATGAAGAAAATCAATTACAAAACTCGCATTTTTTACACAATGTTACAATTCAGCAATTTTACATATTCACAAACAACCAAATATAATAAGATGAAAGTAATGGTCAAGGAAAGTAAAATCTACGTATCAAATCAATACCACATCGTACCTTTCTCTAGCAGAATACATGATATAAAACTGTAGTATGGAAGGGAGAGAAATAGAATATAAAATACAATTAACATAATGTATATAGCTATTAACAGTCAAAATTTTGATGCAAGAACTTTAACTAAATCTAGCTCTCACAGCTTAAAACTGTGCCTGAGCGCAATTATGGGTGGAGCTGTTTCCTTGTGATAGTGGTCTGTACACATGTAAATCTTACATGTTTTCCCCACCTCATTATTCGACCTATATGTTTTAATGAGGACAGCGTTGAATTGAAATGAACACGTGTTTTGTGAAAAATGAGACACCTCACTCAGTTGTTAAATACTTTCCAATAGTACAGTAAATGTGCACTTACCAATGTATAAGCTTGTGGTGTTTTCAAAACAGGGTACAAGTCAAGGTAAGCACCAACCGTCCCAGGCTGTTCCAGGGCTTTCAATCTAGCTTCTGCTGTTGCTCTCCAATTATCGCACACAACATGCCAGGGATCTAGTGACGTTCTGAGCCACTGTAACTTCTCATCTATTACTGGGTCTGGAATGGGTTCTTCAATAATGTCTGTGTCGTCACCTAGTGAAGATGCAGGTGATGCAGAAGAGGACCTTCTACTTGGAATATCTCCTCTCTTTCTTAGAACTCTTCTTCTTGAAATGTAGGCCTCATACAACTTCCCAGAAGCATTGCGTTTTCTTTGGTAGTTCGTGGTTCCAATGTAAGCTGCGTAATACACAGATGGTGATTCTTTCCCAAAAATGGTTGCTATTTCATGTGCCCAGCGTGTAAATTCACCTCGTGTTATTAGCCGTGTCGGATTTTCTTCTAACTCATGCTTTACTATAAGTCGTGCTAAATTACACCTTGAAGCATTATCTAGTAAACCATTGTTCTTTTCTCCTTTAGCAAGAATGGCTTTTCCATCCAGTGTGCATTGCAATATAGTAAGCACCTGCAAGCAACGAAAGCATTATGAACAAGGATATCCATGAAGTCCCTAATGAAAGAAAACGAAAACAAATATATTTCATGGCTTGCATCTCCATTTGAAAACCTAATCACAGCAAGATTTGAGAAAGTATACACTGACCTCACATTTTCTGATTTATAAGCGTATTATTTTTATCTTTTTATTTCACTGTAGTTTGCATTTTCCTCTTACATTGTAAAGTGAACCTTCAAAACTTTTAATGAAATATAAATGTAGTGCAAATGTAGAAAATGAAAATGAATTATCAGTAAAAACAAGGTATAATTTCCCTTAAGGTTTCTTACACGAGTCCTCCAACTGGAAGTGTTACCTAAAATTACCTGAACTGAAGAGAATGTACATAGGGAAAACATGAGCATGAATATCTGATTATAATATCAGAGTGACTAATCACAAACGCAAAATCACAATCAGGGTCTTTTGGGGAGAGTTTGTCAACAGGAAAAAGTCCCTGTATGTTCCATTATCCCACATTAATAGTACAATACAAGAAGGGATTCGACAAAACATTCCTTAAATAGCAGCAAGGGAGTGTATCTGAAAATAAAAAAAAGATATGTACTTTTACCCCGATTCTTTACCAAATGTTTATTTCATTTATAGTAAACGAGGTTTCACAGAAAATTACTGTAGATTTTTTATGTTTAGATTAAATTATCATAAACGAAAACAAAATTCTGTAGTAAATTGGTCCCAAATTGTTGAAGTAAAAAGACCATTTCGTATAGCTATTACATATAGAACTCTCAACCCTCATATATACATCTGGAATTTCTAAGTAGTTCGCTTGTTCACTCAACAACCCAGATTTTCAGCCAAGCATGCTTCATCGACAGGTGGATCGACGCTGGTGGATTTCACTACACAGATTTTCATTTCAGTGTTACAGCAACTACGTTTTCTACTTTTCTCTCATGTTCACAATCTCAACCAAGTAGCTATAACAATGTTTCGTATTTTATCTAGGTGCTCAACGTATTTGTAAACGTGAGAAAAAACTATACTGTAGTTCGTGTAAACCTTATGAAATCCACCTGTTGTAGTATTTCATGGATTCAGCTGACGACGAAGCACGCTTGGCTTTGAAACCTGGCTAGTGGCATGAAGTAACAGTGTAACTACTTGCAAATTCCAGCTGTATACAGAATGGGGTAAGGATAAAATGTCTGGTTATCGAAATGAGTGCAATTTTAAAAATTTGTTTAAGAAACTGTAATACCCTTTCCTTTATGATCTCCATGGTAAAAATGAATGTGAAATCCTTCTCCTAAATCTTTAATATTCACATTATACACATGCTACCAAAATGTGTTGTACTTTATTTATAAACTTATAAGATCCCATTTATGATTTCTTTGTATCAAGAAGGAACATGGATTGATAAATACAATATACAACCTAACATGTACGGAAAATTGTCATTTGGACATAAATCCACGTTCACACAGAAGAGGCATGCAAACAATTTTAAAAATGTTACATTCACAAAGCCATATTGATGTATTTCCCTTGAGCGATGATTGCTTTATTCAGTCCCATAAACATTCATGATTAAAACCTGTAGACATTTATTCCATTACACCAAAACTTACATGATTTCCCTCTGATTCGCTGTGCCTGATTTGCTTTTCGCCTTCCACTGAGTGAGTGCAAGAAGTTGAACTGGAATTGGAAGCAAGAGACTGAATGTCAGAAGTATTTTGTCTGTTTTCTTCCTGCTGGTGTTCCTCTCGTAAATCTGCGGATGTTCCAGGAGTTTCTTCTAATCTATCTCTCTCTATTGCATTGAATGTTGATTTCCTTCCTTCACACCAAGAACTGTTTCCAAACGATGTTGGCGTTGTTAAGTCAAGAAGCAACCTATCTGCTTCTTCCTGCAACTGAGTACAAACCTTAAAATGACTCACAAGAAGCATGAGTATTTAATAAACATGTGAATGCCATTTGCTAAAACACTACAAAGGACATGACTAATTTCTTAAGTACCACGTCACACAAGAAGGAAACAAAAATGTGAGCAAACATATACTTGTGTTAAAGGAGGTACTATAATTCTAACTACTTGTCAATTTTCATAATGCGGCTCATACCAGGTACCACGGAAGGACCATTTTGCTGATATGAACGCATCTGATCAGCATTAACAATGGCCAATGCAGATATGGATGCTTGCAATACTGATGGATGTTTGTGGAAAACTGAAGTGTGGGCAGTGATAAAGTCTGTTTGGCAAATCCATCAATGGTATATATCCATATCTAATGGTAGACATGGATCGTCAAATCAATAATATCGGTGTCGATAGCTAAGATTTCAAGAAGTATCAGAATGGTTGATACCTAACTTCAAAGGTATGTGGTATCAGTTAGAAACACAATTTAACAATACTAGTCCAAAATATTGATTTTTTTTAAAGAGATCAATACACTTTTACACTCTAACATTTATTGAAACTAGTAATCCTTTGCAATATAATGCAAGACCAATGTTAACGACACTCTTGGCAACAGTATGACACTATTAACATTTAATAGTGTTTTAAAAAAGGGAAAGAGGAAGATCATTACATCTCTGAAAAGTAATAGAGAGAAATGATTGTCTGAAATGAGCTAATTATAATATCTCTCTCTTTTTTACAAGTTTAAAGTCTTTCATTTCCTACGGAAGCAATGCTGTTATGAATCGCAAGAAGAAGAATTGCATCATCAACTTGCCAGTTTTTGTGTAACAACTTAAAGCAACTATTATGTGAAATTTATCAGCGTAGGAGTACAGGAATTGGATTGGCTAATAGTAACATTCAATGGTGTTGGTATTGGCAAAATTAAGGTTAAATGGTATTAGCTGGGTTTCAATACCGCCATACAGGCACATTATTGCTATTGATCTATCACCAATTCTAGGGATGTATAATTTTGTACACTTCACATCTAACAGATATTAGAAACATTTGTGGACGTTGACGCAAGAGAGCACACAGTCTATGATTTTCATAACATGAATGCGAAAGAGGAACTAAAAAATTGTTCTGGTTTGTACGTCTGCCTGAAAAAAAAAGCACATTTTATTTATACTTATAACTTCTGTGGTTAACATGCATGTTCACAAATAGTGGTGTTCACAGATTGCGCATTGAATTGAGCAAAATGCCTTCATCTTGAAAGAAGTCTGTCATACCTACTGTGTAGTTGAAACAGGTCACATCTACTTCCCGACTTCCATGTTAACGAGTCTATTTCTACTTTACAGTACGTGAACTACTGACAAATAGAACAGGAGGATTCCACTTATGATGTGTAGCTGACACACAAGAATAACCTACCCTGCTGTTTTCATCTGCTTTCTGAAGATCCTGTTTCCAAGATTTCCAGTTAACCTTGAATTTTACTCTTGGCCCTGCCTGAGGTATTAGCTGTTCGATGTCTCTATCCTCTAAGTGTTGAAGTGCAAAAAAATCTACACCATTCTCTGGAAAAGAAAGATACTTAGCCTCTTAAAGCACTGTTCAGGTTGTTTCTGACCCTCATTCTCTGCTATTCATGCACCTACTTGTAGAAGCATCTTACATTACGTACTATTTTTCCTACACAAATGCAGAATGAGCAAATGTAATCATAATATTAACCATTTATACACTGCAATAGAGGTGGTGAAAGGGTAATTCAAAATATGACATTAACTGAAGAAATGCAACACCATAATGAAATTTATGGAATGGAAATAAAAATGTAACTTCATTCCACATTACATCAAAATAAACTCTGCAGTTCATTACTAAAAATGATAACCTATATTCTCGTGAACAAAAGAATTCATACAATGATAAACTTGCTTAGAGTTTTTATTTATACGTTTCAAAACTTCTAAGATTGTTGTGAGTAGGTAGGGTGCTTTCATGCGGTGAAAAACTTTGGCATATATACACATGATTGTGCCTAGTAATTTAACAATGTCATCTTTTCCCTTGTGTATTTTTATCTCAGCAATATGATTTGTTATATTCTGTATTTTTCCACTAACGAAAGTCGAATCAAAATATAATCTTATGAAGCCCTTTTTACGTGTTGGCCCAATCTGCGAAACTATGCTTAAGAAAGGTACAAATCAACGAACATACGTTGAGGAAGACGACACTGCCCTAATGCATATGCTGAGGATCTTTACATCATGACAACAGACAACTTCTGCTTCCTTTTGTTGATTAACGTTTCCATCCACTGTATGCGGAGCTTTGTGTTTATCAACTTGAAATACCTTCTTTTTAATGAGAGGGGTATTAAACTTAGCGTAACCTACTCACTTTTGCTACATTTTTCCTGTTTATTGAGAGTGCTCACCATAGCAAAATTACACTACCGCAAACTTTAGAGTTTTTTCTGCCATATCTTCGAATAAAAAAAAAATCAAAAAGCAAAGATTCAAATCACTAGACAATCTGATTTTGCATGTGACACCCTACCATAATTCATGTATTTGCTTGTGGTGTGCTGCTATTTACAGAACCTTCAAAAAAATGCTAAATTTACCGACAGTTGCATATCGAAAGCTGATATATGAGTCGTAATAACAATATCACATGAAAATTAATATTGTCTAGTGCAGTACTTCTTTGCTTTTTGAATATTTTTATTTGTTTTGAAGATATTACAGAAAATTTCTAAAATTTTCGGTGGTGAAGACACTTAAGGTTTGGAGTATATGAGCGGAATCAACCCGCAATTAATGCTGACAGAGAGCGGCGGCAACCACGCGTTAACCAAGTATTGTCAACGCCTCTGGGCGCGATAACGCTGGCTTATTGGATCAATGGCTACAACACTGGATGGACTATATGAGCGTTAATAACGCTGCAGCGTTAGTGCTGAGGATCTCAATTTTCTTAGCAAATAAATAAATTGAACTTCTGTAATGATTTACTAAAAATATGTTGCTTAATCAGTGCCAGATTTACGTATAAAAGCAAAACGAGCTACGGCTTATGACCCCATTATCTTGCCCCCATTCCCGCAAAAAAGTTACACGTATGCGAACTGCCTTATATATAAGTAAAAATTTCTGTGCCAGTTCGCCATAACAACAACAATCATCTTTATCAAAACAATTCTTAATGTTTACGTAATAACCTCCAATACCTAAGCTGAGGGTTTGGTTGGATAAGCACACTTACACTCAGATCTCCCCCCTTGCACGCAATGCTCAAACTCTTAAGACACTAGGTTGCATGTCATGCTGAATGCTTGGAACAATAGTTCAAAATTTCAAAGTCAGACGCACTCACCAATCCAAAAATGATTGCCAGTGTCACTTACATACAAGTTATGAGCCTCCCCCATCTCGCTCGCGGCCTTTGGTTTGACAAAGAAACAGATTACACCAGAGCATAAGATTTCAAAATCAGACAGTTAGATTCAGAATATATTCACATATAATCCTACATCTACATTTACTTATTTACTGTACTGAAAAGAAAAGCAGTTAGGTGGCCAGTGATAACAGTATCTCGTGCAAATATCTATTTTTAAAAATATATTTTATGTATTTACTTATTTTATTTATTGACATTAGAGAGCCGCGGTGGCTCAGTGGTAGAGCGTTCACCTCTGGTGCTTCGGGTCCCGGGATCGATCCCAGCCCCCGCCAAGAGAAAAGGTGGACAAACACCGTGTGCGTGGGTTTTCTCGGGGTTCTCCCGTTTCGTCCCACTTTCTTCATTCCATCATTTCATTAATCTCTCATCATCACAGTCTCCTTTAGCCTAACCGGCATAAGCGTGGGACGTAAAACTCAAAAGATTTCATTTCAGTTTTCGTTTTCTATTTACATTGTGACGTCATTTTTTAATCTATTCTAGGCAATGAGCTGTCCCCCAAGATGGGAAAGGAAGGGTGAATTACAACGTTGTGAAGACTTCACTTTCCATGTGCGTCGTGAAGACTACACATTTCGTGTTTTCTCTCAGTCAGTGACAATTAGTTTCGTGCCAACTAGAAACTGCGCAGCACTTTAAGTTTAGGCAGAAACCATTCCTGGTGAACGCTGGTCCCCAGTTTAGAAAATGAACTCCGTGGAGCATAATGTATGAACTGGATTGTGAAGCATGCCGTAGTGTATTCATGAATAGAGACGCAAGTAGGCTATAGCGTCCTTCAATATCCAGTTCATATATTATGCAGTGGGGAGTCCATTTTCTATATATAAATAAACTTTATCGCAAATGTCACTTACACCCCTTTGTCTCTCGCTGCCTCAAATCGATTTCTCCCGTTCGATAACGGGCGTATTTCTTTTAGCTAGTTAGGATTAAAAGTTTCTGGTTCAATTTTGATGTATTCAATGCCTCGTAGAGTTGATGCTATAATTAAATCAACGGTTATCCTACAAACTACTGAAATAAATTATGGAAGCGGCAACATTGAAATACTTTATAAAACGCTACTGTTCTACTACTGCATTTTGTACTCTATGGCAGATAGCTTTCTAAATGTAGTCACTAGAATCAATACATACATTGAGGAGAATAGCGCATATTAAATTACAAGGTTGAATTCGAATAAACTATCCCATTGAATGTACAGAAAAACGAAATCCTTTCATTATCTCCTACAAGTGCAGGGAGATACCGACGTTTGTACAAAGAAAAGAAAATGAAATGAAATGAAATCTTTCAGTTTTACGTCCCACGGTTATGCCGGTTAGGCTAAAGGAGACGGTGATGATGAGTAATGAATGAAATGGTGGAATGAAGAAAGTGGGAGGAAACGGGAGAACCCCGAGAAAACCCACGCACACGGTGTTTGTCCACCTTTTCTCTTGGCGGGGGCTGGGATCGATCCCGGGACCCGAAGCACCAGAGGTGAACGCTCTACCACTGAGCCACCGCGGCCCCTACAAAGAAAAGAGATTTCGTCCTCTGATACTCTATGTAAGGACTTTACCACCTGTTAATAGTTATCTGTATTTTACACATTAACCAGATTGTATCCTTCATTATGCGGATTAGTAGTGTTGCCCACCAGACGAGAAAACATACATGAATGCCTTTTAAAAGTGTCATTTTATTCGATTATGGATTTCTTTTATGCATTAATGGAAGCAGATTAAAAAACTACAAACGTTAAAGTTTTTTTTTTTTTTAAATTTGTTGCCTAGTCTGCGGAACTGGATCGAAGAAAGGCACCTGGAGTAATGAACAGGGTGAACAGAACATGAGAACCTCTTCGGAATACATATTAAGAACCCTGTTAGAATAATGTATGTAAAATCATTTAAATTTGGATCTTTAAGTACAAGGGCGAGTGTTTGATTTTTGGGCTTATTCAGGGGCGGACTGGCCCCTGAACATCGACCCGACCCGACTCAACCTGAATAGGTTTTAGCCGAAACGACGCATAAGAAGTTGACCCGAGCCGACCCATGGCTAGAGCAGCCCTGACCCGACCTGTGACCCAAGGAGATTCGACTCAAGCCCTGACCCGATGAAGCCTGACCCAACCCGTTTGAGAGCACTAGCTGTCGGCACTGGGCTCAGTAAGCGTTGGTGTACCTTCTAAAAGTGCTGATCACTTATGCTGTTTGTGAAATCAGTGTGTATATCGTGTAAATTTTAATTCCCCTTTAGTTATTTAAAGTTAATTTAAAATAAAAGTGTAGTAAAATGTAAAAAAAAAATATATATTTGTGATGTCCAAAGTAGGTATTCATATGAAAAGAGAAGTTGGGGCCAACCGAGGAATGGGCGGACTACACTAGACGATAGACGATATCTAATCTTTCTGCGACATAAAGATATGATATTATGACTTACTTATGTCAAGGAAAATCTTACGTTTCGAAATCTATCGCAAATTTACCTCCAATCGCATTCTTCGTGTTGCATTGAGGCCACAAATTTACAGCTTTTTCAAGTTTCCAACACTGACGCCATGTCTGTTGTCTCACCTCACAGGATTGGGGGGGGGGGGTGTCTGCTAAGAGCTGGGCACACTTCCTCGAGATTATACAGCATTATTTAGACGAGTTTCTGTATGTGGTTACATTTTCTTCTCGCCAAAAAGACAGGTACTACAGGTCAACCCCGTAGTATGGCGTTAATCAGACTTCAAAACGGCTCTGCATAAGGCCCTATTTGTTTACTGCTTCTTGGCCAACTTCTAAGAGCATTTATAAAATCCTATGCGACTTTGTTATACGTAATTAATACATTCAAATTCACGAGCGACGAAACTGAAGGGTTTGGGGATACGTTTCGGAGTAATAACTGTAGCCATAATAATATACTTCAACTAAGCAACGGTGGAAACAGTCCGGAAATCAGAAATGATCAAAACTGAATGGTTTACATCGCCCATTTCGAAATACGGCTAGCAGATTAAACTTACAAGAAATGACCAAAAAAAGTGAAATTTGGCCTTATACTAAGCGTTGGTTGGGGGGGGGGAGGAAGCGAGCATCCTCGGTAGGGATACTTCAGTTGATTTTTTTCGGAGCGAAACGTGATAGAGGGGGAAATTCCCCCTCAACCCCCCGGTAATTCGCACCCTGCACACCTGGCAATAAAATAAACTGCGCAATATTATACAAGCTTCAATCCAAATAGACCAAATAAATGATGTGAGTCACAACTTAAACACGTCAGTCTCTGGTTTTCCACATTTTATATAATACTTACTAAATATATTAAGCAAAGCTACTGTTATGTATTTTAAACAAGTGAAAGTGAACATTACGGATTCCATATACAGATTGGTCAGAGCATACATTGGTACCTGTTCTGTGTATGTAAAAAGCACCCCATATAACAGCCTTTTTGAATAAAAAGAAGGGAAGAAAATAATACAAGGACTAATACTGAGGTACTTACTATCATTTGAAAAAAAAAAAACTATTGAAAATCTCTAAGTTTTACGTCCCAGGATTGTGCAGGTTAGGCTAAAGGAGACGTTGATGGCAAGAAATGAATAAAATGGTGGAATGAAGAAAGTGGGAGGAAACTGGAGAACCCCAAGGAAACCCACGAACATGGTGTTTGTCCACCACAAAGTCCACACGGCGCGAGCTGGAATTGAACCAGGGACCTCAAGCACCGGAGGTGAATGCTCTCCACTGACCCAACACGCCCTCCATCATTTGAAAAGAGTAATTCCGTAAAATTACCGTAAATAATCCACTGAAACAAAGGAAAATGTGAATTTAGCTGAAAGAATCATATGTGTGTGTAATTTGAATGGGGCACAAACACCGGGGTTTACTCGAGCAGACAGATCTACCAAACAGAAAACATAGGTAAAATACGATGGTAAAATTCTTCTTTTTCGGTGAAGATCTGAGAGTGTGAATATAAGTAATTACTGTCAATGCACAGCATATTGAAATGAATTTTGAGCGGTTGTGAAAGAATTGTATGTGTGTGCGTCTGTGCGCTATTCCACTATCCTTGTTTATGCGTATATCCGCATCGTTGATGCGCCTGGTCCATACGAGTGCATTCCTTGCTCCCGCTCGGACCCTTGCTGCACTCCTGCCCTGACTCGGTTAGATAGCCTTCGTGCTTTTTAGTGGCCACCTAGCACAAGTTGGTTCATGTTTTATCCCCTGTACTTGTTGTCATACATCAACATTGTATTTATACTGAGCAGCAGGGTTGGCTGGTTTAAACCAGCTGTTTAAAAGAAAAAACTGGTTTAAACCAAAAAACGAAAAATGTTCGTAAAAGTGTAACTATTCGTAAAATCTTGACGAACACACATTTGTGAACACAAGTGTGTGTATCACTTTTCACTCCCATATATTATTCGTACTATATTCAGACCTAAACACCCCATTCTTTACTCAAAGAGATTATATTACAAAAGGAACTTTTTTTATGTAACTTTATGGATGTTTCTTTTGTGATTTTTTTTTATAGTTTGTTATTATTGCTATGCAACCAAAGGGAAATTCAAAACCTTGTATCGTTTTAATAATGTTTACTATTAATAAAATACATCGAAATGCTGTACTTTTTTGGGGAGGGGGTCATACAAACCCCACGAGAGGCAATGATTGCAATAACAAGAATATTTGGTAACTATTTATGTATAAATGGGTCAGAGCCAAAGTGGACTCAAATAATTCGTATCTTTATTCACTTTCCTTACTGATATATAAAGTAACTCGTTATATTTCTTTAACTTGGATAATAAATGAACTGACTTGGACTAAATTAGTTTTCTGTACTCCGTAATACTTTGAAATTGTACATATGTAATTCTGTATAATGGTTCCACTTGTGCAATTGTTTATCTTTTTGTCCTTCTGTCCTAATGACTCCTGACAATTATATTAGCAAATATGTAAAGATCAGTTAACGTATTTTTATCAGGAGTCCTTAGTGACTCGGCAGACGTATCGCATTTTTGGCCAATCAGTCCCGGTTTCGAGTTCAAATGGAAGACAATTCCTCTTGGATGTAAGCCGAGAAGCGGTTTGGATTCCACTTTAAGCTTATGTGACCCCTTCCAGCATAACTCGGTTGTTGCATACTAACACCAAGGCGAAACAAGCTTATTTCTGCCTATATGTGATATAAATATACAGAGCAAATTATTTAAACCAAAAAAACCTGGTTTAAACAAATTTTTTTTTTCAATAAAATCCATGGTCTTTGCCAACCCTGCTAAACAGTCCTCAAGCGAATTTGCAAGTAGTAATGGAGGTCCTTTAGTGCATACTCTACTAAAAGAAATAAAAAGCTCTAACGTAACCTGAAAATGTAAGAAATATATCAAAATTTGTAGAACTGACTGTTCGACTAATGCCAGAAAATCTTACAGAAAGTGACAATTACGTAAAGTATAAGACGTAGGGGATGGTTCTACACAGGTCCACCTATATAGATTAGTAGCTAGGATTGATTCTTTCTGTACCAAAATTTTAATATTTAATTTATATAATATTGCTGAGCGAGCGCCAGCGAGTGAAGGGGGGTTGGAGCCCCGCAGGGCACGTTGTTTTCTATCTTTACCACAGCTAAACGGGAAGGGAGACCTGTGTCCTAGAACCTTCCCATTTAGTTGCAACAAAGACCAAACACAGCGTGCCCTGCGGGGCTCTTAACCCGCCTTCACTCGCTTGGCAATAATATTTGAATTAAATATTAAACTTTGGTACTGAAAGGAATCAACGTACGTACTAATTTATATGGGGGATCTGTGTTCTAGAACCTTCCCCACGCATTCGCCCATAAGGTAAGTAGTAGTAGAGCAATTAATAAAGAACAATGTAAGGTGCGACGAATTTAAGGAGCTAACGACTTTTACAAAAAGAAATCTCCGTGTCGTGAAAGCGTTGGTTTTCCATAATGCTCGTTTACGCGTTACCCAACATCGCTGACGTGCCTACTCCCTACGGAGGCACTCCCGCGTGGGCCTCATTCTTAAGCTCCTTCCCAGATTCGCTTAGATAGCATTCGTGCTTATTAGTGTCCATCTAACACAGGTTGGTTGGTGTTTTACACAAGACCTCTTAACTGAATCTGCAACGAGGATTGCAAGTGCGCACTACAACAATGATTGCTGAACGTACAGAAAGAGAATACAGCGAGCATTATTTACATTAGTAATACTTGTTGCCTAAACAGATTTAGAAGTTACATTCATAGGAAAGGCAGTTACTGAAGCAGGAACCTACAGAACTGTGCACTGAATTAGTATGTTCATCACATGCATTCTAACATGAGTGCAACCAACATACTTGCATGTTTTTACAAAAAGTAATGGTAATAGTATACACGAGAACCCCCTGATCTGCGTTTCTTCTGTGTTCTATTACCACTTCTACACGAAATACCATAAATTTTCTACGTAGTGCAATAGTAAGAAGTACCCATGTGCACAAGACATGCGATATGCGTTAAATTCCTCTCCCCCCCCACACACACAGTCATAGATAAAGTACAATGGCACTACACATACCGATATAAAGTACAGGTACGTTTTTTTTATTTTCGTATGAGCCGATAAGTAAATAAAAGTCGCTTTATTGCCCCCTTTGTAAGTTCGTACATACTCAATGAATAATCCCTAAAAGTATGAGCGTCCTGCTCCTTTGGGAACTGATGCAGCTTCACGTATACTATATCCAAAATAATATTCATGCCTACACAAAAATTCTCCAGCTTTTATGTAATTTCTAGATCGTTAGAAAATAATCATTACTTTCAAGCAGGATAGATTGTCTTCTGCTGTCATGCTGATTGATTCAGGTTTTCTTATTTCTAATGCTAATTACTTACCCTTAAAAATGTTAACGTAATTGTTTAGTTTCCAATTAGTCAGCAAATCTTCCACATACGCATCCATATTTTGCTTATAACAACACTTTCTTTCTTCTTATTTCTTCAAGCGCGATACTGACTATGACTTTCACACGAAAAATGGAGGCTCCCGCGTTTTGCCATACAGAATGGAATTGTGGGTAATAAAAATTTTGAGCCTCTTTCTTTGCAACTTTTATAACAAGAATAATGCGTTACTGTCTGTATTGTAATGTTAAATACCAAACAACTGTATGATTACACAGAGTTAGAGGACTTTTTCCATTACTTACTGTAAATTATTCATTACTAAATGTATTTTTATCAATTTTCTGGGATATATAACATTATAATGACTTTCTATCATTCCTTTACGTACTTTTATGTCCTGCTTTCCGAGTGAAAGATCAGTTGTACGTAGAAATGGTACGTAATCGTGCTTCCGTTACACAAATAGTAATGATAAAACAATTTGTCTCCTTACATAATGTCTGTATAGAACGGATTTGTTTGCTCTTTGCAGTGTAGAATGGGTAGATCTAATTATCATGACAAAATTTCATTCCTGACGTGAAGTTTGCACTTTACTACGAACATTTTTACATTATTCAGTTTCTTTTAACATTATAATGTAAAAAATGCATTAGAAGGAAAATTTGTCCTTCTTCCTGTGGTATCTTCCTTACTCATGTCAAAAAACACGTACTAGATAGGATAGCCTGTAATATTTTCATTCCTGAAAGACATTTATCTCTCTTGAATGACGTCACATTTTCTTTCCAGTCTGGAATGTACTCTTAACATTACAGAACTGAAAACCTTCCTGTCGTTACGTACATTTATTGCGTACTACAGATTTTTCATAAAAGACAAAATGCAGCATGTTGTATTTCCACTTCGCCACATGGTAAATTAACATTATAATGGTTTCAAGTCCAAATTTACGTAATATAAGTACGGAATTACGAAAAAATCAACTTTACATGTCTTTACTGTTAAATTTTCTATGAAAATTTTTCTCAGTGCAGTATATAGGGAAGCGTTCACCTGTTCAGATTTCGTTCACATAAATCATAATATTGTAGTTTATCAATTTTTTCTCTGAATGTTTTATATCTGAATTTCGATCAACTTGAAAATCGTCAGACAGCACAATGTACTGTTAATGATTTTTTTTATTATTATTTTATTAGTCCTTTCGACCTTCTTACATGGTAGCGATTTCCCTTCTTTTACATGTTTCCGACATCACTACTCGTAATGGCTTGAAACACTTTCACATATGCAATGCTTTCTGTCGCTTCAACTACTAGTTTCTTAACTTTCACAAAATTTACTTCCTCGTGAAAAACACTTTGCACGATTACTGTGCCTTGAACACTTTCTTTCAAAGCTTGTTTGGATCTCTGCAGAATTCCCTGAACGATGGTAAGTTAGTTTGAAAAGAGGAGACATCTTCATATTCGAAAGTCAAATGTTGGGTGCTAAAAGAAAATGAAGGTTTATTATGAAAATATAACCTAAAAACGTATTGCATACCTTACTGGTGACAAGCGGGCTACTACTTTTCTGATACAACGTATCAGCATAGCAGTTCAGCAAGGAAATGTGGCTTCCATTTTAGGCATTACTTCCTGGAAAATTATTAGAAGTTTTTCTTTTATAACTAACTGTTCAGAATTTGATGTTTATCTTTCTGTAAAAGAAATGTCAAATATGTTCCAATTAATAGATAGTTTGATTTGATTTGATTTATTGACATATAACACAACAGGCACAGGCCTAATTATAGTGTTACATAGTATATCGTTATACAGATTATATAGGTTAATAAAACTATTGGTAATAATTACATTTTTCTTAAAAAATTAATAGACTTCTTAAAACTACTTACATCCGTTGCCAGTACATCCAGGTTGAAATTTTCTTTAACTAACCTGTTGTAGGTTGCACTAACTCTCCATATAGGAGATCTGCTTAAAACGTTTGTTTTCGCTATCATACAAAAAATGTATTTTTCGAAGCAGTGCGCAATTTAATGGATGGTGCTTGGATACATATTTATTTTCGGTAAGATCAGGATAGTCTATTTTGCCATGGAAGAGTTTGTGTAAAAACAATAAATCAATATTTCTTCTTCTGAGTTCTAATGTTTCAAATTTAAAATTTTCAACAAGGTTAATGTAGCTTTCAAATTTTGGATAGAATTTTGTTTTCTTAAGGGTAAGAAGCCTTAAAAACTTATTTTGAGTACGCTCAATCAAGAATGAGTATTTCTGTATATTAGGGTTCCATATATTACTACAATATTCTAATTTCGGCCTGACGTATGCATAATAGAGCACAATTAAAGTTTGGTAATTTTGGAAATCTTTACTGACTCGATAAACATATCCAAGATTTTTGTAGGCTTCTTTGCAAATAGTTTCAATATGTTGAATAAAGGATAATTTCGAATCAAAAATAACTCCCAAACCCCTTATAAAATCAAGCCTTTTCAGTTTTTCCCTAATATTAAATAATTATATTGAATATATTTTTTTTCTAGTGAATGTTAAATAACTGCATTTACGAACATTTAATTTAAATTTATTGTGTTTACACCAAATTTCAAGATTTTGTAAGTCACTCTGAAGTTCTAAACAGTCCTGAATTGTACCAATTCTCTTGAATATTTTAAGGTCATCAGCAAAGAGTAGATTTTTAGAAAATTGAAAGCACTCAGGTAGATCATTTACCGCCAAAATGAAAAGTAGAGGTCCCAGATTCGAGCCTTGAGGGACTCCAGATGTTGCATGAAAGATTTGAGATTTATGATTACGATATACTACAGTTTGTTTACGATTTTGAAGGTAGGAAGCAAAATATTGCAGAGTTGATTTCGAGAAGTTAAAGGATGCCAGTTTGTTTAAGAGAATGTCATGGTCAATTTATTTATTTTTTATTTATTTATTTTATTTTCCGCCGTAAGAACTTAGCGTTCATGGCTTCGTCAACAGATACAGTTACTATTACAATTAATAATAATCATAATTACAAGAGAAACGCTACAATTAATAATACAATTATTTAAAAAATATATATAATAATAATAATACAAAATATATATATACGTAACAATAAAACTAAAAGTGTATTTTTAGAGAAAATATAAATTGTATGTTGTTTTATATATTTCAAAATTCAAATAAGTTTTATTCCTATGTGGTGTAACGAATTTTGAGTTCTTGTTAGACGGAAATTTTGTATATGAATATGATTGGTTGTTCTTGTGTTGTATTGGTGTAGGTCCGAATTGAGTTGGAAGTTTCTTTCATTCATATGTATGAAAGATGTTGTTTCGAGAATGTATATACACGGCAATGGTCTGAAACAGTGGTCTACTTGGTGTATGAAACGGAACTGATAACATTATTCGTAACAGTTTCTTCTGCATTGTAAATACTTTCTTCGCATAACAGGTATTACCCCAGAAAATGATTCCATACGATAGAACTGACTGGATCAATCCGAAATAAATTGTTTTCAAGGTTTCTGTAGTTAGAATCTTACTAACTTTACGTATAAGATATATTTTCGCGCTTAGTTTCCTCAACAAATCATTCACGTGATCATCGCATGTTAACTTAGAGTCTAATTTTAACCCTAAAAATTTACAAGTGTCAGATACCTGTATGAGTTCCCCGTCTATACGTATTTGATGTATATTTAGAGAGTTCAGTTTTCCTTCATTGAAACTCATTATAGTTGTTTTCGCTGTATTTAAGTTAAGTTAATTTGCTTTTATCCATTCTCTAATTTTATCTGTCGTGTTCTTAAATATGAAATCCTCTGTGCAAATGTTATTTGGAATTTCAACTAAAATGTTTGTATCATCCGCAAAAAGTACGCTTTTGTTTGGAACTATATAATCGGGAAGACCGTTAATGTATATAAGGAAAAGTATAGGACCTAATATTGATCCTTGTGGAACTCCGTGCCTAATGTGTCTTACCTCTGACTTGGTTGCACCTATTTCTACATATTGCATGCGGTTAGTCAAATAGGACTGGAACCATAAATTAGCAATGACGTCAAATGCTTTAGAAAAATCAGTATACATGACATCTACTTGTCCTTGCTTGTCAAGTTCCTTCGAAATGTAGTCTGCTATTAGTGCTAGATTTGAAACTGTAGATCTGCCCTTCAGAAATCCATGTTGACTGACAGATAATGCAGGTTTAACATGATCCATTATTCGCTTATGCAGTATATATTCATACACCTTGGCAAACGCAGATAAGATAGAAATTGGTCGGAACTGTTCAATGTTACTAGCTGAGTTTGTTTTGGGTATTGGACACACAACTGACTCCTTCCATTTTTCAGAAAAGGTACATGTTTTTATAGATAAATTAAATATAATATTCAGAGGTTGTAAGAATATATCTGAACAGCCTTTCACAATGTACACCTTGTCTCAAAAAGGTTGAGCGCATTCTTTATTGGTGTTTTGAGGCAATAATTTTCTAAGTCCAGCTTCGGGTATCTTCGGGAAAAAGTAAGCCAGGTTCGAACCTCCAAGCCAGCCTTTGCAATCGGGAAAAAGTTTGCAGATGTGTTTTTCTTCTTTTCAATATAATAGGACTTGTTACCAAGTGTTTAAAACAGCAACATTGATTGAAATACTTCATGATACAATATTTCGAAACTTTTTTTTTTAATGTCAGCACATGCTTGTTTGTCATTTAGCTCTCCATACGTAATGGAACATTTAAAGACGTTAAAGAATCTTTCCATACGTAAAAGAATGCTCAAAGTTAAGAAATATAACATAATTATCGCCTGAGTACTAAAATAAAAGTCAAAGTAGAATAGAAACAGCGTTTGTAATGGATATGAATGTCATAATTATCTTGAGATCCATTATACATCGCTAGGAGCAGAGTTCTGGAAGTCCTTGTGCTAGCTCATTGGTAAGCTGTCGGATTTCAAATCATAAGGTTGTGAGTTCGAATCCCGTCTAAGTTAATCTTTTTTTTTAAATTATATTTTCCGCAATGCATGAAAAATTATATAAAATAATTACATTAGAATACATAAGTTGTGTATATATAACATAATCATTGCAGAACATAGTAATTATTATGTTTAAAATATAACATCTGAGATAATTTTCACAGTAGGTCGGTATTATATATGAGGATGTAAATACAAGTTAAGAAACTCGTTCAATAGCAATAAATAAATCATGTAGTGTATTTATTTGCAGCTATTTGTCATATAGAGGGTAATTCTCAACATTCATAATACAGAATGCCATTTATGTTCTTGAAAAGGTATTCGATGCATAAACAGAAGGTATAAACAGAGAATCCAAAGTCGGAACGCTCGCAAAAAAAAATTCATGAACCCCAAAGGTCACGTGAGCAGACTGGAATTGTCCTTATGAAGCATGCCACAGCAGAAAGTCTTTACATAGATTTTCAATTCAATTCCTGATATATGCTTTTGCAATGTGGAAGTGCCTTGAGTCGCCCTCTCTCGCTCGCTCGCTCGCTCACTCTCTATTTATACAGAATATAAAAGTGGATTTATGTGTGCATTTCAACATAATTCTGATATATCTAGAGCAATTTTAACTATATTTCTTACAGTCTGGAAAAAGAGTACTGTCGGGATACATATCAAAAATGCTAGAAACGGGTCGATATTAGTATCGAATCCATAGTTTCGTGGTCGCTTAGGTGAATAGTTCTACTTTCAATTCAAGTCCAATTAAGCTCCCATTAGTACCCAGGGTGGTTACGTAGCGACATAAAGATATCGAAATCATTCGATATTAGAATCGAATCGTAAGTTTTCAGCGCCGCTAACAGTGCAGCATTTCCCATTAGTCCACATTAATCCACATTTCACATTGGTCCCATTGCCTAGAGGGCAACATATTTGCAGAGAGCAAAGTTTAAAACTTGAATAATATTTTATTTTTTTCCGTATGAAAAAGTTATAAATCAAGAGCAAATATACTATTTCACGAACAATCCTCTTTTACTATTCTAATATGTTTAATAATAGCGTAAGAAATCTAATAGTAATTCAGAACATGTTTCACAGTTGTTATTTTTTGTTACATAGTTGTAGCTGTAGCATGTAGTGAGTGGAATTTAACTGTAATAAATTCACTAATTAACCATATTCGAATTAAGTTTTATTTTTAAGTTCGGGATGAAGGGGCGGAGAAATATGTAGTTATTGGGGGCACCGAGCTTTTCTACATTTTACTTTCAAGATCTCCATTTTTCTTTTGTCATTTGTTCTTAATAAAAAAGTTCAGTCACTTTTGGATTGTCATAGGATAGTAGGAGTTGGATTTTGGGATGCAGCCTGTGAGATTCTAGAGGAGCTAACTGCTTGAAAAAATATTTTTGAATCATCTGTAACATATGAAATAAGGATATGCATCATAAAAAATTGAAAGTAACTATGTCTGCGTAATCATCACGGTCAAATTGCAAAGTCAAATGAATTGACGTTTGGTATATAATCAGGCTCCAATCCCAACTGGGAAGTTATCATACGCGTGTCACTTTCATTATAATACATATCCTTAGGGGGAGTAGAAGTCCGAATTTTTGCGAAAAATTTAGTATCTCACAAGCCGTTCAACTGAGAGCTGAAATTCAGCATATAACTCTTTATTTAAAATAAAGAGAATATGTCCTGGCATTTTTTAAAATTATCTTTTATGAGCGGGGGGACGGGGGTGCACTTTCTATATATTGGAAATTGGTAGTGGGTTGATTTGTAAAAATAATCGAAAACGATTGATATTAGTTGAGAAACAGATTGAGTAATGCAAACTAAAGTTCTTTTTGAATTTTATACCCACTGCTTTCTATTTATAATTGTTGAAGCTGGTGTTTAATATATGGAGCGTTCCGAGCATAAGGCAATCAAGCCATAAAGTTAGAGAAAAATGGCCATAAAATTTGTAGTCTAAACTTAATTACATGGGCATTTTCAATTAGTACGGCGTGCTTAATTATATAGAAAATTAGTTTCTCTCTCTCTCTCTCTCTTTTTTTTTTTTTTTTTTTTACGTTGGTCTACTTTTCCTTGATTTGAAACTTTCAAACTTCACCCTATTTTCTACTAAAATGTGTCTGTAAGGCAACAAAGAAATAATTATATATGATAAATTTAAATTCATTTTAATTTGGAAGATGAGAAACACTTTGCCATTATACAATATCGTAAAGGTCAGACCCACCAGTATTGTAACAGAGAGGTGCTTGAGCCATTAACGGTAGAAATTCAAACTCCGATAAGTGATAATTTCACAGTCTTGTTTTATTACAAGTGTAACCTCTTTATTTAATGGAGAGCAGGGGCGGATCCAGGACCGACTTCTGGGAGGGGCGGTGGGTTGTCATACTGCTACTTTTAAGGGCTTCAAACTTTGGGATGGGTTTTATTTATATATGTAAAATAAGAAAGTTTCCTCTTCTGGGGGGGGCGATCGCCCCCCCTGAATCCGCCCCTGGTGGAGAGGAGGACGTGGGCCATCGGTCAGAGTTGATGTCGATGGATTTTGGTGGGTCGGAGTTGGTCACAATGGTTCAGAGTGGTTCATAGTTGGTGGTGGGTCAGAGTGGATCACGATGGTTGATGGATCAGATTGGGCCAATGGGGCATTTGGGTGGTGGGTGATAGTGGGTCATGATGGGTCGTGGATCAAATTTTCATTGACCCACACCATCTCTGGTTAAAATTGTACTAAAGATAAGAGGCACCGAAGATGCATGTCGGCTATTATGCTCAAATTTTGCGCATGGATAGTACTCCACCAGAAAGCAATAAATCTGAAACGGTTCACGGTATGACCTCCTAGAATTCGAGATGTAGGGGTTTGTCTGATTGGCTAAATTAAGGCGTCAATGATTTATCCTTCAACAACCAAGCTTTTTATGATCGTTTCCGTGAGGAAGTCAGAAGAACACGTGCCTAGTAATCGTAATATTGATAGTTTGCGTCCACCCCGGGTATTTGTTTTGTGTGTTTTTTTTTTTTTTTTTTTGATTCACCTAAATATAAACAAATCACACATATAGGCATTTTGACATATTTTGGGAGAGTAATTTTGTGGTTCGTTGGCGTTTCATCGCGTCTCTGCTGCTGGTAGTAAAGTTTTCAAAATGGAACTTGGGCCACCACGGATCGTCGCTGCGGGGCCACCAATTTCTGGCGAGAGGTCAATAGTTGATCATCTGTAGTCCACCGACGCTTACAGCTTAGAGTAATGAACGATGTCTTTGCCTTGTAGAGTTCATGACTACCGACGTCGGCAGTCAACTAGCTTTTAGTATTCCTTTACTAACCATCTATTGTTCATGTTTGTACACGGTGTTGTCATAATAATAATAATAATAATAATAATAATAATAATAATAATAATAATAATAATAATAATAATAATAATAATAATAATAATAATAATAATAATAATAATAATTATTATTATTATTATTATTATTATTATTATTATTATTATTATTATTATTTATAGTAATAGTAGTATAATTGATGATAGAATAATTATTGTCTATGTATTGTCTAGGTAGGACTACACACAGGATTTGGCTCGTTTTGGTTCGACTTGACTCTAATCCGAGTCGAGTTGGAAGACATTTTTCGCGCCGAGTCCAAGAGTAGACCTCAAAGATGTCTGTTTCGAGTCGAGTCTAGTTTCAAAGAAAAATCGTTCGTGCCCATCCCTACTAATGAGAGCTTAATCGGAGTTAAGCGAAATTGAAAGTCTCACTATTTATCTAAGCGACCCCGAAAACTATGAATCTAATATCGATCATTTTCTAGCAATCTTTTATATGTATCCCCCTCCCATTCACCATAGGTAACCCGACAGCACTCTTTTTGAAACCATAAGAAATGTGGTTAAAATTACTCTAGGCCAGTGGTTCTCAATCTAATTCCTATCACGATCCCCTTTTATCACACGCTCTTGCCAACGACCCTTTTATAATATGTTTTATAATAAGCTAGTGTGGGATTTTTAACATACCTATTTCTATAATAGTAGAATCCATTTTTTTGTTTATAGTGAACAGTGCCACGGGAAATCAGCGCCCGGGGCGAGAGTATAGTACGATGTCACCGTATATATGAGTGACGTCGACAGACTAGCTACGAAGCGCCACCATGGTTGGCACGAAGCTCAATAACATTTTCAAAATAAACCCTACCTTTCCTTAATTTTGAGCACATTTTATTACGTTTTTCCTTCTATTTTACACATGTGCACATGCACTTTCCTAACATGAGTAACACACTTCCTCCGAAATTTGTGGCCCCTTTTTTCGGCGCCCGGCACTGACAGTGGATACAGTAACTGTAATATCTATATTCCCAACGACGAAGGTGCTGGTTCAAGATGGATGTTAAACTCCTTCATTGAAGAGGCCATTAACGTATCCGATCTAAGCCCACAACTTCTTGACCAAATAATAGAATGATCATGCGACAAGTCTTTGCAACTGTTTTTTTGTAACGAAGACTTGGACAAGTTCTGCCTGATGAGGAGAGAAGAATATCCTGGTCTGGGCATTGCTGCTTTAAAAGTAATAATTCCATTTGCTATATCGTACTTGTGCGAAAGTGTTTTTTTTTTTTTTTTATGGTAAACATTAAAACAAAGATAAGAAATCGCTTATCAGTTGAAAATGGCTTGATAATGTTCGTCATGAAGATTGAACCGGACATTGCTGCACTAGTGAAATTACACCAATCTTAGGTGTTTCATTAGGTTTTAATTTTAATTGTATTTCAATGTGCAGATTTTGTTGCATGTGTATTTTTCTAGTATTTCTATATACAGTTCTTATTAGTTTTATATCATACCTCTTTGATTTAAATTCATTTTTAAACAACTCTACTAACTAACTAACTCTATGGCCTATGGAACCCGGAGGTTTAATGCCGCGTTCACAAAAGCTCTACACTGACTTCTATCCTTAGCTAATTGGATCCAGTTTCTACTTTGTATTCTTATCTCAGCGAGATCCATCTTAATATTGTCCTCCCATCTGCGCCTAGGTCTTCCTAATGGTCGTTTTCCGATTGATCTTCCAGTCAAGATTTTGAAAGCATTTCTACTTGCTTCCATTCTAGCTACATGACCTGCCCACCTAAGCCTTCTAGACTTGACGACCCTAACAATGTTGAGTAAACCGTATAAATTATGTAGTTCCTCGTTATGAAGTTTCCGTTCCCCATTCCCGTTCCTCTTGGGTCCGAATATTCGTCTAAGGATCTTGTTCTCAAATACTTTCAGTCTATGTTCTTCCCTCAGATTAAGCGACCATGTTTCGCAACCATACAGAACAACAGGCATGATTATCGTTTTGTATATTTTAAGCTTCAAATTTCTCGACAGAATTCGCGACGACAAGATACTTTGAACCGAATAGTAACACGAATTCTACACCCTTTGATAATGTTCAGTATATCAGAACAAAATTAAAAGTAATATTTAAAAATAATTTCTGGTATTAGATTCTAACTATATTTATATCTTCCGCCTATCTTCGCGATCCCCTAGGGGCCGCGACTTCCAGGTTGAGAAACCCTGCTCTAGGCATACATGAGTTATGTTGGAACATACATACATACACTTTTATGTGTATAAATGCAGATAAGAAAGAGTTGAGAGAAAGCGATTAAGGAATTACCGCTCTCAATCTCTTCACTTTACTTTTGCGATTCGCGAATTTCTTACGTGACAGTTTGGGGCTAGCTAGTTTTTTTTGTCTTGGACCACGATCCGATTTTCGATATGCTCTACCTAAATGCTGTAATGCGAATATTGAGAAGTTATCTGCGATGAAAGTAGCTGCAAATAAATACATTACATAACTTATTTATTGCTATTACACGATTTTTTAAATTTGTATTCAATATTCACACATAACACACCGACGTTCTGTCAATACCTCAGATGTTATATTTTAAAGATAAGAATTACTTATGTCGTGAAATGATATGAATATATATATTCAACTGATATATACAACTGATGATATGAATATATATATTCAACTGATATATACAACTGATGAATTGTAATGTAACTATTTTACATAATTTTCATGCATTGAGGAAAGTAGAATATCATAAAAGAATTTCACCTGAACGGGTATCGAACTCACGATTTTAACGCTCGGTGGTGTAATACTGAGCTAACATGACCGCTTTTCGGAAGTTGCTTCTGAAATATAACTGAGCTCATACGTAAATGCTCTTTTCCGTATGGAAATCACAATGACGAAACGAGAGTGGGAATACATAGTCTCGAAATATTGTATCATTAAGTATTTCAATGTTACTTTTTTCTACACTTAATACCATTTCAACATGTCTTATTATATTTAACAGAAGGAAAAACATATCTGTACATCGTTTCCCGATTACTAAGGTTGGCTTTGGAGGTTCGAACCAGCAGCTTTAGTTTACTGTTTTCCGAAGATACCCGAAGTTGGACTTCGAAAGAGTTTGTCTCAAAACAGCTATTATCATATCGCTCAATCTGTTTGGTATATGGTATATGTTTTTATACGTGTAAAGTCAGTATAACAATTCATTCTTTAAACAGCTTTTCGTATGTATTAATATTCCTTTATAAAAACTGTTTTTGATATCATTATTACGGCGCACCATTTTCAGATTTCTTTCGCGAGTCGTTGACCAAGTCGTTCCCCACTAGCGTTGCCAGACTCACAGCTCGGAATTATTCCAAAACCTGATCGAACTTATGCTAGATTCGGTCAAATTATGCTAGATCCTCATAATTACTAATTCAGGAGTTTAAAAAAAAACGAAGTTGAGATACGATAACGTAACTTAAAATACACAGAGAGCAAGACTGCATGGATAGAACTCAATACTTCACGCACCAAAATTTTAACTCAGCTAAATTAATGCAGTCGTTGCCAGACTCAATGGCGTATATATCGTATAAATGAATGCAAAGTTTTTGTTTGCATATTTTGAAAGAAAATTACTTCGCAGCATAAGCGGAGTTGGGAATCGTCTGCTGGGGGGGGGGGGCAGATTTTTGGTCGGTCTCGGAGCTGTCATTTCAGGAATAAATATGATCATGAAGTCAGAAATAAAGATAGTGAAGTTGTCAAAAAGTTGGGGGGAGAATGGCCCCCATAGCTCCGCCCATGCCTCGGAGTTAAAGGATTAGAAAACCCTGGGTGGAGCCACAAAATAGCCCAAAGACGTTTCGAACTTACTTCGGAAAATAAGACTGCCTGTATGGTTTACCGACTGTATGAATCAATGGAAGAGGATACATTTCTGCCGTTCTTTTTCTTACCACGACCAACTTCTTTCTCATCTCCAGGTTTTACGGCTTTTTGATAAACTTGCTGAAATTGTGCTAGATTTGGGCAGGATGCTAAAAGCAAGATGCTAGATGCTAGAGAAATGCAAATTATGCTAGATCTAGCATCATTATGCTAGATCTGGCAACGCTGTTCCCCACAATAGGCGTGTCGTGCAAGTAACCAATCACACGTCAGGTACTAGCTTTTACCTATTGCTTCCTTCTCACAGCTCAGAACATTGGTAACTATGGATAGACGTACAGCAGTAATTACTTTATGGGAGTTGGAAGGTTATTCTGCAACTGCAGCTAGCAGGCGAGTAGGTGTCCCGGCCTCTACAGGAAGGCTATGGATTCGGAAATATGGCGCTACAGGTCAGACTGATAATTTACGATCTCCTGGTCGTCCGCATGTGTCAACCGAAGCCCAAGATGCGAGATTAGTAAACGAAGCCCGGTTAGAACCACTAAGGACGTCTAGACAGCTAAGGGAAGTTTCTCTCTTTCCTGGTAGTAAGCATACAGCTCTGCGAAGACTTCGTCATGCTGGGTTACGTGGCCGTGTTGCTGCCGTGAAGGAAAAACTCTCAGACGACCACAAAATTTACCGTCTCGCGTTTGCACAGGCGAATGTGGGTCTCAATTGGGAAAACGTAGTTTTCTCAGATGAATCCATATTCACAACATCAAAGGAGGGACGCCGTTTTGTGTATCGTCCGAGAGGCACCCGATATGACCATGGATATTACAGCGATATATCCCTATATATCCCTATTATAATTAATCTGTACCTATATTATCAACATTGATCAGAGGCGCAATAATTAAGCATATAGCTTATATATAATTAAAAGAAAGAACGCTATTATTGACAGGACATGTTGTCATGAGTAAGATTATTAGTTTGTTATTGATAGGACATGTTGTCATGGAAAACATTATTATTGAGAGGATACGTACATAAAACGGTATGGTTGTTATTGATCCATAATATATGTATAAAGGAAAGAATAAATCGACGTTAGTTGGTATGTATAATGATATAATTCATTGAGATAGATTAACGAATTAGGGCTAGAACTTGAATTAAAAGGAATATTTATCGTTCTATCTGGTGCCGTAGACCCGGGACTATACTGAAAACCTTTAGTTCTGAAGGATAGTAAGAACTGAGTTTATGTGTATACATATATATAACTTTTATGAGTTTCACTACTTTGAGAAGTGGGAGGAAAATCCAAAGAATTGGTAATATGCAGGATTCCGAGATTGAAGAAGTACCCAGTATTTTAAATGAAACCATATCTGGAAATGCCGTAACTGTGTCCGAACGTTCTCATTCTAATCTTATTGATACGATTAGTCAACTACTAGATGCTAAATTTGATCAACAACAAAAATTGAACGATCAAAAGCTGAAATCAAACCATGAAAAGCTAGAACAGACACTAACTGCTAAATTTGATCAACAGCAAAAATTGAACGATGAAAAGCTAGAACAGATACTAGAGCAACATAAATCTCTTGCAGATAAAGTACAAGGTGTACAAGAAAATTTTGATCGCTTGCAACACAATTTGAAAGAAAATTTGCAAGTATTAGCTGATGAAGTTACCATCAAAATTACAAATGATATGACGCGAGAAGTTGATACTAGGTTTCAACAATTTAGTAACAAATGGCAAGATAGACAGGATCAACTAGCTCTAGAAACAGAGTCGATAAAGAAAGCCGTTGAAGCCGTGGAATCGACGACAGCCCAACAAAAAAATCAGATAGTGAATATTACTGCCCAGGTCAATTCACATAGCATACTGATATCCAACATACAAGAGGAAATCAGATCGTTACAAGAGAGGGAATGTGACTACAATAATCCTATGTATAAGGAGGCTTTGGGTACTCCCAATCAACAGGAAACAATGCATCATCAACAGGAAACATTGCATCACCGCCCGAGAACTCCATTAATAGAAACTGACGGGATATCTTCTTCTAAGAGTTCTACTGATGATGGTTTAGTTGTGGAAAACCACAGTAGGCGATTCCAAAGTCCAGATCGCAAAAGAAGAAAGGAGATAAATAAGTGCGAAAGGGTTCCAGACCATTATCAACGCCAACAAAAACATAACTATAGTAAAATAAACGTTAAGGTCAGTGAAATTAAGGCCATGACTAAATTCAGCGGTAAGTGTGACGAAACCGCAAGCTCGTTCTTAGAAAAATTTGAAGCAGAGTGCGAGATTATGGGTGTAGATCAATCTAAATTTATGAAGTTGTTACCACATCTGTTACTTCCTCCTTGTTCCTTGTGGTTTAAGGCTATTCGCGACCATATAAAATCCTACGAAGAATTTAAACGAGCCTTGTTGGCTAATTACGAAAATGATTTCTTGTTAGCTAACCGTGATGCGATGGTGCGAACTCGACACTATTCACCTCGGGTCGATAAATCTCTTACGGATTTTACAATCAATGCATATAATGAACTTAAACTCGTCAATCCGTTTCAGCCCGAATCCAGAATAATCGCTTCCGTACGCATTTTATTGCCGTATAAATTACAACAGATTCTGTTGTCTGCTCAATGCGTAAACTTCAATCATCTGATAATTTTAGTCCAGAACTTTGAGAATCAATTCCCGAATCCTAATGGGAGTAATCGTAATCCAACGAATCCGATTGCCGTCAGGAACCTAAATATAACTAATGAGAATGCGGAAAATGTTCGCAACGATGAGAGGTCACGTGACGATACTGGCGTTGGAATTAGTGAAAGATCTGTTATACGTACTGGAACTGGAGCTAATGGAAGATTCAATTCTAGCGGTAGAAATGGAACGAATTATAATAATCCGAGGAACAGTTGGACGAACGGAAGAAACTTTCGTGGAAGACGTAATTACAGTAACAATGTCATGCATACCAGTGTGACCCAAAACAGATTCAATTGGAGATCTCGAGATGGCAGGAACTGTCGGAATAGGACCGAAGTAATAAATGAAACGGGAAATGGATCAAGAGAAAATAACCAAGATTGTGGTGTTCAATGTACTTTGATTGACCCATTTGTTAATCATAATTTAAACTAAAACCCGCTGATATGGTTGGGGTTAATCCCATACCAGCCGAAGGTTCCCACGGTTATTCAACGCAAAATTCGTCTATTAATTTATTTGTGAATAATATTGATGATAAATATAATTTAGATATGAAAAGCTGGAGCAGGTAAACGGCTAGAGCTGGTTAAAATTTCAACCCTGATATGTTAACTAAATTAAATTTGGATAACAATTCTTAATTTATTCTCTCAGATGTTACGAGTTGTGTTGTGAATACTTCATTTGGACTTTATATTTCTGCAACATGTTATGATGTGATTAATTTATCTTATCTTTGTATTAACTTTGAGTGTTATGTTTACCTTTATTTTACTTTACATGTTCAAAAGAGATTTGATTATGTTAACTTGAAATCTATGACATTGATTTTAAATTGAAGCCTTTAAATGTAATTATTGCCTTCTGATCTTGTTGTTGTTTTGGTAAGATGACGATCTTAATTATAAATAATGTTGTTTGTATATGGATGTTATCGTTCAATGTAAAAGAGGAACAACTAACTAGTAACTCTGCGTAAGTCATCAATTAGTTATAATTTTGAATAGATCCATAAATGATATTTGTAATGAATCGACGTTTTATGATACGTAATTAGTAATAAAAGAAAAATGTTGTTATAAATGAATTGATATATATATATGGAGAAAGAAGAGAAAAGAAAAATATTTATATTGATGTAATAATAATAATTAATACGAGGATTGATGTAATAATAATTAGTACGAGGGCTATTCAAAAAGTGAGTGTTTTGAAAATATCCAGGGTTCTTTCCTTCACTGTAATACTGTTACGGAATTCCCGTTCTGGGCGACATTTTTACAGCGATATATCCCTATATATCCCTATTATAATTAATCTGTACCTATATTATCAACATTGATCAGAGGCGCAATAATTAAGCATATAGCTTATATATAATTAAAAGAAAGAACGCTATTATTGACAGGACATGTTGTCATGAGTAAGATTATTAGTTTGTTATTGATAGGACATGTTGTCATGGAAAACATTATTATTGAGAGGATACGTACATAAAACGGTATGGTTGTTATTGATCCATAATATATGTATAAAGGAAAGAATAAATCGACGTTAGTTGGTATGTATAATGATATAATTCATTGAGATAGATTAACGAATTAGGGCTAGAACTTGAATTAAAAGGAATATTTATCGTTCTAATATGTGGCTGCTTGCAATCGCAGTGGCCATGTATCTATTTTATGTTGGGGTTGGATTTCCAGTCGCGGAGCAGGACAGCTTCATAGAATTGAAGGACATATGGACAATGCTCAGTACTTAGACATTATCAGTAATATCATGGTGCTATCTGTACGGGTATTTCAGCCTGATGGTGTAATTCAGTTCCAGCAATACCAGTCGCCAATACATACTTCCCGTGTGATTCAGGAATGGTTCGCAGGGCACCCTGAGATTGATTTAATCGACTGGCCGCTCGTGGAGCAGACCTCAATCTCATGGAAAATATGTGGGCAGAAGTGAAGCGTACTCTAAGGGAAAGTTGGCCTGAGGCAGATCCACCAAGAACTCAGGATGACCTGTGGCATCTTGTTTCCGAAGCATGGCTGGAGGTAGGGGAAGGAGATAGATTTGTCACCCATGTAATAGATTCCATGCCCAGAAGAATGGAGCGTGTAATAAATTCAGAAGGGTCTTGGACACAATATTAATGTCCCCGCCTTAACTCCCGAAAACAGCCCTTTTCAGGGCTACCTAAACGCTTCTGAAAATATTTCTAGAAGTAAACCACTCCTTGTATCCGATTTCTGTGCAATCCTACTAACAAAAGAATGATAATTAGCTGTAGGCTTTGAACTCAAGACCTCTTTATTGGCAAGTCAGTACTCTACCAGTGAGCTAACATGAACACGCAAACCCAACCTGAAGAAACACGACTTTCAATTTCTGGTATTCGATGACAATGATGCTCATATACTTGGCAAATGTTGTATTCAACTTGGGATATTCCGCAACACACACACACACACACATAAACAAAGCGAAAGAGAGAGAGAGAGAGAGAGAGAGATGAATATACAAAAGCATATTCAACGTATTGGAATGAGACTCTAAGTAACGACATTCCGTTCTAAAGAGAATTTGTGTTTCTTCCCGTGACGTTAAGGGGATCGGGAAAAGTTGTGTGTCTTGAAGCAGGATACGACTTTGGATACTCTGTTTATACACTTTCTATATCCGTAGGAATATATTGTATTTCACGAATGTAAATGACATGCTGTAATGAGAATATTGAGAAGTTACATCTGTATGACAAATAGATGCAAATAAATACACTACATAACTTATTTATTGCTATTAAATGATTTTCCTAACTTGTATTTACATCCTCATATATAATACCGACCTACTGTGAAAATTATCTCAGATGTTATATTTTAAACATAATAATTACTATGTTCTGCAATGATTATGTTATATATACACAACTTATGTATTCTAATGTAATTATTTTATATAATTTTTCATGCATTGCGGAAAATATAATTTTAAAAAAAAGGATTAACCTAGACGGGATTCGAACTCTTAACCTTATGATTTGAAATCCGACAGCTTACCAATGAGCTAACACAATGACTTCTAGAACTATGCTTCTAGCGATGTATAACGGATCTCAAGATAATTATGACATTCATATCCATTACAAACGCTGTTTCTATTCTACTTTGACTTTTATTTTAGTACTCAGGCGATAATTATATTCTATTTCTTAACTTTGAGCATTCTTTTACATATGGAAAGATTCTTTAACGTATTTAAATGTTCCATTACGTATGGAGAGCTAAATGACAAACAAGCATGTGCTGACATTAAAAAAAAAAATTTCGAAATATTGTATCATTAAGTATTTCAATCAATGTTGCTTTTTTAAACACTTGGTAACAAGTCCTATTATATTGAAAAGAAGAAAAACACATCTGCAAACTTTTTCCCGATTGCAAAGGCTGGCTTGGAGGTTCGAACCTGGCTTACTTTTTCCCGAAGATACCCGAAGCTGGACTTAGAAATTTTTTGCCTCAAAACACCAATAAAGAATGCGCTCAACCTTTTTGAGACAAGGTGTACGTTGGGATCATATCTGGGCCACTTGCTGTTTTCGATTTCAACTTCCTTACTGCTTCTTTTATTTCTTTTTCGGATAGGAGAGGTAGTGAAAATATATCAAGAAGAGCACTGGAACGATCATTTAGAGACATGCTCGATACGTCATAGTCCGCTCTTAAGGAGCCATAGACTGAACTAAAATGTTACCCGAATGCTTTAGCTATGTTCCTATCATCAGTAAGGTCATGACCATTGTACTGTATGCGATCAGAAGACAAGTGACGCGATTTATTTTTAATGAAGGACCATAATAATTTCGGATCATTCCTTAATTTATCTTCTGTGCTGCTTAAAAACTCTTTATAAGTAGCAGTTATTTCTGCTTTAATTTTCCTACGCAGTTGACGGAATTGCTCTTCATGGTACTTAGTGTTGCCTACACTGAGACGACTTTTTTTTTGTTTTTTTACGATGATACGTTTTACGTTTAATTTTATTAATAATATTCGGGGTAAACCATGTAGGGTAGATTTTATTAGTTACTCTTTTACGAGGAGGAGCTCCTTCGTGGTTAAGTGGTTAGCGTACGCGCCTTTGACGTGGGAGGTCCGGGTTCGATTCCCGGCGGGAGCTCATGTGGTTCGGATTCCACGTTAATCAGTAGGTCCACGTCTCATATAGTCTCGCTGCTGAACGGGACGTTAAACTCAAAATCATCAACTCTTTTACGAGGAATGCAATCACCAAATATTTAATACAACACTTCATAAAATAAATCCACAGCTTGATTGACATCCTTAATATTCTGCAGCATCCCCCACCCCAATCCACATCTAATAGGTTTCGGTAAAGTTTTTCAAAATCTGCTTTCCCAAAATTATAACCTACTTTGTTAGGCACTGTTTAAGTTTGGTTGAATACAATGCTGTAAACTGAATAAGAAGGGGAGGATGATGTTTATCTTCTATTACCAGTGGATCGCATTCTCTTTGAACTGTTACTTTTGAGAGATTTGTGAGAACAAGATCTAAGGTTCGGCCATTGCTCTTAGGAATATTATTAGTTGAAACCAAATTAAAGAGGGACATAAAATTAAAGAGGGACAAATTAAAGACTTTTACATTTAGCTGATAACGTCATTAAATCGAAATTTGAACTAGTTATTTGTCGTAGTATCAGATCCCCGATACAAAGAATTGTGCAACCCACAGGACAATTTGATTCTACAAATTCAAAAAACTGTTCATATAAATGAAGTGGTGAATCAGGCTATATGTAAACAGTACAAATATACACGGTAATTGAGTTCAAAACCAGTTTGACAATTACACTTTCAAAGTTAGTTTCCCGGCTATTTACTTTTTGAATATTATATTTTTTAAGCGCAGCAAACAATACTCCCCCACCCTTAACCTTTTTTTGTAGTTCAGTATTTCTGTCTTGCCTCCAGACCACATACCTATCATCAAAGAATTCTGAGTCAGAATAATTTGTCGTTAAAGAAGTTTCTGCCAAGCTAATAAAGTCATAAGAGTTAGATAAAATAGCATTATGAAAACAACTGGCTTTAGTACGCAGGCCATTGACATTTTGAAAGGACAAAGAAAATGTTTGATTTTGATGGGTCACTGATTCTACCAAAAGAATAGTTACTTACTGGAAATGTTGGCCTCTGTTGTCTCTGATGGCAGTTTTCCCGGCCATTTATTTTGGCGCTTGAGCTGCACTCCTAGTGCGAGGGTCCTGTTGTTTCCCTGCCCCGCCTAACACTGCCTTCCTTTTGTACCCGAGGGGTCATCCACCTTCCGTGTTTTTCTGCCTTTGGATTTCTCTTGAAAGCTGTTTTCAGTGTTGCTAACCACACGCATTTTTTCTCTATCCACACTCTCGTCTTTATCTTCTTTATTGGAAGCACTAGCACTAACTTCACTTCTCTTGTTATTTTCATCACTGCTACGACTTTCGCGGAAAATTTTAAACACTGTTACTTGTTGTGTCAGCACGATAGATATCCCCTTCAATCTTCAGTTTATTAAACACTAACACTACGTACCTTCCTTGCTTCCTTGCCTCTTGTAGTTTTTCAGACAATAATCGTCTTTCAGCAAGCACTTTTTCTGAAAACTGCTCATGAATATACACATGGGATCCCTGCAACTTGGATTTCGCCTCCAAAATTTCTGCTTTCTTTTTGTACCGCAGAAATTTCACAACTATATCCGACTGGTTACGCCCCCTACCTAAGAGATGTGCACGTTCTATGTCATCATGTTCTATGTTAATCCCCAACTTTTTTCCTATATCTTTCATAACCGCCTCACAGTCTTTCCATGATGGTCATAAGCCTTCACTTTTGACCTGCACATTTCGGAAGATAAGATTGTTTCTCTTGCTCTGATTTTCGTTGTAGTCACACTTCATATCAAGTTCATCAATTTTCTGTCGCAAATCACTGTTCTCGTCCTGCAAGTGAGCCACTTTTGCTTCTAGATCTTTCACTTCCTTTGAAAGGTCATCAAACTTCGACTGTAATTTGTCTATTTTTGCATCAATTAATCCAATCTTGTTCACGTTCGGTTCCATGCTGTTTAACTTTTGAAGGATGTGTTCTATTTTTTGTTCAAGAGCTTTGTTCACTGGCCCTGGATTTGTTTCAATGTTACCTATCAACAGCGCTATCAGCACAATTGCTAGGCAGATCGCCTTCACACTCCTATATTTCTCCGTTGTTACAAGTTCTTCCTTCGAAACTTTCATTTCGAATGCTGCACTGAACCTGCCTATAGCAGCGCGCCACTGCTGAATTGTAATGCCCATTGGCATGGAAACACTGATCACTCAGAGCTAATCCAAGACACGTCTGTTCTCTTCGACGTTGTGAGAATGTGTGAGTTACTGGCCTAATCACGAGGTTCTTGTTTGAATACATGATTCCGTATGCCGTTAACGCGTAGTGAAGTTCAATTAGAGAATTTAGGAGTAAACATCATCAAGATACAGTCTGTTACTAACAATCTTATTAATTCCTGGTTACATTCCACCCTCCAGCCACCACTCGCAGCTTTTCTCTCACCAAATTAACAATGTTATTCCAAATAATCAAGTTAGTGGGTTACCCGTAACCAACATCCCAAACCCGTCTGCTCTTAATCCCCTCACTCAGGGTACAGGACTAACATTGTCGGCTACCTCCCCACCCATACAAAAAAATCATCCAAACTCACTCAGCATATTTTCGGCTACATCTTTAAAACAAGCAAACCTATTAACCAAGCAAACTTTGAGCGCACAGCCAAAATTTCAGGTTGGAATGAAAGCAAAATGCGTCCTCTTCCCGTTATGTCTCGCATACATTCCTCTATATTGGTACTTTTGTACCAATTCGCTTTCCACCCTGCTATAAAATGCACTTAAAAACAAATTCCTAAAGCAATTTGGGCCAAACAATTTACATCTTTCCGCAGGTCAAAAATATAAAAGTTCAAAAACTTATAAAATCAGTTCTTCACTATTTATATGCAAAAAAAAAAAAAAAAAATCTCTTGTCTACCCAAAAGTTCAGACAGTCTTTTTTAGCTAACTTTTACTAGTGGTAACAATTGAAACTAGTGCTGTCGAAATCGGTTTTTGAAAAAACCGAAAACCGGTTTTTGAAAAAAGTGAAATTTCATAAAACCGAAATTGTCGGTTTTGAAAACCGCTTTTGCGGTTTCGGTTTTGAAAACCGCATTTGCGGTTTCGGTTTTGAAAACCGCTTTTGCGGTTTCGGTTTTGAAAACCGTTTTTGCGGTTTCGGTTTTGAAAACCGCATTTGCGGTTTCGGTTTTGAAAACCGCTTTTGCGGTTTCGGTTTTGAAAACCGTTTTTGCGGTTTCGGTTTTGAAAACCGCACTTGCGGTTTTCGGTTTTCAGAAAACCGGTTTTCTCAAAAAACGAAAACTGCTAAAGTCACAAAAATTCGACAGCACTAATGTCAAGTAATGACGAGAAAACAGCAAAGAATCTTTCCCATCTTCGACTCACAGTTGCCAGATGGAGGGAAAAAATGCTCAAAATTTGCAGAGGGGAAAGAAGATATTTTTTCCTAAAATGTCTTAATGTGTAGGGAAATTCTTGTTTAGTATACTTTTACAATTGGCAGAATAAAAAAAATAAGTTGCAGTTTCTCACAAAGAGGCACGGCTATCGTTATTGGGAAGTAAAATGATATACAGTAGAATAAAATATGATCGGCGTTCCCTTCACGTATGAACTATTGGAGGTGTCTGGGACTTGCGATAAGAAACCAGTCAACACATGCAAAACCACAACATTCTCATTTATCGGAGTGGCAACAAATCAACAATAAAATTCTGTATTGCGATCTATTTTTTTTTCTTTTCTTTTTTTTTAAGAAATGGAGGGGGTGTTTTTTTGTTAACATAAGAAAGAGTGGCAGTACTATTTAAAAACAAGGTGAAAGAGTAATGATAATATAAAAGATCTCAGTCTAAGTGCATGAGATTTCAAGGTGGATTTCATGAGTTGCAGGTGTAGTGATCTTAAATACTGATATACCTTATTTTCTATTTAGCTTAGTGTTGTCATATTACCCGATTTTTGCGGGTACCACCCTATTTTCAGGTTCTATATTCGTCCCTCGCTTAAACGTATCTTAATCACGAAAAACCACTCGCATTTTGGGATTGAAGAAAAATCTAAGACGACTTAATGGATAAAGTCTTGGCATATTCAACGTAAACCGCTACAACTCTGACAATCTTAACCGCTACACCTCTGATTTTTATATATTTCGTAAACTAGATCACAAGGAACACAAATCTGAAGGATTTTTGACATTCCGACTTCCGGAACTCGAGATATTAAAACTTTAGTTTAATATAGATATATTCTCTATACGAAAAATATTATGTCCTGTGAGATATATAAAGGTAACCAAGAAAGTTCTGTCGCTTTTTGTGGAGGTCTGTGTTCAATTGATCCTCACACCGTGAGTTGAATGCGAATGGAGAAAAGGCGAAGGTCAGATGTTGGTGTGGGTATATCCAACACTCTACCTGCTTGTGGCAGCTGAGTTACAACGTGAACTTGTGTAAGGACAGAGTGAATATGGAACCTCCACAGAGCGTCATAAGGGCGTGTATGCTGTACGAGTTCAAACTTGGGTCAAACGCCACTGCAGCGGGGCGGAAGATATCTCAGGCCTTTCGTGAGGGTGTCGTGATTACGCAGACAGTGCAAGGGTGATTTAGAAAGTTTAAGGACAGTGACAACACACTCACGAAAGACGCACCACGTGCCGGAAGACCAACACATGTACAAAATGAAAATCTTCAGGTAGCAATTGAGGCGAACAGCGGAGGGACCTGTGAGAAACTGGTTCTAACATTCAATGTGAGTGGAGAAACCATCCAGCAGCACTTCCATCAACTTGGGAAGCAGTACAATTTGAGTCTATTGGTCCCACATGAATTAACTCTGGGCCAGAAGGCTACGCGAGCAGACACCTGTGTTTCTTTGCTGTCTCGTCTGAGAAAGGAGCCATTTCTGGACAGGATGTTGACATGTGATGAGAAGCTCCATGGCGTCGTCATCATTGGTTAAAATTCCATGAACTGGTTCCAAAACAGCTGAAACCAGTAATGCAGCAGAAAGTCCTGCTGTGTGTTTGGTGGACTGCTCGCGACATCGTGCATCGGGAACTGTTACCGGCTAGTCAGAGCAGAACATTAATGCAACTGTTTACTGTCAGCAGTTGAGCCGTGTTCAAGAAAAACTCAAAACCCTGGAGCCAGCACTTCTCAATCGCTAAGGGGTTCTCTCGTTACGGGACAACGCTAAGCCCCACATGGCTAGATTGACCCGGGACACCATCCTACGCCTTGGATGGGAAACACTATTGCAACCGCCATACTCCCCGGACATTGCACCGTCCGAATATCACCTGTTCCATTCCTTGCACACTCACCTTAGAGAACTCCAGTTCAACTCCGTAGTAAAAGTGCAAAATACACTTGATACCTTCTTCGCTTCACGGTAAACCAAGTTCTACCGCGAAGGAATCCATGCCCACCCCGAACGTTGGGAGAAGGTCGTTGATACTGATGGGTACTATTTTTGATCTTCCAGGTACGTCTTAGGCAGGGATGTAGCCACGGGGGGGGGGGGGCATCGGGGCCAGCTCTCCCAAATGATTTCCTGGCACTCCTAATGGCCAGATGTTAAAACATCATCGTGAGATTACTTCGCTTCAGTCATTTTAAAATAACAAAGTTTACATATAATTAATAATTTACGGTAAAATAGTATGGAAAAATAGTATGTTACCATACCGATCACAAAATAGTATGGTATTTCTTCCTTATAGCCATCCGAAAATAGTATGGTATACTTTTTGTGACAGCAGATTACACAATTTACGGCGATTTGTATTTGACAGTTTGAAGACAAACGTTTTGACAAAGTACTATAAATTCTATCATAAAACAATGGTACTAAATCGTAAGTCAGGCACGTAGCCAGGATTTCGTGAAAGGGGGGGTCCGTGACACAAAATACTGTGGTCATCACACCAGGGGCTCGATCATTCTAAACTATTTTACTGGAACATATATTGGCTCGTTTAGCCAGGATTTCGTAACCGGGGGGGGGGGGGGTGAGACAGGAAATTCTGAAGGCCCAGGACCTCGATCAATCTAAACTACTTTACTATCAACATATTTTGGTTTGTGAGGATATGTTGGTAAGTGTTTTAATGAACTATGAAGAAATCTCGAGTAAAATTTAAAAAAAAAAAACTTATTGGAAAAGATTTTTGCAATATTTACATCCTTCCTCTGTTTATTCAAATATAACAACTTTCCTTTCATTATGACCTCAACTATTATAAAAAAATACCTATTCACTATTATAAAAAGTACATACTCAATAATATCTTGTAAAATATTTTTATAATATCTGCGTTTCTTTTTCTGTTGAATCAAATGTTAAAAGAACTTTTTTCCACATATAGTTTTGTTATTATTATTCCGTCAACTACTGTCTGTTTCAAATGACAGGTTAAAGGAGCAGTTGAAAATTGTTTGAAATAACATTTTTGATATTGCAAGGATGCGATGACGAAAATTATTATAAAAATTGTCCACGCTGTTACAAAACGGCACTACGGTTTCGGAAGCTTGAAATCTCCCTGACTAGTAGCAGAAATTCTGACAATTCCGCAACTTTTCTACAAATTTCAAATTCCCTGACTCATCCAGGATATATCGCTCACCTCGCAACCATGTATTGCAAGTAATACAAATTTCCTCATAAGAAAGAGTAACCAAAAGCTTCCTGTAGTTTATTTTTAACGCTGATCCTTCTTTTTCTCATTTCATTTTGTTTCATCCTTCCTTAATTTTTTCATTTCTGGTCTCAAAGGGGGGGGGGGGTCCGGACCCCCCGGACCTCCCCCTTGGCTACGTGCCTGCGTAAGTACATTATATTATTTATATGCTGTAATTAGTGTTTTAAGAAAACTTTTTATCAGATAGAAAATTTGGTGAAAAGCAACGTTTTTATTCAGTTTTCAGTTTGGATTTTTTTTTTTTTTTTTTTTGGTGTGTTTTACCGCAGACGATAACGTCGTCTCTTCGGGAGTGATTGAGATAGACATTGGTTATGAGTTATCACATATATGGGCTATGAGGTTTAACAACAATAATAAAGTAAGTCACTTTATTCATACACAGGTGAATTATTATTGTTGTTGTGAGACATAGATAGTAGAAACTAGAAGCACAGATATTAATATGAAATATTAACATGTAGTATTGAGGACAGATAGCAGATAACAGTGATCACATGTAAGGATGATGAATTTTTAGAAGGAGATGTTTATTCAGTGAGCGAAGCGAATGATGAGATGAAGTGCTTGGACGCCACAGTACACAGGGAAGAGTTAGTATTCACAAATGAGCTTATCTTCTGTGTTGGGGCTACTCAACACTGATGATAGACACGGGGGAAGCCCTTGTTAGGTGGAGTCACTGTGCAGACGATGGGTAGATGTGCGGATTGAATTCTGATGGATGATAGGTAGCAAAGAAATGATGGTCAGGGTGCTCTGGATGCGTCCGGCTATAGATGGAGAGGAGATGTCGCAGTGGAGGATAGTAATATGTAGGTGAGGCGAAAAGTCTACTATCAATGTGTATGGTGTCCATAAGCGTATGATGATGTATTCTCCATTTCTTGTCTATGTAGCGAGAGCGAAGGTCTTCCAGATGTCGAGTGATGTGCGGGAATGTTAGTCGTTCGTATAAGAGACGTGTCGGGCTGGGTAATTTGATTCGAAATGCGAGACGCAAAGCATGGCGTTCTATAATACGTAGACGCTCGTAGAAATCATCACTCGCACTAATCCAGGCAGTGTGACCGTGAGTGAGACATGGGCGAAGAAATGCCTTGTACGTGTTTAGAACAGTATCTGTATGCAAACCCCAGGTAGTACCGACGAGCCGCTTCAGGAGATTTAAACGATTTTGCGCTTTCTCCTTGATGGAAAGAAGATGAGGTTTCCAAGATAACTTGGCGTCGAAGGTTACCCCCAGATATTTAGCAGTAGTGCTAGGGTGGATGGGTACACCATCTACATTAATGTTAAGTAATGATGGATTGCGGCGTACTCGACTGCGTCTCTTGTGTGGAATGATGACGAGAGCCTGGGTCTTAGTACAATTTAATTTCAACTTCCATCTACTGCACCAGTTGGTAAAAGCATCTATGGCTTTTTGTAGAGAGATGTTGATTTGGTGCATAGTTTTGCCACAAGCGAGCAGTGCGGTATCGTCTGCAAATGTGAACGTATAAATAGGCTCAGGCATGACAGGCAGGTCACTGACGTACAAGATATATAATAGTGGCGATAAGGCTGAACCTTGCGGAACACCGGTGTAAGGAAAAATAGGGAAAGATAAACTGTCGTTGATGGAGATGTATGCAAGACGATTCGTAAGAAAGTGGTACACCATACGTATATATGCGGCAGGAAGATTGAAGAAGTGTAACTTATACACAAGACCATTATGCCACACGCGATCAAAGGCCTTTTCAAGATCGAATAAAAGTAGGCATGAGGGTGCAGTTTTATTATAATGGTTCGTAAGAATAGTGCTAAGTCGTAAGAGGTTATCAAGGAGACTATGCTCAGGACGGAAACCAGCTTGGTGTTTAGGTAACAGATCATGTATTAGCAAATGCCTATGAAGTCTGCGGACTACGATGCGCTCAAAGATTTTGCCGAGTGTGGACGTGAGCTGAATTGGCCTATAAGAAACTGGATCCGTTTTATCTTTGTGGGGTTTCAGAAACATTAGCACTTTAGAGACTTTCCAAGTAGGTGGATAGTAGCCGGTTCTGAGGACAAAATTGTAAAGCGTTGCCAAAATATGTAGCAAAATAGCAGGGCCTTCTTTAATATGTCGGTAGGTTATACCATCAAACCCTGGCGCAGTGTTTTTCTTGTGACGTATCACGTCTGTAATATCCACTGGCGTTATTGGCGATGTTAAAGGATGCTGGTCATCCAGAGTATGGTCAACGGTAATTTGAAGATATCCATTATGAGGGTTGGTATATCTGGCAATGCGTCTGTAAAGTATCGACCTATCTCGAAAAGAAGTTTCTGGTGTAAAGGTGGTCTGAAGAACATGCGCAAAGGCATCCGCTTTCGCAGAGTCCGTTGTAAGAGCAGTATTCTTGTCTAGTAGAGGATACTGAGTGGTGCTGGTTTTCCCTATTAGCCGATTGAAATGTTTCCAATACTTAGTTGGATGACTTTCCTCTGCTAAAGCGTTAACTGTCTTTATCCAGTTGCGTTTTTTGTATGCTCGGATGTAATTTTGAACCATACGAAGGTACTGACGATGAAGTCGCAGTGTGGCATCGTTACGGCTGTGTAGGTATTCCTTATACGCTTTCCGAGCTAGAGATATGAGTGAGAGATAATGAGGTGGTAGTTTAGGGCGGTAAAGATTACCTGTGGTTACAGGAATGTGGTTTGCACCGCTGTTTTGAATGCTTTGCGTAAGGCGATCTAAAGTGGTGTCAAACGTAGGAATGTCAGATGGAAGTTCAATATCTGCTAGTGTGTCATGTATATCCTGCCGATAGTCTAGCCAATTAGCACGCTCAAAATTTGGCCGGGAACGGAGAAATTCCTGAGGTGGTTTTGATCGATTAGGAAAATTTATGTCTACCTTTATAGGATCATGGTCGCTACCAATAGAATCGAGGACACTGATATCAAGGTATGGTACTATACTAGAGGAGGCAATCACCACATCAGGAGTTGTATTAGAGGATGGACGAGTCGCTCTAGGCAGTGGACAAATTTCGCCGTTCGTGTGAGTGTTAATGAAATCGGAAAAAGAGCGTTTTTCGATAGCACTTCTGCTATGATAGTTAATGTCAGCCATGACGATATAGGAGCGGAAATTATTATCCAGGTAAGTGAAGAATGAAGTGGGTATACGAACATATGGTCGGATATATATGGTTGCTACAGTGATAGGTCTGGAGTTGAAATAAATGGTGACAATATTGTGCTCCGGTAAAGATTCAGTGAATCTATGATTAATTGTTTTGCTGGGTAACTTATGTTTAGTTCCGATAGCTGTTCCGCCATTAGCTCGCTGGCCCGGTGGTCCATCGTGACGTATGAATTGATAGCCAGGAAAATAAACAGATTGTTTGGGAGTCAGGAAGGTTTCGTTCAGGAGAAAACTATGAACCTTGTGCTCATTTAATATAGCAGTAAGTAGGTCTTTTCTGGTACAGAGTGACTGTATATTGAGGTAAAGTAACGTAATAATGAAGCCCGTATCCATGATATATGATAATTAAACTTCGGTTGTGAGTGGATAGATTTGAAAATGTACTGTCTGTCCGGAATAGGTTGCTTTGACATCTAGGTTGTAGAGTAGTTTTGTTGCATAGACAACTTGGTGAATTATGTGAGTCCGTAAGAAAGGATGTATATTTTGGAGAGCTAGACTAAAGAAGCGAATCATGTCTTCGACTGTAACTGGTTCTCTGAGAGAATTATGCGGAGGCACTGGTGTATCTGGTGTACGTAAAGGCACCACCAGTTCGGGTTTAGTGGGTTCAGGTTGAGGTTTGGCCTTACATTTATAGCTGTAAGTAGGATGTGCATCATGGCAGGTGTTGCAATTTGGTGGCGCTGCTCCATTAGGACAGTCTTTAGTCAAATGATTTTGGCCGCAGTAACCACATTTAGAGGTGTTCGGACAGTTAGATGTCTGATGCTGGTTGTAAACCTGGCACTTTTCACAGCGAATCGGAAGGGGTGGAGGTGTGCGAGATGGTTCTACTTTATGGCGGCGTTTAAATATGTAGGCCCCATATTGTAATAAATGGTCAATAGCTTGCTGTTCGTTTGTCAGAACTCTAACTAGATAGGTCGGACCAGTATTGTTGCGTATGCGAATACATTTGTGGATCTTGACGCCTTCAGCAGTAAGCTCTTCTTCCACTTCCGAGTCAGTTATCTCGGGATCGACACCCTTGATGACGACAGATAATAGCGGTGGTTTTCTTGGTGGTGGAGCTTGCGTCTGACGTTTGGGTTGCAAGATAGTAATATTTGCATTCTTGCCAAAGATCTCAAAGGAAGCCTTGTTACGAACGTGGCGATGAAAATCTGGGTTTTTTGACTTGAGAATGACACCATTGTTAGTGAAACGAATCTCGGCTATCTCCAATCGTGGCACATATTTAACAAGCTGTTGAAAAATATGCTTCGAATTTTTGAATTTAGTATCAAAGTTTGTCAGAAGGAAATTATAAATTTGATCGCGAGATGGAGTTGGTGTAGGGTCAGAGCTAGTGGAAGGTTGGATGTCCATACTCAAGTCCTGGTCATCAGCAGTGTTAACATTGGCCGCCTCAGGAGCAGACCCCGAACGGGGACGCTTATCAACCGACTTATCCGAGGTATCCGATTCCCGCCTAGTGCGCCTACGTTGATCCCTAGGCTGGGGGGCCACAGGTGGTAGTTTATGCATCGGGCCAGCGGCCCTTCAAAAGTGATGAATGTAAATGTATAGATGATACTCGAAGCCAGCTGAGAAGAAATGAAATGAGATGAGATGAAAACAAAAATACAGGTTTAAACCCTCCAAAAGGCGCAGAATCCTTTTGTCCACCCTGTAAAAAGCGTATTTGCACCGATCTCAGAAATACGTATTGCTATACTTCGTCATCGGAAGGTGCAATAACTACTTTAAGACAGGTTAGGCTAACCCAAAGAAGAATGTTCAGTTTGGAATTAATTCGCTTTTTTAAATGCTATTTCGTGTAAAACAGTAAGTGAGATATAGCTGTTAATAAAATAATTATGTCTTTTTCGTCACGAATAATAAATAACACTTTTGTCAGAAAATCTTAAATAAATTAAGTGCAATTTCAAAGAAAATCAGTCTTATGTATAAAAGTAACCAAGAAAGTTCTGTCGCTTTTTGTGGAGGTCTGCGATAATTGGCCCTCACTGGCGGCAGGGTTTCGTCGAGTCTAAACATATATCTCGTGTCGGCGTGTTGAAGTTACCACCGCGTAGCAGCGACCAGCGAGAACTTTGTTTTGGTCCGCACTTCTTAGATTCTTTGCGGAGAATCGTGAAGGAACCAACACGAACTATCGCCAGTCATGTGCATGCGGTTATTATTATATATTATTTTTTCCTGGAGAATTGTTCCTAAAGTGAGCTCCGGGGGTCAAGAATAACCTCTGCCTCAACATCATGAAGTGAAAAATCTTGAGATAAGTGCGATAATTGCATGAATTTAGATGGCAACTGTCGTCGATCATTAGAAAGTGAGTATGGGAGAACTACCGGTACGCAATAAAGTAGATAGACACGCGTGATTTTGTTACAAAATTACACACATTTTATCTAATTCCAAACAGTTATCGTCGAATATACACGGTTAAAGGACCACTGTGATTGACCCAATTAAAAAGATCTTAACGATTTATCCCTTTACAAGCGACGTTTCCTTCATCGCCTTCGTAGCGAAGTAGGAAGAACACTTGCCTAGTAATCATAAGGTTGTTGGTTTGAGTCCCCTGCGGGGTAATTTTTTGATACTTTTTAAAGTGTTTTTTAGACTCACCTTAATGTAACTAAATCACACATATAGCCGATTTAACATTTAACGTTTGGGGGAGTAATTTTGTGGTTCGTTGGCGCTTTGTCGCGTCTCTGCCGCTGGTGGTATAATTTTCAAAACGGTAGAGGGGCCACCGGGAATCGTCGCTGCGGCGCCGCCAATGTTTGGCGAGATGTCGCTAATTGCCCATTTGTGGTCCACCGACGCTTACGGCATGGGGACAATTCAATGTGAGTGGCGAAACCATTCAACAGCACCTTCATCAACTGAGAAAACACTAGAAGTTGGATCGATGGGTCCCACATAACTTGATTCCGGGTCAAAAGGCAACGCAAGCAGACACCTGTGTTTCTTTGCTGTCTCGTCTGAGGAAGGAGCCATTTCTGGACAAGGTGTTGCCATGTGATGAGAAATGGGTCCTGTACGAAGTTCCACGGCGCCGTCATAATTGGTTAGCATCCCATGAACGGTTCAAAGACAGCCGAAACCAGCACTACACCAGAAGAATGTCCTCCTGTGTGTTTATGAACTGCTCGCGGCATCGTGCATCGGAAACTGCTACCAGCTGGTCATCGCATCAATCAACTGTGTACTGTCAGCAGTTGAGCAGTGTTCAAGAGAAACTCAAAACTCTGGAGCCAGCACTTCTGAATCCCAAAGGGGTCCTTATGTTACAGGACAACGCTAAGCTCCTCGTGGCTAGGATGACCCGGGACACCATTTTACGCCTTGGATAGGAAACACTATTGTATACGCCATACTCACTGGACATTGCACCGTCCGATTATCATCTGTTCCCTTCCTTGGACAATCACCTTTAAAGGATGCCAACTCAAATCCCAAGTAGAGGTGCAAAATGCACTTGATACCTCCTTCGCTTCACGGAACACCAACCTCTACCGCGATGGAATAAATGGCCTTCCAGAACGTTTGCAGAAGGTTGTCGATGTATTCTTAATCTTCCAGATACGTGTTAGGTGGCATATGAATGGTGGTGGGTGAGAAAGCGATAGAACTTTCTTGTTTACCTTTATAGATCGGTTCTGTGTATTGAAATAGTTATGAACAAAGGTATAATGTTTGGTCGGGGCAGTAGTTCTTGGTTAAACATAATACAAAGTATCTGTAATATAATTTATGAAATTATTATTATTATTATTTTGTTATTAATAATAATAGTAAGAAGAAGAAGAAGCTAAAAACCGTGTTTTTAGTTTTCTGGAAGAAAACCAAAATTTTCCAGTTTTTTTCAGGCTTCAAAAACACTAGCTGCAACACATCTTTTTTTTTTAGATTGTAGCTCGCCCCCCTTCAAAAACGACGAGCCCCTCCTACAGAAACCTGCTGGCTACACCCCTGGTCTTAGGTGACATATCGATGCTCTAAGGTGATAGGTCAAAAAGCGACAGAACTTTCTTCGTTAATTTTATACATACTATGTAAAACTACTGTATAAGTTCTAGTATCTCGAGTTCGGGAAGTCGGAATGTCAAAATTCCTTCAGATTCGTGTTCCTCGTGGTCTAGTTTACAAAATATATACCGGTAAAAATTAGTTTTGGTCCAGTTTGCTTCCGTGGTCACTTTATGTTCGAATATCTGGAGATCGGAAATTCGGAATGTCAAAATTCCTTCAGATTCGTGTTTGTAGTGGTCTACTTTACAAAATATATAAAAATAAGGTGGGGTCTAGTTTGCTTCCGTGGTCACTTTATGTTCGAATATCTCGAGTTCCGAAATTCGGAATGTCAAAATTCCTTCAGATTCGTGTTTGTAGTGGTCTACTTTACAAAATATATAAAAATAAGGTGGGGTCTAGTTTGCTTCCGTGGTCACTTTATGTTCGAATATCTCGAGTTCCGAAATTCGGAATGTCAAAATTCCTTCAGATTCGTGTTCCTCGTGGTCTAATTTACAAAATATATGAAAATCAGGTGGGGTCGAGTTTGCTTCCCTGCAGCCGAAATGTACATTGGAAGTGTCATCAAAGAAGTAACTTAAAAAAAAAAGTGCGAAGGATCCAAGGTCAGTATTTGTAACACACAAGTTTACATCAGTACTTACGGTTTAGAACTCCCCACTTTTCTGACTTTAAAATATTGCAACCCTAATTTAGCTGTGACTTGTACAACCACCGAACAATCCCTTTCGCACAGTGCTGCATATATTACCATAATAGTCTTGGAGCAAATAAAAAAAAGTTAAAACACAGACATAAATCAATACAATTGTCTCGATCGATAAATGCTTTCACAATTGTTAAAAGGTGTAATTGAAAACATCAAACATTGTTTCTGCATTGAAAAGGACAAACAAGGTTTCGTTCATAAAACCGCAAACACGGTTTCGGGCGGCTTTCGCTTTCAAAAAGAGCTTCTGCGGTTTCGGTTTTGAAAACCGCTTTTGCGGTTTCGGTTTTGAAAACCGCTCTTTCGGTTTCGGTTTTGAAAACCGCATTTGCGGTTTTCGGTTTTCAGAAAACCGGTTTTCTCAAAAACCGAAAACCGCAAATGTCACAAAAATTCAACAGCACTAATTGAAACTCACATGAGTATATGGTAACCTTTCACCCGAAGTCCAACGTTAGTCTTTTTGCACATAGCTAAAAAAACGTCGTCTCTGTTGCCTAAGTTTTCACTCTCCCCCTCTTCCAGCCTGAATCCCCATTTTATTACCAAACTTTTATCAGTCTTTAATTTTAAATTAAGTGCTTTATGATTTTTTTGCAATTAAAAAGTTTCATTAGTTTCTATCACCGCTCTCCGTTAAGACAAGTTATTATAACAAAGGAAAAACATATTAATGGTTGCTCTTGATTACTTTTTAAGGCTTTTCTCTTATAATTCACTTAAGCACTATAACTTTTTCTTTTTCACAAATTATCATATCCATTTATTCCTCTTTTTTTATTTTTTTCATAAAATCTCTTTTGAAGACGCCCCCATAATGAAAGTGTACATAATCTGAACAACGCTTTTTAGTGTGTGCTTGTTTTATTTTTTTAATTTATTTTTTCATAAAATCTGTTTTCAACACACTACTTATACCGTGCGTTCAATTTAAAAGCGTTATGGAATACTAATATACAATATACACAACAGGGTGTATATCGGTCACAAAAGTCCTGAAATCAGAAAACAGTCATGAAAGTCAAAATTCACCACGTCACGATCTTTTTTATCTGTACAAATATAAGTGTAGACTCGAAAATTCTATAAAACGTCAAAATTCACCACCAAAAATATTTATGGTCGACTTTAGGAGCTACCAAATCGCAAGCAAAGCACGCTTCTATCGCATGCATGAAAATTCGTCCTAATTCGCACCCAAATTCACTCTTGAGAATGTTACGAAATTGTATGTCTTGGAAAAGAAAAACTCACGAAATTCATTTTGGAATTTTAGTAGATATCGTGTACAAGTAATATTGTTAGAACAAATGTTGAAAATGAAGACCTTGTTTTTGAATACACATGTTAACACGTTTTTCCATATTCCGTGCAACATAATAGAGAACTCCTACAGTTATACTCTTAATTGGAGCACTCTTACCGAAAATTTTCTGTAAATTTACTGCTTCTTTTTAAAAGTGAATTAGTTCTGAAATATTGTTCAACAATGAAGGCACGTTCCTGAATACAGAATGGCATCGTAGAGGGCAATTTCCCACTCAACGAAGAACAAATATCACCTAGCAATAGATTGAAATATCTGCAAGTGACAATGCGTCGTCCATTCCCTTCCTGTGACAATTGGTATAACGGAACAACAAACACATGACTCAAATATTCCTGATGTACCGCTTTTAAATTGAACAACAAACACAATACTCAAATATTCTTATGTGCCGCTTTTAAATTGAACAACAACAAATACAAGACTCAAATATTCCCTAGGTACCGCTTTTACGCACTGTATGAAACTTATCTTGTGATTGTCGTGGTATGATGGAAGTTAAATAAGAGGTGTATATATATATATATATATATATATATATATATATATATATATATATATATATAGAGAGAGAGAGAGAGAGAGAGAGAGAGAGAGAGAAAGATTACAAAAATGGATAGTATTGACACATATAATTGCTGTGATGACAAAAAGCTTACCTAATTACCTTTGTGTATGGAAAATATCACATTCGTAGCAAATGACCTACGAGTGTAGGTAGCATGGAAGAAACGGGAAAGTTGTCATGTCACAATCTTCAAAGAAATGGAATCCTATTGAAAAGTATAGCTCATAAAAGGAGAAGTGAACAAGTTTAACGATGGAAAACTAAAAACATTTATGTGGAATCTTGAAATGTATACGTAGGAACTATTTTGTTGTGGTAATGTTTTGAACTTTACGAGCAAAATACGGGATCAGGAAGAAAGCAGTGGTATGCCCGTCATTTGGCCCGAACTCAGCTCTGATTAGCTGAGAAATTTCATGTGACTTGATCACGTGGTATGACGTCATAAGGGTCAATGCCCTATAAATTTTGACAGATACCTTGGTCCACTCCCAAATTTTGGGAGGGGTATATAGGACGACCAACCTTAAATTTTGTAGATTCCCAAGTGTAAAAATTTGGTATGGTAAGTATAGAACTGGAAGAATTGATTATGGCTGTTTTAAGTCCAACTTCGGGTATCTTCGGATACAGTAAACCAAACAAGCCAGATTCGAACCCCCAATCAGGAAGAAATGTGAAGATGTGGTTTTCTTCTTTTAAGTGTAACAAGACATGTTGAAATGTTCTGAAGTGTAAAGAAAAAAAGCATTCATTGACATACGTAGAGTATTCCTAATTATGTATAGATGTGAGCACATGTTGGTTTCGTCCTTTATGTTTCCATTTGTAAAATAACATTTCCACTGAAAGGAAAGACAGTGAATATAGTTCTCCCATCCATTGTAGAATTTAAAAAGAAGAAAACAGCATATGCAACTGATATGAATGGGAAACTTAATATAAACTATTCATTTATTTATTAGGGGGGAGCCCATACCCTCCGCTGTGGAGTCCATGGATGTACCTATATTGCAACACGTTGTTGTGTGTACTTGACAACAGAGAGTAGCAGAGTCATCTTAACGGTACCATAGCCACTTGGTCGAGAACCCCACGAGCAGAATGGCATGTATTAATTACATGTATTAGGAGCAAAATTTAGTCATAGGGGCCACAACACACTTGTTTGCTCTGGAGCTTAATATACTGTTAAACGGCACTGTAGTACATTACACTGGATAGTAAAGGAGATAGCATTAGCGCAGGGCCCGATTGGGAGCAATCGGTCCTATCGTCTTAAGGCCGGCCCTGCCGCCGTGACTGTTCACAAGAATATTAGTTGTCGCACACATTTCCCACATTTTTCTGTTCGTCCTGGCCTTTCTGTTTATTAAAATTTTCATTTGGCACCCTTTTGAATTGGCCCCTGTCTGAGCGGCAATCGCCGCCTAGCCACCTGGGCCAGTCCGGGCCTGAGAGGCATGTATTCTTCCGACTTTGCCACGGAAGCGATACAGATTACCTAGCTTGTAGAGGGATAAATCCTTGAGGTCTTTTTAATTTGACTATAAGAGTGCTTCTTTAACTGTGTATATTCAATGATAAGCGCTTGGGATCAGATAAAATGCGTTCCCTATGTAATCTATTACAAGATGACGTGCGTCTATTTACTTTATTTCATACTTCACCCATATTCACTTTCTAATGATCGGCGACAGTTGCCATATAAATTCTTACAATTATACGCACTCATCTCAAGATTTTTCACATCATGATGTAGAGGCAGGGGTTACTCTTGATTCCCGGAGCTCACTTTAGGAACAATTCGTCAGGAAAACATAATATATAATAATAACCACATGCACATGACTGGTGATAATTCGTGTTGCTCTGTTCGCGATTCACCGCGACGAATCGAAGGAGCGTGGACCAAAATAAAGTCCTCGCTGCTACGCGCTGGTAATTTCAACACCCCGTCTCTAGATATCTGTTTCGACTCGAAAAAATCCTGCTACCAGTGGCACACTAACGGCAATCTTTCTACGCGTCACTATATTGATGATCGACATTTACCACCAAGTGGGCCATAAGGTGTCGGCGACGTTTACGGTATAGGGAGTACTCAAAATGATGTCAGCAAATTCGATTCCTGCTAGACTTTCGAAACTACATGCATACTTAAAAGTTTTTTTTCGGATATATATGGCTCTCCAAAGATTGATTTCCGGCATGAGAACGTTCGATTGAGATTCTACTTTGAAAAATGGGTCTACGTTTCGTTGCTAAAAGCAATAAGCCAATGAATTACATATATATATATTTTAGAAGTAGGTAATCGAACGAATGCATGCTTAAATTTTAATATATCATGAAAACATTATCATATCCCTATTTTACTTCTCAATATGTAATATACATATACAAGACAAACCATTCAGCATGATTTAGTTTTTTTAAGAGATCCAATATAACCTATTTTAACCAAAAATTTTCTTGTAGCTCTTATATTTGGAGAGTGGCCAAACACAAACTATCAGTTAGGCTTAACTCAGTATGATGTGCTTGTTCTATAAAAGAAAAGAAAAAAAAAAAAACACGAAAACTAGATTGAGGGGTCATTCCAAAATTTTATGGCCTCTGATCCTAAAGCTAATTATTAACCAAGATCGCAACTTTTCATGCATTTTTAGATCACTCCTAAAGTTCTTGTTATCTATTTCAAATCCCTTTTTAATACATATATGGGTTATGTTCAGTTGCGTATTTAGGGAGGGGCTTCCGGGCTTAAGCCTCCCCCCCCCGAAATCTTACTTACTATAGTAAAGTATATGAAATATCTTGCAGAATTTTCACATTTTCAGGCAAAGCCCCCGAAAGTTAGCAAAGCCCCTCTAAACAAAATCGTAAATACGCCACTGGTTAAAGCGTATGATAACGAAGAATTGTAATATGTATATACGAAAGTTTAGTGCTTTAGCTGTACCACTTAAGTGTACAAGGAAAGGAGGGACTAATCAACTTTTTTCAATTGTTTCAGGGAAAGCAATTGAAAATGTTATGTTCCCTGTCTTTCTATGTAAGGCTTCTTTTCTCTGCAACGAGTCTTTTTTTTTTTTTTTTTTTTTTTTACAATATTCATAGTGCATTTAGAAGTACAAACTAGCGTCAACAGGTGGCGCTAAAACGGCTTTTTTCGCAAAGATTACAATAGGACTCTTTTCTTGCGTGTAGGCCTAGCCTTCGTTTAATATAAGATTAGTTCTGCGTATCATCTAAAATTATCAAACAACTACCGAATATGGGGCTTGTATAAATTAAAGCTCAGTGGCGGCTAATGTTAGTGTTGCAGCGTTGCGCAACGACCAAAGTATCTCAAGAAAATAACATCATTTTAAAAAGCGTTAATCCATTTTAAAAAGCGAAAAATAATCCGTCACAGAGTCTCTAATTGTGTTGCAGCGAGCATACAACGACCAGATTCCTTCAGCACGGGAATTGGAGCGAATGTTAAGTCTCCTTTCCCCTATCTCAGAAGTTAAAGGGACTGGTCGTTGCAGTGCATCTGCAACACAGCACGGTTTCCAGTGAACGAGAAGGTTTTTCGCGCTAAATAAGATTTCTAAATTTTATTTCACTAGTAATTAACAAATGGAATTTGTTTTTATGCATTTATATTTTTAAATTACAGGACCATACTGAAGCAAATCAATATAATGACAATTAAAAAAAGTGATTGCAGAATTACAAAATAAGAAAGAAAAATCTAGTAAAGCAGAAAACAAGTGAAAGTATACCCGCATTATTCTACTTAGTTAATTCTTAGCTTATATTGATAATGAAGGCTTCTTCCACAATAATTTGTGATTCAAATATTAATAAGTCAGTATGTAGAATCGACCCCTCCCTCTGTGGATAGCCTAATATTTTAGTATATACATATTTCTTTTATAAAATAAATATATTTTATACTCTTGATAATTTACATATAAAACTGTATGATGGGGAACGCCACACTGAATTTGGAACTAGTTAGCAATGCTCAGGGGCTAGCCACGAGGGGGGTCCACCGGGTCCGGACCTCCCAAAAATTTCGAAACTTGACTAACATTTGTAGACTTTCCTAACGAACTATACTTGTTTAACAGAGAAACGATTTATGCAGGCCAAATATTTTATTTTACGCCTCATCATGTACTCTCTCTTTTCTTAAAAACAATTGTTCTATCATTTTTTTTTTGCTAACAATATAGGTGACAGTTATTACTTATCGTCTTTTCGGATGCAGAATAAGAAAGGTATATGTTGCATATGTGTATCGAACCCCTCCCAACACACATTTCTGGGTGTAGAACTGGCAGTGCTGTTTGTTTTGATGTTCTTCGACTTTTACCTTCTGTTAGGTATACATGCTGATCCTACATCTGGCGGGTTTCGAGGTTTCCTTTCCAGAACATATGACATTGTTCCGCCTGATGTGGAAGTATATTGAGTTCATCGTGCATTGTGTAACAACGAAGACGGATGATTTGGAATGTAGTTTTTTTTCTTTTACGCACATGTGTGTGTGTTGATGTATGAATATGTGACATTCGGAAATCATATACCAGTACTTCTTTTGTATCACTATTTTGGTTTTTATTTATTAGATTTAATTTTATTGTGTGTGCTTTAATTCTGTAAATAACCTACAAATTCTGAATGAATTGTATACCGTGACTTCTGTAAATAACTTATAAAAAACATTGGCCAGCTTTCAACTGAGGAAAAACCTGCAATTAAGGCTTAGACAAACCAAGCAAAGGACAGTTAAGGAGAGTGTTCGAAAAAAAAAATCCAGTTTAAATTTAGGACTAGCTCAGGAGAGTAATGCTCCCGGAAGTAAGAACGGAAAACACAATTCTGATTGGTTGGCGTTATCTATGTCTTGCCACGTTGCCATCAAATAGCAGAATTCAGACGATTGTTGTTGTCGGTCCTCGTGGCCGAGTGGGCTAGCGCTACATGCTAATAACAAAATTTTTTTTGGCGTGAGTTCAAACCCAGCCCGAGGAAAGTTTTTAAAACTTTTTTTTACATTTTATAAAACTTTTAAAATTAAAATAATACGAAAATAATACTCCAAAATGTGATTTACTTACTTTTGTGCAGATAAGTAGTAGTAGTAGTAGGAACGGGTTAGAAGTCCCGCAGGGCTTGTTTTGTAGCCCTTGTACACCATGATATAAGGCTCATTTTGTTCCCCTTGTACTAAATGATATAGATTTTGTGACCAACTTAAAACAACTGACTAGGGTAGCGCGTAAAACAGCTGGCTAGAGTAGCGCGCGAAAAAACGTACTTCCGGGAGTATTACTCTTACGAGCGGGTCGTTTAAATTTACAGGATGTTTTATGGCAGTAATGTTGTTTGCACTAAATACATTTCCTCTATTTATTTTAAATTTTCCTTGATAAACTGTGATTAAAGTGTGTTCAATGGATATTTTTTATAACACTAATCTCTGTTACGAACTCTCTTCAGTCAACGCTGAAGAGGAATTCGGATCACTATCAGGGACTGAGTTTGCTAGAATGAATCGTTCGCAATAATCTAGAAAAAATATTTAGTAAATCTACAAAGCTTCTGAAATTAATATTAATTGTACCTATGGCGTCAGCAAAAGACATGAAAAAGAATGGACACTTTCAAGGAATTGAATGTCCCAAGAAAGGTTATCATCATTGGTTATGCTTTCCATCGAAAAATACCTGACAATAAGAATACCAGAGTTCAACCAGCATGTATTAGACAGATTTGCTCCAATCAAAGAGAGGAGAAAGGTGACTAATCGGATAAAATGTTCTGCATTTTTTTATTTTTTAAAAACATTTTTTTTTTTTTTAATTTCACATGTCACATAGCATTTGCATCTAAAGTTATGCTGATTAGTCAATGAGTCCACTTTATATCTTATGTCTTATCGTTCGTACTGCAACACCCGAAACCACAATCTACCGGCCGCCACTGTTAAAGCTACATTTAAAAATTAGCGATCGTATATCTAACAAAGTTTTAGCTTTTCATCAATGTGTGTATCCCAACAATGGAGAAATTCAAATTACACAAGATGTTAAACAGTTTACGTAATATCAATTCTTTTCCACTTCCGGAATACAGTAAGTTAACAAGTTTTTAAAATGAAATTCAATTATTCCGTATGTAAGACGAGTAGTAGATAAATGAAATTGTATTATTATGTAAGACGAGTAGTAGATATAATATTGTTATATAGAATGCATTGTAATGAAAAGGGCCATAGGGCCGCAAGGAGGAGGCCAAATCCTCTGCTTCTGTGGTGTCTTACTTTCCTTTTTGCAATAGAGCTCTGCAATTGACACTGGTCTCACAAGATGCACAACAAATTCGAAGAGGAAAGAGGTCACAAAATGATGACGAATGTAATAGTACAGATAACAATGATAGATGGCAGCACATACACAAAGACATTGCTTGGAAAGATTTATCAGTGATTGGAAAACACTCTATAAATAAGTGAAGTAAATAGTTTACAGTTAATATTAATTCCGGGACGTGTCAAAAAATATTAAGTTTTTACTACTATTTTATTGTAAGAAATTGAATAAGGACAATAGTCAATGGTTCGACAGTTCATTTTAGATACATATACGTGCTTGAGAGCAACGTTCAGTACTCGGTCGGTTGTGCATACGGCACAAATATTTTTTTTGGAGCAGCACAGATGGGTTTTTTATGCCCGTGCTGTATATGTACTTTTGATTATTAAGAGATTGTGAAACAAGTTGCGTGATTTTAAAGGAGCATTGAAGCCATTTGGTGCTAAATCTGGCATAATGTTTTATAGGGAGCTAGCTTGTTTACCAGCGAGGGCCGAGGTAAAAGGGAAAAAATTTCAACAATTTTTCTGCCTGACTCTTGCAATACTCCCTTACTCTCCTTCTATATGTCAGTGTTACCAGGGTTAAAAAAATTGTTAAATGAATGTCATTCTAAAGAGTTAGTGTGAGTTGGTTATCTGTTGTGTTTTGTTGCTTATTATTCATTTGACAATGCCTTCACAGCGTAAGAGAGGGCAAACTATACATAGCGAAGCTAGAGAAGTAATAAGGAAGGCCATAGTGCAGTGCGACGAAGAAGCGAGGGAGAAAAAACTGAAGCATTTATCACAGCATAATTTGCGTGTGTCCACGTATACAGGGATCTTCGATAGGGATTGCATAATTGCATAAACTCTTTGAATTAAGTGAGTATTAGCTGAATTTTTTTTGACAACGCAGTGGCAACCCTGCCCAGGACCGTCGAGTGACCGTTTCTTGGTGACGGGGCGGGGCACCTGTCAATCAACTCTGAATTCCTCAGCCTCGCATTAAAGCCAGCTCCCTATAATACACACATTACGATTTCATCTTGGCCAAATTAACTTAATTTCATCCTTTTCTTTGGATAACAAAAAGAAAAATCCAACATTTGCATGATAGTGATGGTTGGAGTAATAAAACCAATCCATATTTCCACTGCGTTGTGTTATTGAATTCACAGAAATGTTTTGAAATAAATTGAAGTAGAAATGATCCTAGAAATAATATTTACTAACCCACTATTTTTATTATAAGCAATAGGGGTAAAAGTGAGGAGACATCATCCTCTCGCTTTCAGAAAATATCTGTGGCATCCCTCCATTTCCTAAAGAAAAAAAAAGTACAATGGGGAAAGATAGGGACGGAGAAGAGTGTGACTTCATGCGTCCCCCTACCTTTTCAGATGCACTTTTAACAGTGTCATCAGTTGAATCCTGTGTATGTGTGTGGTTAAGTTAAATGTGGCTGTCCCTTTCCTCTTTATAACCGGAGTTGCAGTGGTGCAACCAGCTATGAGTTCAGGGGGGACCAGCCCCTACCCGAAACTAACCTGGTCTATTTTATACAGCAGCGCTGAAGAAAAATCTTGCTGAAATTTCCAAAAAAAATAAAATAAAATCATAACTGCATGTCATTTGTCCAGTATCTTTAAAAATATGTAAACTCACACACACAGACAATGCACCGTGCGTGAAAAGTGCATTTATATCTGGATTGAGGCATGAGATATCACGTGCGAAATATTGTCTTGAGATGGTTTAATGCTGTCCTTGAGATTTTTTCGAATAATTGCTTCACCTCTCTAGCCAACAATCCTCCACAGACAAAAGACAATGTTTTCGTGTTTCTGACTTTCTGAATATTTTTCTGAATTGCAACCGGTTTTGTGCCATGATCCGTCCTTGCACTCTAGGTGTAGTTAGGCAAGTTGTAAGCAGTCAGAGACAAAAGTTCTTTTCGTTTGGTTAAATTTAGTTTCGTAACAACGGTGGTATGTTTGGAACGTACAGAGAATTACATAATTAATCTTTCTCACATAATTTTGTGAAGTTTTGTACAAGAACAGTAATTGAAATGGATAGCCTATACGTTGTTCATAATGTCGCAGCATTTAACTGTATTTTCATAGCTTTTGGATCTTGAAAAACACCTGCACCTGTATCATAGGGTTTGAAAATGTTGTAGTAACCCTATTTTGGTTACTCCATGTATGTATATTTATTTACTTGTCACATTCATTTTGTTTAACTTTTAGTTGCAGGTAAATATGATGCAAAAATAACAGTAAGCTTATATACTTATATTTATCCTTAATTAAGGACATTTCAGCATTCTTTGTTGCTGCTAGTTATTTAGCTTTCATTGTCTTCTTCTTCTATTTGGTAATGGGTAATTGGCGCACGGTATTCTGTGCACTGATGGGAAGAAAATAAACTAGGGATGGCCAGATCCGGATATTTTTGGATCCGGATATCCGGATCCACTTGGGTCCGGATATCCGGTATCCGGACACTGGATCCGGATCCGAGATTTCGGATCTTGGATCCGGATCCGAAAAAACGGATCTTGGATCCGGATCCGAAAAAACGGATCTTGGATCCGGATCCGAAATTTCGAACCTTGGATCCGGATCCGAAAATCCGGATCCGAAAAAACGGATCTTGGATCCGGATTCTAGAAACCGAATCTTGGATCCGGATCCGAAATTTCGGATTCGAAACTCCGTGTCAGAAAATTCGGGTGTTCCGAATCAGCAAAATTTTCGAAATTATTGACAAAGTGATTTTCATTCCTATGCTTAAAATAAGATTTTAAGACACTTTTGGTATCTGATCGTGTGACAGGCTTGCGTTCTCTTCATTCCAAATTTGATTGAGTAAAACTGTCGACTTAGGTGAGAGCAATCTCATTGTCAGATTCGATTCTAGTGGAAATACTTGACCGAAAAGGTAGTAAATCTTTTTTAAAGCGGTCGTCCTGATGGAAATTTGTCCTTTGTTTTCTGTAACACTAGTCAAATGCTGGGATGAAACCTTAGTCTCAAGTCCAAGCTTCTTCATTAGACTCAGGCTGCTTACTTTTCTAATTCTTTTCTGAGTTATTGTGGTCACTGAATGAGGCCATTTCCTAGTCGTGATGGGCTAGGCCATTGCTAATGGAACAGCCCATAAAATATAGATCAAATCAAATTAAGGAGCAACTTCCTTTTCTTGCTCTTGATGAGCTTTTTTTCTTTCTTTAAAAGTACGTTTCTCTGTGACCGTACCACTCCAGTCAGAATTAAGAATTGTAGTAGAGATGAAGTTCTAAATGGCAATTAATGTATCAAAATCAATGTATTAATGTACTGTATGTGTATTCAAAATACCATATGGAGGCACGAGCAGTAACACGTATCTTTGTAATTAGTAATCCACTACTTTAACTCTGCATAGGTTGTATAAGGAGCTATATCATTCATGTAAACACATAGGCGGATGCAGGGGGAGGGCGAAAAGTCGTTTGCCCCTACCCAGTGCCACCATTAACAGTGTACTTTAGTAGTAATTTGTGGCAATTTCAGATCATCTAAGTAATTTTTCACTGCTAACATCCCCAACCGCCCCCTCCAGGAGACCATTCTGGATTCGTCCCTGCGCAAACATAATATACAACTCATTCAAGAGTACATTTTGGTAGCTTTTTAAAATTTTTGTCTTAAAGGATTGTCATTTCTCGTGGCTACTTATGCAATTTTGTCCACAGGCATACATGCAATTTCCAGTCATTACGCAAATACATTTATATACTTAATAGACCTCGGCTAGTTGGGGGCTTCGCCACTAGACCCCGTTACTAGGGCCTCGCACCACAAAAGCCTCTAATCATAATCAATTTAAAAAGAAATGTCTGGGGATTTGCCCTTAGACCCTCTGATATCTCATTTGATCGGCCTATGACCTCGTACCTCGTAAACCTACAACCATACCGAATCTCAGTTCAAATATCAAATTGTATGTAATAACAATCTGGTATCCCGAGACATACCGAATTTCAGTGCGAGTACATGGGGGCTTTCCCCCCAGCCCACACATTTGCTCGGTCTACAGCCTCGCACATCATACGCCTGCAAACATAACGACTTTTTAAGGGGCCGTGGTGGCTCAGTGGTAGAGCGTTCACCTCCGGAGCTTGGGGTCCCTGGTTCGATCCCAGATCGCGCCGTGTGGACTTTGTGGTGGACAAACACCGTGCTCGTGGGTTTTCTCGGGGTTTTCCCGTTTCCTCCCACTTTCTTCATTTCATTTATTTCTCATAATCACCGTCTCCTTTAGCCTAACCGGCATAAACGTGGGACGTAAAGCTCAAGGTTTTCATTTCATACCGAATTTTTGTTCAAATAATAAGTTTCATTTCTCTAACATTCCAGGATTCCGAGATATAAAAGTCTTTTCTCCCCGCCCCTTTTCTTCTCCTGTAAGACATACATCAAAAAACGCTTAAGTACATACCTAATTATTTCAAATGTAAAGTCCAAATACCAAATTCTATGCTCCTAACCTTCAGAGGTTCCCAGAAATCGACATGTTATTATAATAATTACAATCCCCACTCTCCTTCCTTTCCATCTCTTTTCTTGATTGAATTATATTCTGAATATTCACGTTGATTTTCAATTAATTCCTGTATGGTTATATTTTCAAAGAAAGATGGTAATGTTTCGAGGTTATTCACCGTATGAATTTTACTTTTGGGGGCCAAAACGATGCGTGACAAAGCATCACTGGCTTTGTTATCGATTCCACGGATGTGTATAATGTCCAGGTAAAAACGTTGCAGCTCGAGACTCCAACGTGCCAAACGGGAGTTCCAATACCTAATTTTATGTAAATACACCAAAGAATTATGATCTGTATACACTTTGACTTGTTTACCATCCAGTAAGTGTCCCCATTTACGAATATAAATCACTAAAGCCTTTTTTCTGTTGTAGTATATGCGGGTTGAGCTTTATTTAAAGTTTTACTGCAAAATCCAATGATATTACGTTTTCTGTCAATTTCCTGAAAAGGTATGTCAGTTACCGCTACTTTTGAACTATCTGTTATTAATGAAAAATCAGAATGAAGTTTCGGATGATTGAGGAGAACATCTTGAACTAAATTGTCTTTGAGAGACTGAAAACTACTTTCACATTCTGGAGTTATAATGTTGCAGGTTTGGAACCTTATGTGTTCCCGTTTGGGATAAGTCAGATATGACAATAATGGTTCAATTTCCAGATATTCCGGTTCACAAAATCACATATTACGCTATCGAGATATGAACCTTGGATGTCATTGAAAGAGAAAATCTATTTACAACATCATTTAGTTCCAAAATTTAGTGGGATCATCTACTAGCAATCAGTGAGCTGAAATACTGGCAAAAAGAAAAGAAATACGCTCCCACGGTCTTAGGATGCTGGCGTTATGAAAAACCAGAGGCATATACAGTGTACCCATTGTCACTGTCGTGTCATGCTGAGGGAAAATTTATCGACACCTGTAAAAGAAAATACTAAGTGAGATCCATACGCATGATTAACGCCAGATGAGTAGCGGGAGATGAAATCAAATATTTGCTCTACACTGCTTCTAAGATACTATACCTTGATCAAATCCTGATTCAAGTTACGCACATATCTGAGATTCTATCTTTCATTCACTAAGAAAGAAGCACAACATTAACAATCACACATTATTATTATTGAAGATTATTTCATGATTTAAGAAATAAAAATTGATTTGTAGAAAACATTTATATTTGATTTTTGACTTTCACGAAACAAAACACATATGTGAATGTAACAACACAATAACACTTCTGAATTATAAGCAATATTTCACTTGTGATGAAATTGGCACAATGAAATTGTACGATCACGGGATGATACCGCTAACGTACGCAATTTTCACGACCGAACGAATACGGTGAATCGAGTGATGATTATGGAGTTCACTGTAGACACTTCACTTGCATCGTGATACAGAAAAGATTTTGTTTGGCATATTTGAATATCTGGACCTTCGTAGTACGAATTTCAATTATATTTTCTTCATTTTTGACGTTACTTATGTTGGTAGACGAAACTTGTGAGTTCGTCATTTACATTTTAACACGATGAGATGGTAGAAGTAATCTTGCATTTTCTGGTACCGTTGATGCCAGGTTTGTTTGATAATTTTAACACTAAAATTCTCACTAGAATAACTTTCCTTAGACTATTTCTTCATTTATGCGACTTACTAGAACGTTTCCTAGAGTGTAGCTATAATACATTGTACTACCACGAACACTCTGACGTGCCTTTTGTGAGCGTCACTTCCTTGTCTGTTTAGCGGCGCAAGAATACACTACCAAAACGAAATATAGTTCATGGAAAACACTTAATTTTCACTTCACTGCTCCACTACTAAGAAATGATAAATTAATTGTCTCTCAATTAAACTTGCATTGACAATATTGATGCGCCCATTAATGTTAATAATTATGAATAAAAATATATTATCACGTAAAATTTGTTGTAGTTGCTTGAGTCTATTCTGCGTGGGTGTCAGTGAGTAGACAAGCAAATTCCTTACCGTATTTGGTCTGACGGCAGATGCAGAGGTGTCTGGAGGAATGAGGCACCTTTTGGGTAAAAAATTCCTGTGCTTCACTTCACTTCTCTGGGAATGCTGGCTGGCTACGTATTGCTTCCAAGAAATGACGTTGGGAAATAAGAGGGTTGATTTAAAACTTTATATATGTCCATATCGTCACAGAGTCCAGATCCATTTTTTTCCCTTTCTTGGTAAGTTCAAATCAAGGAGAAGCTAATTCAGCGATTTTATGCACAAATTTAGAACACCATTCAGAAAGACCTAATACTTTCTGTAATTGTTTCATATTCGTAGGACGAGGTAACTGACGAATGACTTCTACATAAGAAGGAACCTTACGAATACCTTCAGGTGTTACAGCAAAACCCAAAAAATTGAATGTAGTTTTACAAAATGAAGATTTCGAAAGGTTGACAGTTATATTAGCGTCATGTAATTTAGTAATGTTGCGTTTAGTCGAAAAATAAAAATATGTAAAATCTTTGTTAATAAAATCTCCGTTTTAAATTAGCAATAGCTTCGTGAAACCGGGTGACCTTGGCAATGCCTGTGGTGAAAGTGCGCGAGCTTTCCGCTCTGTGTCGCTAGTTCTCGCTGCAGCCAGCTGCTTAACCAGCGGACGGCGTATTTTCACTTAGGTACTGCAAGAGTGGAGTTCGGAAACACAATAATGGGAATTGTGAAATGGAGGTGTTGATGTTTGAAGTTACGAAGACAGGATCCATGGATTTTGGCTTTAAGGAGACTGAAGCAGAAATCTAACCACTAAATTGCTCCGGAAGGAAAACAGGTTTGGAGACAGAAAAAAAGAATGAAAATGAATGAAACAGTTTCTGGTATGTATGATAATTAGTCTTATTTGCATTAGTAACTTCCATTTCACTTTCCTTATTGTCCTGTTTGAAGAAAAAAAAGAAAATAAAGGAAAGAAACCTTGAATTTCGTCAACTTACGTAATCATTAAATGCCTTGGTTAAGCTATATGAATAAAACCCTTTGGATCTTTCTTTTAACTATAAATTAAAGTTTCAGTAGCTAACCCTGGTCATTCTTATTGGGTAGAGAATTCTCCTATATCATTTAAAGGTTCGATAAGAAGTGGTTTATTGCGTTTAAAGTGGGGATTTTATATCTAAAGATTCGAGTGTCAAACAAAATCTTGGAAAAAAAGTTAATGTGTGTTACTTTTCTCACTGGAGGTTGTATTTGAGATTTGATTTAGTTCACTGCAAGACTTTCTTTATTACTTTTCGTTCATGTTATTTGTTACTGAATTTCACAAAATAAAGTTTGTTAGTTGTTATTTGAAATTGGGATTTGCAGTACTTTGAAACTAATACGAACCTATTCAACCCCTCTATGGTCACTATCGCGCTCACTCAATGTGTGGACGTTAATTGTCAGTGCTGGTTGTTTTACTTTCAGGAATTATTTTGCAATAAAGAAATTTAATGCTATTTATATTCCTAGTGGGTAAAACAGCTAGAACTGGGAACTAGCGGATACATGGAATTATATATGTGTATTTCATTACGCAACAGTAAACAACTGATCTAATAAATACAATTGCTCTTCAAAAGAAAATATGGGATACTGAGGTCATCAATATACGGTACAAGTTTATCGTATAAGGCATAACCTAACACTTTTTGTAACGCATCAATTAAAGCAACAGAACCACCTATATATCCAAAGGGGATTACAGTAAATCTGTACACATGTCCGTTAAACGAAAAGGCAATAAAATCACGAGATTTTTCAGAGGCAACAACTTGTGAATACGACGACACAAGATCAATTGAGCTTACGTACTGAACACCTTGGAACTTTAGTAATAAATCAATTTTATTTACTTTCAATTGTTTTAATTTAACATGCGGGTTCAACGCAGTCAACTACTGCTCTAGGTTTATTTGCATACTTCTTAGGAACACAAAAATGAGATAGCTATGTACAGAAACAGTATTTTCAATAACACCTAATTTTAACCATTCTTCAATTTGTTTATTAATACTTTCTTTAAAATGGTAAGGTAGGGTATACTGCCTTTTCACAATAGGATCAGTAGTATCAACATCTATGGAATATTCATATTGGTCACATATACCTGGATAATCATTAAATACTTTACGATGTTTTACCAACAAATCAAACAATTGTTGTTTCTGTTCACTATTCAAGTGATCACATTCATGCACCTCTTCTCTAATTTCACTTATGGTTGCTACAGGATGTACGTTTTCAAAATCAATGTTATTTTCTAACACGTTATCCCCATTACTTTCCTGCCTACTACAGTCTGCGTTTCCTTATCAATAACAGATATTTGTAAACCATAATATTCTAATAAAATACTCCTATATAGTTTGATTAATGTTCAAATCTTTCAATCGAAATTCTTTAGAACCTTTTCTGAGTGTATGCTTGGTCTCGTTCATTTAAAGCACGGATCCACTCTTAACTTATTTCTTTCTGAAATCAAATTATTGATTACAGGGCATTCTGAAGATGAATGACTACAGTCGAATTCAAACTCAGAACTTTCATCTGAAAAATTACTATTTTCTACAGAAAACACAGATTTAGTGTTAACAGGTTTATTTATTCGGTCAGCATGTGTCAAAATCTTCTTAGGTCTATACCTACTGATTTCTGTACTACATAAGTTTTCAGCGAGCATTGGAACAACAACAATTTCCTTTCCCTTAAAAAAAACTAATTATGTTTTTCGAAAAATCTATCATAGCTCGAGCAAATGTGAGGAAATTACATCCTAATAGACACTCGGTATTTAGTTCAGATACAACTAAAACTCTTGTGTCAAACATCAAATGCTGTATTTCCACACAAACATTTATTTCGCCCTTCACCTGCTTTTTTCGTTTACCTGAATAATCTACCAGGAAAATATGGGGTGCAGGTCTTAATTGCGGATGGAAAATTACGGAAGAAATACGTTTCCACCAGAGATGGAGTGGGTCAAGTTTTCTGAGTGAGTCAGTGGGTCGTAGGTCAACAGCATGGGACCCACTATGACCCACCACCCACCGTGACCCACTGCGACCCCCCGACTCAGTATGATCTACCGACAAACTCTGCTCACTTCATTGTAGACAGTATCTTCTGAAGACTGGTGAATATGTCTTCGTTTTACTTTTAAGACCTTCATTTCCCTTCTTTTTCTATTTGTTTCTGTGTACTTACATGAGGTGAGTATATCTAAGTGAAAAAAGAACTTCAATTACTTTTGGATATTGATATTTGTAATTGTAATAATAGCAATAGGACTTATACTACTACTTGGCTTTCGAGACTTGTGAGTTTTTAGAGGAGGTAACTACTTGAAAAAATACATTTTTGAATCAGTGTAATATATAAATTATTATATAAAAAAATTGAATGTAACTATGTGTGCCTGATCATCACGGTCAAATTGGAAAGTCAAATGAAATTACTTTTGGTATATAGTTAGGTCTTAATCCTAACTGGGATGGTATATGCTTTTATTATAATGCATAATATCCTAAGGAGGTAGTAAGGATTCGAATTTTTGCGGAAAAAAATGAAAATCTCGCAAGCCGTTAAACTTACGGAGCTGAAATTCAGTGTATAACTCTTTACTAAAAATAAACAGAATGTGTCTTAGCATTTTTTAAAATTCTCCTTTATGTGGGGGGGGGGGGCTTTCTATATATGGAAAATTGCTAGTAAGTTGGTTTGTAAAATTTATCGAAAATGATCGATGTTATTTAAGAAAAAATCAGAAACAAGAAATACAGTGCTTGGCTTCATATATCCATTGCTTTCTACTATAATAATTGCTGAAGCTTATGCTTATCATATGGAGCGCTTACAGCACAGGACAATCAACCCATAAAGTTGTGAGAAAAATAGGCATAAAATTTGTACTGTAAGCTTAATTACACGGAAATTTTAAGTTTGGATTGTACGCAAAATTATATGGAAAATTTTATACTTTTTTACCTTTACGTTGGTCTACTTACCTTGATTTGGAATTTTCAAAATTCATCCTCTTTTTCCACTGAAAAGTATTGATAGTTCAAGAAGGAAATAATTATACTATGATAATTTAATTTAAATTCATCGTAATTTGGCACATGGCAAACAACAGTGTGATAATTGAAGGAAAAGAAGGAGGGAAATTCCCATTCACCTCTGAACACTTCCCTGGAATCTCGTTCCCTTTCGCTTTCTACACGGGGGAGGGAACTTGGTAATGGCATCAAACTTTCATGTGTAATTACAAAAATTAAATTTATTAATAAATTAGAAATCATTAGTTTTTCAGGCTTTAATTGATAATTTATGCACAAGATTCCCTATCGAAGGCGTGGTAGATGAAGTTTCTGTTCTCCATGAATTAACATTGCCAACTGATATGGTCGATATGGAAAATATGTTTTATGGTGATACAGAGATAATACCTCTTGCTTAGTATTTCAAAACTGGCCAAGAAAAATCTTTATCATACTTAAGTCTAACAAGCAGAATATCGATGAGGAGTTGCGAAAGTCAGGTAGAAGTATTATCAATTTCCACGACAGAGTGCGAACGGGGATTTCCCCTTATGAATTTACAGACGACTGATATTAGAAATAGGCTAAGTGCTTAAACATTGTCTAACTTGTTGTTCATCGATGTTAATGGCCCACCGCTAGACAAGCTCAAAGTAGACGAACTAGTTATTTCTTGGCTGAAGGATGGACATCATTCCGATGCGGATGATTTACCACGAAAAAGTTACCAACAGGAAATAAACCCAATTACAGATTTGTTTTAAGTTGGAAAATTATGAGTTATGAAAAATGTATACTATATTACTAATGGCTTATTTGTTATTCAACTTTGTACCTAATTTTTAATAAGTCTCCTCTTTGCTTTAGGTAAACTACTTTGAATACATTTTCATAATAATTGCAATTATACATATTTGTAACTTAAATTTAACGTGGTGTTTTAGTGATTACACAAATTACAATTATGAGCATACTTTATGGAGATGCTCTCACATGGTGTACCCGAGCAGCTTTATACACTATGAAAAACTGATTTTTCGAGTCTTTTGTGAGAAAAATACTGTGAGCTGAGAAATCGTAACCTTTTCCATATTGTACAGGGGTATTTTCCTGCGAATAGAAGTTTCTTTTGGAATGCGTACAAAAATTAACACTTGCAAGAATACTCTCTTAGTACAAGTATATTTTAGGCACACACTAATTCCCCTCCCTCGAAGTGCTTCAATTTCCTCACTGAGAAACACTTTATCATTTGATATTGTAAAGGTCAGATCCACCGTTACGGTAACAGAGTGGTGCTTGAGCGATTAACTAGAAATTCAAACTCCAATTAGTGACAATTTCAGTCTTGTTTTATTACAAGTGTAAGCTCTTTAATCAGTACAAAAGAGGCCGTTGATCGTGTTTAGAGTTGATGACGATGGATTTTGGTGAGTCAGAATAGGTCACAGATGATGAGAGTGGTTCATGGTGGGTGGTGGGTGACGGTGGGTGGTGGGTCAGTGGGTCGTGGGTCAAGTTTGCATTTACCCACGCCAACTCTGGTTTTCACGACTTAAAACTAAGAAGAAACACCAAAGCACCTGTATCGCACAACGCTTTTAATTGTGTATTCAATATTTTACAGTGAAATTCTGCAGTTCGAGTATCATTACAATTTTCGATACCTTCTGTTATTTCGGTTCCGTCTACATCCCAGTTAATGACTTCTACATCCCAGAAATTTCTACATCCCAGTTAATGACATTATTGATGTTTTTACTTAATACCACATATTCTACAGGAAAAGTTGGGGTAAGTGCGTTTTCATTACGAAAATTTTGTACATCACTAACATCTTCATTAGCTCTACCAGAAGCACTCTCTCGGTGGAGCATTTCTAGTTTAACGGTGTCTGTCTACTGTGATTACCTGGTGGTGAATGAGGAGGAACAGTGCGAGCTTGATCAAAATTTGGAGCAAAGGGTGGTTGGTTTTAAAATGAGGTATCGAATGTTGTCGGGGCGTATGCCCGCCATCACCTATGCGCCCTTCGTTAGTATAGTTTATATTTTCTTGACCTCCATGTGAGTTATGAGTACCTTCATTTTAAGAATACTGTTGAAAATAAACATTTTTAGGTTTACCCTTATGCTTAGAATTTTGATTTTTACCTTTACCTTGAGATTGCTTCTTATTTTTCTTTTTAGTTTGATCCTGCGGTTGGTTTACCTGTTGTTCATTGAGTTGATTCTCACACTCATTAACCTGATTTACACGTATTGGTTTCTTGTGAAATGCATTATTTGTTTTAGAATTTTCATTGTCCTTTGACAATGTTTCGAGGTTTCCAACATCTAACATAGTCTGTAAATCCAAAGAGGGCAACAAGAGTAACTGTTTGTGGAAGTAATTAGGCAACAACAATTTAATTGTATTCAAAATGAATGCTTCACTAACGTTTTCATTCAATTCTCTAATTCTGTGGTAACGATCAGCTACAAATTGGTAAATTGTATCATCAACTTTAGGGTCATACGTTTTTGATTGCAACACAGACATTTTCCCTGCTACAACTTGGGGAGATTCAAAGCAAGTACAAAATCATTGTACGTTTTGAAATCGGGTTTAAAGTAATAAACCAAGATTTAGAAGATCCTTGGATTAGAAAATCTAAATTATCTAAATACTATGTTTCTGGGATTTGCATTAATTTGACATTTTTCAAATAATTCCAAAAAATTAGATGCAGTAATTTCACTTTCATGACCTAAAAATTTTTCAAAAGACTTTATGTCACTGCGCTTAATGGGCCAAGCATTTTTAATCTGCACCGATTCCCTATGATGGGTACTATTGCGATTTTTAATTTTAGATTTTATTTTAACGCTAGTCTCATAGCTACTCATAGCTAGTCTCATACTACAACTACGACTAGTAGAACTGCGAGTTCAAGGAGTACTAGCTACACTATCATATAGTGAATTACTAACGCTACGAGCGTTACTGACGCTACTAGGTCTGGATTCAACGTAAAAATTTAGAATTTAATTTTGTGTTAGTGATAACTGATCTTGTAACATATGTAATTCTTGTTTGAGGTTGCTAATTTCCTTTTTAACCCCCAAAACACTACTCTGAATTTGAACATACCGTTTTGATTCCTTCTCTCTGTCTCTAGTTAATTCTGCTACACCATTGTTATAGCGATCTATTGTTTTTTTTTTTAGAAAGATTAAGGATTGATTAATGCGGTCAATTTCCATGCAACTATTTTTTACGCTACTTTCATTCAATGTCGCCTTTTGCATGCACTGAATCACTCGTGCTTGGTGGGTTTGAATCCGACTCTCAATCTCTGCTAACATTGTTTGGCTACAACATATCTTCTTTACAAGATCCATAATTTTACGGTCATGCATATTAGAAATTTGTTGAAAATCTTGCTTTATTTGTGTTAGAGAACTATTATTTCGGATTTGAACTTGTTGAATCGCTAGTGATAACTCATCCCGCGTTTCTCTCAACTGATCGCATGTTTGAATTTTTGTTTCACTGAATCGATCATTTAGTTTTATTAGGAATTCCCTAAGTTCTCGTCTCACACTTTCTATTTCGATTTTAATTTCTAATTTAAAATCATTGAACTCAGTTTGTATTCCTTGAATACCATTTGTGATCTTTTGAATTGACGCATCGTGTTTTTCACGTAATTCAGCTACTTCTGTTTTCAGCATGTCAACTTGTTTTATTAACTCAGCGTGTTTATTCTGCATAAATTGGTTAGTTTCGTTCAGTTATGCGGATAACGTTTTCACTGCTTCGAGGAGTGTTTCTATCTCACTCGTTGTTGCTACGGTAAAATTGTCACCATACAAAAACACACAATATATATATTAAATTAATAAAATGGCATTGAATATATCGTAGAAAAGGCCAAAGATTCACTTTTTCCTATTGAAGCATCTGCCCCTGTTCGGGCGCCATTATATGACAGTGTGTGGTTCGATTACCGTGTGTTCCCGTTCGGGATAAGACATTCCAAGACGGTATTGGGGTTCATGTTCCTGTGAGGGAACAACACACTATCACGGTCTCTAGATTCGGGTGCTATCAGATTAATAAAAAGAGACTTGATCGTATGCCCACCGTTGCTGACGGGCCAATCGTATTGCAAAAGTAGGGTTAGAACTTTTCTCATTAACAGTCTCATATGAATTATATTTATATTTCTGAATGTATCCTATAACCTCAGAAACAAAACTCATGAGGAACACAAGAGATAAAATGAGCACTAGCTGATTGCAGAGAGGATTAATGTACCCTTACACTGCGCCACATTAAATACATTATCACTATAGCGAAATATTAAAACATGCATGCAATATACGACAATACTTATCCTGTCAAATAAGAAAAAATACCACTATGATATACGCACAATTGCACTACTCTCATGCTGTCACTTCATTTAGAGATTAACACTCACAATCAATATTTTAATGCATATATTTTAACCTTTAGGAAATCACAAACACATTTGTATAACACAAACAACAATATATTCTCGTAAAGGAAATAGTGGCCCAAGATTCCAATTTTTAATGTCTACTAAAACGATACCGGTTAAGACGCACGAATATCACAATTTCAGTAATTTATTGAAATACGCAATAGTTCTTGAAGAGAAGACACGTATTCTTCTTTTATAACCATATGGCGAATCAATTCCTTCAAGAGGGTCCTTGAATGTTCTTTCCTTGTTCCATAGCTTTCAACGTCTCAAAAAGAATAATTCATCCACTAATTCTTTTACTTGATGATAATTCCGCAATCATATTTTGTATATGCACTTGTTATTAAAATTTTTGGATTTTAACTTAGAGTACGGTATATATTTCTACACTTTGCACATGTAGTTTCAATATTTTGAAAATCTCACTAATTCGTATGCCACAACTTGAAATATTAACAATTTCGGAGGCAGTCGAGGAGTTAAATGTTGTATTGTCTTTTTCCAGGGTGATACTCCTGGCGACCTAGTAGCCTTGGTGCAATATCGGACCAAAACGGGGAGAGGTAAATACAATAGGAAAGGTTAGAATGTGTAACAGAGGCTTTTTTGTAAGTGTCACATAATTTCATCATTCTGTCATTAAAAGAAAGAAGAAAGTGTCACTTAAAAGTGACATATAGGTTTTGGTGAATGCTGTAGTTGTAGGAGTTCGAAAAGAGTATTTTAAACATGTCAAATAACTTAGTTTTATGTATTTAGAAACATGGGAAATGTCGATAATACATTATTGTTAAAAGACATTGAATGTTAGCTAAGAGTCAAAAGAGGGAGGGGATCCCTTGGTGGTCAAGTAAAGAAAGGAACATAGACACCTGCTTGTATGTGTGTGTTTCAGGTTGTTGGAGGGGCGAAGTGTGCTGTCCTTTGGAGTAAAGGAATTTTTTTTAATTTGGGCTGAGACTTGTGCCTTATGAAGAATGAAAATATGTGGAAAAAAAGAAATATAACTCATTATTGTGAAGGACAGAGATTTTAAGTAACAGCTGGTTACTGCAATTGAAAGCGAAAGCTACATATGGAACAGAATAAAAGGTGAAAATGTATGTGACATTTGTTGGTAGGGGGCGAACTGCAAGGTCATGTTAGTTTTGTGAGCAAAGGGTCGCTTTTAATAGGCGTGCGACTTGTTACGCATTTTTAAGAAACTTGTTTGCTATAGGCTGAGGGAGACTGTCCATTGTTACCTGAGTTTCAATGGAATAAAGACTGAATTAAATCTTTACGTAAGGCAACTTTCCCTTTTTTGCTTTTGGAAGAAGTCTTGAAAGAAGATTTCTTTAAGATATTTTTTGCATAAATGATTTTATCCTTTTAAAAATTAGATTAATGAATTAATTATTTATGAATATTAATGAGATGGTAATGAATATTAATGAACTGGTAACGAAAAGGGTTAGAAAGAATGATTTTTCTTGTTTTTCGTATATTTAGAGGTATATTGGGATATATGTAATATAGAGTTGTACATATTGTACATAAATGAATCAGAAATTGTGGGAGGAAACGGCTGCGACTGTAAGAAAGGTATTTTATGTATTGATATTGTATTTTCAGTAGCTGATATGTGATTTTAGCATAGAATATCATGTTTTGGATACTGTATGGGTCTAATTGTGTACGAAGCTTAGACGAATGACAAATTACATGTATATATGAATATATGATTAGTTTGTAAGTGGGTACATGTATGTAGGTATGTATATTGGTTGTGATATATGGACATGAATATATGTACCATATTATAGACATATTATCTTTTGTTTGCATGTAAGTGTTTAAGCATGTGTTGTTGGGTTGCGTAGCCTTAGGCGCTATGGCAGTATGGATACCTTGTATCTCTTGATTTGAATTGTATGGTTATATATATATATATATTGTGACTTTTTATGCATGTAGATTTATTTTAACGTAATGTAGAGTTTCATATTTTGTTTTGGTGATATGCTGGGTGAATGCAAACGCCTGAACTGATTGTATTATATTAATATTGGATTATATTGTAGGCTTATATATATTGTGACTCCTTATGTATATAAGTGTTTTAGATTACCTTGAATAGCATGTTAGGATGTATATATTGTGATTTTTACGTACGTAGATGGTTGTTAGACATGTTCTAGTGGTATTTGAAGCACAAAGGATATCACTGTGGTATAAGTCATTTACTTATAAATATCTTTTCACTAGAGTATTGTAATGACATATATTGCTACCTTTACTTAATTCCAAGATGCTTGTTTACCTTGTAGAAGACATTTTTGAACGATTAGAAAATGATTGAGTTGAATTAACGAAAAGGAATAATTTGTTTGTTGAGAACAGTGGCGTATGCAGAATATGATTATGCGGGCGGCTTATTGAGAATAAATTTAGATTGTAAGTGAATATGTAAATGCTTTTGAGTGATTATATTTTTAGCTATTTAGCCTTACTTTAAAGATATGTTTGTCATTTAAAAGGGGAAAAAATTAGGTTTTGAGCATGATATATGTTTATGTAAAGCTACATTATACTGTTATGGTGACTACTGGAAAGCACATGCAAATTATAAAAAATTTAAAACGTTGATACTTACCTAAGACAAGATGTCTTCTTTGATGTTTGAAGCACATACGGGAACTGTATACCAACAACTAAAATATAGCGGGGAAAAAAACACGGCAAGCGACAAAATATTTTATCGGTAAACTTAGGAGGCATTGCCGTTTCTACAAATAACACTAGGCTGATAAGTTTTGGTGTTAAGTGCACGAAAGCCTGTTTAGTACTGATATTTGTTGCTATATAGATGGCGCTGATGGAAAAATACTAAGATTTTTCCGCATAATAAATCTAAATGGTCATAAATCGTAAACTATTGATCGTAGGACAAAATGGACTACAGAAATCGATTTTTCAGGTAAAAAAAACTATATAGAAAGACACCCTACACGATAAACTTGAACATTTTTTGGGAATGTCATAACAACGGGTCGATATGAAAGTATTGTCGCATTACATTTTCTGGCTTTTTACGGCAAACTATTGGTCGTAGAAAGAAAAGAAAGATATTTTCTTGAAGCTTATGACCTAAGAAACACTACTATACAAGGTAGAACAACGTAACTTTAAAATAACTTTAAGTGATCATATCTCGTAAACTAATGATCGTAGGACAAAATGGACAACAGAAATCGATTTCTCAGGTCAACAACTATATAGAAAGACACCCTTCATAATAAACTTGAACAACTTTTATTTTTTCGAATTTATACAAATGGTGTTCAAAAAGTATTTTTGCATTTTTGGTTTTTTGCGGCAAACTATTGGTCGTAGAAAGTAAAGAAAGATATTTTCTTGAAGCTTAGGACCTAAGGAACAGTACAAGATAGAACAATGTAACTTTAAAATAAATTTAAATGATCATATCTCGTAAACTAATGACCGTAGGACAAAATGGACAACAGAAATCGATTTCTCAGGTCAACATCTATATAGAAAGAACCCCTACAAGATAAACTTGAACAATTTTTATTTTTTTCGAATTAATACGAGGGGGTTCAAAAAGTATTATTTTTTTATTTTTGGCTTTTTACGGCAAACTATTGGTCGTAGAAAGTAAAGAAAGATTTTGTTGAAGCTTAGGACCTAAGGAACACTATTATACATGTTAGAACATTGTAACTTTAAAAATTTAATGAATTTGCATAAACAATATGGCGTCGATATTTTTCAAGCTTTGGAAATATGCTTACTAAAGGATATATTTTTAAATGAATAGGTAAAATGAATGATATTAATAAAATAAACAGTATTTTTGCGCGTTTTTTACCGCTACGGGTGCGCGCCGCGTGGTATTTGCGCCCGGAAAAAGGTTTTCGCGGCGCGGGATGCGTAAAATATTGCCGCCCGGAAACTAAGCGTGGTATTGCCGGTTATAAAAACGAACAGCACTCGGTAACTTGTTATGGTACATGTACTTACACGTACAGTCTTATACACACTAATGTTAATGTTGTGTGCACAGATGGCCTTGTTTAAAGAAACAAACATGGGAAAATCAATGAACAAGGGCAAATTGTTATAAAGAAATAATAGAACTATACAATACAATGTAGGAAAATTTTAAACAAGAGAATAATAAAAAGAGTAACCTCACAGGTGTATGCTTTTTTAAAAAAGAATAATAATTCACATGTGGAACAATGGTAGACTGTTATAAAAAATAATAGAAGTATACAATACGTTGTAGGAAGAATTTTTAAATAAAAGAAGAGAATAATAAAAGATTAACCTTGCAGCTGTATGCTTTAAAGAATAATAATAAAAGAGAAACCTTGGAAAATCCCTGAACAAGAGTAAATTGTTATAAAGAATAATAGAAGTATACAATACATTGTAGCTGTATGTTTTAAAATAATAAAAGAGAATCTTTGCACCTGTATGCTTTAAAATAATAAGAGAGAAACCTTGGAAACTTGTTGAAGAATACTACATTGTTATAAAGAAAAAGAAAAGAATAATAGCATATGTTGATGTCATGGGAAACTGCATTGTACAATAGATGAAATGTTTATGAAGAGTTTTAACCGGGTGGCGGATGTTGGAAATGCGAACGTGGCGCGGGAAGGGGCAGGGCGCGAATGGCCGGGCGCGAACGGTAAAAGAAATGTGGACGCGGAAGGTAATAAATTTGAAAATGAAGTAAAAGATAGGATGATTTAGAATTTTAAAAGAAGACGGTAGTATTTACCTTGAACGTATATATGAAAAGAATTTTGGGATTTTTTTGTTAGTGTAAAGAAATTTTTTATGTTTTTTTTTGTATTGGATTGTTGACATGTTTAAATATTGTTTTGAAAAGGATTAGGTGACTTGTATAAACTTGATGGTATTGGTGGACGCAATGTTGCTTGTTGAACTGCTTAAATACGGGAGTTTTGGAAAATGTTGTATGTATTTTAGCTATGGCTGCTATGCAGAACGAAGATTTTGTGTACGCGGATGAAGAGACGTTGTTTTCTCCGCCATGTGTGGAGAATAACCGAAGGCCGAGAATAGCGATTTATCGGTAAATGCACGAGCAGACTCTCCAGATAATGTGAAAACTATTTATTTATCATCATCATCATCTTCGGATGATGATACTGATATTGAAGAAGATGAAGAATTTGTGTCAGGATCACAATCCTTATTATCACGAACAGTACGATTTTGTAGATTACATTGTATCCTCGTCGCCAAAAGTGCCTTTACATCGCCGTGACGGGTATGTGAACGCGCAGTACTTCAAGGCAGGGATGATTGCATAAGAAATTGTGATTAATTTTGAACAGTTTTTGTTTTGACTAGGGAAATAACGTAGATATAGGGAGTAAAGGCATAGATTTGAAGCATCAGTACGCTATCATCTCTGAAAAGATTCGTATTCTCAGTTTTTCATTTTATTCTCTTATATGTTAAGTTCATAACTGCTGACAACTGCTACTAGCGCTTTTCACTCTTCAGGAATTTAACACGACATGTTCACAGGACACTTTTCTAAGTTCTAAATGTATGCGTAAATTATTTCATTCGTCTCACTGTTCTTATTTCAGAATGGAAACTGAATATGCTGAACGTGAGTTTGTTTCGCTGTCGTCAAGCAAAGGTTGTAATAAATGTAAATAAGGTTCTTCTTATTAAATAAAACACAGAAGTATCTATTCCATGTATAGCACAATATAATATAGTAATTAACCAACATGGTAATCACTAACGCCCGCAGGATTTTTTCCAACACGGGGGGGGGCAAAAGACCGATACAGAGTTTTTCGATTTATTGTCCTATATATATATATATATATATATATATATATATATATATATATATATATATATATATTAAAAGTCATAGTATATCATTGATAGCATATATCCTCTTACTTTTTAAAATTGCCACTGTAACCTATTGATCAGAACATACATCTCCAGATATAATGTAGAGGGAAGAGAAATAGAGATATGAAAAGTGGCGTAACTAATTTTACTGCGCCCTGGATAATTCATTACTCATACCCGCCCCCTGTACCACGCATTTCAACTGCTGCGTTATATATATATGGTTCCATGTCAGAAGGGCTCGAAAAAGGGCGAGGATAGAAAGGCCCGAGTCAAAACGGGGCTAGGTTTTAAAAGCCCCGCGTCAAAAGAGCAAGGTCAAAAGTGGCCCCGCGACAAAAGTGCCCGAGTCGAAAATGCACCGCGTGAAAATGTTCCCCTCGTCAAAATGGCCCGGGTCAAAAGATCATCGCGGGAAGAAGTCCGAAAGAAAAGAGCTCCATGTAAAAAAAACCGGACAAAGTGAACACCGCCTCGAAAGGACACGGGTCAAAAGATCCTGGCGAGTAAAGAGGCCGAGTCAAAAGGGCCTTATGTCAAAAAAGTCGGGTAAAAATGACCCCGCTCCAAAAGGGCACAGGTCAAGACGGTCCCGCGTCAAAAGGAGCCAAGTCAAAAGAGCCCCGCGTCAAAAAGGTCGGCAAATACAATTCAACGGCGGCCTATATATATGTCAGAAGGGCACGGACAAAAGACAAGAACAGAAATGCCCGAATCAAAAGGGTCCCGGTCGAAATGGCCCTGCGACAAAAGGATCCGAATCAAAACAGCCCCGCTGTCAAAAGGGCCACAATCAAAAGGACGTCGCGACAAAAAGGCTTTATCAAAAATGTCCGAGTCAAAAGGGACACGGGTCAAAAGGGTTACAGACGAAAGGGCACCGCGGAAGAAAGCCCGAGTCGAAAAGGCCTCCGTTAAAAGGGGACGAGTCAAAAGACCCCTGCGTCAAAAAGGGCCGAATCAAAAGGCTCCGCGTCAAAAGGGCCCGGCAAATATAATTTCACGGCGAAAAGCCTGAGATCAGGAGTGGAAATCAGGAGAAAGAAAGAGATATGACAAGTGGTGTAACTAATTTTACTGCGCACTGAACATTGATCATCTATTTAATCATACCTGCCCCCTGCCCTGCCCCACTCAGAGTTGATGTATATGTACAGTTCTGACAGAAGGACACGGACAAAAAGGCGAAGACAGAAATGCCCAAGTAAAATGGACCCCGGTCAAAAGGGACCGGCGACAAAAGGGTCCAAGTCAAAAGGGCCTCGCTGTCAAAAGTGCCCAAGTCAAAAGGTCATCTCGACAAAAGAGCCCGAGACAAAAGGGCCCTATCTAAAAAATGCCCGGGTGAAAAAGGAAACCGCATCAAAAGGGCATGGGTGAAAACGGTCCCGCGTCAAAGTTCCCGAGTCGAAAGGGCCGCGCTACAAAATGCCCCGAGTCAAAAGAGGCCCCGCGTTAAAAAAGGCCTTGTCAAAGAAGCCCCGCGTCAAAAAGGCCCCGCGATAAAAGGCCCGGTAAATACAATTCCACGGCTAAAAAGCCTGAGAGAAAGAGTGAAAATCAAGAGAAAGAAAGATATATATATGAATGACCAGTTGCGTAAGTAATTTTACTGAGCCCTGGATCGTTGATCATCTATTTACTTATAACTTCCCCCTGCCCAACGCATTTCAGCTGGTGAATATATATTCTATGCCAGAAGGGCGAGGACAGAAATGCCCGAGTCAAAAGGGCCCCGGGCGAAAGGGCCCCATGACAAAGCTGCCCTCGTAAAAACGGTCCCGCGTCTAAAGGGCTCTTGCCAAAAGGACTCGGAGACCAAAGGGTCCGAGTCAAAAGGGTCCAAGTCAAAACGGCCCCGGGTAGAAAGAGCCCGGGTAAGGAGTCGGCGACAAATGAGCCCGCGTCAAAAGTGCGCTGTTTCAAAAGTGCCCTGGTCAAAAGGTCTGGAGTCAAAACGGCCCCGCGCCAATACGGTCCGAGTCGAAAGTGCCACGCGTAAAATAGTCCCGAGTGAAAAAGTCCCCGCGTCAAAAGGACCCGGTTCCACGGCTAAAAAGCCTGAGATCAAAGCACGAGTGGAAATCAGGCATGCACAAGTGTATATTGTCTCTTTGGTAAGTTGAAGATTTTGTGCAAAAGAAGGAAAAATATCTGTAGTTATTAGTAACAAATAGGAAATTTGAATGGTGATATACGTTTTGTTTGGTTGTTGATTGTTCTGCAACAAATGCTATTGTTTAAGTCATTCTCCATTAAAGTAAGGTTGCACTCCCGTCTTTCGGACTTTGTATTATCGTTACATAGCCTAATCAAACTTTATATATTATTCATTTTCCCTTAGTTCTAAAATTCGATTTCTAGTCCTGGATTAGGGATTCACGCGAGACGCGAGAAGTCTCGTCTCGTCTCGTATTTACGAGACGAGACACGAGACGAGAGTGAAAATTTTATGGTAGACGCGAGACGAGACTAAACCATGCAAGACGAGACGCTAGACGAGACTCGCTTAAGTCTCGCACGAGAAGTCTCGCGAGACTTCTCGCAGTCTCGCAACATTTATGAATTACATTTAATTGTATATTTAGTGATTTTACATTTATTTTGTTTTCTAAGTTGATCATTAATGCCTCCAGGAACAAAAAAAGTGATTGGGGCAATAGACATTTTTTGATATATTAACAGACGAAAATCATATTCACAAAGAAATTAAATTTCGACTAAAAGCAGGAAATTCGTGTTACTATTCGGTTCAAAAACTCTTGTCGTCGCGAATCCTGTCGAGGAATCTGAAGCTTAAAATATACAAAACGATAATCATGCTGTATGGCTGTTGTTCTGTATGGCTGCGAAACATGTCGCTTACTCTGAGAGAAGAACATAGACTGAAAGTATTTGAGAACAAGATCCTAGTATTTGGGAATGGCGGAAACTTCATAACGAGGAACCACATAATTTATACGGTTTACCCAACATTGTTAGGGTCATCAAGTCTAGGAGGCTTAGGTGGGCGGGTCATGTTCCTAGAATGGAAGAAAGTAGAAACGCTTTCAAAGTCTTGACTGGAAGACCAATCGGGAAACGACCATTAGGAAGACCCAGACGCAGATGGGATGACAATATTAAGATGGATCTCGCAGAGATTGGAATACAAAGTAGAAACTGGATGCAGTTAGCTAAGGATAGAAGTCAGTGGAGAGCATTTGTGAACGCGGCATTGAACCTCCGGGTTCCATAGGCCAAATAGTTATTATTATTCAGGTTGATTTTCAGAATTAAAGCCTTCTTTAGTTTCTAAACTTCATTAAAAAAGAAAAGCTTTCTAAATTGGAAATTTATTACAGCATCGATTTAGTGCGACATAAACACATATACCCTACACGTGGGTGCGCACGAATACATGAACTTCTGTTTTTGGTCTGAAAAGCGAATAAGACTCCCTATTGCTGCGAAATGTGATATTTCCGTTGTTTCTGTCCTTTTCACATTACTACTAGCGATGAATATTGGGGGATGCCGGTGAAATCCCCTCTCGTCAAAGTTTTTCCCCGGCCCGGCTCGCTGAAATAACATGATATTTTTACATGGAGTAAGTATTTTCTTTCCATATATTTATCGAAAACATCCCCCTCTAGTTCGGTAGTTTAACCTGGTTTGGTAGGATGGCCCTATAGGATTGGTGGGAGATGGTAGGAATGGCCCTATAACTGTCAGTAATTTTATTTTCTAGATCTGGCAACTATAAGTTGAAAGAGAAAGTTGATAAAATGTGATAATGCATAATTGCTACAAGCGCGAAAGAACCGAAAGAATTGGGTCGTATTGTGTTGTGAGGAGTTCTTTTGTCGTCTACAAGCGCTTTTGGTGGTATAAAAACATCTTTATAATTGAAAATCACCCTTCAAGGAAACGACCAAAGCGTGTAAATGTTGATAGTGGCGACGATATTTTAGAAGAGCCAAATATTGCTGAAGACCTCTAAGCTGGAAAACAATGTTGGATCCAGCAACAATTTATGCTGGTTTTGCTGTAAATTATGCTATTAATTTGACGAAAATTTATGGTCAAGCAATCAAATTCCAGCACAACTTTTCTTTTAATTTGGAGCGGAATGGACACAAGTTAGGATACCATTTTGAAGTGTAGGTTCCGTCTCCTTAGGATGTTATGAACGTTCATTCCATGGAAAGCAATGGCAAACCACCATGGATTCACCTTGCCAAGGGACTTTTAGATCAAATACCTACATTCGGACAGAATATCACATCATCATTCATTAACAGCCATAGAATAACACATTACAAAATTTTGACCCAGAATATATGTAAGACTGCGAGACCATGCGAGAAAGTCTCGCGCGAGACGCGAGATAAGACTCAAAATTTTATGCGAGACGCAAGACGGAACTCCACACTTCCGAGACGAGACGAGACCAACATTTGAGGCTGCAAGACCAGACGAGACTTTTGTATTTCTCGTATAGATCAAAGTATAGAATGAAAGTATAGAATGGTAGAATCAAAGTATAGAATGAAAAATATTCTGTGAAAAAGATTAGTGCAGTGAGAAGACACATGTGGAGCTGTATACAGGGTTAGTCAAAAATATTGGGACCGAACAATAATAACGACGTGCGTGGATGGAAGCAAAAACGTTACAATTGGCATTATTGCATTGATTTGGAGTGGGGTCACCTTCGAACCGATCTTGAATTCCGCCATATTCCATATCACACAATATTATTAAATATAAAAGGTTATGATTTTAGACTAACTTATACCTTAATATTCCTAAAAATGAGAATGTGAACTCGTTTGTAACACATCATCTGTTTGAGACAGGGTATTCTCTGTTTTACAGGGTGTCCGATGTATAAAAGTAAATTACAAACATACAGTAAAGCGACATTAGCATCATCCCTATTTATCGTATGATCATGTTTCAGGCCTCCTTTTATCACAATACAGCAGCCTTTCAAATGGTAAACTCCGCATCAAAAAATTGAGACGGCTGACGCCGTATAGTTAGACCACCAAATATACATCTTCTTATCACATAGTCGTGTCAGGTAAAGAGACCCCTCTCTCACCTCCCTTCTTCTCTTCCATACTAAAATTAGCTAACACGAGCGCATTTTTATTTCGAAGAATACATGTGTTAGTATAGATAAAAAGAAATAACAAAACCAAGAAGAAACAAGATTCATAGGTTGATGTAGGGAGAAACTGAAACACCCACAATGAAAAATTGAAACCAATGAATGTCTATTAAACAGAGATTCAGAAATGAGCAGAGAGAGAGAGAGAGAGAGAACGAGAGAAGGGGAAAGGAGAGGAGAAGAAGAAAAAGTAACGGGAGAACAAATAAAACTGTGGAATTCAAACGTAGTAAGAAAATAACCTAACATTATAAAGTTCCGTTTCCAGAAATCGTACAGTAATATAGAAATAACGTTTTTTTTACATAGTTTCTCAGAACTATTCGAATATATAGACGATCCTTTAAATATTTATTATGTTACTTTCAAAATGGATAGCATACTCAATTTCAACTAGAACTGTAGATCTTCGAGACACATCTAGGATAATGTCAAAGGTTTAACACACATGCTTTGTTTCCGCGTGGTTCGATTGCAAATTCGGTAGTGTTCGTTGGACGAAATGATCCAAAATACATTCTAATATACCCAGTAGATAGAGTTGGTCATATTTCCCATTTCAGACTACTAATGCAAACTGAACGAAGAAAACGAAACGAAAAGAAAAGAGAAAGAAAGAAAAAAGAGAAAATTGAAGAGTGCTATTTTATTGCTAAATATCTATCTGATATAACCTATATTAAAAGTCCAAACTGTATCGTAATGGAAAGCTACAAATGTTGGAAAGGAAAAGTTCATGTTTCTTATTGATGTAGCAGCTTTCAAATTTCAACGTGAATAAAACACATTGAATTATAGGATGGGAACAAATATTGTGTCGAACTAGTAAAATAAAATTTTGTTTTCAAATAACTAGAGAGGTAAAATTTTCTAGTCTTTTCCGAAGAGTTATCTGTTCCGAACATCCAGCATTGATTTCATCTCTTCCGAATATAACGTAATTTGCACAGAGAGAAAGAACACGCTAAGAGCTCATACGCATCATCGTGTCAGTCGTATGATGTTGGTTAGGTTATAGACCACCACTGGATCGAGGAATTTAAATCCGTAGTGAACCGGTAATTCGACTGAGATTCGGTAACCCAGAAGATAGAAAAGATATTTTACTTATTCCCTTGCGTTTAAACAGTATTTCTGTCAGAGATGACTAGGACCGTTGATGTTATCTCCAAGCACGAAAAACACGACGCCGAAGTTAACAGTTAATTAGATTCCCCGGACCAGGTATATCGGGCTTCTGCTCCGTTTTAACGTTGTAATATGAACTGCATGTATGCGTGAGAGAGAGAGAAGTGAAAGATGCAAAGACAAATAGGGAAACGTCATGAAAGAGAGAGAGAGAGAGAGGAACGGGACGAATATAAATATGAAGCATACTTACTATTGCAGTGTATGATATAGAACGCACACACTATTTACTCGAACTGTCGCTAGTGATGCCTTGTAAGTTCTCCATCAGAAGATGAATCTCTGTTTACAGCCATTATTTTTTGCGAAAAAATCACACTACCTGATGGGGTATCAAACCAAGATTTTTTATTTGGAAGTCTGACACGTTACCACTACACCACCGATTGCTTTAGCCAAACTTTGTTTAACAAATGGTGTAGTGTTTCTTTCTGAGAACGAAAACACGAAAATTGCATACTGCAAATCAATGATGTCTTTGGAATGTAAGCCATCCAACATTCGTAAATCGTCTCTATCATGATACAGGTGTTTGCTTTCACAATGTTATGTATTGCTTTCACATTGCTATGTATTGCTTGTCCAGTATGATAAGTCGATTCTTCACAATCACTATGTTACGGGGGTCATCCGGAAGGTGGTACCCGTTTGTGCAATAAAGACACAGTAGTACATATTAACAAATATACAGATTTATATTGGAAAGAGCATACTTTACACTACTTCTCCACATAATCAACCAGCAAATTTAGGCATTTGTCATACCGTGTGACGAGTTTTTGTATTTCATCGTCATTGTCCTCCGCCGCCAGCGTATAGAGATACGTAGTCACGCCTCGTTTAAGTTCGTCATCGCTCTCAAATTTTTCCCGCCAGAAAGTAGAGACACATTAGGAGAATGTTCACAGAGTTCATCAATTGTGACGCGCCGATTGTTCCTTACTCATTAGTCTACTGACCTCAGCAGTTCGTCTGTAATGACAGATGGTCTCCCTGAACACTCCTCGTCGTGTGTACTTCCCCTCCCCAGGTTGAAGTTGCGACACCAACGCCGAACAGACGACTCGTCCATCGCATTATCTCTATACACCTCCTTTAATTGGGGATGAATTTCGCAAGGTCGAACGTTTCGTTCATTAAGAAATTTAATCACGGCCCTCACTTCACAACTGGCGGCGTTCTCAATTCGTTTAATCATTATAAATGAGCACAGACACAACACAGCCACTGCTAGCATCACGCAACCTCGCACAGAGCAGGTAGACAAGCCACTGACGTGGTATGACCTTGCCCAGCGGCTTTCCGAGTCGTCAGCGCTTCAAGCGGCGCAAACTGGTATCACTATCTGGATGGCCCTCGTAGATAGCAATATTATTTATAAGGCCATTGCGTTACCCCTACACTATCATGCCATCTAAAATTTCAAGCCGAATATTACTTTCTTTAGACCTGATATTTGGAACGAATCGGCTTCTTCCTGTAACGCAATTTGCAACAGAGTGCACAACAAAATTGATTTGTTCGACGGCCTGGAGAGAAATAAGTGCCCACTGAAAAAAAAACTTACAATCGAGGAAAGAATGTAAAAATAAAATATATTTTGCAGTAATTTCTCCGTGCAAGTTTAAAAGTAAGCAAATAATAATAATAATAATAATAATAATAATAATAATAATAATAATAATAATAATAATAACCTATATTATAAAATTGAAAGTAACTATGTTTGTGGCTCCTAATTTCTTGAACCAACCGACTGATCTCTATAAAGCTTTCAACATAGATAAGGTTCGGATCTGGGACTACTTTTGTCATTTCAGTTTGACGGTGCAACGTAGGGGCCGGTGAGGGGAGATACATGTAAAAAAAATTAAAATAAAAGTGGCTTTCTTTGTGACATCATCACTCTTGAACCACTCAATTAAATTTTCAACACAGATCAGGTTCGGACCTAAGATGGCATTTATCTATTTACTTTGACGATATAGCTTGGGGTTGAAAAGAGGGAGAAGTTAAAGGTATAAATGAAAGTTGATAACTCGCGAAACAAATGATCCATCACATTTAAATTTTCAACCTAGATGAAGTTCGAATCTGAGATGGTTTCTGTCATATCACTTCAACGCTGGAACTTAAGAGATGGAGAGGGGGAGCGACATTTAACAAAGAACGAAAAATTACTGGTATAAGTGGCGAATCTGTAATTTTTGGAGTCGCTAAGATTAACAGTGACACATCTGATGCTGTTTAAATCCAAATTCAGTCCCTCTACTGGGAGGAGGAGAAGACATAAAAATGATCGAAATAACCAATATCAGTGTCGGATTCACAGTTTTCCGGCTCGCTGAGATCAACAACGACACTGCAGATGCCGTGCCCCACATCATAGGGTGGGCAGGGGATATATAAAACTCATCGAAAATGAGCGATATCAAAGAGGGCTTTAGTAATACTAAACAGTGACTGAGTAACTGTCACTGTGACCATATTACTATTTTTTTCTCAATTTAACCCAATGAAGCGGGTAATTGATGCTAATAATAATAATAATAATAATAATAATAATAATAATAATAATAATAATAATAATAGACTATATAGTGTGAATGTACACATTTATTATTATTATTATTATTATTATTATTATTATTATTATTATTATTATTATTATTATTATTATTATTATTCACGTACTTTTGAACTTGCACGACGAAATTACTGAAAAATAATGTTTTATTTCTGTAATTTTTCCTGGATTGTAAATCTTTCCTTTATTAGTGGGCACTAATTTTTCTCTAGGCCGTCGAATAAATCAATTTCGTTGTGCACTTTGATTCGTTCCAAAGATCACACCTAAAGTAAGTAATATTTGGCTTCTAATTTCAGGTGGTATAAAAGTGTTGGGGTAACGCAGTGGCTTTATGCATAATACAGCTATCTAACATAGGTTCAAATCTTATTCACGTCAAAGTTAATATTTTTACAATGTGATTGTGAAGAATCGACTTATTATACTGGACAAGCATTATGTAAGAATATGAAAGCAAACACCTGTATCATGACAGAGACGATTTACGAATGTTGGTTGGGAAAGGGCAAGGGAATTACCATGATATTTCAAAGACATCATTGATCTACAGTACCCACTTTTCATTTTATCGTTTTCAGAAAGAAACATACACCATTTGTTAAACAAAGTTTGGCTAAAGCAATCGGTGATGTAGTGGTAATGTGTCAGACTTCCAAATGAAAAATCTTGGTTTATTTCCCCATCAGGTAGTATGATTTTTTCACATAAAGTAATGGCTGCAAACAGAGATTCATCTTCTGATGGAGAACTTACAAGGCATCACTAGCGATTGTTCGAGTAAATAGTGTGTGCGTTCTATATCATACACTGCAATAGTAAGTATGCTTCATATTTATATTCGTCCCGTTCCTCTCTCTCTCTCTTTCTTGACGTTTCCCTATTTGCATCTTTCACTTCTCTCCCTCTCACACATACATGCAGTTCATATTCCAACGTTAAAACGGAGCAGAAGCCCGATATATCTGGTCCGGGGAATCTAATTAACTGTTAACTTCGGCATCGTGTTTTTCGTGCTCTGGGGATAACATCAAGGGTCCTAGTCATCTCTGACAGAAATACTGTTTTAACGCAAGGGAATAAGTAAAATCTCTTTTCTATCCTCTGGGTTACCGAATCTCAGTCGAATTACCGGTTCACTACGGATTTAAATTCCTCGATCCAGTGGTGGTCTATAACCTAACCAACATCATACGACTGACACGATGATGCGTATGAGCCCTTAGCGTGTTCTTTTTCTCTGTGCAAATTACGTTATATTGGGAAGAGATGAAATCAATGCTCGATGTTCGGAACAGATAACTCTTCGGAAAAGACTGGAAAATCGTACCTCTCTAGTTATTTGAAAACAAAATTTTATTTTACTAGTTCGATACAATATTTGTTCCCATCCTATAATTCAATGTGTTTTATTCACGTTGAAATTTGAAAGCTGCTACATCAATAAGAAACATGAACTTTTCCTTTCCAACATTTGTAGCTTTCCATTACGATACAGTTTGGACTTTTAATATAGGTTATATCAGATAGATATTTAGCAATAAAATAGCACTCTTCAATTTTCTCTTTTTTCTTTCTTTCTCTTTTCTTTTCGTTTCGTTTTCTTCGTTCAGTTTGCATTAGTAGTCTGAAATGGAAAATATGACCAACTCTATCTACTGGGTATATTAGAATGTATTTTGGATCATTTCGTCCAACGAACACTACCGAATTTGCAATCGAACCACGCGGAAACAAAGCATGTGTGTTAAACCTTTGACATTATCCTAGATGTGTCTCGGAGATTTACATTTCTAGTTGAAATTGAGTATGCTATCCATTTTGAAAGTAACATAATAAATATTTAAAGGATCGTCTATATATTCGAATAGTTCTGAGAAACTATGTAAAAACAAACGTTATTTCTATATTACTGTTGGATTTCTGGAAACGGAACTTTATAATGTTAGGTTATTTTCTTACTACGTTTGAATTCCACAGTTTTATATGTTCTCCCGTTACTTTTTCTTCTTCTCCTCTCCTTTCCCCTTCTCTCGTTCTCTCTCTCTCTCTCTGCTCATTTCTGAATCTCTGTTTAATAGACATTCATTGGTTTCAATTTTTCATTGTGGGTGTTTCAGTTTCTCCCTACATCAACCTATGAATCTTGTTTCGTCTTGGTTTTGTTATTTCTTTTTATCTATACTAATACATGTATAGTTTGAAATAAGAATTGCGTTCATGTTGTTAGCTAATTTTAGTATGGAAGAGAAGAAAGGAGGTGAGAGAGGGGTCTTTTTACCTGACACGACTATGTGATAAGAAGATGTATGTTTGGTGGCCTAACTGCACGGCGTTAGCTGTCGCAATGTTTTTGAATCAGAGTGTACCATTTACATTTCCCTATTGTGTCCCTGAAGTGAGAAATTTGAGGAAATCAGAATTTTTTCTGATTTTTAAATTTTTTAGTCCCTTTGGACCCCCGTGTAAACACAGACATCTTAAAATCAACTGAAAAATTCTATATGTGTGTACAAATTTTCAACTTTTTATCTTGAATAGTAAGGGCAGGAAAAATATTTCATTTATAAATAATCCCCACAGTGCCCCAGACTACCGCAAAAGATCCTGATGGCAGGTAAAAAATTTCCTGAGACATCCGTGTTTATTCTAGGGTCATGGTTTGCCATCATTCTCTTAAGAATAGAACTACCCTTCAAACGGTACTATTCACATGTCTCTATCATGTATATATATTTAACATGTATATACTTTTACTCACTTTAACATGTATATATATTTGTGTAGTTTATTTCCCGCCACATAGTTCAGAAGAATTATATTTAAATTTTTTTCGAAATATTGAAAGATTTAATGAACTAACATTATCTCAAAATGTTTTTATTATAGGAGATTTGAATTTGGCGCTTTTAACAGATTATTTGGATGGTAACTATTTTTTAAATTTGCCTAATTTGGAGAACAATGTCTTACATAAAGTAATTTTTTTAAATTTCTCACAAATCAATAAAGTAAGAAATCTAAACAATAGAATTTTAGATGTTGTATTTACTAATGTATTACACGTTGAAGTTCTTGAATCTGATGTTCATTTTGTTCAACCAGATCGTCATCACCCATGTTTGAATATTAGTGTTCCGTTTTATAAAAACTGTAAAACACGAAATGAAAGGGAAGACGTAGTCTACAACTTTTGTAAGTGTGATTTCTTGAAACTTTATCAGTTATTGAGATGTAAGAAATGGGATTCCTTATATGAGATTAAGGATATTGATAATTGTGTCGAGTTTTTCTATTCTGAATTATATGGAGTTTTAAATGAATGTACACCTAAAAATATCAAGAGGAAACGTTCATATCCAACCTGGTTTACTCCTGAAATAATAAAAATGTTAAGGAAGAAAGAACGTTATAGGAAGAAATTTAAAAAATCAAGACTTTACTCAGATTACATGCAATTTGTTGCACTAAGGACACAAGTAAAAAATAGTATTGAAATAGCTTTTCGTGATTATAACAACGCAATAGAAGAGCAAATTGTAAAAGAACCTAGGAAATTTTGGAACTATATTAATAAGAAAAAATCTTCAAACATAAATCAATTTGTACTTGAATATAACAAAGAAAAAATTGTTGACAATAAATTGAAATGCGAAGCTTTTGCTAAGCATTTTCAATCAGTATATAGTTCTGAAATACCTAATATTAAACTATCAGATATTTTTCTGAATGATGTTTCTTCGATTGTAGATACAATGTCACTGGATAGGATCACTGAAACAGAAGTAATCGAAGCTATTGACAAAATGAAAGGCAAAAGGTCAATTAGTAATGATGGTATACCATCTTACATTTTTAAAGGTTGTAAGGAATTTATTGTTAAGCCATTGACCTACATATTTAATCTGTCTATCACTCAGTGTTATTTTCCTGCAAAATTTAAAATATCAGCAATATGTCCAGTTCCAAAAATTAATCCTGTAAAATTAATACAAGACCATAGGCCAATAAGTTTGATTTCTTCTCCAGCTAAAATATTCGAATCAGTAATCTGTAAACACCTGTTTAGTCACATCTCACGATATCTCTCTGAGTCCCAATATGGTTTTAGACATAATAGATCAACAGTAACAAATTTGTTGAATATAAGTCAAGCAATTAGTGAAGCTCTTACCGTAAGGTCTCAAATTGATGTAGTGTATACAGATTTTAAGCGAGCCTTTGATTTGATTAATCACGAAATACTTCTTAAAAAGATTAAAGGATTTGGTATTTCAAATGAATTAATCCGACTATTTAAGTCATATTTAAGCAACAGAATCCAATATGTAACATATAATAATTGTAAATCTAAACAATATTCTGTATATTCTGGAGTACCACAAGGATCCAATTTAGGGCCTTTGCTATTTTTAATTATGATAAACGATTTACCTGAAGAGTTTCAATATTCTTCGTGTCTAATGTTTGCTGATGATACTAAATTATACAAACAAATTTCTACAAGAGATGATTGTGAAAAATTACAGAGAGATCTGGTGAGGTTGAGTGAATGGTGTCAAAGAAACAAATTTGAACTCAATATTTCAAAATGCAATGTTGTAACATTTTCAATCACAAAGAAACCTGTTATATTTAAATATATTATAGGGAATCAAGTACTGGAGAGGAAAGAAGTTGTCAGGGATCTGGGAGTATGGTTTGATGCAAATCTAAAGTTTACATATCATATGGATATCAAAACAAATGAGGCGTTTAAAATGCTTGGATTTATTAAACGATCGTGCTGTCATTTTAAAAACATAAAAACAATATTAACTTTATATAACTCTTTTGTAAGAACAAAATTAGAGTACGCTTCTATAATTTGGGAACCATATTACCAAAATCCAAAGCAACAAATAGAAAAGGTACAAAAGAAAATGTTAAAATATATTAGTTATAAAATAGATAATATACCAACTCGTTATGTATCTTACAATATACTTCTCAGGAGGTTTCAGCTTTTGTCCCTGGAGGATAGAAGGTTTATTCAATGTGTATTGTACTTGAAAAAACTTATTGATAACCAAGAGGATAATATGTCTTTCTTAGGTAAATTACCATTCTATTGTCCTCGTCAAAACCTGAGATTCAGACAAATGTTTTATATGCCTGACAACAAAACAAATTTAGCGAAAAACTCTCCGTTGTATAGGATATGTGATAGAGGCAATAAAATACATTCTATGGGTCTGGACATATTTCAATTAAGATGCTCAATATTTAAACAAAAATGCCTCCAAATGTTACTTAATAAAGTGTAAAGATTGTTATTATATCTGGTACTTATTGACTGTACGTGAACAAAACAAGAGTAATGGTTAGTTGTTAGAATTACTTTACATGTAGCACATTCTGCACCATTATAAAATTAACAATTTGTGCTTTGTAATTGCCTTCGGGTGTTAAGTACAAATACATTATTATTATTATTATACATTATTATTATTATTATTATTATTATTATTATTATCATGTTCTAAGGCGGGAAAATGGCGAAGAAAGTGATTTTTCGTCAATATATCCTTTTAAAATTTTGCCCCTCTGGACCCCTCTGTTTTAATGCAGATATCTGAAAGAAATCTGATAAATACTATTCCGTGGAGTGAATATTTGTCCAAATTTCAATATTCTACGTGCAAAACTAAGCCTGCCAATATATATATATATATTCATAATACCACAGATTCCCGTATAAAACAGGATCTTGTGTAGAAATTTCCTTCAGATATCCCTATTTATCCTAGAATCGTGGACCGTACATAATTCTCTTCAGAACTGCCTTTCAAACGATACCATTCACATGTCTCCATCGTGTATCTAAGGCGTGAAAATCGCGAAAATTTTTTTTGGGTTAATATTTTTTTTTTTACTTTTTGCCCCTATTGACCCCCAGTGTTAACGCAGAGATCATCTGAAAAAATCTGATAAATTTTGTTCGGTGGACTGCATGTTTGTGCAAAATTTCAATCTTCTAGGTGCAAAAGTAAATCCGCCAAAAAATAAAAAATAAATATCTGCCTAATAACAAAATATTTTTTAAAGTTTTGACGTCATCACCTCCTATGTTTCGACGCATAAAAGCGTGAAACCATACATAACGTGTTCTACAATGCCTCTAGGCTTGGAAAAGCAGAAAACCCAAAGTAAAAAGCTTTATTTGTTCTTTTTAAATCGAATAATGAAGACACTACTTTAGTAGCTAAAACATATTAACAATCCACAAGAACTGTCACATGTTGAAACCCTCATATCGAATTATGAATGGATTTCAGGTGCTGTACTCAACAAACGAAAGTCAAGCCTGATGTGTATAAACACAGATGAGCAACTCATAGCAGACGCGTAGACTACAACTTTCGTGCCACAACACGTACTGTGGTAGTGGTTCTCCTTATTCATCAAAGTAAAGCCCGGCATGTAAGTCTTGCTGGCCGAGTATACCTTTTAAATGTTTTTATATTCAGTCGTCTTTGGTTCCTTACAAAACTATTCTCCTGCCAAAGAAATATCTCAGTATCATACGGAAACACACAATGCAACTGCTGTGGCATACTCACTCCCTAAGGGTGACTCACGCGACAGTGTACTTATCAAAATGTGTTGGTGGCCTTGGCCTTGAAAACATTCAACTTCAGAGCTGCTCGCTGTTCGCACATAGGTTGTGCCAAAAGGACTAGCTCAGGGGAGTAATGCTCCCGGAAGTAGGAACGAGAAACACAGCTCTGATTGGTTGGCGTTATCCATTTCTTGCCACGTTGCATTTAAATAGCAGAAATAAAATGATTGCTGTTGTCGATCTTCGTGGTCGAGTGGGCTATCGCTATATGCTATTAATGAAAATCTCTTTTGGCGTGAGTTCAAACCCGGCTCGAGGATTTTTTTTACATTTTTTAAAATATTTTTATAACACTTTTTAAATTAAAATATGAAAATAATACTCAAAAAAATTAGTACTTACTTACTTTTGTGAAGATAAGTAGTAGTAGTAGTAGGAACGGGTTAGAAGCCCGGCAGGGCTCGTTTTGTTCTCCTTGTACTCCATGATATAAATTTTGTGCAACTTAAAACAACTGGCTAGGATAGCGTTTAAAACAGCTGGCTAGAGTAGCGCGCGAAAAAAAACGTACTTCCAGGAGCATTGGTCTCCCGAGTGGGTCGTGTGCCAAACACTGCTCATGGAGTCCCTTTCCAGCACAGTAAAAGGGCGAAAAAAAAAGAAAAGAAAGGAAAAAATAAAGTATACGAAAAACTGTTTCTTATGCAAAGAGCGTTTGAAAACATTTCAAAAGGTACGCTATGACTATTATAAGCTAATTGGCAACAACCGATATCGCGGACAGAAAGTTTTGAGGGGGGGGGCACAGGTCTGAAAAATAAATTTGAGTCATTTCTTGATATGTGGTTGGCTAACCAAAAATGTAAACTGGAGTGCTTCATAATACGTATTTATCGCCCTTCTGGAGGCAGCATCGAGGAAAGCCATGTTGTTCAACACGAGAGAATCCAGGATTACCATAAAAAACTTTTTATTACCATCTTTTTATTATTGCATTATTTTATTTAGTATTATCATTATTTTTCTTAAATTAGATTATGTAGAGTAAACTATTTTTAATTTAATTTCCTATTAACATAATTCATATTAACTCTTTACTAATATCGTTATTTTTATACTGCATAAGTACTATCGTGGGGTCAGATTTAACCCCATTATTTGTTTTGAAATTAAAATATGTTAACACGTGTTACCATTGGCAGTTGATTGTGGACCGTTTACTAGTGCTATACTTTAACGGATTTAACTAGTTTTGGGGACACAAGATATTTTCAAAATATTTTTTGACTAATGGTCTTTTGGTAATAGATTATTACGAAACGAAACAAATACTTAAATGAAATAAAGTTTTTTCTTATCCGAAAATAACATAGTATGAAAATAAACTTATTTTTATGTAAAAAAGCATTCAATTATTAGTGCTGAGAAAATGTAACTTGTCATTCAAAAAGCTGACAATTGATGCTTTTGTGTTTGATTAGTTGCTTGGCTACAGGCCCGTATCCACAGGGGAACTAGGGTGCGGGGCCCCCCTAAGGTTTTACTGTTCCCCCTAACAGGGACGTACCCAGAAATTTATTTCGGGAGCGGCGTAAAGCGTTTTGGAGGGGTCCAAATACAATTTGAGGCTAAATTATATGAAAATTTCTAAAATTGCCCCTAAAAGTAGATTACATTTTTAAAAAGTCGGGATTTCGGGGGCGGACCCCCAGGACCCACCCCTGCGTATACCCCCTAAAATATTCACGATAGGCTTGCAAATGAACTGCTGTAATATAATGATGAACTATAATATGGTTGGATCGGCCCCCCTAACTTCTACCGCCCCTCATATTTTTGGGCTGGCTACGGCTACCTGCTTGGCTACCTACCAATACATCATGATTAGTCTTAAGAGGCCGTCCACATATTACGTAACGCTATTTTTGACCAATTTTTATCCTCTCCCTCCCCCTTGTAACACTTCGTAATGCAAGGTTGAACCCCTCCCCGTTCGTTACGTAACACTTTTGGATTTTTGTTTTTTCACCAATTTTCCTTATTTTGGGAGTTATAATAAAAACTATTTTTAATAGCAGAACTTTTATTACAAAATGCTCTTATTCTGTATATATTTGTAGTATTTTTCGCTAATAAATCAAAGTACCGGTACGTATTAGAAAATGGTAGGATGGTAATAATATTTTAATCCCATAAGACTGCTTAATTAACAGTCCTAATTCTTAAAAACTGCATACTGTCGTTTCCCAAGGAGATCACACCTATCCTTTTCGGTCAGATGATGACAATGAGGAAATACGAGGGTCGCTACGAAAGTTTTGAGATACGCATTGTTGTGGCACAGTATTTGAATTCCAACAATTGCATTCGGTAGTGGTATCCAGAGCGAAGAAGCGAAGCAAGTTTAAACGGCGTATCGCCTTCACTTGTTTGTTGATGTGAGCAGTATTCGGCTGTCTAGAATGGAGCTCGAAAGGGAACCTTTTCGGGCAATGATCCTTTACGATTTCAAAAGTGGTTTGAACGAGACACAAAGCCTTGACCGTTTGTAGGGGGCATTTGGGGACCTTGCTAATTCCCGTGCTACAATTTTTCGGTGGTTTGGTGAATTCAGAAGAGGCCGGACATCGATTAAAGATGAAGAGAGAACTGGACGTCCTGCAACAGCTATGTCAGATGAAAATATTGCCGCTGTGGAACAAATGATTCGAGAAAATCATCGAACAACTTTCAAGGACATTGAATCTACAGTGAACATTGGATCGCCAGCAGTAACAAAAATTCTTCATGTTCATCTTCGATTCATGAAGGTTTCATCTCGTTGGGTGCCTCACACTTTGACTGAACAGCAGAAGCGCATGCGTGTGGAATGGTGTGAAGAAATGCTTGCAAGATTTGATGGAGGCAATTCTCGACGCGTCTCTGACATTGTTACTGGTGATGAGACTTGGATCTATTAATTTGACCCTGAAAATAAACGCCAGTCTACAGTTTGGATCCTTCCAGACGAAAATCCACCCACGAAAGTGAAACGACCGCGAAGTGTTTTGAAGAAGATGGTCACAACTTTCTTCTCCAAATCTGGCCATGTTGCAACTGTTCCACTTGAAGTACAAAGGACTGTTACTGCTCAGTAGTACACTACTGTTTGCCTAACAAAAGTGTTCCAGAAGCTTCAGGAACGGCGTCCAAGAACTGGATTGCGTGGGATCCTGCTTCATCATGACAACGCGTCCGCACACACGTTCAACATCACAATTCAGTTTTTAGAATCTAGGGAGGTCAAACTTATGTCTCATCCGCCGTATAGCCCTGACCTGGCCCCGTGTGATTTTTTTCTGTTCCTCAGGATCAAAGATCGCATGCGTGGGAAGAGATTTTGCAGCCCTGAAGAAGCTGTAGTGGCTTACGTAAACGAACTTTCAACACTTGAAGAAAAAGGCTGGCAACACTGCTTCCAAAACTGGCTTTTGAGGATGCAAAAGTGTGTACAGTGTAAGGGTGAATACTTTGAGAAAATGTAAATGTTGAATTGATTTTAAGTATGTAAGTTATTTCACATCTCAAAACTTTCGTAGTGACCCTCGTACTGACAAGGAACATGAAGGTGGAACAGGATCTAAAGAACTAACATTGATCTCTTTTTCAGGGATCCTGGGTGCTTCGTGCATTTGAAGTTCGCCAGTTTCGACGATGCAAGGTTCCGTTCCTCGTTGATCAAGTTTCAAAGTGACTGCGTATGTGAAGAAGCAGGGACATCTCGTTTGTGAACATGCTCTCGAGCATCTTTTTTGGACTTCGGACTTCAGTTTACCTCTTTTCATATTCTTCTTGTCCTAAATCAGTGCGAGAATGCGAATAAACTCAATGTCTTCAGAAATATTCAAATTCAAAAATCAAAAAATTTCGTACGAGATAATATCTGACGAATTAGGTTTTTTAATATCATATTTTGATCTACAAATCCTGGATCGTTCCATCGCGGAAAATATAATTTCACGAAAAAGAATTTCTTCTGTTTCCCATGCAAAACCCCTTAGAAGAATAGAGTGAGTAATGATTCAAATCAAAGGTTTCAGATAACATTCTCAGAAATAGCAATACCAGTGGAAACATGAGGGCATTTTCAGGCGGTAGTTACGATCACTAGCAACTAACTCCGGAAAAGTGTGTTCCCTAAATCCAATGCTGCGATAGCCACAAAACGGAGTTTTATTGTATTGTAATACATGCAGGATTCGCCACCATGTACGCTGGTGTCTAGTGCGTCTTCGAATCTCTTCTGTATGATTCAATTTATATAGAGTATATTTCGCAATTTTCCAAAACAACAGATATATATATATATATATATATATATATATATATATATATATATATATATATATATATATATATATATATATATATATATGAAAGTGACTATGTTTGCAACTTAATACTGTAACTCTTAACCACCCGACCGATCTCGTTCAAATTTCCAACATAGATGAAGTTCTGACCTGGGATGTTTTTTTTTATCATTTTACTTTGAAGGTGTTACTTGGGGGAGGGGGAATATATAAAAATGATTGAAAATGAACGATGTTAGTGTCAAATGCATAGATTTCGGGGTCGCTGAGATAAACAGTGACACTTTCGATGCAGTTTAAAATAAAATTCACCCCGCAACTTGGGTAAAGTGGAGGATGACATATACAAAATATTCGAAAATGACTGATATTAGAGTCGAGACCATGGTGTTTAGGGTCGCTGAGATGAACAGTAACACTTTCGATGCCGTTTAAATTAAAATTTGGCCATGCAACTTGGGGAAGGGGAGATATATAAAAGTGATCGAATATGACCGATGTTTGTGTCGAATCCATAGTTTTTGGAGTCCGTAAGTTGATGGTGACAGTTTTCGTGCCCTATATATCCAAAATAAAACGTATTCTCCCCGTATGAAAAACGGGTATTGTAGCTAATTTATAAAAAAGAAAAAAAAACAATAAAAAATATTTGTTTAAAAGATTGCATATAAATCTGAGAATAAAAATTTAAAAAATACAGCAGAAAAAACTGTTACGTTACGAAGACCTAAAGCCTCTCCTCCCCCATATCACGCTTCGTAACCCAAGACCGAACCTCCTTCCCTCCTTGCCGCGTTGCATAATATGTGGATGACCCCTAAATGTGTCTTAATCACATATCCATTAGACACAGAACAAATATAGACACTTTAGTTCTTCTACTGACAGTCAGTACATATAGTGATTTTTCTTGGTTGACCCTTATGCACATTTTGGTTGCACATAGAACAAATCCAAGAACGTTTTTTGTCATCAATTCGAGGGCAAATAGCACATCTCCTCCTTTTAGCTGTTTGTGGACGGTCTTCATTGTTCCCATCAGTTAGTCGTAACAATGACTGCCGAAGCCTACGAGAAAGTGTCCCGCATTCGCCCCTTACTTTTAGGTGATCTTGAGTGAGAGTCATCGCAATACTCCTCATGAAGTCTCGTCTCTGAAGTCTTCTTGGTTCGTTGAAAAGATGCTAAAAAACAAGGCTATTTAAGAGTGCAACGTCCAATATTCTATAGAAAATTGCAAGAAATCACCTTTTGCAAAATCTGTCAGTTCCGAGTTCTGCACACATCTCTGTAACACTCCCCAAGAAAACCACAGAAAAAATGTAATGCAGGAAAGGTATAGCGCAAGTACTATCCTGGGGAAAATTTCGACCCCAGAGGTCAGAAACTATCGAAACAACAAAGTGCATGGACACGAACAACAAGTCGCTACGAGATCTCAAGATCAACTGAAAAAATGCAACCATTAAGTTTTACGATCCACGATTATGCCGGCTAGGCTAAAGGAGGTGGCGATAATGAGAAATGAATGAAATGGTGGAATGAAGAAAGTGGGACGAAACTGGAGAATCCCGAGAAAACCCACGCACAGAGTGCTTATCCAGCAGAAGGTTCACGTTGCGCGGGCTGGGATCAAAACCAGGATCCCATGCACCAGAGGTGAATACTCTACCACTGAGCCACCGCGGCCCCCTAGCAAGGTCAACTGAGAATAGACGACTGAAGCCTCAGTGAAAAATATATATATATATATATATATATATATATATATATATATATATATATATATATATATATTGTCCACAGCTAGAAATGTGTTTGCTGAGGTCAAATTTGATCCCCCACGATAGTAGTTACGAGTTAAGTATGTAGTGATAACTTAGATTTCTTAATAAAAATAACTTTGTATACTGTTAGTATATATATATATATATAACGCAGCAGCTGAAATGCGTGTGGCAGGAGGATATGAGCAAATCGATCAGCAATGTAATGAATCGATCTAGGGCACAGTAAAACTAGTTAGGCCACTGGGCATATCTCCTTCCTTCTCTTCTCTTTACATTATATCTGGAGATGTATGTTCTGACTAATAGGCTACTGTAACAATTTTAAAAAGTAAGAGGATATACGCTATCAATGATAAACTATGACTTTAAATATATATAGAGCAATAAATCGAAAAACTCTATATTATTGTTCTGTCCCAATGCCCTGTATACAGATCCACATATGTCTTCTCAGAGCAACATTAAACTAATTTTTTCCACAGAATATTTTTCATTCTATACTTTGATCCAGGGGTAGAAATGGAATTTTAGAACTAAGGGGAAAGTCAATAATAGATAAGGTTTGATTCAGAAAGTCGGAAGTCCAAGCGAACTTTGATGGAGAACGACTTAAGCGATAGAGATTGTTGCAGAACAATTAACAAAAAAACAAAATTAATATCAGCATTCAAATTTACTATTTGTTAATAATAACTACAGATGTTTCTCCTTCTTTTGCACAATCACTTTAACTTACGAAGGGGATATTATCCCCTCGTGCATGCCTGATTTCCACTCTTGCTTTGATCTCAGGCTTTTTACATGTGAAACCGTATTTACCGGGTAACTTTGACGCGGGGCCATTTTGAATCGTGCATTTTTGTCGCGGAGCACTTACGCCCAGACCTTTTTCATGCTGGGCCGTTCGACTCGGGCCCTTTTGAGGCGAGGTTCTTTCGACCTAGGCTGCTTTGGCTCAGGACTCTTTTAATTCGATTCCTTTTGACCCGGGACCGTTTTGACTCGGGCATTTTAGTAGCGAGGCTATTTTGACCCGTGTCCTTTAGAGGCGGGTCCTTTTGACCCAGGGTCTTTTGATGTAGGGCCCCTTTGTTGCGGAGCCCTTTCACCAGGCCCTTTTGGCGCGGGCCGTTTTGACTCGTATCCGCTTGTAGCGGGGCCGTTGTGACTCAGGCCCTTTTGTTGCGGAGATCTTTTGACTCGGATACTTTTCTCGCGGGGCCTTTTGAGCCGGAGACCTTTTGATTTGGGCTCTTTTTTTACATTCGCTCAGCCGCGTAACTCTCAGCCGTTGCCTTAAGCATTCAAAACCGGCGAGGTAACATTATTGTTTATGTTTCTATATTTTTTTCTATTGCTCTCTATACTCGGGCTAGTTTGACGCAGGGCCCTTTGACTCGGTTCTTTTTGTCGCGGGACCATTTTGACCCAGGTCTTTTTCACGCTGGGTCGTTTTATCCCGGAAACTTTTAACTCGAGCCTGTTTGACCCGGGCCATTTTGACGCGTGGTTATTTTGACTTGGACCCTTTTTTAGCGGAGACTTTTGACCTGGGCATTTCACTCTGGGTTGTTTTGACCCGGGCTTTTTTGACGCGGGGTCATTTTGACTCAGGCACTTTTGTCGCGGAGACCTTTTGACCCAGGCCTTTTTGACGCGGGCACTTTTCTAGCGGGGCTGGTGTGAACCGTGCCCTTTTGAGTTGCATCCTTTTGACCCGGCCTCTTTTGAACTAGGGATCAATTGTCGCGGGGCCTTTTGACTCGGCTCCTTTTCACGCGGGGCCTTTTGTCGCTGGGCCCTTTTGACCTGGAGACTTTTTGACTTGCGCTCTTTTAACGCGAGGCCGTTTTTATCCGGAAACGTTTGTTGCGAAGAGCTTTAGACCCGGGCCTTTTCGACTCGGGCATTTTAGTAGCGGGGCCGCTTTTGGCACAGTCCGTTTGGCGTAGAGCACTTTTGACTCAAGCTCTCTTAACACTAGGTTCTTTTTTAATCGGGTCTTTTTGTCGCGGGACGATTTTGACCTGGAATTTTTCACACTGTTCCGATTTGACCCGGGCCCTTTTGAGGCGGGATACTTTTGACCGGGGCTCATTTTACGCAGGCCCCTTTTAACTCGAGCCCTTTTGACACGGGGTCGTTTTGACTCGTTCCCTTTTGTCATGGATACCTTTGTACCCAGACCTTTTTTACGCTGGGCCGTTTTGATTTGGGTTCTTTTGAGGAGGGTTCCTTTTACCCAGGCTCTTTTGACACAGGGCCTTTTAACTTGATTCATTTTGACCCGTACAATTTTGACGCTGGGCGGTTTTGACTCGGGCTTTTTGTTGCTTCGCTCTTTTGACCCGTGCCGTCTAGAAACCGGTCCTTTTGACTCGGGCCCTTTTGATGCTGGGTGCTTTTGACTCGTGCCCTTTTGAGGCCGCTCCTATGACCCGGCTTTTTCTGACCAAGGGCCAATTTGTCGCGGTCCCTTTTGGCTCAGTTCCCTTTCGTCGCGGAGATCTCATGACCCGGGCTGTTTTAACTTGGGGCCTTTTGTCGCGGGGGTCGTTTACCCGGGCCCTTTTGACACTGAGACATTATGACCTGGGCTCTCTTGACGTGGGGCTGCCTTTTCTTGGGCCCGTTTGACGCCGGGCCCTTTTGACTAGCGTATTTTTTCGTGGGACCCATTTGACCCGGACCTTTTTAACGATGGGTAGTTTTATTCCTGGCTCTATTGACGCGGGGTCATTTTGTCTCGGGGGTTTTTTACGCTGGGCTGTTTTGACCTGGGCCCTCTTGAGGCGGGGTCCTTTTGACCCGTACTCTTTCGATGCAGGGCCCTTTTTACTCGAGTTCTTATGACTAAGAACATTTTGACGTGGGATCGTTTTGACTCTGGCCCTTTTGTCGCGGAGACTTTTGACCCAGGCCTTTTTGACGCGAGACCTTTTTCACTCGGGCTCTTTTGTAGCGGGGCTGTTTAGATCCGTGCCGTTTTGTGGCGGGTCCTTTTGACCCGGCCTTTTTAAAACTAGGACGCTTTTGTTGCGGGACCCTTTGACACGAAGCTGTTTTGACTCGGCCCTATTTGACGCAGGACCGTTTTGTCACGGATATCTTTTGGCCCAGGCTGTTTTTACTCGGAGCTCTTTTACCGAGCCCTGTTGACTCGCTGACATCTTAACCTACGCTCTTTTAATGCGGGGCCGTTTTTACTCTGGCACGTTTGACGAAGGAACCTTTTGACTCGAATCTTTTTTGTCACGAAATCCTTTTGACCCAGGACCTTTTGAGTCGGGGTCCTTTTGACCCGGGCACTTTTGACGCAGGGCACTTTTGAACCGGACACTTTTGACGCGGGTTAGATTCGACTCGCGCCTTTTGTCGCGGAGAGCCTTTGACCAGGTCCTTTAAACTCGGGTCCGTTTTGACCCGGGCCCTTTTGCTACGCGTTGTTTCGACCCGTGACCTTTTGACCCGGCTCCTTTCATGCGGGGCTGTATTGACTCGGGCCCTTTTGGCACAGGGTCCCTTTGTCGCAGAGAGCTTATGATCCGGGGCCGGTTTTACTCTGGGCGTTTTGTCGCGGAGGCAGTTACCCGGGCCCATTTGACGCGGGGTCGTTTTGACTTGGGCACTTTTGTTTCGGAAACCTTTTGAGCAGGTTTCTTTTGACTGGGGCCGTTTTGTAGCGGTACCCGTTTTGACACAGGTCCATTTGACGTAGGGCCCTTTTGACACGGGCCCGTTTGATGCGGTTCCGTTTTGCTTTAAGCTCTTATGTCGCGGGTCCTTTTGATCGTTGCTGTTTTGACTCGGGCCTTTCTGTTCTCGCCCTTTTTCGGGTCCTTCTGACAGAACCATATATATAACGCAGCAGCTGAAATGCGTGGGTCAGGCAGCGGGTATGAGTAAATCGATTATTAATCGATCCCTGGCGTAGTAAAATTAGTTACGTTACTGATCATATCTGTTTCTTTCTCTTCTCTCTACATCATATCTGTAGATGAATGTTCTGACTAATAGGCTACAGTGGCGATTTGAAAAGTAAGAGGATATATGCTATCAATTACAAATGTTATGAATTTTAATTTAATATATATAGGGCAATAAATCGAAAAACTCTATATCGGCCTTTTGCTCCCCCCTCCTGTTGGAAAAATCTTGCTGGTGTTAAGGATTATCATGTTGCTTAGTTACTGTATTATATTGTGCTATACACACAATAAATACATCTGTGTTTTACTTAATAAGAAGACCCTTATATACATTTATTAGGCTTGCTTTACGTTAGCGAAACATATTCACGTTCAGCGTAATCAGTTTCCATTATCAAATAAGGACAGTGAGACGAATGAAATTATTGACGAATACATTTAAGACTTATAAAAGTGTCCTGCGAACATGTCGTGTTAAATTCCTAAAGAGTGAAATGCGCTAGTAGCAATTGTTAGCAGTAATTAACAGAACATAGAAAATAATAACCTGAAAAACTGAGAATACGAATCTTTTCAGAGATGACAGTGTACTGATGCTTTAAATCTGTTCCTTTACTCCCTATACATACGTTATTTCCCTAGTCAAAAAAAAAACTCTTCAAAATTATTCACAATTTCTTATGCAACCATCCCTTCCTTGGAGTACTGCGCGTTCACATACCCGTCACGGCTATGTAAAGGCACTTTTGGCGACGAGGATACGTGTGGAAATTTTAGTCGACAGAAAATGCATTTTAAATGCTATAAAAACTGGGAAACAAATAAAATTTTAATTTGTAGTGGATGTTTTGAAAGTGTGGACAATCAAATGGCCGACGAATGTTTATTTATGACTGAAGAAAAATTGATGGAACGAGCCATATCAACTTTAATAGAAATAGAAATTGAAGAATTGTTTTATACATATGCCAAATCGCATATAATTGGCATATGTAGCCAATGTGATGTTTTACGAATTGTATTATGATTTGATTGAAGAAAGGGACAAGACATTTTTAACTAAAGTGATTGATATTTTTAGAATGAAAGACAGAAAACATGTGTGAACTGATCTACAGATGTAAAGTGAACTTTGTGTTTGTGTTTGTGTAAATAGTGTAAAGACATACAAAAGTGAAACAATTTATACTTTAAACTTTTAAATATGTATGTATACATATTATGTATTTTGAAAATAATTTTTTTTCATGTAGTGAAGAACATATTAGTGAAGTTTGTGTTTTAAAAACTATGTACTTCCGTTAGGTTGTCAAAAACAATTTGAATGGTTAACATTAAACTTACACGGTTTAACTTGGAATGATAAATACGGTTATATTATTTACACATACGTAACCTTATATATGAACTTTGTAAACAAGATGCAACCTTTTATTGTAAAGGTGCACAAAAAACAATTTGGTTAAAAATATTTTTGCATTAACTAATATTTTTATAACATTGAATGTATTGTATGCAAACAAGAAATAATAATAATAATTATTATTATTGTAATTTTATTGTATTGTGTTGTGATGAAAATATAATGAAATAAACTTTTGCATTATAATAATTTTTATTGTTTTGTTTTTAAAAAATGGCTAATGAAATAAATAATTAGAAAAATTTGAAAATGATTGCAAGTAACATATGTTTGATATTTATTTTCATTTGCATTTACTTATATTATTTTGCGATTAGTATTGCTTCACACGTTTGCATTTTTTTAATTTTTCGTAATATTATTTTACATTTTAAGAAAATAATTAAAGATAAATACAAATAATAATAAAAAATATTACAATTTAAAATATACATGCATATATATATATTTATATTGCTTTAGAGTAAAATAAAAGTGTAATACTTAAATAATTTGTGTGAACTATTAAAAAATATTTTGATAATACTATTTATGTATATTCTCGTACTAAATTAGTTGAACACTTGGTATGACTGTCAAAAATTGCAAAGAAAACTTTACCTTCGTATTTTTTTCGTTTGTTTTAAAAAACTTTTTTGTGTTATGTGAAGTAACATATTATGTAGAAAATGTTTGGAGAATTTGTTTTATTAAGTAAACTTTTTATTTTTAAACTTACGTATTATTAACACAATCGTTTTACGAAAACTATTTATTTAACCTCGCGTAATAAATTATACGAACATTTCGTGCGAACTAATAAAAATGATTGAAAATAATAAAATGTGTGAACTTAGAAAACATATATTAATATTTATTGTGTTTTGGATATAGAATACAATTTTACCTTGTTTTGATGTTAGTATACTTTTAAAAATATATACATATACATACCTGCATAATGAAAAGCAAAACACATGTTGCAGTTGGAAGCTTTGTTAGCCAATGGAAGCTATATTCACCAATGGAAAGTAAATACCAATTTGTAACACGCATGCGCATTCGTTAAATCTTTATACACATGCGCAAATTTATTTATTTCTGAAAAGGAAAACACATGTTGCAGTTGGAAGCTCCGGTAACCAATGGAAGCTATATTTACCAATGGAAAGTAAATACCAACTTTGTAACACGCATGCGCATTTGTTAAAAGCTTATACGCAGGCGCAAATAATTTATGTATACACAGGAACATTACTTAAATAGTAAAGTATTTGTGAAGATGTGTAGTAGACAGGTATACCATTCCGAGTATATTTCGCCACGAGAGAAAGAACTTAAAATTGTTAATAGGAAGAAAGTTATTTTTGTAGAAGATAATAATATTTGTGAAGTGAAATTATTATATTCTAATGAAGAACATTGTAATTCGTTTAGAAGATTTTATCGAAATGATGATGAAATACAATTTGAAAAAGTGTATCCTAATACACATATTGAAATTCGTGAATTAGATAATGTGAACTGTAAGTGCAATGGATTTAAAGTAAGTAACTTGTGCATAAAAGAACTTTTTGAAAATTATAAACTGAATGAACCACTACTTTGTTGTGCTTGTTCATTAAGAATACCAGATGAGCGCCTTCATTTATGTTTACTATCATATAATAATCGATTGAAACGTGCTGTGTGGGAATTTGTAATTAAGAGGACAACTCGTGACATAGTGTTTGAATTGTACTTGAAGAAACATTGTTTAGATGATAATTACAAACAAAACAAAACGCTTTTAAAAAGATTTAATTTATCATATGAATCAGTTACATTTTGTGATACTTATATTTCTCAGTTAGTGCAACTGTGTTTAAAAAAAGACAAAAATGCCTACAGAATACAGACCGTGTGTGTATAATTGTAGTTCTTTTTTGTGAATGAACAGTGCGTGTTGGAATGTATTTCAAGATGGAAACCAGAATATAAGCTTGTATGTGAAGGTTGTTTCGAAAACTCGTATTATAGAACACCATGATTGTATTACTGCGCACTATGAAATGATGTGCTTTAATGTATGGCGTGTTATGGTACAAGGGGATACTTTTGATGAAATTTATGAAATCTTTTCATCATATCACAATATTGAAATAGATGATTGGACCTTTATTTATGTGTTATATAATATTTTATTAAACAAAAATTATGTCGATTTAATTACAGAGCTTTTCTTAGAAAAAGATTTTATTTATAATTTTTATAATTTTTAATTTGATTCATGTGTTAGGGAAATAAGTAAACGAAGTAAAAGTTATACAATGTAAATACAATAAATTTTGTATTGTAAAATACTTATTATATTTTGAAACAGAAAATTTTAGTATGATGAAATTGTTTACATGCACATGAATTTAAAATTAAAATAGAATATAATATTACATATTTATTTATATTATATAATTTGCAACAATTTTTATTTATATGTAATCAGTTTTAAAATATGTGAAAAAATATTATTTCTATAAAAGTATTATTTTCATTTGTTTTTAATATATAGTTCGTAATTTTTGTACACACAAATAGTTTGTAATGTTATATGCAAACGTATTTAGTTGTAATTTTGCACACATTGAAATTTATTTTGTAATGTTTTACATACATGTTTTTATTCTGTAATTGTGCATAAAATTGAATTACATAATTATTTTAATATCATTTTAATACATTAGGTAAAGTATAAAAATGAAATAACATTTGTAAAGAAAAAATATATAAGAAAGAATAAAATAATCCTGTTTGAAATACATACATAGAAAAAACTTTTGAAAGGAAAGCAGAAAAGAACTAATGTTGATATTAATACTTTAATATCATAAGAAGAAATTTTAACATTGAGTTTGTTCTTTAGTATACGCAAATATTGTTAGCTCATGTTTTTTTACAATGACTTTTTATTACGCAAGAGAATGAATGAAAAAAGATCCGATTCGTAAAAATAATTTAAATACATATGTACTAAAAATGAAAAAATAAGAAACAATCTTTACAGAAAGTTTACGAGAAACTGTATTATGAATGTTATTGGTTTATGATAGTGATATTTTCGTTAACAGTTTATTTTGATATTTCCTTTAAAGTATAACAGTAGTGAAAAAAGATTTATTAGTAAACATTTACTACAAACGCAATAATTTAAAAAGTTGAAATCACATATCAAATAGTAATAAAAAATACTGAGAAAAGTATAGATAAGTCTTTCATTCTAAAAATATCAATCACATTAGTTAAAAATGTCTTGTCCCTTTCTTCAGTTAAATCATAATACAATTCGTAAAACATCTCCTGGCTACATATGCCAATTATATGCGATTTGGCATATGTATAAAACAATTCTTATTCTATTTCTATTTGTATTTCTATTAAATTTGATATGGCTCGTTCCATCAATTCTTCTTCAGTCATAAATAAACATTCGTCGGCCATTTGATTGTCCACACTTTCAAAACATCCACTACAAATTAAAATTTTATTTGTTTCTCAGTTTTTTATAGCATTTAAAATGTATTTTCTGTCGACTTTAAAATTTCCACATGTACAATGTAATCAACAAAATTGTACTGTTCGTGATAATAAGGATGGTGATCTTGACACAAATTCTTCATCTTCTTCAATATCAGTATCACCATCCGAAGATGATGATGGTGATAAATAATTAGCTTTCATACTATCTGGAGAGTCTGCTCCTGCATTTACCGATAAATCGCTATTCTCGGTCTTCGGGTTATTCTCCACACATGGCGGAGAAAACAACGTCTCTTCATCCGCGTACACAAAATCTTCGTTCTGCATAGCAGCCATAGCTAAAATACATACAACATTTTCCAAAACTCCCGTATTTAAGCAGTTCAACAAGCAACATGGCGTCCACCAATACCATCAAGTTTATACAAGTCACCTAATCCTTTTCAAAACAATATTTAAACATGTCAATAATCCAATACAAAAAAGCAAAAAAATTTCTTTACACTAACAAAAAAAAATCCCAAAATTCTTTTCATATATACGTTCAGGGTAAATACTATTGTCTTCTTTTAAAATTCTAAATCATCCTCTCTTTTACTTCATTTTCAAATTTATTACCTTCCGCGCCCACATTTCTTTTACCGTTCGCGCCCGGCCATTCGCGCCCTGCCCCTTCCCGCGCCACGTTCGCATTTCCAACATCCGCCACCCGGTTAAAACTCTTTTTATAAACATTTCATCTATTGTACAATGCAGTTTCCCATGACATCAACATATGCTATTATTCTTTTCTTTTTCTTTATAACAATGTAGCATTCTTCAACAAGTTTCCAAGGTTTCTCTCTTATTATTTTAAAGCATACACGTGCAAAGTTTCTCTTTTATTATTTTAAAACATACAGCTACAATATATTGAATACTTCTATTATTCTTTATAACAATTTACTCTTGTTCAGGGATTTACCAAGGTTTCTCTTTATTATTATTCTTTAAAGCATACAGCTGCAAGGTTTCTCTTTTATTATTCTCTTCTTTTATTTAAAAATTCTTCCTACAACGTGTTGTATACTTCTATTATTTTTTATAACAGTCTACCATTGTTCGACATGTGAATTATTATTCTTTTTTAAAAAAGCATACACCTGTGAGGTTACTCTTTTTATTATTCTCTTGTTTAAAATTTTCCTACATTGTATTGTATAGTTCTATTATTTCTTTATAACAATTTGCCCTTGTTCATTGATTTTCCCATGTTTGTTTCTTTAAACAAGGCCATCTGTGCACACAACATTAACATTAGTGTGTATAAGACTTTACGTGTAAGTACATGTACCATAACAAGTTACCGAGTGTTGTTTGTTTTTATAACCGGCAATACCCCGTGCAGTTTCCGGGCGGCAATATTTTACGCATCCTGCGTCGCGAAAACTTTTCCGGGCGCAAATACCACGCGGCGCGCACCGGTAGCGGTAAAAAACGCGCGAAAATAGTGTTTATTTTATTAAAATAATTTATTTTACCTATTCATATAAAATATATTCTTTAATAAGCATATTTCCAAAGTTTGAAAGAATCGACGCCATATTGTTTATGCAAATTCAATTAATTTTTATTTTAAAGTTACAATGTTCTAACTTGTATAATAGTGTTCCTTGGGTCCTAAGCTTCAAGAAAATATCTTTCTTTACTTTCTACGACCAATAGTTTGCCGCAAAAAGCCAAAAAAATTCTTTTTGAACACCCCTCGTATCAATTCGAAAAAATAAAATTTTTTCAAGTTTATTATGTAGGGTGTCTTTCTATATAGATTTTGACCTGAAAAATCCATTTCTGTTGTCCATTTTGTCCTACGATCATTAGTTTAGGAGATATGATCATTTAAAGTTATTTTAAAGTTATTTTAATTTTTTGAAAGGAAAGTAGAAAAGAACTAATGTTTATATTATTACTTTAATATGATAAGAAGAAATTTTAACATTGAGTTTTTTCTTTAGTATACGCAAATATTCTTAGCTCATGCTTTTTTACAATGATTTTTTATTACGCAAGAGAATGAATGAAAAAAGATCCGATTCATAAAAATAATTTAAATACATATGTACTAATAATGAAAAAATAAGAAACAATCTTTACAAAAATTCACGAGAAACTGTATTATGAACGTTATTGGTTTATGCTAGTGATATTTTCGTTAACAGTTTATTTTGATATTTCCTTTAAAGTATAACGGTAGTGATAAAAAGGTTTATTAGTAAACATTTACTACAAATGAAATAATTTAAAAAGTTGAAATCACATATCAAATAGTAATAAAAAATACTCAAAAAAGTATATTGAAAACATAAAAGATAAAGCATGTATACATAGACATATACAGTTAGTAATACACATATTATTATATACTGAAAAGCAATATAAAAAACTGCAAAATAGAAAACATCAAATGGAAACACTTACAGAACTAACAACGAACTTCTATTAAAGCAATTAAACAAAATATTTATCTTAAAAAGTTATAATAGAAATCATCAAGTTGAAACATTTACAAAATTATTAACGAGCTTCTAATGAAGCGATCAAACAAAAAAAACTTATATACATACATATATATTTGAGTAATAGAAATACTGAAAAGAAATTTAATATTTACATACGTATATACAAATTAGTAATACGGAAACTTGCCATGTCCTATCCACCGGTCTCTCACTAATGAGACCAGAAAACTTGACCCTTTTACAAGGGCCAATCCCTTTCACAGGTCAAGTCAGCAAAAAAATGTACAACATGCAAAAACTATGCAAGGTCTGAGAAATAAATTCTCAACCATAAAATGGATCGAACTCAAACGGTTTTGTATATATATGTCTATGTATCCATGCTTTATCTTTTATGTTTTCAATTGTATACTTCCATTTTCCTTTTTCATGGCGCAAATACCACGCGGCGCGCACCAGTAGCAGTAAAAACGCGCGAAAATAGTGTTTATTTTATTAATATCATTCATTTTACCTATTCATATAAAAATATATCTTTAATAAGCATATTTCCAAAGTTTGAAAAAAATCGACGTCATATTGTTTATGCAAATTCATTAAAATTTTATTTTAAAGTTGCAATGTTCTAACTTGTATAATAGTGTTCTTTAGGTCCTAAGCTTCAAGAAAATATCTTTCTTTACTTTCTACGACCAATAGTTTGCTGTAAAGAGCCAAAAATAAAAAAATACTTTTTGAACACCCCTCGTATTAATCCGAAAAAATAAAATTGTTCAAGTTTATCATGTAGGGTGTCTTTCTATATAGATTTTGACCTGACAAATCGATTTCTGTTGTTCGTTTTGTCCTACGATCATTTAAAAATATTTTAAAGTTACATTGTTCTACCTTGTATAGTAGTGTTTCTTAGGTCATAAGCTTCAAGAAAATATCTTTCCTTTCTTTCTACGACCAATAGTTTGCCGTAAAAAGCCAGAAAATATAATGCGAAAATTTTTCATATCGACCCGTTCTTATGACACTCCCAAAAAATGTTCAAGTTTATCGTGTAGGGTGTCTTTCAGTATAGTTTTTTACCTGATAAATCGATTTCTGCAGTCCGTTTTGTCCTACGATCAATAGTTTACGATTTATGACCATTTAAATTTATTATACGGAAAAATATTAGTCTTTCCATCAGCGGCATCTATATAGCAACAAATATCAGTACTAAACAGGCTTTCGTGCACTTAACACCAAAACTTATCAGCCTAGTGTTATTTGTAGAAACGGCAATGCCTCCTAAGTTTACCGATAAAATATTTTGTCGCTTGCCGTGTTTTTTTCCCCGCTATATTTTAGTTGTTGGTATACAGTTCCCGTATGTGCTTCAAACATCAAAGAAGACATCTTGTCTTAGGTAACTATCAACGTTTTAAATTTTTTATAATTTGCATGTGCTTTCCAGTAGTCACCATAAAAGTATATTGTAGCTTTACATAAGCATATATCATACTCAAAACCTAATTTTTTCCCCTTTTAAATGACAAACATATCTTTAAAGTAAGGCTAAATAGCTAAAAATATAATCACTCAAAAGCATTTACATATTCACTTACAATCTAAATTTATTCTCAATAAGCCGCCCGCATAATCATATTCTGCATACGCCACTGTTCTCAACAAACAAATTATTCCTTTTCGTTAATTCAACTCAATCATTTTCTAATCGTTCAAAAATGTCTTCTACAAGGTAAACAAGCATCTTGGAATTAAGTAAAGGTAGCAATATATGTCATTACAATACTCTAGTGAAAAGATATTTATAAGTAAATGACTTATACCACAGTGATATCCTTTGTGCTTCAAATACCACTAGAACATGTCTAACAACCATCTACGTACGTAAAAATCACAATATATACATCCTAACATGCTATTCAAGGTAATCTAAAACACTTATATACATAAGGAGTCACAATATATATAAGCCTACAATATAATCCAATATTAATATAATACAATCAGTTCAGGCGTTTGCATTCACCCAGCATATCACCAAAACAAAATATGAAACTCTACATTACGTTAAAATAAATCTACATGCATAAAAAGTCACAATATATATATATATATATATAACCATACAATTCAAATCAAGAGATACAAGGTATCCATACTGCCATAGCGCCTAAGGCTACGCAACCCAACAAAACATGCTTAAACACTTACATGCAAACAAAAGATAATATGTCTATAATATGGTACATATATTCATGTCCATATATCACAACCAATATACATACCTACATACATGTACCCACTTACAAACTAATCATATATTCATATATACATGTAATTTGTCATTCGTCTAAGCTTCGTACACAATTAGACCCACACAGTATCCAAAACATGATATTCTATGCTAAAATCACATATCAGCTACTGAAAATACAATATCAATACATAAAATACGTTTCTTACAGTCGCAGCCGTTTCCTCCCACAATTTCTGATTCATTTATGTACAATATGTACTACTCTATATTACATATATCCCAATATACCTCTAAATATACGAAAAACAAGAAAAATCATTCTTTCTAACCCTTTTCGTTACCAGTTCATTAATATTCATTACCATCTCATTAATATTCATAAATAATTAATTCATTAATCTAATTTTTAAAAGGATAAAATCATTTATGCAAAAAATATCTTAAAGAAATCTTCTTTCAAGACTTCTTCCAAAAGCAAAAAAGGGAAAGTTGCCTTACGTAAAGATTTAATTCAGTCTTTATTCCATTGAAACTCAGGTAACAATGGACAGTCTCCCTCAGCCTATAGCTAACAAGTTTCTTAAAAATGCGTAACAAGTCGCACGCCTATTAAAAGCGACCCTTTGCTCACAAAACTAACATGACCTTGCAGTTCGCCCCCTACCAACAAATGTCACATACATTTTCACCTTTTATTCTGTTCCATATGTAGCTTTCGCTTTCAATTGCAGTAACCAGCTGTTTCTTAAAATCTCTGTCCTTGACAATAATGAGTTATATGTCTTTTTTCCACATATTTTCATTCTTCATAAGGCACAAGTCTCAGCCCAAATTAAAAAAAATTCCTTTACTCCAAAGGAGAGCACACTTCGCCCCTCCAACAACCTGAAACACACACATACAAGCAGGTGTCTATGTTCCTTTCTTTACTTGACCTCCAAGGATTCTCTCCCTCTTTTGACTCTTAGCTAACATTCAATGTCTTTTAACAATAATGTATTATCGACATTTCCCATGTTTCTAAATACATAAAACTAAGTTATTTGACATGTTTAAAATACTCTTTTCGAACCTCTACAACTACAGCATTCACCAAAACCTATATGTCACTTTTAAGTGACACTTTCTTCTTTCTTTTAATGACAGAATGATGAAATTGTGACAGTTACAAAAAAGTCTCTGTTACACATTCTAACCTTTCCTATTGTATTTACCTCTCCCCGTTTTGGTCCGATATTGCACCAAGGCTGCTCGACCCTTTTGCGCGTTACGCCTCATTCAGTCGGTCTGAAGGCGTATGAATACACTAGTGGAATAAAAGATAATTCCCACACATTACTTATTTTTTAAGTATTTTCTTCCCTAATAAAAGTTGATTAATTAAATGTTTTATTGTGAACAGATTGATCACATTTAAAGACATAATAATATAAGGAATAACTTGATATTGTGAAAATGCACATTATGGCGTATAGTCCACCTCTGTTTTTTAGTTTAGAAATTCAGCTTTGGGTAGGAGGGAGAAGAGAATTAAGCTGAGTTTAATTTTTCATCCGTATTTGGTCGTACAAAGTGAAGAGTAGGTGGGCGCATGCACGCACACATAGAAACTTATGAACAGAAGAGTTCGCAGCATTTCGGTTTCTAAGAGTTTTGTCCTATACGCACCGATTCCAAGAAAACCTCTTCGTATACGAGGGTTGATTGAGAGATATAATGATATAAAGTTATAACATGTTAGTGGTAACGTTTGAAAGGCTGATTCATTCCGAAGTAAACAAGGTACGGTTCATGATTTTAAGATAAATAGTCATCCTATAGTTACTAAACTAATTGAGTAAAAATTTGTAAGTAGGTGATAAATTTAAATATTTCAAAATTTTTTGACATCCTAGAATCCTTGGATCATGATTACTACCTCGTTTTGTTTCAAATGAGGCTAGGTTTCAAACGGTACCACTTGCATGTCCTTATCGTGTACCTGAGGGGTGAAATACTCGAAAAATGAAATTTTCTCCTTCTCCTGAAGTGTCCCTTTTTTCAATTTTGACGAGATTTCATCGCTTCTATTAAATAATAGGGAAATTTTTGTGTGGTACAATTGGAAACATTGTTCATTGCGAACACAACAAGGTACGAATCGTGATCCTAGGATAAATAGGGATATGTCAAGAACTTCTTTTTAAAATGCTCTAAAATTCACCCCTTTTTCGTTCTGTCATGTTTGTGACGTCACTGTTCCCAGGCATCCCATTCGTGACTGCAAAGTGCCCTTGAAACATGTTCTTTAATGCTTGCACGCTTAAATGAATGCAAAAAACCCCGATGTAAAAAACTTTACTAGAGATTTATAGAGGAAATTTCGAAGTCTGGCGCCATGATAGATATATAAGCCATAAAATGTAAAAGGGTTAATTGGCAAACAAAAAATACAGTGCTTCGCTTCATATATCCGTTGCCTTCTACTATAATAATTAGTGAAGCTTATGTTTATTATATGGAGCGCTTGCAGCATAGGACAATCAACCTATAAAGTTGTGAGAAAACTAGACATAAAAATTTGTACTGCAACCTTAATTACACGGAAATCTTTTAAGTTTGGACTGTATACATAATTGCATGGAAAATTTTCCACCTTTTTCTCTTTGTGGTCGTCCACATATTTCGTAACGCGACAAAGAGGGAAGGAGGTTAGGCCTAGTAGGGGAAACCGCATACGTCAAGAAAAGTGCTGCGAAATCCCTATGGTTAAAATTATCTGTTTTAGGGACTTTTATATCTTTTAATATCTTTTATCGTATATTTTCGGTCTCTTTTAAGGACTTTTATGTCTTTTATTCCCTTTTATTCCATATTTTTGGGTATTTCATAGCCTTTTACGCTACTTTGGGCACATTTCATATCCTTTTATGGCGCTTTTATATTATTTTATGATGATTTATATTGTTTTTCTAGTATTTTATAATGGTTTTACCACAATTAAGGGATTTTCAGTGTTGCTAACAAAAGGAAATTGTTAGGAAACATTTTGTTGATATACTTTGATATTAACCTCTTAATGATTTTAATTGAACGGGATATTATATCTTACGATATTAAACTGCCTATGTGTGAAATACTAAACAGTTGGATTCACTTCTTTCTTTTGTTGAAGGATTTAAAGCATAGGGTAACACGTGTCCCATCTGGAGCGAAAATAGGGGAGATCTTTATAGGGTTTCATGTGGAGAGGTGTCCTTAGAAGAAGCTAATTTATGAGTTTAACGTTATGTATCAGCAGGTAGAACTGACCGCTGAAGAATACAAAGATTATTTACGTTTCTCCTTATACCTGTAAAGGCATATGATAATCTTTTTCGTTTATTGTGCTGCACATCACAGCTGTTGAAAAGATCCGGCTACGGGCTTCTTCACTTATTGTCCTTTTGTTCTGTTGACCAACACCATCAAAGGAGTGGTACACGCTTTTTTTACTTGCGGTCACTTTCATCTACGTGGATCAGAAGTTGTTTCACGTGCATTTAAACGTAGAGAATTAATTTGGAGTGAACGAATAAATACTGTTTCAAAGAATATATTTATAAACTATGTACACTTAACTTTTAAGAATATCGGTTGTGTAATAATATAATAGTTTAGTGAAACATAATATGAATTTGATATATTAGAAAGAATAGTAAAAATTTTAAAACATACAATATTACGTAGTACATTCCTGTTACGCGAAAGTTATTAGTAATATTCTTTTTTGCGGATAAGAAGTACATGCATTCTTCCTTTATCTTATATAGAATACACATACTTATTTGATAAAATCTGATGCTTAATAAATATATATGCATAATACTCAATTTAAAAAGGTAAGAGCGTCACACAAAACCTTATTACTGCCCGTAAATAAATTTAATTGTATGATCGGTAAACACACGACGCAGTATATGTATTCTTCCTTTATCTAATACAGAATACATATATTTAATGATATGATACTCAATAATTGTTGTATACAGGTATAGGAATAAAACATCTAATTGAAATTTGTCTTAATTGTTTATTAGCAGTAATTCTTGTTCTATGATATGCATGCTATGTTATTTATTACTGATATTATTTACATATATTTAGGTGATTGAGATATTTATAAGTATTGAATATAGTAAAATAATTATTTATTTACAGTATTCTTTAAGTAAGACTTTACAATATTTACAATAACACTATTTACAATATTGTAGAACTATAATATGTAGTTGATATTTACAATATTTACATTATATACACGTAGGGAAAGTGCCAACCAACGGGTGTGAAGGATCGTGAAAATATTTATGAAATACGCCAGTGTAACGTATCCGAGAATACCATGACTATTTAGTATGTTAGGACCCCCGAGGAATGATTGCAACAGTTTCCTTCCACATTCACATATTCGTTATTACATAATATAAACAAATATTTACAACACACTCATACAAGTAATGCCAATCATTCAGCACACTTAATATTTTGAGAGCCGTATGGCAATGTCCTAAACTCAATCAAACTGTCAGGATCAAGTCGTCATCTTTTATTGGCAACCTTTTGGTATGTCTTAGTTTCGGGCCACAATGACAAACTCCAGCTGTCGAACAATCCTCCCTAAGTTGTTTAACTGTTTTTGTGAACTTTATCCCGAACTAGATTATAAAAATGATCAAAATTAATTTCCTGCCACGTCCGATGATTTAAAGTTATTCCCCTAATTTTAAACACGTAATCATCTTTCTCCGTCTCAATTTCTTTTAAACGGGACGTATAATTCTTCGGTCTAATCCTATAAATGCATTAATTTCCCAAACCTCCGGAACTTCGTTAGTTAGTTCACCCAGGAAGGAACCCAAAGTAAGCGGAGGTTTCTCATTACGCGGCTGTATAAACATTATACTATCAGTGTCGCAGTACAGCACGCGGTCAGGGCCTACTCTTGTCAATACTTCTTAAAATTGTAGATGTGCCCACGAGGTGATGAATTCGGCAAGGACAATATTCGAGAACTTCTACGGGTTGTTTTTCTTATCGATATTTTTATACGTTACAATGAGATGCCGCTCTCCCATGGGCAATACAGTTTGCATCTCGTATTGCGATGCCCATAGATCCGTTCGCTGTCTCTATTTTCCATACAACGAATTGAGGAATATTTTAGAAATATAGCTCAATCTCGGGTTCAATTCAGTGTTTTCTTCTGTTAACTGTATGATTTGGTAGGCATAATCATCTTCACTGTACGTTTTTCTGTCTTCTTCGCTTTTGCAAGAAGCAGGTACTCCTGAAGATTCCTGCATCAATTGAAGAAAGAAATTCACATGGTCTTTAAACAGACCATCTGGATCCCCTTCTTTAGGATCCACAAGTTCAAATTCCCAAATTTTAATCACTTGCAGAATTTTATATTCATGCTGTAAAGCCACATCAAGTTCAGGAGTACAGTACGTGTCCGTTAAGACACGCTCAGAATTGTCAATACTTCCCTCTATACACGTACGACACAACCCAAACATAGGTCGGTCATTGCATGTATACGGTAAGACCAGAAAATAAAGATATTTCGGGGGCAAAATGGTACAGTTTACTAACCCTTCAATACTTTCCACTTCTGGAGAGTCCGTCCCCTTGTATAATTTTGATTACGTACAGGCATCAGTTTACGTGCCATCACCCAAGCATATAAATGTTACATCATAATATGCCACGGTCTCTTCGCCGATACATTCGTACAAAGCATTAAAACATTCGGTACGTCCACCATGAAAACTATCCTTGGGTATCAGGTGGTCAACAAAATCCCTACACAGAGTTTCAATAAACTCCTGCGAAGTCTTCTCAGACTGTACCCAATGGTCCCATTCGCATTCCCACATCTCAATGACGTTAAGATTTAATTTTTTCAGGAATTTTATTTTCGTGGTGGGTCTTATAGGGATGTACCTTAGAGGTGGAATTCAATTACAAGTGTCGAAGTGCAGGATAGCAGTTCAGGCTCCCGTGGAAATAACACCCATGAAATTCGAAAACTGTATTCGTTCGGGGTTGAAACCCATCGACCGTATACCTTCTAAATAGTTTTTCCAATCCATTCCTGGAATGGCGAATTCCATTACCCCTGGTACGTTCTAAATACCGTAAGCAGTACAATGCCTTCAGGTTTTCCTGATTACGGTGGTCAGACCCATAGGGTGGAATAGTTGGAATAATTTATTTAGGTAAATGTAAGGTACGATAGGTCAGTATATCCAAACTAGAAATATTGGGCGTGACGATAAAACATTAGACCATTCGTTTTTCCCTCAATTAAGTTTGAAAAGTTAATTACAGGTTCAGCCAAAATTTTGACAATACGCCACCATCTCCTGCAGATCGTACTGCTCGCTAGCTGCAGCACGTTCTTGGTGTCAGGCGATAGGCTACTGTCTGTCTTCCGTGCTTTGCGAGTCGGCAAAATATTTAAAATCGGGAACCGGACCTATATACGAGGGACATTCAATAAGTAAAGAGACAAATTGCTATAGCTCAATAAAGATTTACTTCAATCTTTCAAAACTAAGGCTATTTTTCAATATAATCACCCTTTACAGTTATGCATTTTTCCCATCTTTCTTGCAGCTTCCTAATTCCCTTGGCAAAGAAATCTTTCGATTTACCCCGAAGCCACCTTTGCACCGCTGCCTTAACTTCCTCATTGTTAGCAAATCTTTTTCCACGTAGGGCGTCTTTGAGTGGTCCAAACAGGTAAAAATCAGATGGAGCGAGGTGTGGGCTGTAGGCAGGATGAGGTAAGACCTCCCAACCCAATTCTTGAAGCTTATCTCGGGTAAGCTGGGCTGTATGAGGGCGGGCGTTATCGTGCTGAAGAATGACTCCTTTTGACAAGAGTCCACGGCGTTTGCTCCTGATAGCTGGTTTAACTTTGTGTTCTAGCATCTCAGAATAGTATATGCTATTGATAGTTCGCTGATCTTCAAGGAAATCGCAATAAATTGGAAACTGTGAGTCCCAAAAGATGGTCAACAGCTCTTTACCAGCGGAAGGTTGAACCTTGAATTTTTTTGCGAACTGGAGAGCTAGTGTTTTTCCACTCCATACTCTGCCTTTTGGTCTCAGGGTCGTAGTGATGGATCCAGGCCTCGTCGCAAGTCACTATTCTTTCAAAAAAAGCGTCTCCTTCAATCAAACTTCGTTGCGTTAAGGCTTGACAAATGGAAGGCCTTGATTCTTTATGAGTGTCAGTAAGCTGTCTGGGAACCCATCTGGCACACTTTTTCTGTACTTCAAAATGTTCTTAATGACATTGTGAACAGTTCCAACACTTACTTAAACTTCCTCAGCTATAATTTCAACAGTAATTCTTCTGTTATCATGAATAAGTCCGTCAATCCTCGATTCCAACGAAGAACCAGAAACTTCCACTGGACGTCCACATCGGGGTTCATCACCTACACTTGTTCGGCCACTTTTAAACCGATCAACCCACTTGTACACATTCGCACGGTTCATACAATTGTTACCGTACTGTCTCAACATTCGAGAAAAAAATTCACTTGGTATTACACCTTCTGCGACTAAAAACCTAATGACTGAGCGCTGTTCTTCTAAGGTGCAATCTTCTAGAGGACTTGCCATGATGAATTGATATTTTTGAGGTTATGTTCACATAAAATTACGGAACAGCAGATCAGAGCATATTCCAAGGTTGCCAGCTAACACCCCTGAAACAAAAAAGAATTGATTAGTGTTTAAAATATAGACTATCTCTTTACTTATTGAATGATCCTCGTAATTTTGATTTTCTAAAGTGTTAAATAAATATGGGAAATCTCCCTTCTTCAAATTTCCAGACAGCCCTAAAGCTCTCTGGAGTTTTGACAGATTAACTCCCATATACAAATACGTGTTACGGAAGTAAATATTTTGTTTTAAACGCAGTTCGACAATTTTTTGCCTTGATTGAGGTGTATGATGATGAGTCATTATCAAAGTTTTAGCACAGAACTGTATATAATTACTCCCATTATGGGAAAGTACATGATGTTTTTAAACATTGGTCAACTTATTAATTCATGATTAAGAAATCCATCAATGTCATGGAAATATAACGAACGGAACCCATTTTTATCTCCGCATACAAAGCAAGGATCATCCATCTTCGTGTTTTTAAACTGGTAGCAGGCATGAATACAATTCACGAAATTCACGTGATGTTATTCTCCCCGTTCATTTTTAGGAACCAACATCGTTTCTTCATCAAAAATGATGTACAAAAAGGTATCTACATGCTGCACCGTAGCAGCCTGGAAAAATCAAATGGAGTCATCGTTCACATGAATATAACACGTTTTACAATAAGATTCACCACATTCGTGTTCACACTTACGGCCACGCATGTCAACAATATCACCACATTAGACATAAAGTCCTACATCAGATATTCGTTTTAGGATATGTATTCATTTGGAAATGCACACCACAGTTCCCAAAGCTTTTTTTATTTCGTATTGGGTGGTGATTCTGTTCGCCGTGCCTTGTTGGAAATTTCATTGTTTTTACTTTCTTGAACAGTACAAAGTATTTATTGCTGCATTAAGAACATGAGCGAAAGAAACCAGTGCCTCATCTATTGTTCCATCTAGTCAAATTGTCCACTGTAACACCTGTTGTACTTCAAAAATTTTACCCAAAGGGACCTTCCTTTAGTCAGGTACAAAGTTCCTTTTTGAGTTGCATTGCTGGCTTCTGGGGTTGGGAGTAGTGGTGGGCAGTGGGAATATTCCTGGGGGGAAGCAATTTAAAAAATGGGAGTATTCCCGGGTTTTTTCCCTGGCCTATAAATTCCCGGGAAGGAATTTATTTCCATTTCTTTACTTTATCTTCTAAATTATAAGAACCATATGACTAATTACTTTATTTTAATATACTATGATTTACTTCTAGGTTTTAGAGAATTTGGAGGTTAAAAATTTTAAAGTTCTTTGACTGTAGTTTATAAAACTAATAATATGATTTTTTAAGTTCCATTTCCATTTTTTCAAAGTAGGGTAATTGTTTAATATTGGGGGCCCAAAACTAGCAAAAAGTAGGATGATTTATGGAAGAAATGAGTTGATAGTGGTTTTCAAGTAGTCAAGAAGTATCGAACACATTTTTTTAGGACAGTATGGAATTTGTACAAACCGTACAGCTAAGTAGAAGTGATTTATGTCAGAAAAGAGAGTGAATTGTTGGTAACGAAGATAGAAAACAACGTGCCCTGCGGGGCTCTAACCCGTCTTCACTCGCTAACGTTCGCTCGGCAATGCTATCCGAATTTAATGCTGGTAACGTAATTTAACGTATGAAATCTTAAACAACCCCATCGGAATAGAATATCGCAAAAAAGTAGGTGCAAAATCTGGCCCCCAAAGCTAAACAATAGCCAAAAGTAGCAAAGCACTAATTTACAAACAATGAAAAGGATCCATTTTGTAAAGTAATCTAGAATTATGTAGAAATAGAGATGAACTGCTATTAATATACCCTAAACTACCGTTAGTACTAGACGTCGGTCTGTCTCCTCTCTCTGACTCGAATTTCTGAAGAGGTACTCGGACTTCTTTTACATGTGAATTAACCCATGAAATTTCGAGAAATGGGCAGGAAGAAAGGTCGTGTATGGCAATGTTACATGCAAAATTATAAAGATAGGAAAGTATTTTGCAAATATTGTGAACATACATATTTATGCAAACGTTGATAAAATCGTGGGACATATGTCTTCTGGCAGTTACCTAACATAGTTTGTTATAACATTTAAAAATTTAATATGTTTATAATATCAGTAGTAGAGTCAAATTTAGAAAATCCACTTACATGTATATTTAAACTGTTTAGCGGTTTAAAAGTATGTGGGCTTACTATACCATTTTTGAAACACATTTACTTTCATAGAACATATTGTAAATAAATATCCATTTATGCGTACTCTCTAAATATAATAAAATAATAATAAATTAACATAACATGGTTCAGAATATACATTTTAAAGACTACTCTTAGGACAAAAGTAATAATATACTGTGATATAAAAACGAACTTAACTTTGGAATTATTATATAGTAATAGAAAGCAATTTTCTTTGTGATTGTACATAAATTCCCATTTTTGGGAATATTCCCGAAAAATATCTTCCCGGGAATTTACCCGTCATTACATATAACCATATTGGGTAATAACACCCCATCAATGGCTATAAATTAGGTCAAAAACCTCCGAAATTGAAATTTTTGGTATTTTTTACCCATGAAATGGAACGACATAAACCCCAATACTACTAGAAGTACATACTATGGTCCTAGGCTACCATGCCCAATTTTTAGATTTGGCAATTTGGTGAAAGCAACGTGACGTACGTAACATGTTGACTTCCTTTTCTGGACTTTCTTTGAGTGTAGCGGCCTTCATAATGAAGATATCGCTTTACTTCTTTTTTTGTTGGACAGATAGGAAATGCAGCTTTGAGGTGGTATAAAATACGCATCAATCAATTACCAAAAACAAATTGCATAAATGTGCAAAACGTCGTGACGTACGCACAATGAAATGGACAATGAAGTCAGACATCGGGATGAAAACGGTAGGTTCTGCTCTGCTGTTGCATGTATATGCTCGAAGAAAATTGCGTGTATAGGAGACTACTGCTATGCTATTTCTGCATTGTAACCGGAGTTTTCGATGCATCGGTATCTTAGCAAAAGAATCATAACTAGCGTGACGTACGCACATATTTCGTGACGTACATAACAGCGTGCACTTTGACTAGGAGAAACAATTGTGGAGTGGACACTCAAAATTAAAAGTCTCGAAGAGAGATCGATTGGAAAGCCACAGAACAAATATAAGGTAATGATATTTGTTGATGATAACGCACAGTTGTTTGGAAGTAGCAGATATCGCAAAATTCAACATAGTATGAACAATATAAAAATGTGTATACAAATGTACAATGTGCATTTTAATTAGTAATGTTCAAGTCCTTCAGGTACTCGTGGGCAAAAGTGTAGCGATCTCGTTTCTCATGGGGTTTTGGAAGAACGTCCTGGATGCGATTTCGTTCCACAGAATCAGTCATCTACACGTGGATGACAAAAGAATGTGTCTTTTCCCTGATCACTTTCACGCATGTATTTCACTCGGTGCATTCCATCACTTTCGACAGCAGTTACGTGTCCCACATGTTTTATGTCTCGGTCCGACTACATACACCACTGCAATATAACTTCCGATTTTGATGTCAACATTTTGGGAGGGAAGGAATTTGTCTCTGACACTTTGCGAAATATTTTTCTCAGGTTCATCTCGTTCTGAATATGTATGACTTCCACTGGTGCTGTAAATTGCAATATGCAATTGGTATGAGTTTTTTCAAGATCGGCACTTGTGTTTCATATATCACAGCAACTAACCTTTTAGCAGGAACAACGTATCATCCGGCCTTGATTGTTTTTAGTTGTTGTAAGTTCACGTAAATGAAGTGTATAACAAAGGGAAAATCGTAGTTGGCTATGTCTTGATGCAATATAAAAAGGTATTCAATTTGTTTGGTATTTTGGAGAGCGACGGAATGGAAATTACTAGCGTTTTTCATTATTATTTTACCTTGAAGAACACGGAACCAAACCTCTCTTTTCATCTTGGCTCCAACTCCATCATGTGCCCATCTTCCATGATAGCTTTCGTGAAAGTTCCACTCTGTTGGTACAATTTCATTTAGCTTTAGATAGACAATGGATTTCTGGTTCTTAAAATGTTGGCTCGCTCTGTCTGTCCACAGGTGTATTTTTTAATGGGCACTTCCAGCAAAATCTTAAATCATTGAAGACGGCTACTTGGAAAGTACCATGGTTTTTCGTGTAAGATGTAACTCCGAAACTTCGCTCTCCACTGCTGAAGTATGCTACTGTGATGTAAATAGTGACAGTAGAATCGGCTGCGTTTGACCAGTGGGCGGCCATAACTTCGTATTGACGCTTAATTGCGTAATTTTCTGCGAAGTCTGTCTTCAAAACCACTTCATCTATATGGAGCCCTAATTTCATTTCTTCTTTGAAGATGCTCAGCTCTGGTTTTGTCTTATGTTGTGTATGTGACACCGATACACTAGTAACTGTTTCTTCATTTCTGTCACATATTGAAAGTCAAAATGAACAATTTCTAGGGTGCCTCTCTTCCACTGATAAACTTCAACCAATTCCTCACGATCTTGCGGTTCACACAACAGACCTTGGATGTATGTTTTACGTTAGTACATGTCATGGACTTATTCTTCATACATATCTCACTATCTGTAACGCCTACACTTCCCTGAACAAGCACGTTCTTTGTCATTGGTAGCTGGTTCCATTTCACTTTGGCGTCAATCATTTTTTGAATGTTCTGACAGTATGGACAAGCAAGACAAGTGATCCTACTTAGAGACAGTAATGCATTCTTTGGGGTGAAGGTTTAGGAAACTAGTTTAACTCATAGGTATATTTTTGCAAATTCGGTAATGAAGAGCTGATGAGTCTCGCTGATGTAAAACATCATGAGTCTCTTTTGTATCTTTCCTTTTTCCCATCATTGCTGTACATGAAAACGGTATCCTTTTCCCAGGGAGCATTCGGAATATATTGTCACTTTTGTAGAAATTAATTACGGTTGCTTTTGCGTTGCTTCTTAGTACGATGCTTTTACATTGTTGTTTTCTTTTGTGCTACGCCAAACTGCTCCACTTAACCACTCTGAGTTTTCTTCTAGGGCTACTGGGAGGGTTTTTCTCACTCTGTCCACGTGCTTTTGCTAACGATGCAGCATTCTGATAACCCGTACTCGATCCAAATAGGACATATTCTTCTCGGTTCCTTTCGCTGCAGACTTCTGCATGCGTATTTTTGTCTGTCGGCGTACTTTATGCCTTCGATGCTGACATTGTCTTTCGGTACTGCTGCATTCTATGCTTTTCTTTCTCATGATTTGCTGCTTTTTTCTTCTTCATTTAGCTTCTCTAGCGTTTTTCGTTGTGGACTTCTGGGGCTAACTGATGCCATATTTATATATTGAAGTTGCAGAAAAGAAATGACAATGGTGCACTTTGAACACACACCATAACTGAAATCAACGCTAATACAATCCTGTCTCTAATAATCACGCAGCACTAGATGCAGTGCTACCATTTGTACTAACAATACTACTCGATTCAGGAACAATTAATATATATTGTTTCCACTGCTAAAGAAGGCTAATATCAGGCATGACTAGACATTATTTGCAATGACGTACGTAACAAATACCGTTATGTTACGTACGTCACGCATTCAGTTCGTTAGTCACGTGCTTTATTGGCTAACCAGATGTCACAAGCGTTTGCGGTAAATTCCTTCTGTTAGAAGGTATGATCTGTTTGAATAGTTTAACGAACGAAAGTTGTCCACGCGCTTTTCATTTTACAGGATAAACTTAACCCACTTTTCCGTGACGTACGTAACATAATACCACGAGTCTTCTCGATTTCATTGCTACTAGCAATGCCTACCTACATAGAGCTGATAATTTCTGTTTTGGCCTGGAAGGTAACGTTCCATAGACGACAATTCTATGAAGAATAGTGAAAGTATTGCACAGATGCTCAGTGGAACAATAACTAAACTATGCACTTCCCTTTCATTTCACAACAGCAAATTAATACACTTTCTGTTACAAAGAAGCTGATTACTTTACAATAAACAACGAGTTCATAACAAATTGTGCAAACCATGTAACTACGTTTTATTCTTTTTCAATTGATGTATAGCATGTTATGGTGGAAGCATTATGGTTTTTGCCCTTCAATGTCCTGAATTGTTTGCTTTTACCCAATTTCCAAAATTTTAGAGGGATCATCCTATGTACCCCTGCCAAAGTTTAGGGGGTGGGCCAAGGTACCCCTGCCAAAATCTAGAGGGCGTGGTCCTAAGTACTCCTAGGTCATTGACCCCGGGCCAGGGACCATGGGTCAAGAGGCAGGGACCCAGGGCCAAAAGTGTCCTCAGGCAACCCCTTACTACTACTACTATTATTATTATTATTATTACGTATTATTGATAATTTTGAAACATTAGAGTCACGTGCTTATGAGGATTTGTGTTTTACCCCTTCCGAAAAGAAAACCTAAATACGTGCCTGCACTGAATGATAGACGTATGAGTCATGGTGTAGACGGGCGTGCTAGGCGATAGAGTCCAGAGCATCAAAAACAGACTAACAAGGAGTAGGCACACTTTGGTAAGTGAACTTCAGGAACATTTTGTGCGAGGTTTTAGTGCACATTTGAAGAGCTAATATTACAAACTGAGAGAGCGCAATGGCAAAAATTACGGAGAAAAACCGTCTTTAAGTTTCGTATTCGCCGCATATATCGTACGACACGCAAACTTATCGAGTGACGGCGTGGCAGAGTCAGAAGAATCAGCGACTCAAGTGCGCGAGGTTCCCGGGTTCGATTCTCGTTTGAGTCAAACCTTTTTTCTTGTTTTTGCTTCAACCAATAAAGTAACTATAAGTAAAATATTAACTGCATTTGTAACTATAAGTAAAATATTAATTCAACATATGTTTATAATAAATAAAACAATAGAAATTTTCAATCACTTCTAAATTCTTTTGATGTTTCATGTTAACTAATAAGAAAATTTAATATCTTCCGTAAGTATTATTGTTACTGCAGTCGTTGTGTAAAAAATGTTCTTGAAGCTTCGTGTCTACATCTGTTGACAGTGTGAGAATTACAACGGGAATGAGGGGGAAATCTGCTTTGGTTATAGCAACATCCAGTATTAGCAATGAGGATTTACCCCCTTAACTCCTTTGTAAAACGCACACTGTCAACAGATGTAGACACGAAGCCTCAAATACATTTATTACATAAGGACTGTCGTCAAGGGCGCCGATCATGGGAGGCTGGAAGGCCCGCCGCTCCAAGTTCATGTGAGCCTCATGTGTTTTATGAATATGTACACATTTTCATATGTATTTTTATTTTTACATGTATTGTTGTATGTATTTTTTATGAATGCCCCTCCCCTAAAATTTACAGAGAAATCAGCGCCGTTAACTGTCGTAACCATAACTAGTGATATCAGTATATTTACGGAATAGATTAAATTTTCTTGCTAGTTAACATGGAACATTGAAAGATTTTACAAGTGATTTTAAAATCTCTATTGTTTCATTCATTATAAACAAACATATAGTGAATAAATATTTTGCTAATATTTACAAATGCCTACTTTATTGCTTGAAGCAAAAAAATAAAAAAAAAAGATTTGACTCAAACGAGAATAGAACTCGGGACGCTGTTCACTTGAGTCGCTGTTTTTTCTCACTTTTTTAATTTTTTTATTTCACATGAATGTTAATAGTACATTGGATAACACAACAAATCAGGAGAAACAAAAATTAAAATACTACATTATTGTTGGACAAGCAAGATGCGTAAGAAATTTGCAAACTATTTCGTCTCTATTTGAGAAGCTGCATTAAACAAATGCAATCTCCGACTTTATAAGTACCAAATAAAATCCAAATATGACAACTTGGTAGGATATTGTAACATATAGTACCTACATATAATGTCCATTCAACCAATTAATTGCATTTTGTTTGGTCTGCGGGTACCAGTGATAGTCTGGAAATCGTAAGATGGAGGGAGAGAATGTAAATGGCGGTTGTCGACAAATAAGTCCCAGCATCCGACACAAGGCATCCCAAATTTGTCTGTGGAAATACAGGACGTGATGCGATGTAGTAAAGTATGAAGTTGACCATATAAAAAACACACCTCTTTCACTACACGATGGATAGCAAATAATTTCTCATTTGTAGGCAATAAGTCATAAATAAGGCAATACCATACACTTCTAACAACTGTGAGACACTCTGAATTACAGTTTTTCCATATGCGTGGCCAATTGTACTGCGGAAATCTTTTATACACTATTGTACTAGTACCCGCATGAACTGGTTTCATTAACAGCGAATATAGTTATTTGGAAGACAAATCACTGGGATTATCTTGAATACCGTTGTAAGCCCAGTATTGAATAAGAGTACGCGCATAATCTGAGATCAATTTATAAAAACGAATTAAAGGCGAATTATTCGGAAATATATTTTTCTGCCCAAAAGTGGAACTACAGATACGTATGAGTCCTTTGGTACATGTAATAGCGGTAGGTTGTTCTCATATACAGTGTCTGACATTTTTTCTAATATTCACTAAATTGAATCCCCCCGCAGAACATGGAAGATATGGAGTATTTCTATGAATTCGAAAAGAACATGTTTGACCACATAAACAATCCTCTTTTTTTTGCATACATTTCTGGTAACGGGTATATGTGTGCGACATACCAAAGTTCAGAGTAAATATACATATTCAGGAACCAAGTTTTCTGCAGTAAGTTCAGTCGACGATACTTATGTTATTTAGTTAATAAGCGAATCTGCTGTACGATTGGATCCCATATTAAATTGTAAGAGCACCGTAAATCACAATAGAAAGGTATTCCCAATATTTTAACACTATCGGCTATAGTATAAGTATCCATTAAAGGAAAATAGCCCAGGTGGGCAGCCACATAATAGAACATAACCGTTGATTTCATATAATTAATGTTAGCTCCACTCACATTTTGGTAGTCGCGTAAACAGTCTTGGAGATAACAAAATTGCTTCGGTGTCGTGCCCATTAAACTCACATCGTTGGCAAAAGTTTGCACATTGAGTACTTGAAAGTCATGTAACTGAGGGTCATGGAGTAGCATCAGTTTCCGTAGTAAAGCGTCTACAGCAAGACAATATAATCCCATAGATAACGGAGATCCTTGTTGTATGCCACAATTGATATCGAGAGGGAATGTGAGATGCCCATTTATTTGAACCTTTGCTGTAGCATGTGTATACATTGACTGTACAAGCTGGACAAATGAATGAGGAAAGCCATATGCACGAAGGACCGCAAATAAGTAGTCATGAGATAGACAATCAAAAGCCTGTTTAAAATCAACGGATAAGAGAAAAACAGGATTCTGTTTAAACTTATAGTATGCTGAGAGATCACGAATTTTACTAAGCGCTGCAAAAACATTATACTTCGGATTTAATGCGGCTTGGTAGTCACTTATAAGCAAAGGGTAGATCGCTTTAAGGCGATTATCAAGAACTTTTTGGAATATTTTGATATCTGTGTTAAGTAGCGTGATGGGACGATAATCGTGAATAGTAATTGCTTTCCCTTTCTTTGGAATTAGTATTATTATTCCTGAATTATCGTGTATGTTACGTTGACGGAGCATTTCATCATATAATTTGCATAAAATATGATGTAAAATCCCCCAATATTGCTTGTAAAGTTCATAAGGGATGTCATTAGGCCCTGCGCATTTTCAATCTTCGCAAGTTTGAAGCACACAATAAATCTTCTTTCTCTATAGGTGACATAAGGGTATTACATAAATGTGCAGGTACTTGAGGGAGCGACACTTGGAAATATTCACTAATAGTCCGCTGATCCTTGGTAATTGTTCCATACATGTCGCTAAAATGATTAAAATAGTCTGGTGAATATGATGAGTGTCTGTGAAAAGCTTACCATCTTCTGTCTGAAGAGAGTTCACATATTGAGAAAGTCGTTGTTTTTGGTGACGTACATAATGGTAAAGGGACGGTTGATTATTGGGAATGACATCATTTGTGTCCATTGTGCCATAATATTTCTGAAGTAATTGTGATTGTACACTAGGAATGCGTGCTTTAATATGATTGATCTGCTGACGATTGGTAGGGCTACTAGGATGATTTCAGAAGTCATTTAAAAGACGACAATAATATTCCAGTGTATTGTGTGTATCCTGCTTTCCTTCACGACCTTTAGACCTGAAAAAAAAACTCCTATTTTCGGTTTAACATAACGATTCCACCATTGGATGATATTTGAAAAATATTTTCTTTGATTTTGCCAATATGCCTAACGCATATGAAAGTCTGTGCACACATCACTATGTTGTAAAAGGGTAGTATTTAATTTCCAAAAGCATGATCCGTATGGTGGTCTAATATACTTCTGAAATTTTATAGTACAATAAAGGACAGCATGATCACTGAACGGTGGAACAAGAATATCAATTTCGATGACCTTATACATCTGTGTATCCGTGGTATACAACCTATCGAGCCTGGACATCATTTCCGAATTTTTGTACGTAAATTTAGGAAACTGCCAATGGAACCATACATCTCGATGCGATAAAGATTCACAGAAATGCATTCCATGGTTGTAAACAAAAGGATGGGAGCAAAACACCTCTAACAGACACGCACAAAAATAGGAGGGAAACACTCCAAAGCTGGTTAGGTAACAGACTGCTTCGTTGCTTGAACGTGTTGTGTATCGCCTGACGAAGTCTTGTTGTGTTCCAAACTGGGTTCAACGTCGCTATTCTTAGTCAATGACTCGATTTCACTTCCACTGTCTGTAACTGTACTGCTGTCCTTGGACAACACTTTCCTCTTCTTCCTTAAAGAACGTCTAGGTAGTTGAAAAGAACTCAGCTTCGATTGTTTTTCGGAACGAGGGGAGATATCATTAATATCAAGGGAAGCCGAAGTAGATTTTTGATTCTTCGTTTGTTGGAGTGACATGAGTAGGGGATACATGTATGTTTTAGGACACTTTCCCCCCTTCCACCCCGTAACTGTAAAAAAAAATTATGAACCCACCACTGACTATTGTACTTTAACACAGAAGGATACCCCAAAGTGAGATTGAATATGCTTTTATGACATTTTAAAAATCATAAAAACTTACATCTAAAAACTTATAACTAACTTACATCTAAAATTTATAACTAAAACTACAACTACTCCTCTTCTATCCCATAATGACCCCAAGCTAATGTATTTACACCATCTCTTAATATATATCTTTTATCGTCCGAAGAATCTAATGCTAGTTTATGAACGGTTATGCTATATATATCGTGCTTATAACTTCTAATGAGGTTAATGTCTTTATACGTTTTAACATTTTTAAATAAACTTTCTTTATAATCATTAAACTGCAACTCCTTGGCAACTACGCATTTAGTTACTCCTTTAGCTTTTTTCTCTTCTTTATTTTCTACTCTATAAGCATACATCTTTGATCTCAATCCAATAAACTCTGTCATTATCTTACCTTTATTCTCATCTTTCATCTTACCTATTACTTTTTTGTTTATTAGTGGTAGTCCATATATATTATTTTCCTTGTATTCACTCGTGTCGAATTGATCAATTATATCTGCTATATCTTTATAAAAGTCATCAGTTTCAATCTCATATATAAAGCTATCAGTATCCATATAACATAAATTTATATTGTTTCCATATTTTGGCTTCATAGTGTTATAATGAAAATCATACATTAATAGTTTTGATAGTTCTAATACACTCATACCAACATATGTTGGTTTATTAAATGTCAATCGCTCTTTTTTCATATGTATAGCACATAGATTCTCTGTAAATATTGTTCTGTAATCAAAATTAGGTTTTGCAATTAATTTTTCTACTCTTTCAGGATCACATTCTAATTGTATGGGCTGCCTCTTTCTAATATTTTCCATTGTTTTTTCAAATACCGAGTTATTCATGGGCTTATAAAAATCTTCTTCAACCTTGTTTTTAGCTTGCGTTCTCATATTTGTATTTAAATCAATGTATTTCTTTAACCAGTCTGATTGTTTGAATTCTAATATTCTATGCACTTTCTTTAATTTCATTCCAAGTGACATATATAGTTTTAAGTTTCTATAGTATATCTTTCCTTATTGTAAAGTGTTGTTAATAATTTCGATTGTTTTGAGCCGGGTGGACACATGTTCTCTGGAGCTAATGGTAAATCAGAATGCTTGTTATGTAAATGCTTTGGATATTCTAAATCTACTTCTAATATGTAGCCAGTTTCTGAATCATCTGGAATGTTCATTATATCTATGCAAGGTTTAACCCACTTAAAGCCTTTATAGGGCATGTATTGACTCATTGCCCATCCATATAAATTGTTTGCGTCTAAATATGCTAGGTATGTTGAACACTCATCTTTATTATAATCTTGCATATATTTGTTGTTAGCTTTTACATATCTTTTACTGCATTGTGAGATTCCTCCTCGTATACCCTTTTCTAACATTAGTATTTTATCATAATCAGTCAACATTTCTAAGTTAATTTTAGTCATCTTTAACATTGCATCCCACGATAGACCTGGTGCTGTATAATACCAAGCAGGATCTAATCCATATGCCTTTAAACACACATCTCTAAAGTTTTCAAATATATCTGTTAATTGAAGGACATCTGTTTTGTTATAATGTTCAGTTAAGTCCTCCAATAACTCTAGATTGAATTCTTTACAAACTCGTACATGAAGCTTATGATGTTCAGGACTCATTTTTTCTCCTGTTAATCTGTTTGTAAATTTGTCTGGAGATAATGGAACAGGTTCTTTCAATTTTTCGAATGAATCAACATAATCAAATGGATAATCACCTTTAGTATTAACTAGAACAAGTTTATCAATCGGGAAAAACTTTAATGTTTCTCGAAATTGTTCTGGCTTCAAATTCTTTGTTAACTCTGCTAAACTCTTTGACATAAATCTAAATGAATCAACAAATCTTAAATTTATTCCATCTTTTTTTGGTCCTGCTTTTACATATTTTTCATATGTTATGTACCTTTCTTCATTGTTTGCAATCAGTTTAATTTTCTGCGTATCATAAGCTAACTCCTTAATAAACAAATGCGTATCATAGCCAGTTAAATTGTGAAGAAATACAGGAACAAAGTTGGGATTTTTATAGTTTAAATTGCAATAACTGTGAGCTGCACCTCTAAACTTTCCAGTTAAATGATCATGATCTCTTACTTTTGCTTTATTTTTATTTATCTTATACAAACACTTTTTTAAGTCATGCTTCCATTCTTTTATTTTTTCACTCATATCATCTCTATCCTTATAGAACTGTATTTTCTCCTTTAATATATTTATTTTTTTCTCAACAGCTGGTGGTAGGTCATTCAAGTTTTTCTCACATATATGGCAAGTATCTGAACTGTTATAAGCTATTATTTCCTCCTCACTAAGCGGGGTCATATGAACTACCCTGTTATATATTTCCATAATTTCTATTGCTTCTTTTTGTAACATTTCAATAAATACTTTTGCAGCATCTGGACCTATATAACTAACAGGGGCTTTGTAGTCTCCATTTGAATATTTGACATAGTAACAAAAACTAATTGGTTCATGCTTTTGATATTTTACTGTTTTACTACAATTATGCTCTATTTTTAACTTACATAAGATGCATTCAAAGTCAGCAATTATCGTAAATGGAACTCTTAATGATCGAATATAGTTTTGAAACTTTATTTGATTGTCATATGGTTTAGGAAGTTCTATTCTAACAGCCTCATGCTCTTTACAATATAGCTCATGGTTTTGCAACTGCTTCTTATTTCGAAAGTGTCTTGTTAAACATCTATCACAAAAGTATAACTTCTCAGTATGTTTTGTCACTTGACTTCTTATTAATCGTGATAAGTCTTTTATCCAACAAAAATGACTGTTTTTTCATCTTTTACATATAATAAATTGATATGAGTTTCCTGCTTATTTTTTGTGATTTGAAGTGGATATACATTATAGTTTTTGTCATAGGTGTAAACATTGATAGAAATATTACTTCTTCTTTCAAATTTTGGAATATCTTTTAAGTGTACAGGAAATTCAATGTTATCACAATACTTCTTTTGCAACTCATTAACAGGCTGTTTATAGTGTGAAGGTCTTTCAGGATGTATTTCAACAGGTTTTAAGTAACTTGCAATAGAATATAAGAAACATTTATTGTCTTTATTTTTAACATTAATCACTGCTTTCTTATCTTTAATTGGTTTAGGAAGTTCAATATATGAAGAAGCTCTTAATGGTACATACTTGTTTAATCTGATTTGTAAGTATTTAATTTGGTGTAATGCCCATCCTGATCCTCTACCTTCAAATTCTTCCATTTCTCTACGAAGTTTTTGTTTTGCATGATGTATATATTCACTTAAGTCAGTTGATTCTAATATTCTCTCGTTTGATGTTTTGAAATTTCGCTTTTGTATTTCTTTATCTTCAATATAATCACAAATGAGAACAAGGTTTACTTTAACTGGATGAAATTTTAATTCCTCTTTGATTTTGTTAATAGCAACTCTTCCACTTGTATCTAAAAATTTTATTGGGTCTTTATATCCTCCTGTGTTTTCAACTTTAACGGTTTGTAAGCGCTTCTTGAATGCTGTTTCTTCTAATTCTACTTTTATAGGTATACGTGCTGGTTTCGGTTCTTCAATTACTTCTTCTTTAAATGGAAATATATTTCTAATCTGTCTTCTGCTTTGTTCATCATCATATTGTTTAAGAAGGTTTATTAGTTCTGCTTTTCTTAATCGGGAATATTTTTTGATTCCCTTTTCTTTACATTGTCGCCTTAACTCTATTACAGTAAATTTACTATAATCACTCATCTTAATTATTATATAGAAAATTCTACTACTCAATTTTTATCTTCGCCGGATTATTCCTATTCATTTTTTGTACTATTTTTAGTTCCATATATACTAATACAACGCTTAACATTGTACACTCCTGCTATTGTCTACATATTACGCGTTGTATTAGAACACGACTTTGATGAGAATACCCCATCAAAGTCACGTATACAAATATTAAAATTAAATCATTTTTGTAAGCTTACTCATCATCATCATCATCATCATAATCATCACTACCATATTTATATTCATCATCACTATTCAAATCAGATGTTTTTTGTTGCATTATTAATAATTCTTTTTCCTTTAACAGTATTTGCTTCTCTAGTAGTGCTGCTAAGAGTTTAAGATCATGATGAATTAGTTCAAGTCTATCATGTAATAAATCAAAATCTTTATTCATATTTGTTATATAGAAAACCAACAAAAATGAGATAAATTAAAAAAAATCTAAGAATAAAAACGAACATGACTAGTGCTAAGGAAATATTATCTTACAAACCTATATTTGATTGTGTATGTAAATATTTAGATATTGGTGGTTATAATGATGAAGACAAAATAAATTTTAGCGTGTCCATAGGTATGTTAGATCATTTGTTCAAGAAAGCTACTAAAGAAAACAACTCATTTCTTACACAAAACATTCTCTATGCAAATGTTATGAATTTGTCAGATGAGATATTAGATTCACTGACTAATGAATAATGGTTATCTATAGGTTATGATGATTATGAGGGGGAATATAACTATGATCACATTACAGAAGACTTCATACGTAAATATCTGCAGAAAGTTAATTTGAACGAAATATGTTTATGGAAAAAGTTATCGGAAGAGTTTATAAGAGAATTAGCTGATAAAGTTGATTGGGAGATTATTTTAGGAAGCCAAGACTTATCAGAAGACTTTATAAGAGAATTTGCAGATAGAGTTGATTGGAAAGAAGTATCGTATAACCAAAAGCTATCTGAAGAATTTATTAATGAGTTTATAGATAAAGTTGATTTTGATGCTATATCTTACGGAGGCAAACTCTCTGAAGCCTTTATACGAGAACATGCAGATAAAGTTTCTTGGGGACGCTTATCTGGAACTCAACATTTATCAGAAAACCTTATAAGACATTACGCTGACAAAGTAGATTGGGAAATAATTTCAATATTTCAAAATTTAACAGAAGGATTTATTGCAGAGTTCAAAGACAGAGTTCATTGGCATAACGTTTCAATTTTTCAACACCTCTCTGTAGAGTTTATATATTTATTTAGACATTATGTAGATTGGAGAGTTATAATAAGAAAATACCGTAATAATCCTGATTTAGGTGGTATATTGAATTTAGCATTCGATGTTACAGCAGATGGTTTGTTTAATGTTTAACTAATTACCTCTTATGACTATTATATCATAAAAGTCGTAACCTTAATTATTAGATATTAACCTTAATTATCTTTTATGATTATTATATCATAAAAGTTGTAACTTTAATTATCTTTTATGATTATTATATCATAAAAGTTTTAACTTTAATTATTTAATATTAACCTTAATTATCAGATAATAACCTATCATATAAACAATCAATTTCTTTAATCAATTCTTCTTCTGATAGTGGCGTCCAAAACTCATTACCCTTACCTTTACAAATATCTAGTTCTTGCTGCATTAGATTGAATAACTTAATACTGTTAGGATCTCTAAACTTTTCATATATTATTACATGATTCGGATATTTTTCTTCTGCTTCATTAAGAGGCTTATATAGACTTCTCTTTTGACATCTGATAGCATAATAAGGGAAAGGATCATTAGGTTTGTTCTTCTTATATATGATTAGACAATTGTCTTTTGAATTATCGTTTGTATATGGTGCTGCGATTGTTTAAAGATGATTTATTTCTTTTTCTTGTTTCTTATTGTTTATACGTAATTCATTCATTTGTTGTTCTATTTCTTGTAGTCTTGTTTGAAGTTGATCATTGTTAGTAAGGTATAGCTGTTGAAAGTCTTTAACGAAGTAATTGATAATGATTTGATTACATTTCAGATAAAACTCTGGAGATAACCGTCGTGATATATCTAGAATCAATTCTTTACAAACATATGTTCCTCTTAATTCATTCCATATTTCTCCTTTACCACCTGCTACTTTTTTAATAATTTCCACAGCCGGATTACCGACCCTGGAAATATATGTTATGAGTTCTTTCGATTCTTTATTTTCTAACCAATGTTTAAATTCTTTTCCACCATCTTGACACAGTTTAGTAGCATTGAAATATCCTGTACTCTTATCTATAATCAGTTTAAAATCACCAAAAATACCATACCAATAATTACCTTTAATCTGTTCATAGCAAATATCATTTAAACTATACGAGTTATCCATAGTACTTATATTTATTATATAGAAAATGTTAATTTGAATCATTTTCAGAGTTTTTACCCATACAAATAGATTCTTATCACCATGATTTTAGTTATCGATAAAGTTTTAACTTAATTATCTTTTATGGTTATTATTCCATAAAAGACAAACATCTATATTTGCACTACAACATTACTCTTATCTATCCAACTATTATGTGAATCATCAAAACCTAGCCATTTAACATATACTCTATCACCTTTCTTTCTCAACACCTTTTCCACCAAGTATTCATCTTTATGTTTCGTCTTTAATAGTTCTGGTTCATAGAATCTACCTTGTACATCCTCTTCTTCTAAATCTTTAATTCTATAGGTAGGTGGATTAGATGGAATAACTTCACTAATAACAAATACTTCTGTTGACCAATTAGGTGTATATCCTTTCTCAAATAACCCTTTCGACTTACTTATACGAACATGATCACCTAATTTGTATTTAGGTTTAACACGCTTATATTCTTTTTGATACACTTTTTCCAATATTGTTCGCTCATTCTTCTTATTAACTTCTATAGGCTTTAAACCAATTGTTCTATGTACTCTATTATTATACTCACTAACCAGTGTTGGTAATATCTCTACCCATTTATAATTTCCTTGTGTTGTGAACCTTTTCCACATGTTTTGTTTAAGTGTTCTATTAAATCTCTCAACAACAGAAGCTTTCTTATCACTATAGGTTGAGTAATGATTAATCTTATTTTCATTCATTAACTTCTTAAATTCTTTATTATAAAACTCTTTACCTTGATCTGTTTGTAAGTTGCTAGGTTTTCTCGTTCTTAATATGGATTCGAATGCTTCTGTAACATTCTTCCCACTTTTATCTTTAACAGGAACAGCAAACGCATATTTCGATAACACATCTATAATCGTTAGCAGATACTTATAACCTTTATTTAATTTGGAAACACCTTTTAATACTCCGCTATCCATTTCTACAAGATCAGCCTGCCAAAGATCATCGATACCTTTTATAACTACACTTAATCTGTCAAAGATTTTTCTAGATGGTTTGTGAATTTCTTCTACAATGTCTTCTCTAACAACTTTACCTTCTTCTAGTCAATCATTCTTTTTAACGAATTGAGTTTTAGTAACACCACATACAGAACAAATACCTTTCTTTAGATATCTTCCATTCTTTGTTTTTTCAATTCTAATGGTATATTTCTCCGTATCTGTTAACTTCTTACACTTAACACAATACATCATCATTATTTATTGTATAGAAAATCAACAAAAAAATTTAAAATTTATCATTACCTAATACTATACTTTTAACATTATCATCATCATCACTTGATTCGTTTTCATCTTCTATTTCTACATACATAATAATCAATAATAACTTACCTTCTTTCAATTCAGAATCTTTAGATGGTCTAATTGCTAACTGATCATTTATATTAAAGTGTAATGGAAAACTTTCAACTAAAACGTCATTTAAAATTAAGTCTATAAGATGTTTATTAAAACTCGATTCTATATGCATTAACCTACCTCTATAAATTTATAAGCAGCAGCTAAATTATGTACAAAAAAGACTGGTTTCCCAAGATCATCTTCTGCCAATCGACATGGAACTTCAAAAATTTCTTTTCTTGTAAGTAAATTAAACTCTTTTTTCACTGATTCAAGCTGTTCTAATGTTACAACATCTTGTTTATCAATAGCATTAGATACATTACCAAAAATATCCATATTTATTATATAGCAAACGTCTTTAGGAAAGCTCTCTTTCTATGTACATCACAACAAACAATAATTGACCTTCTTCCATAGCCGAATTTATAGTTGGTTTAATCGTTATTATATCATTCTTCTTAAAACCAAAAGGTATATTTTCAATCAAAGTATCACCTAAATATATGTCTAAAAATATTTATCCAAACTTAATTCCATCTGCATTATTTTCCCATTATAGAGAAATTTGTAACCGTTAGAGAGATTAAATATTCTAAAGATTGGCTCCTTAACGTTTTTAGCTCTTAATCGATATAGTAGAGGTACAGTTTCTTTCTGCATAACCAATTTAGTAGTATCCATCCTAATCTTTTGAAAATCTTCTTTCTTTATGTATGTGTCTTGTAACGTTTCTAATGCATCTTCAAATCGTTTTCTATCGTTCTCTAATTGGGTTTCTATTGATCTAAGTTGACTTACGCTAACAACATCATTTAAATTCTCCAACAATTTTAATTTTTCTTCACTAATATCAACATTATCTTTTCTATCTTTAACATTACCAAATATGTCCATACTCATTTATTATACAGAAAATGTCCATCCTAATTTTTCAAAACATTTCTTTAACATCTCTATTTGTTTAGATGAGTGTTTAAAATCAATATCAACATGAACATCGTGCTTTTTCAACACATAGTACAATACACATTTTAAGTTAATAAACAATACTCTTTTCGGATACAGTTCTTTAAAGGTTTTGTATAAGTTTTCGAAGTCGGTTATAAGTGTTTCTTCCATATGTTGTAAGTTTAATGGTTTTTGATCGGTAAGGTGATAGTGTATTAAATAAACATCATCATAATATTTTTTGTATTTGTTTTTCTTTAATACTTCTAGAACATCTTTTGTTGATATTAAATGTTTTGATATATCTCGAAATTCATCATTTAACAACTTGAACACATCTTCAGGAATAATTCTATACTGTAAAGCTTGTAAACGAGATAACTGTAACTTAAATCTTTTTATAGTATCATACCATGGTTTTCTTACGCAAGCTCTCATTCCTTCACAAGTACTGTAAACAAAGCCATTCGCTACGAAACAATCATCACAAATGTATGTACCCCTACCTTTTGTTAATGACTTACTACCACAATTACTGCATTTTAATGGTGCGGTGCTATAATTTGATAACATATCCTTTAAGGTAATTATTGGATATAACTTTACCAACTCTTCTTCCGTATACAAAAATTTAGGTATTAACATTTTCCATAACTGAACAACTGTATATGCGTTGTTTTTATCTTTTAAGTCTATCTTACTAACATCCCGAAAATACCAATTAAAATTAAATCTAACTAGTGAATCTAGTTCATCCTCATTTTTCTCAAAATAATCTAAAAATCTATTGTGTATAGCTTCCATATTTATCTTAAAACAAAACTTTTATGAATATAAACCATAAAAGTACTTAAACTTAATAATATTTAATCATATACATAACATCACTAAAAGAATACCCTTGATTTAGAAGATTTAAAACCTTAACACAAAGATGACCACATATAACTGAACTAAAGTTTTGTATTCGTTCGTCATTGTAAAATAAGTTTTCGGTACCAAGATATTGTACTAGTTGTTTAGGAGGAACACCACCATAAGAATCGAACACGTACTTTATGTTGTTATCTTTCCAATAGCATATCCAATGAGTACCAATGTTTTCTGATTTATCAAAGTTAACTACACCACATTCATTTATATAGGGTTTTTGTGGAAGTTCATCACTCGTAAATACGCCTCTAAATTGTTTTATCTTTAATTCTTTAACCAACCTCTCTATATCGAAGTTGGTCAATGGTTTTAGTTTTTTGATTTCTTTGGTTTACCTGCTCCTTGCTTTTCTTCCAATGCCATATTGTGTCTTTTTTGTTCTTCAAGTTCTTGTTTATTGTTCTTAGCATCAAGTACAGTTTTAGTAATCGCTGCTGCACCACCTGCTAATGAGCCAACTGCTCCTAAAGCTGCTAAAATGGCTGGCATTGTAAAGATAAAACCACCCATATGCTCTTTCTTAATCTTTTTCATTTGTGCAGTAGTTAAAGTTAAATCCATTCCTTTACCTTCTTTAATTTTCTTAGATTTATCGTTAAGTTGTTTCTTTGTTAATACATGATCAATATTTAAATCCTTTAGTTCGTTATAAGGAACACTAAACATACAACCTTTAATAGAACGCATCTTCCTATTTATTTAAGAGAAAATCTTAGTTTGTAAAAATACAGTTGTTGTTGCTCCACCAAAATCAATTAAGGAATCATTCTCATCTTTTATCCTTATCTCAAAATTGTCAACCTTGTCTTTGGATATAGGGAAAAATAATGGATAAGTAGGCTTGTAAATAATACTGTTTGAACTCAGCATCTGTTTTGAATGATGCTAAAATTCCTGTTTCCCTATGTGTACATTCTGTATCTTTCACAAACATGCCATCTGCTATATTACAGTGAACATTTATAGTATCAAACGGATGAAACTTTGGCAACTTACTTCCAATATGTGTTTTGTTCTTTTCTAAAACTTCAAAAACATTAAACCCGAGGACAGTACCTATACTCCCAATTGTAACATCATTACTATCAGTTTCAATTTTAACTCTATTTCTTAAATGATCTTCTGATAATGTTATGTTGATGGATTAAGATTTTAAATACTCATTAAGTGATTTTAAATTATATTGCCCTTCTGGTATAAAAACTTGTCTATTACCATATGAGAAACTGTTTTTTTCAGTTGTTATATTTGGTGTTAGATATGTGCTGTAAAACCCAACTAGTCCTATACTTAAATAGTTGCTACTGTTGTCTAATTCGTAATGGAGTTTATTCTTTAAAACAGAAGTATCACTCGTTAACTTAAATACCTTAGCCATTTATTATATAATAAATGAATGAGTTTGATTTACCTAGAAATATTCCAAGAGAGAAAGTAATCAAGCTAATAGAAGATGTTATTCAAAAGTTAGAATACAGTTTAAAGAAGAAAAAGAGAAAACTACGAATTGTTAAATATGCATACTACACTTTGATCACGTTATCAGTCATACTTTCTGCAACAACTGAATTTATTAATATTTTTATACCTGTAACAATTTACTCAATATTAACAACATCTCTTGCAACTGGAAGTGCTATAATAACAGGTTTGTCTTCTAAGTTAAACATAAGCAAAAGAAAAGACGAATATAAAACCATTGTCACTTGTATTAACTCATTTAAAGAACAGTTAGAGATGATAATAACATTAAATGGTGAAATGGATAACGAATATATAAAAGATACGTTGCTTAAGATCAGAGAACAACTTAAAGATATAAGATCATAAAAAAGTCGATTTTCTCTATAATAAATGAGTAAGAAAACTATTAATTGGGATGTAAAAGAGATGATAAAAGAAACAACAGCTAAGAAAAGAAATGGAGAGCTTATACCTGATGATGTTCGTTGTCTTATCGTGGGTCCGTCGGCGTGTGGTAAAACTTTTTTGTTATTTAATTTTTTATTACAGCCAGGTTCGTTAAACAATAATTACTTCTATATATATTCTAAAAGCATGAATCAACCAAAGTATGAGCAGTTAAAAGATCGATTTGAAAAGGCAGAACTAAAGTTTAAGAAACAAATAGCAACGTTCTTAAGCGGTAATGATTCTATTGTACCTATTGATGAATGTGAAAAATACTCTGTAGTAGTGTTTGACGATTACATTTTGGAAAATCAAGATACTGTTAGAAATTACTTTACAAGAGGTAGGCATAGACATTTAGACTGTTTCTATCTTGCACAAACATATTCAAAAGTACCTAAACAGCTTATAAGAGATAACGTTAACTTCCTATGCATATTCAGACAAGATGATACTAATCTTAAACATGTGTATAATGAGTTTGTTGGAGGAGATATGTCTTATGATAAATTTAAAGAGATATGTTCAAAATGTTGGCAAGAAGATTATGGTTTCATAGTAATTGATATGACAAGGAAGGTAAACAATGGTAAGTATAGGAACAAGATAAAACACTTCTTGAACGTTTGACGTTTATTGACGTTTATTTATGTTCTTTTACGTTTATTGACGTTTGTTCGTTTTCTATATAATAAATGGATGAGAAAGATATTAATAAGAATATCAAGTTAAAGGAGTTCTTGATAAAGGGCTTTAAATCTTGGAAGAAAAAAAGAGCAGGTATATATGATAAAAGTTAAGACACAAAAACAACCTGTAATTGATGCTATTCAAAACTTAGGAAGTGAGATCAAAGAAGTAGCAGAACAAAATAAAAATCTAATAACTGACTTGTTCCAGTTGTACATAAGACGGTTTCAATAGATCCTAGTCTACTAGAAACACCTAAAAAGATAACTTATGATAGTTTCCCAAGTAGTAGTGATACGCCTATAACGGGAGAAATAAAACAAATGAGAAAACAAATTAAAGACAAAGTTGAAGGAGTAGAGCCTTTAACAACAGCACAATCATTTGGTAAGATTGCAACGAAATATTATAGTAAAAGAAATGATAGTGTGTTTGGAATAAGAACTGTAGAAGAAGATGGAAAAATAATAAATAAGATAGGAAATTCTGAACTCCTAAAAGGACTGGTGAAGGAATTAAACAATATACAGAGATACCTAAAGAATATATATGGATGGATGATGTGAGAAAGTTAATTGATCGGTTAATAGTTATAGATGGAGAAGAAAAGGCTGGTAATAATAACTTTTATAATGAGAAAGTAGGTATAGTGAGTATGATTAATAATAAGCTTTCACAACTTATTCCTAATGATCCAAAAGGTATAGGTTATTTGATTAAGATCTTAAATACATTACCACCACGATTCTGGAATGATGAGAAGCTTGGGAAAGGACTAATGAATAAGATTTTAAACATGAAGGGAATACCGGAGTTACATATACCAGGTTTCAGATTTTGCGGGCCTTTTACGAAGCTTCAAGAAAGGTTAGAGAGAGGTGATGAAGGTATTAACCCATTAGATGAGGCTTGTAAAGAACACGATATATACTACAGAGACAATAAGGATACAGAGTCAAGACATATTGCAGATAAGGAACTAGAAAGTAAAGCATGGAAAAGAGCATTTAGTAGTGATGCGTCAATTGGTGAACGATTAGCTGCTTTTGGGGTTGGTACTGCTATGAATGCTAAGGTTAAGTTAGGATGGGGATTATAAGTTTTTAATTGTTATTATGTATGATTCTTTTATGGGGTATACCCATAAAAGCGTTGTTTCAAGATTTTCTTTATAATAAATGGATAGTGTTGAGAGTTACGAGTTACAAAGCTTTAAATCTAACACAAGAACATTTAATAATTTGAATGAAGCTAACAAAGATATTGAGTTTGATTTCGATGTGGGGGATGGCTTTATACATCCACACAAAGCAGATTGTCATATGACTTTTGAAGTTGTTGGTGCATCAGTCGGAGGAACATTTGGTGCAAATGATACTATAAAACTTGTAGATAACTTCTTACCATTCTTCTTTTCTCAAATTGAGGTTAGAAAGCATGGTGTTGTTATAGACAAGATTGAGCTACCAGGAATAACATCTACAGCTATCGGGACATTAAAGATTTCCAAACCAGAAGTTGAATATCTAAAACAAGCAGGATTTGAAACAGATGATAAACTTGGTCTAAGAAAGGACTTTAGTGTTTTATATCCATTAAGATTAATTCCTGGCCTTTTAAGTGATTATAAAAAGGTTATGTGGAAAGGTGGATTGAGAATAACATTTACAAAAGCTAACAACAATAACGATGTCTTGTATAAATGGACTGGATCAGGAGCAGGTGCAGCAGCTCCTCATGATGGAAAAATAACAATAAAAAGTATGGAGATAACAATGCCTATTGTTGAATACGAATCTAATTATGAAAACAAGTTAAAGTTGAATATTCTTAAAGAACCTAAAATCATGTTTTCATTCCATACTTATCAATGTGTTCAAAAGACTGTTGTAGGTTCTTGGAGTTTGATGTTACTACTCAATTTAATTCTAGACAATTTGATATGCCTGATTTCGTAGTTGTAATGTTCCAAACTGATAGAAGTGGCAAACAAACAGCAGATGCAAGTAAGTTTGATCATTGTAAGGTAAAGAATATCTATCTTAAGAATGGAAGGAATGAGGTATTTCCAAAAGAATCAAGAAACTTAGATATTGCCAACAAGGATTATTTTAAGATGTACGAAGATTATACTGCATTTAAGAGAATAACATGTGGCAATATCGAAATGTACTATGATCCTAAAAAGTTTATAGATAACAGACCAATGTATGTGATTAATTGTATTAAGAGGAAAAATGTATCGGTAAATGAGAGAACAAACATAAAGATTGTAGTAGACTTTGCAGAAGCTGTGGCTGCTAATACTATATGTTATGCGATTTTAATTGGACAAAAGAACTTTACATATGACCCTAAGAATGAGAAAGTAGTAGAAGAGTTTTAGATAGTTAAATGTATTAAAGTTTTTCCATAAACAAAATTGATAAAAAATGATTAAATATTTTTTGGTGAAGAGTGTTCATTGATTTTCTATATAATAAATACGATGTCAAGTCATGTTGAGCTTTTAAATAAACTTGGAAGTCTTGAACAAAAACAAGTTATTGGATTAAGAGAATTAGAATTAAATACAGAATATAAGATTGTGAAAATGGAAAAGATTAAAACTAAGTTTGGGAAGAGCATTTTAGCTGAGTGTGAGGAGTTCAAGGTATTTCTTCCACCTAGATTTACAAAACACTTAACAGATAAAATGATTGATGAGATCGTTAAAGATGGAATAAAAATCAAATACACTGGTTTAAAAGATAATTATCCAACTGTTAAGTTCTGTATGTAAAATTTTTATGTAAATTTTTTCTGTATGTAAATGAGGATTGGTTTTATGAATTTCTCATAAAACGGGCATTTTCCTTATAATAAATAAACTATGGCTAATTATTTGAATAAAAAAATGATGTTAAAGCATTGAGATTCCTTCGCATAGATGAGTTAGAAAAAGGTAAAGCGTACGAGATAACATTATGGAAATTGATTCAAACACAGCGTTATGGTCAGAGTTTTAGTACATTTAGATGAGAAATATAAGACGTTATTACCACAAAGATATAATGATGAAACTGAGCAAGTATTGAAAGATTTGAAATAGTATAAGCTGTTTGTTAAGTATGAAGGTTTGAAAGATTTAGATAATGGTTATAAAATACATATGTTTTACTTTAGAAATGAATCCAAAAAATAAAACTTGTAATTTTAAGTGTATAAGTGTTTTTATGATTTCATTATCAATATCCGAACTTGTAATTTTAAGTGTATAAGTGTTTTTATAGTATCAGACTATAAAAACTAAGGCCTTTGAATATACAGAACACAATGTCATTTGAATTTTAAAGATACATGTATAAATAAGGATTTATTTGAGATTTTTGTAATTATATCCTTAGAGTTATGCAATTTATAAGACATTCAATAGATAGTAAATTTATTTCTCTATTGAATGTCGTTTGAATTTTGAAAATCGGTTAATATTTGACGAAGTTACAGCAAGTTCAAAATAGTATCCTGAGAGTTATGTAACCCGCAATACCATCGAAAAATAGCCACTTTTTTTCTTTATCGATTGTCGTTTGAATTTTGAAAATCGGTTAATAAACAACGAAGGTATAAGGATCTGAAGATATTTTCCCTCATGAGCCACCATTGATGTTAGGGTTGATTATCGTTTCCAAAAAATTATCATGTTTACCTTATTTAGTACTAGTTCATTTGTAAGTTTCAGAGCTTAATTCATAATTTTAACAATTCTGGAAAAACATGATAAAAAGAATGTTTCCAACCCTGTTTGTCACGTGAAGGTAAAAATCATCACGTTACATTGTCACGTTATATAGCTACAATTTCTCTCTCTTCAAAATCGAAAAAGTTTTAAACTTCTTAGTTTTAGTTGTAACGTGACAGTTTTGGTGTTGTTATTACTACACTTCCATATACTGCTTGATTACTAAAAAGAAAGAAAAGAATGACTGCCTGAGGGAATGGAACTTGTGACTTAAAAAGAAACAAGTTCCCCTTTACATTGTTACTACAGCTATGTTCATATGGATGTCACGTACGCAACTTGCATGCAAAATCTTCCTCATATGGGTTTCTGAATTACAATGGAAGTAGTTAACCTTGGCTTTAATGCAACTTATTTCTTATTCTATAAAACAATATGTATATCTAAGCTGCTTTCATTCTGATGAGTTCTTCACAACAGAGAATGTGTAATTTCTTAGACTCCTTAGCTAATACATCGAACAATGATGCTATAGAAGTGAAAATATCTCAATTAAAGTTAAGAAAGAGGCGTTTAAATGATAGCATTAGACAATTACGAAAACGAATAAGACAACAAACTGAAAAGCTACAAATGTGCGAAGAAGAATCTGATAATATAGATTTGCAAATCTTAAATCTAGAAAAAATAAAAAGAAATGAAAATGAGGAAATGAATCGTATGGACCTAAGATAAATGCATTTTTTTTATTTTTTGAAATCGGAGGGCACAAATATATGGATGGTGCTCACAGGATGTCGCGATGGTTGGGGCGACATTCACCAAAAAAAAAAAAAATAATATAAAATTTTGTTTTTTTTTTCATTAAAGGAACAGTGATCTAAACAAATTATTTCTTTTAAATGTAAGTTTTTCTGATTTTAAATGTCATAAAAGCATATTCAATCTCACTTTGGGGTATCCTTCTGTGTTCAAGTACAATAGTCAGGGGTGGGTTCATAATTTTTTTTTGACAGTTACGGGGTGGAAGGGGGGAAAGTGTCCTAAAACATACATGTATCCCCTACTGACATGGCATATGTATTTTCACTAAGTGATAGGGCAGCCTTCGGTTCAATATCTGATATATGCACTAAAGGGTCTGGGTTCGAAGCCGGCAACTGAGGTTCTGGGTCAGTTTCTTCACATGACAGCGGTTTGAGAGCAGGAAAGGCATTAAGATCGGCAATTGCAGGCAGAATACTATGAGAGTCATGATTGGTAGATGTAAAGAGACAAAAATGGTTAGAAGAATCCCCGAAAGCATGCGTTCCTATTTTTCGTTGTGTCGGTAATCCGCCAGTGGATAAATCAGTCATTTGTAAGGCACTGGGTCTAGACGCTGGTCGAGATGAAGCACGGGAGGGTACTTTACACTGAGAGAGTAATGATCAGTCCCCAGACATCGGAAATACATTTTAGGTTGATTAGAGTAAGCAACGTATGCAGAGTATGACATCACTTTAAGTTTTGAAGGATTTTTTTTAGAATCATATATACAGAGCGAATCCCATTCAAAATGGCATATTTATACGTAGCACTCCACTTTTCGTTAATAATTTGCTTGATTTCACCACATTCACTCAACACATCTTGAAGAAAACTATTCTCGACTTCAAGAGGTAAATCAAATACCCGAAATTTGATGTAATTGAGTTCAGCATTCGAAATACGAACAGTGCTGCGTACTCCATTTGAATGCACATAGAGAACAGTTTCAGGTAACTGAGTCAGCACTTCATTAAATACGGGGGCGCGGTGGCTCAGTGGTAGAGCGTTCAGCTCCGGTGCTTGGAGTCCCTGGTTCGATCCCAGCTCGCGCCGTGTAAACTTTGTGGTGGACAAACACCGTGCTCATGGGTTATCTCGGGGTTCTCCCGTTTCCTCCCACTTTCTTCATTCCACCACTTCACTCATCTCTCATTATCACCGTCTCCTTTAGCCTAACCAGCATAACCGTGGGACGTAAAACTTAAAAAACAAGAAAAAAAGAAAAGACTTCATTAAATACGATGTAATTTTCAAATTTCACATACATTGCAAAGTCCTCATTATGCAGCTGTAAAGCGACTGCTTGGTTCATAACGTCACTGAAGTTCTCAGATAACCAAATATGAATGTCACTTGGACTAGGTTTTATATATCGCATAGTGGGGTCGAATTCAAACTTCACGGTACTCTTACGAATTGAAAGCATGTTTTTTTTTCAATAACCACAATCCACACTAAAAAAAAACAAAAAAAGGCTTGTAAAGCACACAAGCGTTAGTCACTTATCGTAACACCACAGGAGCAGGTCGAAAGCATTTCCACACCTTTCGACGACCACCGGTGAACTCAACTCTCCAACGCTGTCACTTCATAAGTTCGGGCGTCGTACGATAAATGAGGCGAGTAGAAAACTTTAAGACGTTTTTTCTCCGTCATTTTTGCCCATTGCGCTCTCCGAGTTTGTAATGTTAACTCTTTAAATGTGCACTACCACATCGCAAAAAATGGCCCTGAAGTTCACTTACCAAAGTGTGCCTTCTCCTTGTAAGACCACAACTTGCAGTTCTTCTTGCCGATTGATCCTACATTTTACCTGCCTGTTGCCGTAGATGGCTAAAGGCCGCAAATAAAATTCAAACTTGAAGTGTAACCTGGGTAACTCACCGACAATAGCTGATTTAACATGTTTGATAACAGCGCGTGTAATGGTTGATTTATAAACATACTTGAAAAAGCCTGTGTAGATAAGTGGGTACCGTGTGTGACTGTCGTTCTAAGGATTCTGTGGTCGAGTCTCAGCTCAGACTGACAAGGTTCGCGACACTGTTGTCCCGCCCCTTTTGGGACTAAACCTAGTGGACATTGTAGACCTTGACTCCCGATGTGCGGAATGGGTTGGTATTCGCCCCAATAAAGCCTGGTTTAGGAGTAAACGTCGTTGGAACTTTTGTAGATCTGTTCGATTCTGATCGCCCCAGGGTGGTTAGGGTTCATTTCTATATATCCGCAAATAATACTCTTATGAGTACAGTATTGTAACCCCCAATTTGACCCGTCCGACTTCCGGTTCAGGTGGAGCAAGAATAAATGCGGAAAAGTTCTAACCCTTCCTTCTCGACCCCTAGAAGGCGCAAGTTAACATTGTAGGTTTCATAGGATGTAGTACACTATAGCTAAACAACACGATCATTATGGTTACTCTGGGCCTAACTTAAGCCATATAATTTCGGTTGCAAAGAAAATGAGTACAGGATTTCATCCAGTAATTCTACTCGACATAATCCTCAAGATTGTCATGGTAATGATGATCATAATAAAAATGTCTGAAACACAAGTTCTTTTTACACCAAGCACATACAATAAAAGTAGCTACATCACAAGTGAAACATTCACCTGTAATTTGATCAAAGCAGAACTTTTTGCGAGTGAAGCCAGCCTTTGTCCAAACCGATCGATTCATTTCACGAAATACAGGAGAGCACAGTTGATGATATATTAAAGATTGCCGTTTCATTATCTGATTCCGCTGTTTCAAATCAATGTCAGGCTCGTCGCACAAGATGTGGTCCTCGATGTGTCGTTGGAAAACTTTACGTTGACGGAAGTGGCGAACATCAAGCGGTTGTCCTTCGTCCGTACATCCTTCGGGAACTTGTTAGATGTCAACAGTCATTCCAGTCGGAAACATGAATATCAATGTTCGCGTATGGCTTCCTGGAGTCCATGTTCAGACACGACACTCGATCTCGAGGTGCTGCCTTGGGGTAATCATCTTTGCACCACTTTTCCAGGAGTTTCTTGGTCATTTTCCCGGATTTTGAGGCGACAACGTAAAGATTTGCAAATGTTGCGGGGGGTGGTCTTAGATTGGCAGGAATTTTGCCAGATGTTTCCTTGAGTACGATGAATAACATTGGATGTAAAGTTCCGTTAGCACACAGAATCGGTTGAATTGTGTAACTGTGCTTTGTAGAATCAACGTTTTGGACACCGACTTCGATGTGCCGTGAACCTTTGATTGCCAAAGTACGCCCTGTGTGCATTTCCAGTTGAAAACCAGACTGATCCATGTTGAAAACGCTATCGACACCGTACCGCTCGATCTTGCCATTGACCTGCACTCGGAATGCTTCCAATTCCTCGGTTTGTTTAGGTCCTTTGACCAACTTTGAACGTGTGATGATTATCATGATTTTACGTGATGTCAAGTTGTAGGTGCGCCTGAATCTTTGAATCCAGCGGATACTTGCTATGAAATTCGGAATACCACCGAGTTCTTTCGCTCTTGCATTTGCCCTGTGCTTGATTCGAGTGTCATGGATGATGATCATAATAATGGTAATTCCCAATGATTAACCGTCCCTTTACCATTATGTGCGTCACCAAAAACAACGACTTTCTCAATATGTGAACTCTCTTCAGACAGAAGATGGTAAGCTTTTCACAGACACTCATCATATTCACCAGACTATTTTAATCATTTTAGCGACATGTATGGAACAATTACCAAGGATCAGCGGACTATTAGTGAATATTTCCAAGTGTCGCTCCCTCAAGTACCTGCACATTTATGTAATACCCTTATGTCACCTATAGAGAAAGAAGATTTATTGTGTGCTTCAAACTTGCGAAGATTGAAAATGCGCAGGGCCTAATGACATCCCTTATGAACTTTACAAGCAATATTGGGGGATTTTACATCATATTTTATGCAAATTATATGATGAAATGCTCCGTCAACGTAACATACACGATAATTCAGGAATAATAATACTAATTCCAAAGAAAGGGAAAGCAATTACTATTCACGATTATCGTCCCATCACGCTACTTAACACAGATATCAAAATATTCCAAAAAGTTCTTGATAATCGCCTTAAAGCGATCTACCCTTTGCTTATAAGTGACTACCAAGCCGCATTAAATCCGAAGTATAATGTTTTTGCAGCGCTTAGTAAAATTCGTGATCTCTCAGCATACTATAAGTTTAAACAGAATCCTGTTTTTCTCTTATCCGTTGATTTTAAACAGGCTTTTGATTGTCTATCTCATGACTACTTATTTGCGGTCCTTCGTGCATATGGCTTTCCTCATTCATTTGTCCAGCTTGTACAGTCAATGTATACACATGCTACAGCAAAGGTTCAAATAAATGGGCATCTCACATTCCCTCTCGATATCAATTGTGGCATACAACAAGGATCTCCGTTATCTATGGGATTATATTGTCTTGCTGTAGACGCTTTACTACGGAAACTGATGCTACTCCATGACCCTCAGTTACATGACTTTCAAGTACTCAATGTGCAAACTTTTGCCAACGATGTGAGTTTAATGGGCACGACACCGAAGCAATTTTGTTATCTCCAAGACTGTTTACGCGACTACCAAAATGTGAGTGGAGCTAACATTAATTATATGAAATCAACGGTTATGTTCTATTATGTGGCTGCCCACCTGGGCTATTTTCCTTTAATGGATACTTATACTATAGCCGATAGTGTTAAAATATTGGGAATACCTTTCTATTGTGATTTACGGTGCTCTTACAATTTAATATGGGATCCAATCGTACAGCAGATTCGCTTATTAACTAAATAACATAAGTATCGTCGACTGAACTTACTGCAGAAAACTTGGTTCCTGAATATGTATATTTACTCTGAACTTTGGTATGTCGCACACATATACCCGTTACCAGAAATGTATATAAAAAAAAGAGGATTGTTTATGTGGTCAAACATGTTCTTTTCGAATTCATAGAAATACTCCATATCTTCCATGTTCTGCGGGGGGATTCAATTTAGTGAATATTAGAAAAAATGTCAGACACTGTATATGAGAACAACCTACCGCTATTACATGTACCAAAGGACTCATACGTATCTGTAGTTCCACTTTTGGGCAGAAAAATATATTTCCGAATAATTCGCCTTTAATTCGTTTTTATAAATTGATCTCAGATTATGCGCGTACTCTTATTCAATACTGGGCTTACAACGGTATTCAAGATAATCCCAGTGATTTGTCTTCCAAATAACTATATTCGCTGTTAATGAAACCAGTTCATGCGGGTACTAGTACAATAGTGTATAAAAGATTTCCGCAGTACAATTGGCCACGTATATGGAAAAACTGTAATTCAGAGTGTCTCACAGTTGTTAGAAGTGCATGGTATTGCCTTATTTATGACTTATTGTCTACAAACGAGAAATTATTTGCTATCCATCGTGTAGTGAAAGAGGTGTGTTTTTTATATGGTCAACTTCATACTTTACTACATCGCATCACGTCCTGTATTTCCACAGACAAATTTGGGATGCCTTGTGTCGGATGCTGGGACTTATTTGTCGACAACCACCATTTACATTCTCTCCCTCCATCTTACGATTTCCAGACTATCACTGGTACCCGCAGACCAAACTAAATGCGATTAATTGGTTGAATGGACATTATATGTATTATGTTATAATATCCTACCAAGTTGTCATATTTGGATTTTATTTGGTACTTATAAAGTCGGAGATTGCATTTGTTTAATGCAGCTTCTCAAATAGAGACAAATTAGTTTGCAAATTTCTTACGCATCTTGCTTGTCCAACAATAATGTAGTATTTAAATTTTTGTTCCTCCTGATTTGTTGTGTTATTCAATGTACTATTAACATTCATGTGAAATAAAAAAATTAAAAAAGTGAGAAAAAACTGCGACTCAAGTGAAAAGGGTCCCGAGTTCGATTCTCGTTTGAGTCAAATCTTTTTTTTGCTTCAAGCAATAAAGTGGGCATTTGTAACTATTAGCAAAATATTTATTCACTATATGTGTGTTTATAATGAATAAAACAATAGAGATTTTAAAATCACTTGTAAAATCTTTCAATGTTCCCTGTTAACTAGCAAGAAAATTTAATCTATTCCGTAAATATACTGATATCACTAGTTATGGTTACGACAGTTAACGGCGCTGATTTCTCTGTAAATTTTGGGGGGGCATTCATAAAAAATACATACAACAATACATGTAAAAATAAAAATACATATGAAAATACGTACATATTCATAAAAACACATGGGGCTCACATGTACTTGGGGCGGCGGGCCTTCCAGCCTCCCATGATCGGCGCCCTTGACAACAGTCCTTATGTAATAAATGTTTTTGAGGCTTCGTGTCTACATCTGTTGACAGTGTGCGTTTTACAAAGGAGTTAAGGGGGTAAATCCTCATTGCTAATACTGGATGTTGCTATAACCAAAGCAGATTTCCCCCTCATTCCCGTTGTAATTCTCACACTGTCAACAGATGTAGACACGAAGCTTCAAGAACATTTTTTTACACAATGACTGCCGTAACAATAATACTTACGGAAGATATTGAATTTTCTTATTAGTTAACATGAAACATCAAAAGAATTTAGAAGTGATTGAAAATTTCTATTGTTTTATTCATTATAAACATATGTTGAATTAATATTTTACTTATAGTTACAAATGCAGTTAATATTTTACTTATAGTTACTTTATTGGTTGAAGCAAAAACAAGAAAAAAGGTTTGACTCAAACGAGAATCGAACCCGGGAACCTCGCGCACTTGAGTCGCTGATTCTTCTGACTCTGCCACGCCGTCACTCGATAAGTTTGCGTGTCGTACGATATATGCGGCGAATACGAAACTTAAAGACGGTTTTTCTCCGTAATTTTTGCCATTGCGCTCTCTCAGTTTGTAATATTAGCTCTTCAAATGTGCACTAAAACCTCGCACAAAATGTTCCTGAAGTTCACTTACCAAAGTGTGCCTCCTCCTTGTTAGTCTGTTTTTGATGCTCTGGACTCTATCGCCTAGCACGCCCGTCTACACCATGACTCATACGTCTATCATTCAGTGCAGGCACGTATTTAGGTTTTCTTTTCGGAAGGGGTAAAACACGAATCCTCATAAGTACGTGATTCTGTTTCAAAATTATCAATAATACGTACTAATAATAATAATAGTAGTAGTAGTAAGGGGTTGCCTGAGGACACTTTTGGCCCTGGGTACCTGCCTCAGGACCCATGGTCCCTGGCCCGGGGTCAATGACCTAGGGGTACTTAGGACCACGCCCTCTAGATTTTGGCAGGGGTACCTTGGCCCACCCCCTAAACTTTGCCAGGGGTACATAGGATCATCCCTCTTAAATTTTGGAAATTGCCAAATCTAAAAATTGGGCATGGTAGCCTAGGACCATAGTATGTACCTCTAGTAATATTGCGGGTCTATGTCGTTCCATTTCATGGGTAAAAAATTACCAAAAATTTAAATTTCGGTGATTTTTGACCTAATTTATCGCAATTGATGAGGTGTTATTACCCAATATGGTTATATGTAATGATGGGTAAATTCCCGGGAAGATATTTTTCGGGAATATTCCCAAAAATGGGAATTTTCCGGGAATTTATGTACAATCACAAAGAAAATTGCTTTCTATTACTATATTATAATTTCAAAGTTAAATTCGTTTCTATATCACAGTATATTATTACTGTTGTCCTAAGAGGAGTCTTTAAAATATATTCTGAACGTTGTTATGTTAATTTATTATTATTTTATTATATTTAGAGAGTACGCATAAATGGATATTTATTTACAATATGTTCTATGAAAGTAAATGAGTTTAAAAAATGGTATAGTAAGCCCACATACTTTTAAACCGCTAAAGAGTTTAAATATACATGTAAGTGGATTTTCTAAACTTGACTCTACTACTGATATTATAAACGTATTAAATTTTTAGGTGTTATAACCAACTATGTTGGGTAACTGCCAGAAGACATATGTCCCACGATTTTATCAACGTTTGCATAAATATGTATGTTCACAATATTTGGAAGATACTTTCCTATCTTTATAATTTTGCATGTAACATTGCCATACACGACCTTTCTTCCTGCCCATTTCTCGAAATTTCATGGGTTAATTCACATGTAAAAGAAGTCCTAGTACCTCTTCAAAAATTCGAGTCAGACAGAGGAGACACACCGACGTCTGGTACTAACGGTGGTGTAGGGTATATTAATAGCAGTTCATCTCTATTTCTACATAATTCTAGATTACTTTACAAAATGGATCCTTTTCATTGTTTGTAAATTAGCACCTTGCTACTTTTGGTTATTGTTTAGCTTTGGGGCCAGATTTTGCACCTACTTTTTTGCGATATTCTATTCCGATGGGGTTGTTTAAGATTTCATACGTTAAATTACGTTACCAGCATTAAATTCAGATAGCATTGCCGAGGGAACGTTAGCGAGTGAAGGCGGGTTAGAGCCCCGCAGGGCAAGTTGTTTTCTATCTTCGTTACCAACAATTCACTCTCTTTTCTGACATAAATCACTTCTACTTAGCTGTACGGTTTGTACAAATTCCATACTGTCCTAAAAAAATGTGTTCGATTCTTCTTGACTACTTGAACACCACTATCAACTCATTTCTTCCATAAATCATCCTACTTTTTGCTAGTTTTGGGCAGCCAATATTATACAATTACCCTACTTTGAAAAAATGGAAATGGAACTTAAAAAATCGTATTATTAGTTTTATAAACTACAGTCAAAGAACTTTAAATTTTTTAACCTCCAAATTCTCTAAAACCTAGAAGTAAATCATAGTATGTTAAAATAAAGTAATTAGTCATATGGTTCTTATAATTTAGAAGATAAAGTAAAGAAATGGAAATAAATTCCTTCCCGGGAATTTATAGGCCAGGGAAAAAACCCGGGAATACTCCCATTTTTTAAATTGCTTCCCACCAGGAATATTCCCACTGCCCACCATTACTCCCAACCCCAGAAGCCAGCAATGCAACTTAAAAAGAACTTTGTACCTGACTAAAGGAAGGTCCCTTTGGGTAAAATTTTTGAAGTACAACAGGTGTTACAGTGGACACTCTTACTAGATGGAACAATAGATGAGGCACTGGTTTCTTTCGCTCATGTTCCTAATGCAGCAATAAATACTTTGTACTGTTCAAAAAAGTAAAAACAATGAAATTTCCAACAAGGCACTGTGAACAGAATCACCACCCATTACGAAATAAAAAAAAAAAGCTTTGGGAACTGTGGTGTGCATTTCCAAATGAATACATATCTTAAGACGAATATCTAATGTAGGACTTAATATAGAAAATCTATTGAGATGCAGCAAATATCTAGACCAGTGGCGTATTTAGGGGGGGGCTTCCCGAAATCTTACTTACTATAGTAAAATATATGAAATATCTTGCAGAATTTTCACATTTTCAGGCAAAGCCCTCCCCGAAAGTTAGCAAAGCCCCCCCCCCCCCGAAAGAAAATCGTAAATACGCCACTGATCTAGACTATATTTCTAAAAAATCAGACACCAGCATCAACAACACTAAACAATTGTGGTATTTTATCAGATCTAGGTCTAAAACTTCTAGCATACCTCTTGTAAAGTACAATGGTGTATCAGGTGCACAAGTTGAAGGAAGAACAAAAAATTTGAATGAATTCTTTTGTAATAAATTCTCAACTACATACTCAACGTACTTACGTGTTCAATCCGTTTACTCGTCCACTATACCTTATTTATCTATTATGAGGATCAGTTACTCTTATTTTCTCTCCGGCCAGGACAATATAAGCTAGACCTCCCTTCGTTCGATATCATCTATTATTTCTCTTCCACTTTCGCTCTTTTTTAATAGATGCTTCAGGAAAACCTGTTTTTCCTGTTCTTGGAAAACAGCCCGTTTCTTGCCATTTATAAATGTGGATTAGAAAGTTCTGTATCATCCTAAAGCAATTTTACAATTAAAAAAATCATAAAAATAAAAATATAAATAAAAATGATGATGATGATGTGTTTTCCTGTATGGTGTTCACTTTCCTTAAGACTATGGTTGCGTGAATGTATCACTTACTGGTGACCGCGAGCCCACCGGGCCCAGACGGGTAAGCTGTTAACACTCACTGACCCATCCACCAAACCAATCATTTCCGGAAAATCGAACTCAAATTGACCTAAAATGTGAAGATTTCCAAGCCTCCTTCATTCTCACTCACAGTCCAGTATCCAGATCTGCAGTTCATCATCTGCCCCTCATCGCGAGGTAGGTAGCAAACCACAATCTAACCGATACAAGACACTGACCCAAGAGTGAAACTGACAATGAGTGCTTCGGAGATCTGAATGTTTGTATTTACTAACCCAGATAAAGAAAGAAAAAAAAATCACAACCTGAATTCTGAATAGCGCAACGGAATTGAATTTTGTACACTGAATGCCTAAAATGAATTTAGTTGATTTTAGCGAAGTGAATTTTCTGTGAGATCTGTTATTTCAACCCCAGTCACACTAAGTGAAATCAATTTCGTATGTTTTGAAACACTAAACTTTGATTTTTTCACACTGTTCACGTACTGCTTTTCAAAACTGTATACTACATACTAACAATACCGCTGAATTGAATTTACTACATAATTCTGAATAATAATTTTTGCATTGGAAAAGAAAAGATTTTGTTTCGGCTCGTACCTCTTATTTACACTAATTTTCTGTATGACAAGAAACAAACAAACAAAAAAAATAATAATAATAATAAAAAAAGTCGCAGTAGTTGGAAATGTGATGGAAACTTTAACACAGCTTAATGGGTAAGTGTGCATAGAAAATTGAATAGAATCACATTCTCTCTTCACATCTCGTGAATAACTTTTACATGTATTCAATTTCTGTCGACTGTGAAACAACATGTATATTATCACATTTGCTACAAGGAAACAGACTAATCACATAAACTCTATACTACGTACATGTATTACTAGTCGTGTCTGTGTGCTATATACTAGACTTCCTTTCTTTCGTATTTCTCTCTGGTCGATGTTGTGCAAGTGGGGCCAGCACAGAGGATTTATCCCCTAAGGTGACCTCTTTGTATAAGCTTAGGCCTATCCACATTCACCTTTCACAACTAAATTTTTGAGACACAGAGAAAATATACACTAGAAAATTCAAATGAAATGTATACTTAACCTAAATCCCTAACCTAACTTAACCTAACACATATAAAAATCACTTCTCTCAGACATATATTGTAGTATATTGCATGCAGTCTTTACTAAGGACGTATAGAACGCCTATCGTTTAGTTTTAAATTGTTTTTAAATTCTCTCTAATTAAAAAGAAATATCCAAATATGTTCTTAAAATCTGAGCTGTGTTTACTAGTGATGCGAATTCAAAATACAAAGCGAATATTTCACCGTTGATGAACTTCTCCCATTATCAATAGCCGTACGTGGCACCCTTGTCCTCAATGTGAGCCGAAACTTTTCGTAAGCATTTGTCTCATCGTACCCAATCTAAAGTTAAAGTGAGCCGAAAACCAGAGAATGGATTTACATTGTAGTATCTAGCAGTACGGAAAATTTCGAGGTTTACACATCTAAAATATAATTTTGGGGAAAATGTATGTACTCGAAAAGTACACACATTTCATGGACTGTTTATGACAATCGTCAACACTGAAACTTAAAGAAAGAAAACCATCCCATTGAACGAGCTGTTCCTGTCACATCTCGCTTTTATATACTATGTAACTTAGGGAAAAACGACGCAAAGTTAGCATATTATGTTAAACATCACAACACCAAAATAATCATCTTCCCTCCAACGATAAGATTTACCAGGTTTAGTCCGGCCAAAACAATAATAATTTGGATTTACCTTCTACCACACTTACTTGTTGTAATCTTCCATATACAAGAAACAAATGTTTACTTCCTGGTCTGTCAGTCCTTGCCAGACTTCTCTAAGAAAATATTTTTCACCCCTACTCGGCTCAGTAGGTCCCAGGTGATCCCAAAACTAGCATTTTCTGGCCGCTGCTTCGACTCCGGACAACGAGGCTTCACCAAGATGGCTTACGTCAGTCACAAACGCTCTGACGTATTAGTTTGCTCTCACTGTCACAACTTTATAGTCTATTGAGCATAGCAACCAACTCACTGCATTCATATTCTGTCCACAGACATGGCAAGCTTCAACTATTGTGTAGTTACTTTAAAATTTCTGTTTTCTACGTTTTATGGCTACAAAGATAACTTTACGTCCACCTCTTAACACTGCTTCCGATAAAAGACAAAGATAACGGGAAGAAGATCCCTAATCGGAGGATTATTGTGACGTAAATATATGATGTTAGGTTTATCTCTCGAGATGAAAGAAAGCCGAAAATCTCAACCACAACTGTGATTGCGGAAGATCCAGTCATAGGTGATTTAGATTAAACAAAGAGATGCTTCAAGAAGCTATTATGGCTGACTTTACAAATGTAAAATCTAGGAGATTTTTTAAATAAAAATTTTGATTTCTTTTGAGGATCCCCTAAGCCAAAAGTATCCATGAAAATAAACTGGAAAAATTCAAAACGACCAGATATGACAATATTTTCTAAAATAACACTAAATTTTGGGATAAATATATGAATATTGTCCAATATAGATATTTAACCATATATTTTCATCTAAATACACTAAAATAATCATTTCAAGTAACTTAACGCAAAATTTGCGATCTACCTAAAATTGAGTAAACGACTAATTATATTTTTTTTTGCAAAAGTTCAATAAATATAACATTCCTGTATATACACTGGTTGCCCAAAACTTCCGGGCCATGTTACATTATACCATATATAAGGTAACAGCAATATCTTGCTACTCTGAAACATATCAATCCTCTGCGAGAAAATTATCAAAGACATTACTTCCTGTTCAGTAAAATTCCAACGTTGGTAGTGGAGGGTGGACAGCCAATCTGCCTACAGAGCGAGCCAAAACGTTTTTTTTTTTTTCTTTCGCATTTACATAAAAATGTAAATAAAAGTTTCATTATTTTTCGGCCGCTGTTCCATTTTTAACTGCCCTAACATCAAAAATAATAGAAGAACGTATCTGTACGAGTTAACATTAGAACTAATAAATGGAAACCTGAAAGCTCCTCCTAAAATATCAACCTATCAAAAAAAAAAAAAAAAAAAAAAAAAAAAAAAAATGCTGGTGTGCTTGGGACAATACAGAAAACAAACTACCGATGATAAACCAGTCTAACCAATTCGAGATATTTGTTACATCTGCAGGTCAAGGGAAAAAAACAGAACTCGCCTGGAATGTAATAATTGTGGAAAAAACGTGTTCAGAAAGCAGTCAACAATTATCGCTACATGCAATACATGCCAGCAATGACAGAAAGAAGGCAGTGACGTGGATGTTGATTAACTTTGAACCAGCCTTGAGTCTACATATTGCGGAAAAGCATATTTGCAAAAAGTACCCAATCATTAGTGCTCCCTGCAATAAATATCAGCATTATCACAAGCTCAGTGACATGGATATTGATTAGGTTAAATTCTGTTCTTTTGTGTTTTGTTCAATGTGTTCACTCATATTTAGCAGTGTGGTAATTTAATTTAAACGCATACTTTTGGTCAACAATGATTTGTCTTAATTTACTAAACCTAAATGCTCCAAACATAGAGTTTGCATCATGCACAATGTTGAAAAATGCGAATAATCGATCACGGCCGAATTGCCGTCGTCGCGAGCGGAAACGTGAATTGGCAGTTGTGAGATTGATAGGAGATATTGAACGAATTAAATCGCACTTTTGACAACTAAGATGTTTAGCATTCGTTTATTTTATCACGTGTGTACCTTGAATATAACTATTTATGAACAAACATGATTTTTCAGTAACTAGTTTTACATATCTTACAATGTCTTTCCACTAACAAAATATGGACTTCATGTAAACGCTTTTCACAATTATGCACAGGCATCTTTTACGTGTATGTGATAGCATGTTTCCCCAAAATTGATCTTCGAATATACCATTCTTCATAGTCTTGACACAAATAGTTCCTCCCCATCTGTATTAATACATCTGTTGCGAAATATAAACTTTAATTAAGTCCTTTCTGCGCAATTAAAACGCTTTAGTTTGTTCCTTAGTATTTTATAATATGTTTTTTCCTGTGTGTTTTCACACGTACATTGTAAAACGTGAGCTCTATATAAATCTTTTTTCACCTGTGTGTTGTCATGTGTGTGAGAGTTTCATCTGTGTATTGAAATGTCCTGTCGAACGTGAACATAGACCAAATACTTTTCCACACTCGTCGTATGTGTGAAGTTTTCCCCTTGCGTATATTAAAATTTGTCTTGCCAAGCTTGAACGCGAATGAAATGTCGTACTAGAATCAGAAGTTGCTAACTCATTATTGCTAGATTTTACAGGATCGCGCTTTAAGTTTTATAGAAATGTGTTGAAATACCGACATATTAATACAGTGATCTAAAATTTTGTTTGCTGGTGCGCTTCGACAGGTGTGACATTGTCTTACAGTACCAGATACTTATAACGAAAACAGAACGTTTTTGAATAAAACTTAAAACCTGATTTAACAACTTTTCTTATAAAACGAGTGAAAAGTTGGTGAGTATACTCAACAACTTCCGAGTACACAATAAAGAATAGGTGATAAATACGAAACATAAGCATGAACTTTATTTTTAACAACCCACATGCACATTCACTTTACATCATCATCCCGAGCTTCAGAAACGACTGTGAGCGAGAAAGAATAGAATATACTGTGTGAGGAACTTTTGGTACACACCCTCTTTCCGAACATACAGGACGAATTCCGATAAAGTCATTAACACTTTGGATAAGAGTGCCGTTAATGTCGCTTTGAAATCAAAGACGTCAACAACTGGAGTGCAATCATGTTCCCTATTATTAGTGAGTTACTTTTAGACACATACTACCTTAATACAATTTTAACCTAAGGTTTGTCTGATTAGTTTAACTGATTTGGAAGGGAAGGACTTGATTTTTTCACCGCTTCTTATCTTCAGTTTGTACAAAGTTTCTGTCAATGAGAATAAAAGAATTTCCTGGAAACAGGAAATATAAATATATGCGGTGAAAACGAAACTGTGCAACCATGTATCGGCTAGCAAGATGAAGCCAAAACGCAGATGGTCCAGAAAGTTTTAGTGTTGGAATAGACATGGAACATGTTTCTACGATGGATCTTCACTTGTAGCTGACGAGGAGGGTGCACCCTCATTATCGGTGTCCCTAGCTCCCTTACATATAAGAAGTCTCAGAGGGGTATATTTGGAGTTCTTATCTTTAGATAAACATTCGCTTGTGAAATCGTCACTCGAACCTTCCTGGGAATCAGTCATCTTTTCACTATGCAGCAATCCGTGTGGCGGCAAAGCAGGAGCGCCGTTCGTAGAGTAGATGCGGAACCAATTTCCCGTAACATATGCCCCCAAAATACGGACATGACAACTTGTCTTCCAAAACTCACATTCCATTACAAAGGGCAGGTAGGACATTTCAAAGGTTTAATGTGGTCTGCTACCTTTAACATTTAATTCCCAATAAGGCCTTTTTAGCAGGGTATTTAACGTGCACTTAACATTTCTTCCAAAACACTGACTTAACAAATTGTGACTGCGTGTGTCTTGCCAAAGCTTATCCCAAACTATATCCTATGGAACACTTTTCACTTGGTGTTTGATTATTGAACTGTGTGCTTTGACGTGCGATTTGCACGTGAACTGCCAGTAATCTTTCTACACTCTCCGCGCGTGAGAGATTTTCGTCCTTTGTGGATTAATATTTAATTTGTTATATGTCAACCATGAGTAAATGCCATGCTACGTTTCTGCATCTCTTTAATTTTTCACTTGGGTATTGAAATTCCTTGCTAGGTTTGAGTGTAGACAATATCCTTTCCCACATCTATCACGTGTGAAGTTTTTGTCCTGTGTGGCTCAGGGCGTATGAACGCTAAATAAATTCTATTCCAGGATCTTTGCACGTGTGAGATTTTTCTCCTGTGTGGATTAATATGTGTCTAGCCAAACTTGAACGTTGTTTAAATGCCTTACCACACTCTTGGCAAGTGTGGTGCTTTGCTTCTGTGTGGATTAACATGTGTTTAACCAAACTTGGACGTCCATTAAATGCTTTACCACACTCTTGGCATGTGTGATCTTTAACTTCTGTGTGAATTAACATGTGTGTAGCTAAAGTTGAACGTTGACTAAATGCCTTACCACACTCTTGGCACATGTGAGATTTTACTCCTGTGTGGATCATCATGTGTCTAGGCAAACTTGAACGCTGACTAAATGCCTTACCACACTCCTGGCATGTGTAAGGCTTTTCTCCTGTGTGGATTAACATGTGTTTAACCAAACTTGGACGTCCATTAAATGCTTTACCACACTCTTGGCATCTGTGATCTTTAACTCCTGTATGAATTAACGTGTGTGTAGCTAAAGTTGAACGTTGACTAAATACCTTACCACACTGTTGGCATATGTGAGCTCTTTCTCCTCTGTGGAATAACATGTGTGTAACTAAACTTGAACGATTTTTAAATACCTTACTACACTCTTGGCATGTGTAACATGTTTCTACTGTGTGGACTGACATGTGCCTAACCAAATGTGAACGTAAACTAAATCCCTTACCACACTCTTTGCACGTGTGAGGTTTTTCTCCTGTGTGGATTAACATGTGTATTCAAAGTTGAACGTCGATTAAATGCCTTACCACACTCTTGGCATGTGTGAGCTTTTTCTCCTGTGTGGATTAACATGTGTGTAGCCAAACGTGAAGGTCGATTAAATCCCCTACCACACTCCTGGCATGTGTGTTGTTTTCCTTCTGTGTGAATTAACATGTGCGCATCCAAACTTGACCGATATTTAAATTCCTTACAACACTTTTGGCATGTGTAACATTTTTCTCCTGTGTGGACTGACATGTGTCTAGCCAAACATGACCATCCACTAAATTCCATTCCACATACTCCGCAGATGTGGGATTTCTCACCTGTATGAACTACCTTACCGCTAGACAAAGTGTAATTTTGCCTAAAACATTTATCACTCTTTTGGTACGTATGACGCTTTTCACTTTCCTGTGTCAGCATATGTATTGAAAAACGTGATCGATGAAATCCTTTGCCAAACTGCAGGGAAGTATGAGATTCCTCATAAGAATGAGAAATGGCATTCTTTAATGTAATAAACGCATCTTCTTCACCGTGGAAAGCTAATACGTTATCGCGCCTGTAACAAATTCAACAAATAAGGAATGTGAATGGAAATAATGATTAAGTAGCAACAAAAAAATGTAATCATACGCGATATATTTCATGATAAAATTAAGCTTAATTTGTTTCATTACATGAAATATTGTAGAAATATGAAGTGGAGTACCAGAGAGATGTCTCCATATCTCTCTATTCTCAAAATAGGAGGCTGTAGTTTGTTTCACTATATCAAATTGAACAATCATTTATATCGTGGTGGTCATAAGTCTTTGACCAGGTAATGGCGGCTGCTTTGAAACAAATGCACAGTATGAGAATTAAATGTCTAATCTGTAGTTTCCGGTGGAGAAAGAACAAACTTGCGAACCAAAAGTTTAAGAACAACTACTCAACTTATTAATATAAAGTGTACCGAATATCATTCACTTACATCATCATAAGAGGAACAAGAAAGGCTTTTTGAAACGAAGAAAAAAAATAACATACAACTTTCCAAGGTGAGGCAGAGAAAGTTAACGTAACCAGACTAAAGCCGAATCATTTACAGCATAGTGATCGTGGTTCAGTGGCCTTGGCGCTTGACCAGTAATTTGGAAGTTCTTCGATCGAGTGCACGTCGAGCATTTTTTTTTTTTTGTTTTACTTTAGGAATTTTGATGGCGATTGATCGGCGATAACACACGCTTTATTACATTCAAATATTTGAATACTCGTTTTTTCAACACTCGAACTATCCAATTTTCAGGACTAATACTACAAACAATTATCTCGAAGCGTAAAAATTAAAAACATATTATTGCTCAGGTCATACCATTACAAGCAGAAACGTGATATTAGGGGGAAAAATATTTCGGTTTTGTTTAATGTTGCCTATGAAAAGACGATTTCATCATCTCGATTCTAAAACAAACCAAAAAAAAAAAAATCGGGATGAGACATAACATTTTAATGCTAGACAGGACAAGGTTAACTCACACTATCGTCATGCTTTGGAAATGAGAATCGAGACGAGACGAAAAGTGTCGTACACATTTCTCGTCTTATCTCGATTCTCGAAATAGTGTATGCCACTCTTTAAGCAACAATTGCTTTGTAGACTGAATCTTATACATTATTTTGTTACTTTGTATTTCAGAGCTCACTGAATTATGGTCTGTCTATATATTTTTGTAGCAAATCTTTTATAAGTACATCTGCAAACTCCACAAGTTAGTTTATTACAAGCTTTAGTGTTCAATTGTATTCAGTTCTTTTTATTACAGTTATTTTCCTGAAAACGTACAGTAGAATATTTTCCACACGAAATATTAGCAGAAAGCTTCCGTTTAATTTGAGTAGCTGTAGAGGTGTCTCATGAAGGTACGGAACCCCTTCCCCGATACCCCTACGTTTAAGTAGGTTTTGCCAAATTTTACGGCAACTTTAAAACTTTTAATTGCATTATTATTATTATTACTAAAGTGTTGTAAATTTAATGGTACAGCCTGTTCCACCCAGCTACCGCCTAGTGGGCATTGTGCTGAACAAACGTGTTCACAGGTTTTCTCCGTGTTCTGCCTTCTCCCACTTTCTTTATTCCAACATTTCTTTCATTCTCATCATCGACGTCTTCTGTAGCTTTGCCGGCATAACCATTACTTGAAAACAAATTTTTTTACGGCTCTTGAGAGTTCAGAAACCCTACTTTCTTCGCGAAATTTGCCTTGAAGCATTCCATTATAACATTTAACTAGTTGTAAAGAAACTTTCCGTTATAACATTTAGCTAGTTGTAGGGAAACTTTCCGTTATAACATTTAGCTCGTTGTAGCAATATATGGAGAGGGTATGTCCTGTTGGTCCTGACACTTCTCTCCAATCCCGACTATTTTGTAACTTCTGGCTTACGCTACGGGCGATTCAACAGGCTTTAATACAATGTGTCCTCATACGAAATTTGTTATTATTATTATTATTATTATTATTATTACTGAATATTTGAGACCTCAATATTACGTCCTACTGCAATGCAAATAAACATACTGAAGTTACGAAATTGAAAATAAATTCTTTGGACTTTATATAAAAATGAATTGAGTTATGAGATACTATGCAAAGAAAAGATAGGAAAAAGGGGCCTGTTACTGGATAATGTGAAAACCGAAAAATAAAATGAAATGAAATTTTTAAGTTTTACGTCCCACGATTATGCCGGTTAGGCTAAAGGAGATGGAGATGATGAGAGATGAGTGAAAGGGTGGAATGAAGAAAGTGGGAGGAAACGGGAGAACCCCGAGAAAACCGACGAACACGGTGCTTGTCCATCACAAAGTCCATACGGCGCGAGCTGGGATCGAACCAGGGAGCCTAAGCACCGGAGGTGAACGCGCTACCACTGAACTACCGCGCCCCTAATGTGAAAATGGAAAATTCGGATGCCTTAAAAGAAGCTAAGTAGGATTTGTCTTCATCACAATACCCTTTCGAAGTAACACCTTTAATTTGAATAAAAGACATTGGACTATGTATTCGTTAAATTGATATATTCTCAAAATATACAAAAAAGAATAGTTATTATTAATCAATTTTTCTTCAACGAATGTATGGAACTTGTTGTAAATGCCGAACGAAAACACTATTATTATTTCTAGTAACAGTGGAAGAACACTAAGTAACAATTACACAATAACGTTTCAGGCAAATTTATGACACTTACTAGGCCTGAAGAATGACCCGTTTGTATTAATGAATTGTTTGCGAAACAAGTGAAATTTTCAGACAGCAGAAATCGAGATTGTAGACTATGAAGTCATGTAATTACTTTTTGAAGGAAGTCGTTTCAACTCTAACTTGTAAGAACGAGATGAATTGACATTTCTTCATTTTATTATGCATCAGAAATATGAAAATTCTAAATTATAATTTTTTGCTGAATATCCTCGGAGCATCGAACCGCGGCCCCTAACACACGAAGCGAATGCTTAAGCCACTACCCGCTCTTTTAAGTAAGAGTCAAGACTCACTCGTCTATATACGAAATTCCAAACGCTTACGATTCCAATGTTTTATTAACCATGAATCACTGATTTTGGTCATGATAAAATAGTGCTGTCCAGAGAATTCAAGATTAAATTTTTTAAAGACGGAAATATCTCTGTAACTTATCTCTATTATATTCGGTTATTCTAGTTTTACAGGTAATTTCAATAACCTTGAACGACAGGGACACGAACGCAGATACATCGAGGGCTTTTTATATTTCAAAGGCTTTCCCATCGGGAATCGAAAGTGTGACGCTTCCTACTAAGAATCTGATTGGTGGGGTGCCTGATTCGTTCCCAGGGCAAGTAAGGTTGAGACGGGCAACATAGTGCTCGCGAGATTTCTCGGGACACTTCCAATTCCTCATTCCACTAATTCGTACATCATAATTCACTTGCTTCAGTCATAGTCTTCCTTAACCTGACAGACATAATCGTTGGACATTAAGCGATTTCATTTCCATGCTGTTAACACAAACCAATCCGAATCAAAAACAGTTGTATTTTCTATTGCTTTAAAGTTTTTTCACAAAAACAGTATGTAGAAAAAGTCATGGCGAATCGTAATTGCATTCAAAAATGAAACAACAGACTAGCAATACCTTAGCCTACAATGTAACCATTATATATCGTTTGGAACTTTTCCAAAATCTGTACGGATATTCTGAAAAGTGCCACAATTGGAGTTAGTCATTGAGTCGGTGGGTCAGTCGATCGTCGGTCAACAGCACGCGACCTACTGCGACCCACCACCACCATGACCCACTGCGATCATGAACCAGAAGTATGTATTTTCTGCACACGAAATTACATATAGGACAGATTTAATTCTCATAGTCTGCATTTGTTTCAAAGCATTCGCCATTACCTGGTCAAAGACTTATGTCCGTCACGATACATACGATATCAGAGTTAACTGAGGTACATACAAAAAAACTTATATTGTGTTATGTGGAATAAACATTTCATTATTATAAGTGAAAGTAGAGGCCCGTTGTCACTAACATTTTTTATATATCATTACTTTTTGTGTCAGAAAATTTAAAAATCAGAAGAGATTTTTGCAATTGCAGCTGAAGAATTGAAGAAACAAAGTGACGATATAACAGCATCTAAAATTTTACACAAGATACGTGGTTTCATTAAGTATACCAATTTATAGTTGCGTTTTTATATAGTCTTATACCTTGAGATAGTAAAATTTGCGTATATTGATATGTAGCTACGTAGTTACATCTGATACATTCTAATAAAATATATACTTTTGAGAAGCATAGTTTTCAATTTCTTGTAATCTTTATGTACTTATTTGAAATGCATGATATAATGATTCCAGAATTTCAAGTTAAGTTAATATGGACAACCATTAGCACCTTCGTTACTTTTAGATTATTACTAGTGCTTTTATGTTTGTGCTCTCAACATAGAATTTATCATAACCTGTTTTAATGCTATTCGCAGAAATCGAAATATATATATATACTAGGTTTGGAATCCTGCTATTACAGGATTTTTGGAAACAATACCCTTCGAGTGTTATTAGCATAGTCACACACTCGAGTCATTATTGTTTTTTTTTACGTTAAAAGTGAAAAGGGCGTGCGAAGATAAATGCTACACACTGAATACCGAAAAAATGAAGAAATATGTTATGCATCACATTATAAAATACAGGGAGCTGAACGGTTTGAAATATATAATTTAATATTTCTTTATTTATTTATGACTTCTGTTACTTGGCAAAGTTAAGGCTCTGCAGCCTTTTCCGAGCACTTAATCACGTGCATACATTTTTTTTTTTAAAAAAAAAGCACCAATATGTAGAAAATATTAACAATTACAAAAGAAAAATATTGAACCACATAAAAAAGGAATATACTATACTTGCCGCGACCTTATCCTGATAGCCGAGATACGCACCTTCAATTCAGGCGACTCCGCGCACATTACATAGTTCCTCCCGTCACACAAGTAAAACATTACTTAGAAGATCAATTCAAAGAGCTAATTGAGTTCAAGTATATAAAAATGTCAATACAGAAACAATACTTAAAATAAATGATACTACATTTATTAGTAAAGGGTTATGAAAATGACGTCACGACTCAGAATCGGAAAGAGAGAAGGAAAGAAAGGAGTGAAAAGCCGGCAGCTAAGATGCGAGTCTCTTGCAAGTGTTGCAAGATTATAAACTTGAAAAATCTTATAACAAAAGCAGAGGACAAGTAAAATTACTTAATTGGTCAATGTTAGAAACCCTCCACAATGGATAGGAAATGGCTTAATATTTTTATATGATATATAAATTAAATAGAGTAACTACCCCGTAAGAAACTTCATTGCCTGCTGATAAATGAAACAAAAGAAATAACGGAACTCACATGTAACTTCTGCAATTCTTGTGCAGAGAGTAACACTGCGCTGCCAAATATCGTCTTCGCCCGTGCGTTAGAGTGGGTACGTGGGTGTACTGAAACTGAAACCATGAAGAGTGTTAAGCGCGAAGTTGAAAATATGAATGAATCCGAATTATCATCTTCTCAGTATTATCGCAAACACGAGGAAGGGAAACCTCTTTAAAGTCAAGCAAAGTAAATTGCCAACAATTTGTACGCTCGACTAAGAGAAAAATATGCAGACAAAACTATTGAAGAAATTGTTAATATGATTGTTGCCGGTTCGCTGTGGTTTACTCAGTGCCAATGTAGAGTTGCTGTGCTTTTAGAAAAAAAAAATCGTATTTTTAATTTATTGTGTGGGAGGGTGGCTGCTCGTATGTTTTGTTTATGATTGACCTTTTCCAGGTAGATATATGAGAATAACTTCATTTCTTATCCTTTCTTACCTTAATCAATTGAAATGAATAAGCAAAATAGTTTTCATGCTCTCGGGTTTTAATTGTGAGGATTGCAAATACATGACGTGCGAATTCCCAATTCATTTATTACTATTGTCGTGTCTTCATGAATTATTAAAACAAATAGACGAAGAAACATATTTTTCGTAAGCGGAAGGAAAAGGACGAGAAATCATCGCTCCGCGCATATCAGCTGAAACTCAGAACAGCGCCAGTTGAAACCCTGGCGATTGAGAGCCAAACCAAAACACACACACACACATACAAAGGCTTCCCTGTGAAAAGGTTCGCGCGCCGACATGTATTAATGCGCTTGTGATGCGGCTCTCAAGTTAACATTGCGTTTAGTATACTTAAGTAAAAAAAAATAGTTAAACACTTCAAAAACACAAATAGAAATTAATATACAATATAGGGAGCAAAATAACATGGAGAAACTTAAATTGCATATTGCATATAGCAGTAAATATTTTTTTTTTACGTCGTATACTATAAGCCTTTTTGCTGTTTTTGACGTAGCACTTGTTAAAACATCTAAAGAAGTCTATAAGTTGATTTGAAGTTTACAGCTTAATTTCACAATATCCCATTGAAAACGTAGTTTTTCTACAATTCTTTCTATGCTAGCAAAATTGTGATCACTTGAGTGCATCAGGCAATGCGTGGTTAAGTTCTGTACAATCACATTTATTTTATATCACATGGTAAATTTATGTATTATGAAGTCTGCGGAAATTCCCCATTTTCATCTCGTAAGTCGTAGATCACTTGCTCACTTGTATAGCGTAAAGACACCTCCTAAGCATAATCCACTTACAACTTTTAGCTTCAATTTTAAATCTGTTCTCTTGCTCGTAGGATCTTCACTCTAGTGACACTAACATAAGAAAAGATAAAAAGTTTTCTAAATGAGAAACATGTCTGTCTAATTGCAGACATGTAAAATTTAATTTCAATCGATTCAGCTACTTCTGTAACTAACACCAGATTAGGTGGATGTCAGATTTTTTGTTCTGAGGTATAGTATGCAGATTGTTCGTCTTTTCTCTCTTGAATGTTTATTTCCGAAAACTCTGCTGCTATACTTTCCTAATGGAAACCTGCATTCAAGAATGAAATCCAGCTTAGACGGTGTAGTTTTCTTTGCTACTAAGAAATTTTGTTCGAAAGGCGGGATGTACTTAATAATATCGTATTTACGATAATATTCTTAATCTGGACAGTACAGGGCTAATTTATAAACAAATAAGTAACGCTTCATTGGCATTTTATGAGTACATTTCATTAACCCACAATGAAATTTGACTTAACATCGCTCTGAAATAATTTTTGAATAATAATGATGATGTCAGCCTACAAGAGTTCTATACAGAAGAACGAAAATCCTTTATAAAATACCGTTTTCGAAGGTACAACGAGAAAATTGTCTGACAAAATGCTACTGCCCCATAGGAAAAATTGAAACTAACGTTACTTAGAAATCGATTTGTAGTTATAATGACCATACCCCTTTAAAGGAAACCCAAGAAGAAGAAACCGACGTCGGGCACAATTTTTTAAAGATATTAAGATTCTTTTTTGTAAAAAAAAAACATACTTTGCATAGTTATTTTGTATTGATAAATTTATTCTTAATCTTCTATGCCAAAGCTTTTCTTAAATAAAAAATAGAAAATCCTGCGGGACTTGTATCTATGGCCATTCTTACTTCTGTCTAAAATCTAAAAGCAGAGTAACAAAATTCATTTCGCTCACCTAATAAGAAGGACGTGATCTCAAATTACAATCTCTGCAGTTAGAAGCAAAATAACTGGCAATAGCTGTTAAAGTTCGAAACGTGTTTCAAATAGAATGGTCGGGAAACTTTTTTACGGTTTGTACTTGAGATATTCTTACATTCCTTTATATTTTCAAATAAGATTTCAATTCATTTCACTCGCCTAAAAGAAATGAAATGATCTCAAATTATACCATCCGCAGAGTAGTAGCCGTTTTGATCACCAAGTTTGAAACAAGTTTAATGCTACGATCAAAATTTCTTTCATTGTTTGCCAGTACAGACATTAATACTTTCTTCTTCATTAAAAGAAAATACTCGCGGGTTAGTTGCCTCTTCTACAAGGAATAGCAAGATGCCAAATATATACTTCTACGATACGCTCAGAGCAGCGCAAACAAAAATTTGAATTGGAAAGCCCTTGAAATAGAACGAATTGAAACTTTCTTTGTAGTTTCCAGCTAGGGATATTTTTACAAATTTCTAAATTGTAGAAAGCACAAACTTTTAATTTGTTAAACTTAACTACTAAAAATGAAAAGAAATAAATGGTTTGTTCTGTAAAGCTGTTTGAGAATAGTTGCAAGTAAAAGGTACAAATACGAAACAAGTTAGGAAAATATTTCCAATCCTTGTTCTTGAAATATTATCAAACTTGTGGTAGGTAACAACAGTTTTTCCGCTTTTCAACTCAAAAGATATAATTTGAAGTTGTCTTATCCGTAATAACTGAGGGAAAGGCATTTGTTGCTATATGATACAATATAAAAGATACAAGTATGTCCGTAGACAACAGAAACTAAAATTATCCATTTTTCCTATTCTTTACCTACTATAAATTTTACCTTTCATTTACGCCCTCTGAAGAACTGAGGTGAAAGAGTTTCACTTCAGATCACGTTATCGCTATCTGATGAGTGAAATAATTAGTTATTTTCTACAATCTAGGAAAAGATAAGAATATCCTAGGTAAGAACTATAGAAATATGCCCAATCGTTTTATTTGTAATATGCTTTGAATTTGGATGTATCAATGGCGTTCGATCAGCTTTCCACCATACGGTCTATAATTTGAAATCACACAATTTAAAAGACAAGTGAAATGACTTAAAATTTTCAAGGATCTTACAGAACGAATGGGCCTAGATATGAATCACAAACAATTTCTTACTTTTTTTTATTGATTTGTTACGTGTTTCCAAACTGTAGTCATTATTGATGCCATTTTCGATTTCGAGTGGTGATGTTTTAAAAATCGTTATAAATATTTTTATACATCATTGGAATCATTATGTATTGTCCTCGATTACTCATTAGATTGTGATTATTAATATATATTTTTCGGTTATATCTTTTGTATGCTATATTAAAGAAATGATACACAATACCAATTTTTGCTCGGTATTAGGTGAAAATTCTTATTATAATACTGTACAAACGTGTATTTTACCAGATGCCAGGCGAAATATCATAACTTAAGGAAAAATTGGATATACAAAGAATTTTGAAATAAGAAAGTGATGAGAATGAATAAAAAAAACACATTCTTGCGCCTTTCATGTCTATTCCAGGTACATTTGCAATTCCTTATCATAATTATAATAATAACTATTATTATAAAAATGAAGCAAAATAAATACCAATGAACAATACCTTCTGCGCCAGAAGAGTATGGATTCCATACTGATAGCGGCCCTATTTGATCATTTTCTCATCTCTACTCTTCCAAATATTTTGGGGTCTTACACATCTATAGTACCCTTCTCCATAATGTTAGTTACATGTGTACATTAACTTACTGTTATAAATTAGTATACGAATCGAGCTTTATACTCCTAACGTGATGACAGAGAGAGAGAAAGAGTAAATTAATAACATCTTGTTAGCACTTCCTCTTCCCCAGTTAAGGTTAACCAAATAACCTACTGTCTATTCTAGACTATGATGTATTGCATAAAACTACTTTGAAGTACCATAAGACGGTGTTACTTTGCACAAAATTTCGAGAGTTTCATAGTTTCTTGTCGAGAATACCACGAGCAGTAAAGAGGAAGTTTCAACTGCCACCGTAAAATAGAACATGTAACTGTATTTTGGCTATAATGTAGGCGGTTAACTGCAGTTCCAATTACCGGGAGAGTCTTTTCTTGTAGAGGTATTGAAAGCAGACACGGTAAAGGCTTATAAAATTTGAAAGATATCATCTATACGAATTTGCGTCTAAGTTAAATTAGTTTCATAGAATACTACCATGGGACTTTGAGGCAGTAGCGTAACGTTGAAATTGAAATGTGTAACGTTTTAAAATCATAAAAAACGTAAAACTGCGAGAAGACGTTTCAGCCTCTACTCGCGGCTACTTTGCACCGGTCCAAAATAACGCTTAGATAGGAAATTATTATCACTGGAGCCTCGTGTGTTTTAAATTTAGGTAAATTTCCTATTTACCTACACGCCGGAATGAATTTCTTTTAGAAAATAAACTATGAACAATGGCGTATCCATAAAAGTAGTTTGACAGGGCCGTGATTCTAAAAGACTGTTTCTTTAAAAAAAATCACTAGACTTTGGAAGTGGGCTTGCAGCTTATACATGTAGGAATCACTAACAACATATTTTTAGGCAATTCTTTATTTTCAGTCAAATAGTAACTGCATCCAATTCATCTGATCCGGTTACCGGAGCAGTTTACGAATCATTCCTAAACTGCTCCCGGAACCGGATCAGACGAATCGATTACAGTTACGCTCCGAGTCAAAGTAATGTAGAATGTTAAGAATTATGCTATAAGTACAAGGGCCAAAATTTTACTAAATACTATACCTAATCAATCCAGGTGAAGCGGTGATTATCAATATTGGTATCTAAATGGGGGCTACCGCTCCCCCAAACCCGCAATCAAGTACCAAAAAAGCATCCCAAAAAACAATATTTAGTCAAACCATTACTATAAAGCTAACGTAAGGAAAAATTAAAAAAAAAAAATACTCATCACTAATTATAAATCAGTGCAGCATGACAAGGAAAAATAAATTGCATCTCACCAAGATAATGAACCACCAACAGCAAAACAAATACTTTGCCAAATACCCAAATCCAAAGCAAATCAAGAATAAAAATAATATCAATTAAAAATGGAAAGCACTCACCGTTTCGCCATACCAGAACACTCATGAGTAATGAACTCATAATTGATGATTCACGAAACAATAAGACAGCGAAAACACATGCGCAATACTCAAGTTCACATTACTGAAAAATGTTCCTTTCCGCACATACGTCGATTTATTAAAGCGAGTACACTTGCTATTATTACAAACAAGACTAACCAATGAACGCCCACTTTTACCATACGTCGGAAATATCTTCAGCCTTCGACCACAACCATGACAGGTTTTCTCTAACTCAATTAAACCATACTGTGCTGCAAAGCGGTATGATATAAAATCCGAATGTAATACAAACTTATTTAAAAACGACTAGTTCCAATTCTTTGTATTAAATTCATTTTACGGTTTCTCAATCGCACTTGCTACCTCGATCTTTGCCATGAAACGAAAATTCAATTACCCGCTCACTCCATTCCACACATACAATCAGACAGAACATGTAACGTCACAGTAACAAACTACCATATGACTGTAAACACCTAGTGATAAAAATATGAACTACCGCCAATTTTTCAAAAAGACCTCACACAAAAGGCACGAACAGTTCCAACAAGTGACTCAGGCAGAAACAGTTCAAGGAAGTGACTGAACCGATTAAGGTCACTGTTCGAGTATAATTAAGTACTTTCCTTTAAAAAAAATCATGCTATTTTGGGTGGGCTTCAGCGTGAAAGTTTCAAACCCCGTAAATCTTCCACTGATTACGGTTCGAATGATAACCTTGGACAAAAGGAATAAGCAAACCAAATCAGTTCACGAGGATCAATTTTTCTGTTCGTGGGTTGGCACTTTTGTAGAACATATGCTAAACTTTTAGAATGTGGTTCCTGAATCGATACCAGAAAATACATAATTTTGTTTACAAATATCGATAATTCAAAGTAAGTACTGATACCGGTACCATCATTTTAATATCAATATTAATAAAATGCATGCAGTTTTCTGTAGAAAGTAAAATGTTTAGATACTGAAGGAGAAACATTGCACAGGAACGTATATTCAACATACTTTTTTGTATATTGTGCAAATAACCCCACCTACGAAAAGTTTCACATTTCAATTTGAACAATTACATCACAGTCCCATTATGCACACTAGTATTCTACGAAACTGACTTAACATTGACAGAAATTATTTTAAAATTTGGCGGTCTTTACAGTCACTGCTTTCCATACCAGTACGACAACAAACCCTCCCGGTAATTAGAACTGATGCTGACCCCCAGCATAAACGCCAAAATACAGTTACATGCTCTATCGTACAGGGTAGTTGAAACTTCGTGTTTACAGTTAATGGTTTTACCGACAGAGGATTGTGAAACTCTTTTCATATCTTGTGGAAAGTAATGCTCCATGTGCAAAGAATCCCCTTGTTACGGTAGCGAGTAACCACTGTAAGCGAAATGAAGTATCGAAATTCAATGTGGCAAATCATAACACGGAACTAGAAAAATGTTTGGGAATGAAGGAATCCATATAATTAAGAAGTTACGTCCCTAATATATTGTGTTACTCTGGAACACAAATATACAAGCAAAGAAAGCATTTCAGGATGTTACCTATAAAATACTTAGGAACGTACAAGAACACATTCAACACGTAAGACATATAAGTTATCCTAAATACAGAATTTTGCGCTATCCCTAATCTGTATAGCAAACTTCTTTTTACCGGCCATCCAGCACATGCTGGTTAGCGTTCTTTTTACAATAATTCATAAATCATGTACGTTCACTAAGCCCCTAAGTGACCCTATATTGAGAAATGGAGGTCCATACTTCAGAAATGATTCCTGGGAATGTAAAAAGTCGATTTCTTTGAAAGAAATGAGTGCAGCTATGAAATGGATTGATGTATGGACCTCTATAATTAATGAAAATCCACTGTTGGTTAAAATATTCTTTATCTTGTATTTTGCTTATGTCTTTCGAAGCCCTCCGGAAAAAATGAGGCTCGACCCATTTGAGCTAAATCCTAAATAAAAACACAAACGTCCATAGTTTTTTTTTTTCAATATAATACAATCCACGTTTAAATTTGGAAAATTTTAAGATAATTACCATTCTCACGATTTGTTATTTTACATAAGTCTCTATATAAATAAAACAATATCGTCGAGCACCCATATTTTATATATGTGCAACAATTAGTGAGAAATTTGTAATCAATAATAAACAAATTATTTTATCAAGATATGAACTACATAAGATTTGTATGAGTGGTATCGATCTTATTATTATTTTTATTTGGTATACAGCTAGTCTTTGTGTGTCATGCTATTTCCAAATTGTAGGTTACTAAGTTACGTTCGAGATATCTCCCATACCAAAAAATTTCTCGTGAAGCATTGCTTTTAACCAACAAAGTTTCCGAACGCATGTAACTGTATTATCAATCTGAGCCAATTAGTACATGTAAAATTTAACATTACCTTTCTGGCCGAACTGAATTTAAACTTTTTGTTGTTAATTGTTGGGAGTCTTTAGAATACGACGCGCAAGTCTCCTGAACCACTATTTTTCTAGGCGTTTGTATATTACTTTCAAATGCAGGATCTTCTACTGCTAATTCTGATTTCACCCTGTCAACGTTTAGTTTCACATCCAAAGAACACATAGCTGTATCCTTGTCCATTGTTTCCTCTCCTTCCGTTGTAGATAATATTAACTCTTTGTTGTCTGTCATCAGTTCCAATGTCCACTCTTCCCCTTGGAATGGATCCTCCTGAGGTAAGTCATAAGCTATTTCTTCTTTGCACATGAATTCCAACTTAACAGACGCCTCATCAGCCATTGTGAATTGAAATATAATAAGATTCAACACTGTTCTTACACTCCCCTTATATTTTATGTTGCCAGTGTTAATGAAATGATTTATAAGAACGTTCACAAAGCAACTTCATATTTCCAATCTTCTTCTGCAGTTGCTTACAGTGTTGTCCAGTGATGCCAATTCCTTCAGAGCCGTTTTCCCTTCACAAGCTTCAGAATTTCCCTTTCCCGGACAAAATTTCCCTTCATCCAAACCGTTCAAGTACTGTATTTAGTAAACGTATTTTTAATCGTTTTCGCTTTCACCCCCTCACACCTATCTTATAACCACACACAAGCAGATACCTGGCAGCTTTCCTTTGAGCTTACGCAGAATTTGAACTTGATTTATTGTTTAGGTATCTAAGGCGTCGCTATAGAGGAGGGGAAAGGATATGGAAAGGTGTAGGCCAGGACCTATGTTAAAGGTGCAATCTCTGCATTTGCCTGGTGTGACTGAGGAAAAACCCTATAAATACCTCGGTCAGGACGGACAACCCAAATAAATCATAAAAAAATATAAAATAAATATGTAAATTTAATTTTTATCCTAGATATCATGATAGATTTTAATATTAATGTAACCTTAGGTACAAAGAAAATATTAAGTATATATTTGGTATGTACTTACATAAGAAAAGCACTCCCATATTTACTGAAACGAATACGAACAGTTACAAAGAAAACTCTAGCTGCTACTGTCTTTGGCTGTACACGAGGAATGTTCGTAAGCACAATACAAAGTTTAGAGATGCGGAAAATTTAAGAATTTATAATTCAGTGCGTACAGTCACCAGAAAATTTGTAAACTTACACAAACACACATACACTAATGACCCAGTATTCGCCCACATATACATATTTACATTCACGACACGCAGATTTTCTTCTCTTACATCGATTAATCCTCTTCACAATCAATTTTCTGGTTGGGAAAAACATCTGATTGGGAAAACCAAACTGTTATAATAGTTGGAGTGATAATTTAATTGAGAAATATTTCATCTTATTGCATTGCATTTAATTCAACAATGGGAAGATTAATTTTGATAAAAGATTTTAAACAAGCATTGTTGTAATGTTTCGAATTTAACTGAATATGTTGATTGATGTGTAATGTTGATAAATATTAACGAATGCAAAGGAAGATAACTTGTAAGAATTTATGTGAAATATTTGCAACGGATTATTATAGGATGTTGAATTTATACTGAATTTTAATGAGATTAATCAGATACGTAAATACATTCAATCTATAAATGATTGAAGAGAGGTTCAAATTTCCCTGCAATATTGAGAGGTTGCAAGCAATTTCCCTTTTCTTCAAAATTTACTCAAAATTTCCCTGCGCCAAGGGAAATTTCCCTTCAATTGGCATCACTGATGTCAGATTCAGAACAACAGATTTCCCGCTCAAAGCCCTCAAATTTCCCGATTGCTTGCAAAATTTCCCGGCAAGAAAAATGTCATTAGTTAATTAATTAATTTTAATTAATTAATCATTATATAATTAACTTCAAATAAAAATCAAATAACTCTGAACAATCAATCAGAAGTACATCTTTTCCTGTGCGACGAGAAATCTATTATACTACCATCCTTCTATTTCCTATCTGTGGTTTATTTGGTAGCCTATAGAAATAAATATACATTTGTGTGTGTGTGGTAGAGTGTGCTAGGTACTTCCAAGCATTATATTCTTCCCTCCTTAGCCTCACTTCACCCTAAAATTCCGTGAATGAACGGCCATAACAAAATAATAAGCAAAGGGCCATAAACCCTCCCTCCCTTCTTTCTTCCGCAGAAAACGGGTATTGGCGTGATTAACTATCGGTTCCATTTGCTTCAATTTATAAACCTCTCTTCCTGTTCTGGTTCTGTTTACCTACAAAAACGCTTGAAAAGGAAGAAAAGTTGACAGAATTTCCTATTTTCAACCAGAATTTCCCGAATTCCCGCCAATGCTAAGAATTTCCAATTTAGCGGGAAATTTCCCGTCATCTGACAACTTGCTTATTTCCTTAGCCACGACGCTTGTTTGTTTCTAGTAAGCATAACAAACAAGCAGAGTGACCACCCAGTAAAAATATTTCGCACTAACCTATGCAGAAAAAAGTACTAGATCTGAGGGAAAAGTGCTAAAATTTTATCTGCTCCCGTTTCACCCTATTTATTACATTTTACGCTTCTTGTGGGTAGAGAATCCCCCCCCACATTCTTGCAAGAACCCCAACTTAGTTTTTAGTCAAAATTTGATACAAACCGTGCAAACCACGTACACACTCCAAGTTTTGTCTTTACACCCCCCAAACTAACAATCCTGGTGGAAATCCTGCTTAATTGTCGTACTAGAACTCACTGTAAAACCACTATAGTAACGCAAGTATGACAAATATAGGGGATGTCGAGAGAAAACAAAAATCATAAAATGGTCTTACTGAGAAAATCGAATTTTAATTCATTAATAGTCTACTGTTTAAACGGATAAGCAAATATGTAATACTGTTTACTGTGTGGTAATTTATTAGTTGAGTGAACTTTGTGGTGGACAAAAACCGTGTACGTGTGTTTTCTCGGGGTTCTCCCGTTTCCAGCCACTTTCTTGATTCCACCATTTCATTCATTTCTCATAAACACCGTCTCCTTTAGCCTAACCGGCATGACCGTGGCACGTAAAACTCAAAAATTTCATTTCATTTATTAGTTAAGGAGGCGACTGGACAACGCTTCAGCTCTCGTAAATACCACTGTTGAAAAAGATATGCAGAAAATGTTACCAGAAACAGTGAAGTTGTACATTGCCAAATTTCCATGATATTTGTTTTTCTCTCCTAAATGTATTTAAGAGAAAAGAATAGGAGAAAAGTACTAGATTTGTTGGTGAACGTACTAGAACACTAAAATATAGGAAAAGTGCTACATCTAGTACGAAAGTACTAACAGTGGTCACACTGCAAACAAGATTATTAGAATGAATAAGGTTGGGTTATATCAGAAACGGGACGCTGATTGGCTGGTGACATGACGTCACTATAGGAGCAGCCGAGGCTGGCGAGAAAGACAGGCTACGGCGCTACATAACAACACGAGTATGACGTCATCAACTTAGTCCGACTCGATTTTCTAGCTGAATAGCAGAATTTTAACTATAGAACCCCGGTTCTACCACAGGTTAATTTCTTAATGTAACTGGAGTAATAACCTATTTATGAGAATTCTATTTAGAATCAAAATAATTTCAGGCTATATTCGAACACATACATAACCACCCCCTTTTATTATATACGTTACACGAGCGAAGCGATTTAATACAGGGAATATTTGGGTCAAATTATAGATCTTGTATCATTTCCAGTCTGTAGGTAGAAACCAAGTTAAAGTAACAAACCTAACAGAATAATTAATATATCAGCTGAGAGAGCCTGCATAGAATTTCAGTGCCTGTATTACTTCGGGGTGGCAAAAAAATAGTAAAATATTACAGGAAGGATAGAATACATTTATAGCAGAAAGTTAGTGAAATATGAAATGAAATAGCTAATTTAAGATCCTACGTTTATTACTGAGGCTACGAGAGACAGTGATGATGAGAAATGAACGAATTGGTTAATGAAGAAGTGGGAGGAAACGGTAGAACCTCGAGTCTCCAGAAAATTCTCTTGGCGCGAGCTGGAATAGAATCAGAGATCCCACGCACTAGAGAGTAAAAATTTAAGCACTAAATAGTTTACCATCGCTTCTTACCTGCTCGCTACGAACGCATGTGCGCGTGTGCCCATAAATTTCAGCCTGCCCTGGCACGGAATACATGCATTTCTATGTTTTAGTGGTCACCAAGGTGAACCACCGGTTGGTGTGTGTTTTCTACATGGAAAATGTTTTTACGGCAAATTAATTTCCACACACATAATGAATCTCTGCGCAATTATTTGGACATGCACCATAGGCAAGTAAGTTTGCAGAATCCCCACCCCCCCCCCTTTTATTATATACGTTACACGAGCGTTTCAGGCAAGGAAACTGAAGTACAATTTCTTGTTTTAATTCGATGAATTATTTAAATCTATGGACGTTTGTGTATGAGAAAACATTCGTGCAATAACAGCAATTTCTGCCAGCCATTGTATATCAAAGTCCCTGTGAATTGGAAGCAGGGTTGGCAAAAACCATGGTTTTTATTGAAAAAAAACAACAAAAAACAGGTTTTTTTGGTTTAAGCCAGGTTTTTTGGTTTAAATAATTTACTCCATGTATTTATATTAGATATGGAAAGAAATTAGTTTGTTTCGTCTTGCTGTTATTATGCAACAACAAGGTTATGCTGGAAGGGGTCACATAAACTTAAAGCAGAATCCAAACAATTTCTCGGCTTACATCCAAAAGAAATTGTCCATTTGGACACGAAACCGGGACTAATTGGTCACAAATGCGATTGCCGATTCACTCACGAAGGAATCCTGATAAATATACGTTGTACTGATCTTTACATAGGCCTCCTTGTTAAAGTATTGTCAAGAGTCATTTCAGAAGGACAAAAAGATAAACAGTTACACAAGTAAAAACATTACACAAAATTGTATACAAATCGGAAATTCCCGCCTTAGCCATTGGGTAAATCCTGATTACTTTAAATGTATATGTATGTAAAATTTTAAGGTCAACGTATCATAATCACTACGCTAAAACTGGGTATGTACTTGGTATGTAGATATCATTCAATAAAATAAAAATTAAGTCAAATCCAAGCTAATATTGGAAGCTACATAGGCAATCGATAAATTTTGCCAATTTCTATCAATATATTTAAGCAACCTTGACTTCTTTATAAAACAACAGGCATTCATTCAAGTAGAAATATATAATTTGGTTTCATTTCGTATGTTAAGGCTTAACATCCTTATGAAATACCACAGTTATCACGGAGAAGACTTTCGCTTAGAGGCACACCTCGAATCGCTACTTGGTTTACACTTGAAAGATGGGTTGTGGCTTGACCGAGAATTGAACATGAGGCCCCCTGATTAAAAAGTGAAAAGTAGATAAACATAATGCGAATGGTTTGATATGTGGAAACGTCACCATGAATTTCACACGATTTAAAGCATTTTTCGTTTTTTTTTTGGTTTAAACCAGCCAACCCTGATTAGAAGTAAATTGATACAGGAAGTCACTGGCGTCTCGGGCATGTAAAATTTGGGGGACATCAAATAAATTGATTTAAGTGGTATTTCCTAGTCCAACCTGTTTATCTTCGATTCCATTTTTACCCTTTTGCTTACCTTCACGGATCCCCTGAGGTATATCAAGAACTTTGTCATAATCGCTTCACAGCCTGAATATTATATTCCAAATAAAAAAATTGTTATTTATATGTTATCCTATTGTTAGTAAACAATTATATTAGAATAAAATATTGAATACTTTGTACTTCAAAATATTGGGGGACGTGTCCCTCCCGTCAGAGACGCCCATGCAGAAAGCATTATCTTTGCACTCACTTCTGTGCCATTATATTTTAGAAGAGAAAAAAACACAATTACTCTTAATCATAATTATCTGGAATTTTAATTATTTTCTCATATCTCCCTCGTACGAAGTAAGACATAGATATATTTTTAATGGTGAAATGATAATGTGGGAGGAGATGAGAGACCCTGAGAACACCCACGGACATGTTCTTGTCCACCACAAGCCGAGGCCTCCGAGCTGGAATAGAAATAAATTTAAAAAAAAACAGTTTAAATAAAAGAAAGTAAAAAAAATCACAAAAGACTATGTTAATTCTACTACTGACACACTAAATAAGTGATGGATGTACAATATGTAAGCAATCATATATATTGAGACTGAGGATGAACTTACCATGGCAAAAACTGAGGATACGGTATTCTGCTCCACTCATTTTTTTCCATGATATTTTTCTACAGGTTAAGGAATCTTACAGAAGTTATGAAAGACGAGTTATTTTCACAAAAGAATGCTGAGTATAAGGAATTAATTTACGTCTGCGTCAACCCTCGTGCCGTGAATAACAATCGAGTAATACTAACAAATTTGGTGGATAAGAGTAATCAAAAATTATCTTCTTATTGCATTTTTTGTTAAATATGCTGTAAAAGATTCTGTATCTGAATTCACACGCTGCTTAACGCCTTTCAAATAGCCTACACAGTTGCTGCGCTTTTCCACAAGCTTTACCCTGCCGTAGCCGCATATTATAACAACTTGTACAAGTTAACCCAATGGTGTCGGTTAACGGGTTGACACTGCTAAAATATGCATTATAAGCATAACTCATTACAAAAACTATTTTCTTATTCACTTGACTTATGTAATAACTTACTGTGTGTTAACCTACAAAATTATACGTTACGTAAAAAAAATTGCGTGCTAGGAAATAACTTTTATTACGAAACATGTGCATATATAGGCATTATCCATGGTGAAGCTACAGAGTATTCGGGCAGTACTCAATTTATGGGAACTGTTAGTAGATAAAAGAAAGAATTATGTAACATTTTATTGGTGTGGAAAACTAAGTGCAATTATAAGGCAGAAATACAAATTATTGTCTTAGCCTACAGGAACAAGTAACACATCATAGTAAGTGCAAGAAAGGCATGTTCGTTGGGTTAACGTTAGTTTTATACACATTCCCACCATCTCTTAGCGCCCACTGAGCTGTGTCACGCATCACCATTCTCAGTGCTTACTCGGATGCAATACAAAATCTGGGTTTCAAATTAGTATCTCGCAAAGTTGGCCCAGTGGATGTAGCATTTGGTTTCATGGTAAATAATGAGTAGAAAATAATTAGGCCTGCGTACGAGATAAGAGTTGAGAATATCTCGTCTGGAAAATATGTATTGAAAGTAATGTCTCACCTAGAAAAGTACATGAGTTCCTATTTGAAGAGCTGTCTCGTTCCGTCTACAGCGCAACCATAAAATTAATAATTTTTAGTAATAAAGAATTGCGGCGATACAATTTCGCCGACTTTTTTTTTTTTTAAGAGACAAGATTGTATCGCTGAATTTTCTGTCTGTTTTAGTTTACAGGAAATATTTCTGACAAACAATAGATTCTATATTATTTGCAGTTTATGGGTAACAAGTACCTTAAACTAATAAACCTAACCGAATAATTAATATAATAACTAAAAGTGCCCTGATTTTTATAAAAAAAAACAGTGGTTTTGCTAGTTCGGACTGGCGTGTACGAAAAAAAGAGGGGAGATACAATACATATACTCCAGCAATTTATGGAAAAATTGTACATACTATGTCAGGTAGCAAGAAACTCAAAAGTCAGGATTATTCATAAATGTATTAACCAATATTAAATTACAATAAAAATTACAAGATCGAGAACAAATACAGTTATGCAACAGCTGAACGATTTTGAACTAGTATAAAGTACACCACACACAATTTACAAATTATTTACTCAATTTTCTTACCGGAAACATGTGAGTTCCTTTGAAAGTGTCTTTATCAAATTTCCAAGCATTATTTCACTAGTACGTAAACATATATTTGATAACACATCTCACAAAGTTTGTTTGCATTGGAACACATCCTCTAGTTTGAAAGATGTGACATAGCTGCTTTATAATAATTTGGTGACAATTGATGGAACACAGACAATTGATTCCGTGTAGACAGAAATATAACCTCGTGATACTCAAGGAGTTTTGTAGAACATGCCATGCAATAGCAGTTGCAGAAAGCGCACATTCTATTGGGACTATTAGTTTTCCGCAATCCATTTCATTAATAAGATCAATGGGAACTTCGACATCAACTTCTTTTCCAGATTCTACGCATAATTCACACTCTACACAATTCTTACGTTCCGATTCATTTCTAACTACATAACCAGATATGTAAGTTAGAATGGGGATCACATTTCGTGGTATTTGTTCTAATACGAAATCATGCTCAAGAGCACCAACGAACGCACCAATATCAACTTCAACATCTTCAAAATTCTCAACTGGAAGAAGAGATTTCAATGGAATGGAAACACTTTCACTTCACCACCCACAACAAATGTATCGTGACGAATTATGTTAGAGTCATGAAAATGTTTTATACATATCACTGGGTTTTTATCCTGGTGAAATCGGTAGGTATTTTCCTAATCCATTGACTTTTTAATGGCTCTGATTTTGGAAGCAAAAGTGTGGTAACTTTGGAATCACTTTGCTCACTTTTATAATTAGACTTGCATCGACTCACGCTACAGTGACGAGGCATTATGATGGGAAGCAGTTAGCCCACTCAAATTCTTCGTTCAATCTATAAATAAAATTAAACAGGCGTCAGTGAAACATCTAAATACGATTTAAACTTGTGTATTTACTACATTTTAAAAAGGAATATTATTAACATCACATGAACATACATATTTACTAAGTAAATCAGTTTTTTGAAGAAGAAAAAAGGCTCTTGTGTTATAAATGGCAGTAAAAATAATTAGTGATAGATTACATGACCGGTAACCACACAACCTTCTCGATGCCAGATCAATTGTCAATGATATACATATGTAGGGTCTCCCAGACAACATGCTACACAGCTTGTGGGTAGATTCTTTGGACCAAACTGGTTTAGTTTTCTTAATACCATTTTCTAGACTACGACTTCGTTTGTAAGATACAGGGTTGCCAATTGCGAGGCACTATTGACTATCAAAAATAGTAATTACAATTGAAAAGTGGGCAACAATGGTGATAATATATTCCAGCAAGGTGCTGTGTATACAATTAGTGCAATGAATACATGAAACATCAGTGACACTAAATCAATTTGAAGAAGATCAATTTGTTCCAAAGAATCTATCCACAAGCTGTGTAACATGTTATCTGGGACACCCTATACATATATATTAATCATACATTGGAATATAATACCAAAAACTGAGCCATGAGTTATTTTAAACAGTTGCGCTTTTCTGATACATATGCTGATATAAAGGTTGAAAAAAAAACAGGTTTTTATTTTAAACCAGGCTTTTTTTTTTTTTGTTTAAATAATTTGCTCTATGTATTTATATCCCATATGGACAAAAATAGATTTGCTTCGCCTTGGCGTTATTATGCAACAACCGGGCTATGCTGGAAGGGGTCATGCAAGCTTAAGGCGGAATCCAAACCGCTTCTCGGCTTACATCCGAGGGAAATTGTCCTCCATTTGAACTTGAAACCGCGACTAACTGGCCACAAATGCGATACGCCTGCCGACTCACTCGCGAAGGACTCCTGATTAAAAAATATGTTGTACTATTCTTTACATATTTGTTAATATAACTGTCAAGAGTCATTTCAGAAACTCAGAACACAAGTTAAACCATTATACAGAATTGCATATGGCCAATTTCAAAGTACTGCAGAGTACAGAAAAACAAATTTAGTCCACGTTAGTTCACTACGACTTTTATTAGTCGAAGTTAAGGAAATACAATGGCTTAATTTGCATATCAGTAAGAAAAGTGAATCAGGATACGCATTATTTGAGCCCACTTTGGCTCTGACTCATTTATGCATAAATAGATACCAAATATACTTCTGTTTTCAGTAAATGCCTCTTGAGGGTTTGTAAGACCCCCCCCCCAGAAAAGTACAGCATTTCGATGTATTTTATCAGTTGTAAACATTATTAAAACGAAACAATATTTAGATTTTTTCTTTAATTGCAATTGCATAACAATAATAACAAACTATAAAAATTACAAAAGAAACATTCATAACATATAAATGAAACAAAAGTTGGTTTTGTAGTATAATCTATTTCAGTAATGAAAGGGTCTGAATATAATACGAGTAATATACGGGAGTGAAACGTGATAACCCACATATGTGTGTTCATCAAGATTTTACGAACACTTACACTTTTACAAATTTTTCGTTTTTTGGGCTAAACTATTTTTTTTTCAGCTGGTTCAAACCAAGGTTTAAACCAGCCAACTCTGGCTGATAAGTTTCTACAACATAACGTAGTATGAAATTTAAGAACGATTTGCTACATTCAGAAATAGACCTTGTAAATATAAGGAATTAATTTACGTTTGCATCAACTCGTGACGTGAAATTAATTAATTTATTATCACATGATTGGAACTGATTTTTAGTTTTTAAAAACTGAATATATATAATGGCGCAGCGACAAAGTATCCAGGTAGTACTAAATTTACGGAAACTGTTAGTGGGTAAAGAAGAAATAACGTATTTATTAGTGTGGAAAACTTGTGTGCAATAATATGAAGTATTGTCATAGCTTACAGGAAGAGGTAACTTACATCCTATGTGCACGAAAGGCGTGTCTGTTTCAAGGCAAGATCTTAACACGTAACTTGTATCGGTGGATTTTAGTTTCATGCGCATTCCCACAATCTCTTCGCGCCTCCTGAGTTGCGATAAGTACCATCGTCCTTAGTTTTTGCGTTAATTGCTTCCGTTCAACTTACTGATATGAATGAATAATCAAACTAGAATTTAGAATTAATGAATGGACAGTAGCCTACGGAATTCTACCAATATTCGTTGAATTATTAACTCTGGTTTGATGTTTTTAATCACCCTTAGCACTAATTACTTGTATCGAAAAAACCCATATTGGTAAGGTGGACTAGCATAACAGGACTATGCCACAGAGGAACGAAAAAAATATCTACACCAAAATTTTCATTTTTGTATCATTTTGTAGCTATTGAAATGTTAAAAGGACAGTAACTTGCATTTAGCTAGGTACATTATATTAGCTTAGTGTACGTTACCTTAGTATACAAATGCAGTTAATTTGCAAACTCGGTAGTGTGAATTAAGCATTTTTTTTCTAGGTCTGATAGTGGAGAGGAGTAACTAAAGTTAAGCCGTGTTTAAAATCAATAAATCGTATCTTTGAGTGAATACACATGGGAAAGTAAGTACGTGATGGTGGAACTACTTGACAAGGCGAAAGGCCGCTGAATACAAGCAAGGAACGAAATACAAGTAAGTGTATGTTAAGCTTTGGAAAATGGCCGTCTGCAATGGTCGCAACGCCAATTGTGTGTAACTTAAAGGCAGGGAAAAACTAACCCTGCGGGACTTCTAACCCCCTTCGCTCGCTCAGCTACGTTTCGTAGCAGTTGTGGCCAAAATCTAGTGAAAAAAATAGAAAAAAATCCGTCCATAAATATAAGTTAGGTAGAGCCGTCTGCTAAAGTAATACCCCGTAATCTAATCCGCCATAACCTAACTTTATCTAACCTAATAATAACAAAAAATAGCGAAGTTATAAAATTTAACCATAACCTCAATTAACCTAACACAAACTAACCTAGCCTACCGTAATCTACTAACTAAACCTAAACTAGCCCAGACCTTACCATAACTTAACGCAGTATCGTAAACTCCATTCAACTTTAAGATATAAAGAGAAATTAGCAAAATTGTAACATTTCTTAGAAAAAGCCTGACCACCTACAACTACTTGAAGGCCAAATTTTCCAGGCACCACGTACGTTTTGATCATTTGAATCCATGACTTCGAAACTATTTCTGCAGATTTTTCCATACTACTGTTATTACTTTTATGGCCCTTTTCTCGTTGAGTAGGTCCAACATTTAAAGGCCTTCAAACTTGTGACTTTGCTCCCTTGTACTCGTACAACAAATAATGCCACTTGTACTATAGTGACTACTTCCATGCGTAACTAGGCGAACACTTCAATAGTATCAACAACTCTAATCATTTTTAACTTCCAAACAATATATTTTAAAACTAATTCTAACCAACAATTACCATTAAAATTCATATATTCACTGCCTCACTTCTTTCCTGTAATGCTGTCGGGTTTTGCTATATTCTGGACCTACTCAACGAGACACAACCCCCTTTTATTTTCATCTCATTTGACCAAAATTTCATTTTCTTTACGGTTTCACTTGCACAATAAAGCAACGTTTTAACTATGAATTAGCGAGAACGAAAACTAATATTGAGTTTAAAAAATATACATTTATATTGCAGTGGTTTTCTGTAAGGACTGCTTAATGAAAACGAGTTTCAAATCTTCACCAAAACACGATTTTAAAATAATAATAAAGTCATAAGACTGATTTTTGATACAAGTTTTCGTAAGATTCATTTAGGAATTCGAATTTAAGAAGAACAGTAGTAATCTGCTTAAATACCAGGCCTTTCAATATACTATCAAAAGTACAAGGAGTGACTAATTATTGTATACAATTTTCGTATTACACAATATTATCTAAACCCCAAATAACACTATGTAAAACTCACGATTTGGAAGAAATTTAAGATTGCTTAAGTATTAAATAGAGTACCAAATAGTCGTCTATAAAATCTTATTAATATCAAATAAGTAAACATGTGAACACAACCGAAACCTCAATAGTCGTCAGGTATCAACTTAACGGCCTACAAAAAATTATTATTAAATTACAATTTGAAACTTACCATTTCTTCAAGAATGTTTCCTAATCTTCAAGAATGTTTCTTGCAGTCAAAAATTGAAAATGTTTTAATTACAATTAACTTAAACACAATTCAAATCAAGCGCACTTCCATTAGCTCATAATGCACTAACAGCCATGATCGGACTAAGATTGTGACGTCATCTTCCAGCGCCGTAGCCTGTTTTTCTCGCCAGCCTCGAGGAGCAGCTAGGGTGACGAGAAAGTCTCGAGGAGCAGACAAGAGAAGCGCACAGCCAGAAGCAACGCAAGACAAGGTTTGCACAGGAAATAAACAATAATAAATAATTTTAAATAATAATTCTACGTACCTTTCTCTGCTTAGTTGTTTGTTGTAGGCCTCACTGTGGCTGAAAGATATCAATGTCGAGATTTTATTTTTGGGGCATTTGTTGATTTTAGAAATTTATTCCTATTATTCATGTATTTTATGCGAATGAACATCCTAGTTCTTACATATATCTTAATTAACTGTTCATTCACATCAGGATACTTTTCACTTATTTTCGAGGTTAGTCTTTTTACAATTTTTTTTTCACCGGACATTGTGCTGGTACCATTAATGTCATTGAAAATAAGTTCAAAACCCTTCATTTTTGACATCCATTCCTCTGATGGAACGAGGAGACCACCACGCGACAGAAACTCGATCCAACCTTCACATGCTGGTTTCTTCCATTTGATCGTACGTAACCCTGCTGTCAATATTCATTTCACCGAATGAAATTACGCATATACGTTCGATCTTTCCGCCTCAGTTTTCATTAAATGAATCACTTCTGATAATACACCAGGGCGACAACGAAATGAACGGGAAATCAATTTCTTTAAAGTAGAAATTTTAGGTAATGGAATCCCCAACTTACTCCTTAAGAATAAATAACGCTTTTTGCTAATAGCACGCAGCGTAATCGCTCTACATATATCTTCTGTGCTCCACTTAGTTCTTTTCCTGCCATTCACTAAGCATTTGATTTGATTTTCGGAGAAAACAGTCCCTAAAATTCGGTGTACCTCAGATTCAACTTTCTTTTTTACATTTTGGGAACGCTTATTAAGATTTTGTTGTACGGCTGTAAGTTTCTTAGAAAGGCACTTAGTTTTTAGTTTCAAATTTGAAAACTGTTCATTTAATCTTCGATTTTTCTCCTGCAATTGTTTTACTTGGTTTGTAAGAGTTTTAACTTCTTCAGAGACGAAGTCATTTTCTGTAGACGTACACTGGAATATTTTTCTCTTCTTGGGAGATAAATTATTTAGAGTTTCAATTGCTCTCTTTCTAACATCTCTGGCATGAGACCTATCAGTTCTGTCTGTTATCTTTCTGATATTTGCGATGTGAATTTGAAGTAAATCCGAACTGGTAGTATTAGCCCTTAGGAGATCTTGGCTTTTTGGGCTATTTTGAGACTTTCAGTCAAGCAGCTACTGCATCGTCACTATTTATCCTATGATCATGGTTCATACTTCATTCTCTTCAGAATAGAGCTGGCTTTCAAATGGTACCACTTGCATGCTCATACCATACACCAGAAGCGGAAAAAAATGTCAAAGTGAAAATTTCGGAGGGAAAATTTTTTCTCAAACTTTGCCCCCCCCCTGGACCCCCCTATGTGATCGTAGCCATCTAAAAAAATCTGATAAATAGTACTTAGTATACTGAATGTGTGTGCCAAATTTCAAGTTTCTATCTTGAATAGTAAGGGCGGGAGAATTTTTATCAAAAATTCCCACAATGCCCCAAATCACCATAAAACACTATGATCTCAGGGAAAAAAATCCTGAGACATCCCTAATTACCCTAGGACTATAATCCGCCAATCATTTTCTTCAGAATAGAACTTTCTTTCAGGCGGTACCATTCACATGTCTCCATCATGTATCTAAGGCGGAAAATTCCTGAGAAAGGGATTTTTCGGGCAAAATTTCCCTTTTTTCAACATTTGCCCCTCAGGACTCCCCTGTTTTTACGTAGAAATCGAAAAAAAAACTTCCGGTAAATACTACTCGGTGGACTGAATGTTTGTGCAAAATTTCAATCTTCTACGTGAAAAAATAGGCCCGCCAGAAAAAATTTCCCTACCATGCCCCACTTTTACCCTATACAGAAGTATATTTTGATAAAAAAAATCACTGAGACGGCCCTAATTACCTTAGAATAATAATTCGACCGTCGTTCTCTTCAGAATGGAACGGCCTTTCAGACGGTATGGCTCACGTGGTCCTATCGTGTATGTGAGGCGGAAAAATGACGAAAAACGGGAATTTTTGGGGTAAAAATATCCCTTTTTTAACCTTTTGCCCCTCTGGTTATCCCCCTGTTTTAACACTGACATCGGAACAAAAAATCTGGTAAATACTACTCGGTGGACTGAATGTTTGTGCAAAATTTCAATCTTCTATGTTCAAAAATAAGCCCGCCAAAAATATATATACCGACAATGCCCCATTTTTCCCTATATAGAAGTATATTTTTCAAAAAATCCCTGAGTAGTCGCTGTGGACTGACACTCCGCAGGTAAATTAAAGTGTTTAATTGCATACTAAATAAATGGTATTACAAAAATCGCAAAGAATATTAACTATTTTATTGAAAAAATATTCACCTTCACGAAAACACTCGTTATAAAACTATTATTTCATCACTTGATTTAGTGATTATATTTATCACTAGCGTATTTCTGTTTATTTAATTTTCTTGTAGTATATCGTTGCTTTAGAATGTCACAAAACATTATTTACGTGTTAAATTTACTTAAAAACCCAATTGTTTAGCATTATTGTAACTCAGAGCTTATACAATATAAAAGAGATAGTATACATATTGTTGTATTATAGTGTCATTCGCAAAAAAAAAGAAAGAAAAAAGAAAGAAAAAGAAAAAAGTCTAACATTTTCCGTCAACATTTAGTTTTTTTCTATGAAGGCCTTTCAATACAAACTACGCATTTTCTAAATACAATTACATTCTGTAATATTTTTCCAATCACTTAGTTTTCCCACGAGACACTTTCAATGCATTCTACCACACGACTGATGAATGTTCTAAGCACAAAAATGTTTTGCATAGAATGCAAATATACCTAGTAGGTCGGTTCTTCTTTCTGTCCCATTTACTGCACCTTCCCCGGACGCCTTTGGAAGTTGCAGGTAAGTTTTGAGTAGCTTCCGTTCGAAGAAACTCATGAATTCGGTTCTTCAGACTGCTGGAAATATTGCTGACAATTACTCTAATTCTCAGAAGGCTCTCTACCATTCGTAGGGACAACCCTTTCAAAAATCTAATCGCAGCTAACTTATCTTGAGCTTTGCGCTGTTCACGAGTTTCGGGGTCATCAAACCTAACATAATGTAAAAGAAATCGAAATCTAGATAGAGACATAGCGAGTCTGAAAATTTCTACGCCCGTACCATCTGTTCGCCACAGGTCTTCAGCGTTACGCCTGCTGCATTTCAAAACGCCTGCTAAATATGTCAGGCCAATAAGGGCCTGAATTTCAGCAACATCTGTTTCTTTTGCATCTCGATCACGCGTATAGTTTTGTCTTACAAGTGCAATTTTTTTGTTTGTATTGTCTACAATAGCGTTCATTATTTCTTCCGGAAAAAAATATTTTCAAATTTCGAGTGGGTCTTTCAAATCCTCCGTGGCTTGTTTTACACCAGGTAAATGCGTCACTATGTTCACTGATCTTGTTCTTACGTGTTTCGGGGTACGTGCACACTCCACTTTGTCTTCTGATCTTTCCCCAGATAAAATGAACGAACCTGCTTGCTATGTGGCACTTCCTCTTCATCAGATATTTCCTGTTCGGTGTCCGTGTCCATGATTTCAGTAGTCAAATTGTCGTCTTCTCTCTGATCTTCATCATCTTCATACACGATATCATTTCCATCGACTGAGCACTCATCCAACAAACGCTGGATACGTTTTTTCTCTTCGTCATATTTATATTTATTTCCCACTGAGCTTTCCCACATCTTTCTGGTCACCACTATATTTGGCTAACGTTAATGGTCGCTGCGGACTCACGCTCCGCATTAGCTAATATCTCCAACACTAGTGCACGCTTCGAAGTATAACTCTGTACTGATAAGCAGAAGCCGATTGTTGGGAGGTATGAAAAACCGGAAGGGGGAGGGATGATTTGCGCGGGAAAAAAATTCAACCATTTTTGACTGCGGACTGAGAGTCCGCAAGCGAGCACTGCAGGGTTAAATTGTTTTCTAATATACTAATAACTCTCTGTTACGTGAGCTCCCTTCTTCGATCCTAGTTAGCATTAAGTGGATTTTGTGGTGGACGAAAACGTGTGTGTAGGTTTACTCGGAGTACTCCCATTTCCTTCCCCTTCCTTCATTCTAATATTTCATTCATCCTCATCGCCTCCTTTAGCCTACTCGCCATAAACGTAAGACGTAAAACTAAAAGGTTTTAAAAAAGCGTGGAAGTTTTATGGTGGAGAATTTTGCTCCTCATCTGGCAAATTTGAAATGACACTGCTGCCTGTAGTATGAGCAAACTGTTGTAGAACCACATCATATATATATAGCCTGGTTTTCATTGCTAAACGAGATTAGAGCTCTTTCGTGGTTAACTGGTTAGCGTACGCGCCTTTGGCGTGGCGGGTTCGATTCCCTGTAAGGCTCATGTGGTTGAGATTCCAAAATTAATCAGTATGTCCACGTCTCATATAGCCTCAGGGCCGGTGTAAGAAGTTCTGCCGCCCTGGGCGGTATTTTCACATGCCACCCCTTTATTTTCTTTTTCAAATTTTGCCACCCTGGGCAGTAGCACGGCCGGCGCTGTATAGCCTCGCTGCTGAGCGGGAATTTAAAATCAAGCAAATAAGCTAAAGAGATTGGTGATAGTAGTGGAATGAGGGAAGTAAGACGAAACTGGAGGACCCCGAGAAAACCTACGCAGACGGTGTAATAATCAAATACTCAACTTCGTTTATTACAAAGCATCTAAATTTGCATAGCAATTTATGTTATGTATGACGGTTTCAACAGTGGATAATAATAATAATAATAATAATAATAATAATAATAATAATAATAATAATAATATTAATAATAATAATAATAATAATACAACTTTGTCTTTAATAACCAAGAACAACTCAGAACTGTTTATGTTAACGTCCTAAACGGGTCACTTCTTTCGCCATTTAAGTGAAAAATATTTAACGTTCAATTCTATGAATCAACTATGTATTAATAATCAACCACTCATTACATTATGAAAAAAGCTATAGCTAGAATCCCATTATCTTTTGCTAGTGATATTCCCGAAACGTAACCTTGGCGGTTATATATGGAAAAACTACTGTGGGGTTTTATTTTCAGACGAAATAAAATGTCACAAGTGACGGTGGTGTTTCTTTGTCATCGTTCTATGGTCGATCTTTTATAATAGCTATTATGTGTATTCTCTAGTTCAGTGGTTAATGTTATTGAGAATATAAAAGGCATCTAATGAATTGAACAAATATTTATCACTGAACTTCAACTATATGTGAAATCTAAAGATAACCATATTTCTTTCTTTTTTTTTCTTTCAATAGTAGGTCACATCGGTAATAAATTATTATCATAGGCATCATATTTGGCCATGTAATTTACGTTTATATCTCAATACTAGGTGCATTTCGCCAGCCCCCCCACCTTGGAGTTTCGAAAAAAAACCTATGCCAATCGTTTGTGCTACGTTTGTGCCGGAATGTACCGCAAAAATTTTCGCTTGTACCACTTCCGGTACGAAGTTATAAGGGTTTTAAAGTGGGGGGGCTGGGGAAACGGCAGCCCCCCCACCTTGGAATTTCGAAACGAAACCCATGGCAATCGTTTGTGCTACGTTTGTGCCGGAATGTGCCGCAAAAATTTTCGTTTGTACCACTTCCGGTACGAAGTTATAAGGGTTTTAAAGTTCAAAATTAAACCTATGCCAATCGTTTGTGCTACGTTTGTGCCGGAATGTACCGCAAAAATTTTTGTTTGTACCACTTCCGGTACGAAGTTATAAGGGTTTTGAAATGGGGGCTGGGGAAACGGCAACCCCCTACCTTGGAATTTCGAAACAAAACCTATGCCAATCGTTTGTGCTACGTCTGTGCCGGAATGTACCGCAAAAATTTTCGTTTGTACCACTTCCGGTACGAAGTTATAAGTCATTTAAAGTGGGGGTGGGGGTGGGCTGGAGAGACGGCAGCCTCCAACCTTGGAATTTCGAAACAAAACCTATGCCAATCGTTTGTGCTAAGTTTGTGCCGGAATGTACCGCAAAAATTTTCGTTTGTACCACTTCCGGTACGAAGTTATAATAGTTTTAAAGTGGGGGGCAAACTTCAGAAACATCAAATTCAATACAAATAGAGATAGAAACATTGAGTTAACGGGAATCGTTAGTGCACTTATAATCACTAAGCACTAACGTTAGTGCCATCATATTTTGGGATTTATTCAAGATTTTTGGTGGGGGGGCCAACTTCAGAAATATCAAATTGTATACAAATAAAGGTAGAAACATAGTGTTAACAGCAATCATTAACCCATCATTAGTGCACTTAAACGCACTAAGCACTAACGTTAGCGCTACTATATTTTGAGATTTATTCAAAAAATTTGGTGGGGTGGTCAACTTCAGAAATATCAAATTCTATACAAATAGGGATAGAAACATGGGGTTAATGGCAAACGTTAGTGCATCGTTAGTGCACTTAAACGTACTAAGCACTATCGTTGGTGCTACCATATTTTGGAATTCATTCAAGATTTTCGGTGGGATGGGCAACTTCAGTAACTTCAAATTCTATACAAATAGAGATAGGAACATAGAGTTAACGGCAATCGTTAGTGCATCGTTAGTGCACTTAAAATACTAAACACTGACGTTAGTGCTACAATATTGGGATTTATTCAAGATTTTAGATGGGGGCCAACTTCAGAAATATCAAATTCTATACAAATAGAGGTAGAAACATGCAGTTAAAGACAATCGTTATTGCATCGTTAGTGCACTTAAATGCACTAAGCATTAAGGTTAGCATTACCATATTTTGGGATTTATTCAAGATTTCTGGTGGGACCAACTTAAGAAATATCAAATTTCATACAAACATTTAGTGCTTTCTAGAAGCACTAACGATACACTAATGAATGGCATTAATTTTTTGTTAGTGCTTGAAGTTGACGCAAGTTCACCGTGCCCTCCAAAGATATTGTACCTGTAGCACCTACACTAATGAAGTACTAACGTTAGGGGTTGGTGCACTAAGAACCACTAACAATTGCACTAGAAGATATCATTAGTGCTTTTGAATATGGCGGAAATTTGATGCAATTAAAAATTCCCAATAAATGTCTTATAGGAGTTTAGTGACATGTAATTGTTCATAACTACACTAATATTGAAGGACAAACGAAACTGTTAGTGTTTTCTAGAATCACTAACGATGCACTAACGATTGCACTAGAATAGATCATTAGTACTCTTGAATTTGACGGAAATTTGACGCAATGAAAAATTTCTCATAAATTTATTATGTGTTTCGTTACATGTAATTGGCCATAAGTAAACTAATATTGAAGTTCTAACTAAATTGTTAGTGTTTTCCAGAAGCACTACCAATGCACTAACGAATGGCACTAAGTTTTAGTTAGTGCTTGAAGTGGGGGCGCTAAGTTCACTCTGGCCTCAAAAGGTATTTTAGTTGTAGCACATTTACTAATGAAGCACTAACCTTAGGTGTAGATGCGCTAAGAAGCACTAACAATGCACTAACGATCGCTCTTGAATTTGGCGGAAATTTGATTCAATGAAAAATTTGCCTAAATTTCTTGTGAGTCTCGTGATATGTAATTGGCCATAACTACACTAATAGTGAAGCACTAACGAAATTGTTAGTGCTTTATAGAAGCACTAACGAATTGGACTATTTTTTCCGTTAGTGCTTAAAGTGTCGGTGCGAAATTCACGCTGACTTCTCCATAGGTTTCTTTACTTGTAACACCTACACTAATGAAGCACTAACGTTAGGTGTTTGTGCTCTAAGAAGCAATTACGATGCACTAACAATTGCACTAACAGAGGCAATTAGTGCTTTTGAATGAGATGGGAATTTGATACAATGAATAATTCCCCATGTGTTTCTTATGGGAGTTTTGAGACTTATAATTGGCCATTTCTACACTAATGGTGAAACACTAACGAAACTACTTGTATCTTCTAGAAGTACTAACAATGCACTAACGTATAAAACTAATTTTTTCGTTAGTGCTTGTAGTGGGGGCTAAGTTCACGATAAATTCGAAAGTTTTCTTTCCTTGTAATATTAGTGCTTCCTAGTGAACCAACACCTAAGTTTCGTGCTTCATTAGTGTAGGTGCTACAAATAAGAAACCTTTGCGGGCCAGCGTGAACTTGGTTCCTACTTCAAGCAGTAACGAAAAATAAGTCCATTCGTTAATGTATCGTTAGCGCTTCTGCAAAACACTCATAGTTCCGTTAATGCTTAACTATTGATGTAGATATGGCCAATTATATGCCACAAAAATCCCATAAGAGATTCATGTGGAATTTTTCATTGCGTCAAATTTCCGCCAAAATCAAAAGCACTAATGACCTCTTCTACTGAAATCGTTAGTGTTTGTTAGTGCATTAACACCTAACGTTAGTTCTTCATTAATGTAGGTCCTACAAGTAAAAAAACCTTTGGAAGCTTTCATGAACTTGGCGCCCCACTTCAACCAATAACGAAAAAATTAGAGCTGTTTTCGTTAGTGCTTCACTATTAGTGTAGTTATGGCCAGTTACATCTCAGGAAACTCACATAAGAAATTTAAGGGGAGTTTTTCACTGTGTCAAATTTCTGCCAAATTAAAAAGCACTAATGATCATTTCCAGTACAATCCTTAGTGCATCGTTAGTGGTTCTTCGTGCACCAACCCCTAACGTTAGTGCTTAATTAGTGTAGGTGCCACAAGTAAAATATCTTTGGTGGTCAGCGTGAATTTGCGCCCTCTTCAAGCACTAACAAAGTAATTAGTGCATTCGTTACTGATTCCTGAAAATACTGACACTTTGTATGGAATTTGATATTTCTGAAGTTGCCCCCCACCAAAAATTTTGAATAAATTTCAAAATGTGGTAACACTAACGTTAGTGCTTAGTGCATTTAAGTGCACTAATCACGCTCTAACGATTGCCGTTAACTCCATGTTTCTACCTCTATTTGTATAAAATTTGATATTTTTGAAGTTGGCCCCCCAACAAAGATCTTGAATAAATCCCAAAATATGGTAGCACTAATGTTAGTGCTTATTGCGTTTAAGTGCACTAACAATGCACTAACGATTACCGTCAACCCCATGTTTCTACCTCTATTTGTATAGAATTTGATATTTCTGAAGTTGGCCCTCCCACCGAAAATCTTGAATAATCCCAAAATATGGTAGCACTTACGGTAGTGCTTAGTGTGTTTAAGTGCACTAACGATGCACTAACGATGCGCAAAGTTTAGTGAAAATCTGTCTGCATAAAGATGGGTGGGGGGCTAACTTCATATGAAGTAGGTCCCAAACCAAGATCTTCAATATCTCGTAAACGATCTCGTAAACGCTGATAGCACTAACGTTAGTTCTAAATGCACTAATGTGCACTAACGATGCATTAACGATGTGCAACGTTTGGTGTGATTTGGGAGAGGTGGGGGGCCAACTTCAGGCACGTAATTTTTTTTGCGGTACATTCCGGTAAAAACGTACCACAAACGATTGACATAGTCTTATCTCGAAATTCCAAGATGAGGGGTTCTGGAAACGGCAGCCCCCTAGTTAAAACTGTCATACTTTTGTACTGGAAGTGATACATACAAAAATGTTTGCGATACATTCCGACACAAATGTTGTTAAACGATTTGCATAGGTCTCGTTTCGAAATTCCGAGGGGGCATCAAAACGGCAGCCCCGTAGCTTGAAACTCTCGTATCTTTGTACCGGAAGTGGTACAGAAAAGAGTTTAGCGAAACGTTCCTGTTCAAAAGTAGTGCAAAGAGTAGGCATAGGTTTCATTTCGAAATTACTGGGTGCGGGGCTGCCGTTACCACAGCCACTCTTGAAAACTCATATAACTTCGTACCGGAAGTGGAACAAACGAAAATTTTTCCGGTACATTCCGGCACAAACGTAGCACACACGATTGGCATAGGTTTTGTTTCGAAATTCCAAGTTTGGAGGCTGCCGTTTCTCCAGCCCCCCACTTTAAAACCCTTATAACTTCGTACCGGAAGTGGTACAAACGAAAATTTTTGCGGTACATTCCGGCACAAACGTAGCACAAACGATTGTCATAGGTTTTGTTTTGAAATTTTTAGGTGGGGGGCTGCCGTTTCCTCAGCCCCCACTTCAAAACCCTTATAACTTCGTACCGGAAGTGGTACAAACGAAAATTTTTGCGGTACATTCCGGCACAAACGTAGCACAAACGATTGCCATAGGTTTTGTTTCGAAATTCCAAGTTTGGAGGCTGCCGTTTCTCCAGCCCTCCCACTTTAAAACCCTTATAACTTCGTACCGGAAGTGGTACAAACGAAAATTTTTGCGGTACATTCCGGCACAAACGATTGGCATAGTTTTTGTTTCGCAATTCCAAGGTTGGAGGCTTCCGTTTCCCCAGCCCCCCCACTTTAGAACCCTTATAACTTCATACCGGAAGTGGTACAAACGAAAATTTTTGCGGTACATTCCGGCACAAACGTAGCACAAACGATTGTCATAGGTTTTGTTTTGAAATTTTTAGGTGGGGGGCTGCCGTTTCCTCAGCCCCCACTTCAAAACCCTTATAACTTCGTACCGGAAGTGGTACAGACGAAAATTTTTGCGGTACATTCCGGCACAATCGTAGCACAAACGATTGCCATAGGTTTTGTTTCGAAATTCCAAGTTTAGAGGCTGCCGTTTCCCCAGCCCCCACTTTAAAACTATTATAACTTCGTACCGGAAGTGGTACAAACGAAAATTTTTGCGGTACATTCCGGCACAAACGTAGCACAAACGATTGTCATAGGTTTTGTTTTGAAATTTTTAGGTGGGGGGCTGCCGTTTCCTCAGCCCCCACTTCAAAACCCTTATAACTTCGTACCGGAAGTGGTACAGACGAAAATTTTTGCGGTACATTCCGGCACAAACGTAGCACAAACGATTGCCATAGGTTTTGTTTCGAAATTCCAAGTTTAGAGGCTGCCGTTTCCCCAGCCCCCACTTTAAAACTATTATAACTTCGTACCGGAAGTGGTACAAACGAAAATTTTTGCGGTACATTCCGGCACAAACGTAGCACAAACGATTGGCATAGGTTTTGTTCCGAAATTCCAAGTTTGGAGGCTGCCGCTTCTCCAGCCCCCCCATTTTAAAACCTTATAACTTCATACCGGAAGTGGTACAAACGAAAATTTTTGCGGTACATTCCGGCACAAACGTAGCACAAACGATTGGCATAGGTTTTGTTTTGAAATTTTTAGGTGGGGGCTGCTGTTTTCCCAGCCCGCCACTTCATAACCCTTATAACTGCGTATCGAAAGTGGTACAAACAAAAATGTTTACGGTACATTCCGGCACAAACGTAGCACAAACGATTGTCATAGGTTTTGTTTCGAAATTCCAAGTTTGGAGGCTGCCGCTTCTCCAGCCCCCCACTTTAAAACCCTTATAACTTCGTACCGGAAGTGGTACAAACGAAAATTTTTGCGGTACATTCCGGCACAAACGTAGCACAAACGATTGGCATAGGTTTTGTTTTGAAATTCCAAGTTTTCAGGCTTCCGTTTCTCCAGCCCCACCACTTTGAAACCCTTATAACTTCGTACCGGAAGTGGTACAAACGAAAATTTTTGCGGTACATTCCGGCACAAACGTAGCACAAACGATTGCCATAGGTTTTGTTTCGAAATTCCAAGTTTGGAGGCTGCCGTTTCCCCAGCCCCCCCACTTTAAAACCCTTATAACTTCGTACCGGAAGTGGTACAAACGAAAATTTTTGCGGTACATTCCGGCACAAACGTAGCACAAACGATTGGCATAGGTTTTGTTTTGAAATTCCTAGGTGGGGGGGCTGCCGTTTCCCCAGCCCCCCCACTTTAAAACCCTTATAACTTCGTACCGGAAGTGGTACAAACGAAAATTTTTGCGGTACATTCCGGCACAAACGTAGCACAAACGATTGCCATAGGTTTCGTTTCGAAATTCCAAGGTGGGGGGGCTGCCGTTTCCCCAGCCCCCCCACTTTAAAACCCTTATAACTTCGTACCGGAAGTGGTACAAACGAAAATTTTTGCGGTACATTCCGGCACAAACGTAGCACAAACGATTGGCATAGGTTTTTTTTCGAAACTCCAAGGTGGGGGGGCTGGCGAAATGCACCTCTCAATACTCTCGATTTTGTGCAGCAAACTGAGATGTGATAATGCTTAAATAAAACACTGATGCCTACATAATACATGCACGGACAAGGAAAACACATCAATAAAGAAAGATGAAAATACAATAAAAATATTATTTAAACCATGAATATTCTTTTGAAAAACGCAATAAATAAAATAAATTATTGTAAAAACTTTAATATACACACATGACCAAAAAGATAAACGTGGGGAGCGCTTGCATACCCGCTTGATTTTTTCCCCGCGCGAACGAAGTATACTGACTTCCTGCTATCGTTACGTCATGTGCAGAGAAAAAAAAAATAAATGGACGTGCGCATCACGCAAGAGAGCCCCCTGCATAACAAAAGTTGTGCATAATACCATTATTAGTGATGGGCAGTGGGAATATTCCCGGTGAAGGAATTTAAAAAATGGGAATATTCCCGGGTTTTTCCCTGGCCTATAAATTCCCGGGAAGGAATTTATTTCCCTTTGTTTCCTTTATCTTCCAAATTATAATAACCATATGACAAATTACTTTATTTTAATATATTATGATTTACTTCTAGGTTTTAAAGAATTTGGAGGTTAAAAAATTTAAAATTCTTTGACAATACTTATATAACTAATAATATGATTTTTTAAGTTCCATTTCCATTTGCACTAAAAAGTCAGGTAATTGTAATAATAATACTAATATTGGGACAAAAACTAGCAAAAAGTAGTTTGATTTACGGAGGAAATGAATTGATAGTGGTGTTCAAGTAGTCAACAAACAATCGGACACATTTTTTTTTAGGGCAGTAGAGGACTTAGACAAACCGTAAGGGTAAATGGAAGTGATTTATGTGAGAAAAGAAAGTGAATTGTTGGTAAGGAAGATAGAAAACAACGTGCCATGCGGGACTCTGACCCTCCTTCACTCGCTAACGCTTGCTCTGCTGTGCTGTCTGAATTTAATGTTGGTAACGTAATTTAACGTATGAAACCATAAAACAATCTCATCGGAATAGAATATCGCAAAAAAGTAGGTGCAAAAGCTGACCCCCCAATGCTAAACAATAACCAAAATTAATAAAAAATACGCAAAAAAGTAGTGTCGCAATCGGGAAAAAGTCAAATTTGGAGAGAAGTATGATACAAAAGGAAAAGGTCAAAATAAGGAGAGAAGTTCGAACAGTTAAAGGGGGCTGAAGGCCAAAGTAGTATGGGCCCCACCACCCTACCTAACTCTCGACTATCCAATTTTGGGGCCACATGGACCATAGTGAATGAATTAGGGATGCTTTGGCCCGGGACTTCGTCACCTATTGAAATTTTGCTTATGCTTATTCAGGGGCCGCACGCTGGTACGAATGAGTCAGAGGTACCTTCAGGGGTGGATAACTTAACGTAACTGTAACGTAACGAAAATAGTTCTCTGTAACAAAATTATTGGTTATTTAATGTAGGTAGGTACAAGGTATACCACCAATTTTTGTTACGACACCGTAACGTTATTCGAGCATGTAACGTTATTCGAGCATGTAACGTTATTGTACCGTAACTAATTGAAGGAACAAATCTGTTTCGGGTATTCCTTTCACGCTTGGTGGGAGAAAATCAACAACTGGTACCAGCTGAATGAGATTCTTTTCTCTGCGGGTATCTAATGGAACGAAAATGCGTGGATCAGAAGCTATTTCGTTACAAATACTATTTGCCACATGAGTAACACAGTTGACCAGACAGGTTTGGTAAAGGTATTGTGTTCATCAGTTACAGATCTTATCAGATCTTTGGAGAGTTCCTCGGACATGGTATCTATTGTATTGTTCTTAAGAGGGTCACATTGAATTTCGTTCTTCAGGTGGTGAAGCAGAATGAATATTTCACTTTCATATGTTGTTATTGCAAATATGAAGTAGAGACAGGGAGAAAAAAAAGAGATCGATTTCTGTGAATATCATAGGAGGAAGTCAGTCACATACAAGGAAAAAGGCAGGTGGAAGGGGATAGCAGGGTCAGGGGGAAGCACAGAGTGAGACAAAAGTAGCAAAGGGGAGGGAAAATAGACAATCTCTTTCATTCTTCATCTTGCTTTGTTTTCATAGCGCTCTTAGCTGTCCACAACAAGAGTAGGATTAAATTATGTTAGAACTGTTCCATGAATAGTGGGCGCAAGCCTGTGAAAATCATATTATTATTATTATTAAAACAAAGCCCACAAAATAGCTAGGAAATTGTGTGATGCATGGCCACGTCATTGGCTATCAATCTGCAATATTTTTGGAATATTTCACCGTTGTTTGCTGATTCTTAATCCAGGCACATCCCCAATTTGTTCACTATATTGAATCAAACTATATTATTATTATTATTATTATTATTATTATTATTATTATTATTATTATTATTATTATTATTATTATTATTATTATTATTATTAAAATTATCCAAAGATCCAAAATTATTTTCCTATTGAAGTTCATAGAATTTGTATGTGTATGTTAAACAAACAATTGATTTAAACCAATAAAATAATATAAATGTTTCAGAACCAGAGTGAACTCAATTGATTCATATCTTTATTCACTTCTTATATTTATATGCAAATTAAATTAGGTCGCTAAATTTTTGACTCTGTGAACTAACTTGGGGGAATAAAGTATATCTTCTGTACTTTGTACTGATTTAACTTGTGCAGTTTTTTTTTCTCTTCTTGTAAAGCGATTCTTAAAATATTCACAAGTACAGTACATGCAATATCAGTACAATATATCTTTATCAGGTGTTCTCCGTGGATGAGTCTGTAGAATTGTCACTTTTGTAATCAGGCAGGGGTCCCAGGTTTGAGCCCAGCTAGAGGACAATTTCTCTCCGATTCAAACCGAGTAATGGTTTGTAACCCACTTTAAACTGTAGGTCCCGTCCTTCATAACCCCCCTGTTACATAAGAACGGGCTAGAAAATACTTATTTCTATCCATATGTAATCTAAATAAAAGTTTTGTAGCCATGGCCCCTTCTTTAAAAAAAATGAATAACTGCAACTTGAGGGTGCTAATTCGACTGATCTCGGTCTCAATCTTAAGAAGTGACCGCAAACCGGTCCAACTCGAGGTCAAAGATTAACTAGCTGTTTTCGCTCAGAATCAAGACTTTCATTACAAAAATGTGTTTTATACTTCCCGCTTTATCCCAACTTAGGCTCTAGCCCAATCTATCTTATTCTCTTATCAATTTCTTAACTGTAACTGTGTGAACCAAATAACCTCTCAGATGTTTAAGATTTTTTATCCCTTATTACAAATCTAAAGTAGGTTTTATTCATGCAAATAATCTTATGTATTAGCTTCCCTAACTCACTTCTTTGTTCAGACACGCTACTCGGTTTGGCTTATTCAATCTTGAACAGTAATGAATGGGCAGACTAGTAAATAATTTGTGCTCTACTGGTAAATCATTTGTAAAACTAGTTTACATATGACCTCGAGTTTGACTTATTTTATTATTTAAAAAATAGAGGCCACGATTATCCACAAGATAAAGAAAATGGTTCAAAAACAAGTAGCAGTGCCACGTGTACATCACGCAGAAGAGTTTGGTGTCTGTGGTACGATATTTTCACAATTAATATTGAAACTGTAATAGATTGTAGTAGATTTTTACCACTTCCGGTTTTGGTAGAGAGATTAGACTAGAGACGAAATATATTCTTGGAACGCCTAATAAATTGCAGAAACCGCTTCTTATCTATTACAGTTTTTATTCTATAGCCATCAAAGTTAAAATCGGTAGTAGTTGATTTCCACATCTTTTGGAAGACAGAGTATAGTAGTTATTTTTAGAAAGCTGAATAGAAAGCAAAAACCCGCTTCATTCCTGTTCTATGGAGATCACTATTGAAACCGAGCTTTCAATTGAAGATCACAAGAAGAGATGAAAGGTACACCTGAGACGCTTGAGAGCTGCTCCATTGGAAGAAACCATTTTCATCTATTTTTTACCGTTTTTGCTATATATAGATCAATATTTATTGAAAGCAGAAATTATAGTTGATTTGTACCATTGTAGGTTGTAGTAGAGTTAATAATATATTCTTACGAAGCAGAATACCGGATCTCACTACATATTGCCGTTTTCGATCTATGGTGATCAAAGATCAAACCAGAAATGGTTTATTTAAATCACTTCCGGTTTGGGTAGGTGGTTTTAATGACAAATAAAATTCCTTACTCTTGACTATATTTTGAGCAAATTTGGTGATGATCCATCAAGCAGTTCTTTAGTTTTTTCTTTTACTTTTTCTTTCTTTTTTTTCACACACGTGCACACACAGGTATGGTAAATATATAAAGGAGTAGGTAAACCAAATTCTAGTTATTCAAAAACCAAACAAGGAAAACTTGGTTTTTGCCACCCCTGCATACAATTAATCCATTCTAACCACAGAAACGTTGCACTGTCTGTTTTCTATGATAAATAATATAAAATGAAATGAAACCTATCCTTCCAGAAAACAAAAGATAGGTAAATAAGAAACATTTAGACTTTTCTTCGTTGTATAGTTTTGAGTGGCAGAGAGGTGAAAGCTACTGCTTGGAAGAAGAATCCATCCGTTCAAAGGCATGGGCGCCGATCCTGGGGGACCAAGGGGACCCGGGACCACCCCCCAAAGCACATGTGGGACCCCTTATTGTATTTAAGAATATATAATATTTGGGATAATTTGAATGCAATTTGTTTTAAAATCCTCATATATGGCTTCTCCATCTAAATGAGGCCCCCCATTGTACAGAGAAATCGGCGCCCTTGTATACAGGCACGGATCCGAGGGAAGGCTATAGGAGCTATGGGTCTAGGAAAATTCGGTGTAGGAAAATTCGGTGTAAGAAAATTCGGTGTAAGAAAACTCGGTGTAGGAAAATTCGGTGTACAGAAACTTCGGTGTACGGAAAACTCGGTGTGGGGAAATTTTGGTGTACGGTAGATTCGGTGTAATACATATTGAATATTACTACTTACAATAATTTACGACATTTCATATTGTGAAAACGGAAACCATATAATGTAACGAATAAAATGTTATTACCTATTTCAAGAAAAGCAAATTTATTTTTCTGCCTTGAGTCCAATACCTCTTGCATGTCTTTTGCGGGGTATTACTATAAACTACTTTTCATCACACAATGAAGCTGACACTTTTTGTCAGAAATAAAACAATTACAACTATAAGTTCAGAGAATAGTTATAGGAACAACTAAAAACACCTTTCCTATATAGTACATCATAGAACATATACAAGGTGATTCTTTTAAAACTCACGGATTTCATTTGGGGGTCTAGATTTTCTAACTGAAGTCCGATTTTCATCCGGTTTGTGGCAAATGATCAAGGAACGTTGGAAGATTTATGGAACTATGCTTACTGGTTTACATTCATTTGGGGTAATATAGGCCGCGCCTCTAGAAAAGCAGCAAATATTCGCCACTGTACCGAATTGGAATTAGGTGAGGTGCGGTATGGAGATTTGAGTTTCTTCGTTAGATGACAACCTCGCGACGGTCAATAAGAAACAGGAAACTGGGCCTTCGTATTGAGAATTATGCTGTGCTACTGTACCAATATGATCAGGACGCAGTTACAATAATGTACTCTTTGGAGCAACGTGATTTTATCGTTAAAAAGATTTTAGAGGCCGGGATCTGTTGTTGCTACGCAAAGGGCAGCTACACGCAACTTTGCCTCACGTTCTGCCCCAAACAGGAACATAATATGGTCGCTAGTGAATAAATTGCAGGAAACAGGATCTCTTCTGAGTAAGGCAGGAAAGCATCGGACACCGCTGGCGGATGTTGTTGGACATAAAACTTAAAGATTTCGTTTCATTTCACTAACACTTAATTTGTATTCTTCAATTTCGCTTCAAATATCCAATATCTCATTCGAACTGTAACGTACAATGGCGAATATTTGCTGTTTTTCTTGCGGCCTGCTCGATATTACCCCGGATGAATTTAAACCAGTAAACATAGTCCCATAAGCCTCCCATTCTCCCTTGATAATTTGCAACAAACCGCATGAAAACCGGACTTTAGTTGGAAATTCTAGAGCCCAATGAATCCGGGAGTATCACTCTGCATATACATATGTAAGATGCAAAAATATATTGATCAAAAAAGTCTTAGTGGAAAGGGCAATATAAAGCAGGATGGTTTTATCATATAATATTTGTACAAATAGTTTAATTCTCCTCCAATCAGACACTTTAGTTTGTTTGCCTTAAGGTAAACAGGTACTGCAACCCTATTGACTCCTTATTGACTTCTCCTCCAATCAGGCGTAGATACTTTAGTTGAGGCATTTATTTTTACACCTTTGAGTAACATAAATAAACTATGTCGTTTTTGAAGAATTTAAATTTAAATATTTATTTATAAAATATACATAAAATCGTCAGAACATTTTTGAAAAATCTACAATTTTCAACTTTACCCGTCTAGTAACCTACTTTTTTTTTTTTTTGAAATATAAAATTCTAGGAGACATCCTCCAAAACAGCATAAAAACTTAAGTTTTAAATGAAATGTCGATTGGTATCGATGATCGCTTCGCTAAATCACACAAACGGACATCAATAAACAAATTTCTCGTCATGTAAGGGCCATGAAATGCTAAAATCCGTCGAAATCTAGAATTCAAATTATTTCACAATCACAACTTTTCAAAATTTGGTATAGCAGACAGTAAAAGTACGTTCTACACAAAGTTTGAACTTAAAACTAATACGCTCATTTATGCTCAAAGTTAAGTTTTTAATAAATACTACTGTCTACTACAACGAATCTTTACACCGAACATTCCCCACACCGAGTTTTCCGTACACCGAATTTTCTGTACACCGAATTTTCCTACACCGAGTTTTCTTACACCGAATTTTCCTACACCGAAATTTCCTACACCGAATTTTCCTGCTCCCAGGAGCTATAGTCCCCCCTTAACGATCAGGTATACACTGGTTAAAATGGGCTTCAATTCTGCTTTACACTGGATAAAGCTGCAAGCTATGGTTTAGCCCCTCCCTTGTTCATATCCTGGAACCGCCACTGTATCTATTTATCTATCTATCTATCTATACATCTATATATATGGCCGGATTTAGGGACTGCAAAGGTGCACTTCCCCCCTTTGTTGTAAATATACACTATCTAAAATGAGAAGCGAGCAGTGAAAATAGCAACACATTCCGAAACTTTTTGCCATCATGTATCTGTTTGGGGCTTAAAAGAAAGCAGAGCTTTGCAAAAGCATGATTTTCTGAAGGTTGAAGGAAAAGAATTCACCAAGCAAAATAATATAACTTTTGTCAAGCAAGTAAGAAAACATAAGGCAAGAGGAGAGAAGGACATTTTTGTCCTGCATTCCACTTGCGTCCCTGTTTAAAATATTTCGGCCAGTAGTTACTGAAAAAGAAGATACAACGTACAAGACAAGTCGAGTCGAGACTGTCGGCGACCGAGCCCAGACATAATATATAATGATCTTTATTCCTTAAGCGATACTTGGAAACGAAATTTGATTTAAATCTGACCAATAGTTACCGAGAAATAAAGTACAACATACAAACAGAGCCGAACCGAGCCTGTCCTTTGCCGAGTCGGCCACCAAGTATAGAGATGTTTATTCTTTGGATAATGGGCTATCTGCACACCAAATTTCGATGATATTTGGCCAGTAGTTACGGAGAAATAAAATAGAACATACAAGGCAAGCCGAGCCGAGCCTATCGCCGACCAAGCTCGGCCATCACATGTAGTGATCTTTATTCCTTAGATGATTGGGTACTTGTACATCTAATTTGGTTTAAATTTAGCTGGTAGTTACCGAGGAATAAAGTGCTACATACACACATACTTAATTACATCTGCAGTAAAACTACAAGCTCCCTTATGCTTACTAAGGAAACTAAAAAGAAAAGTTCTAACATTACAAATGGAACATACTTCATGTAAGCAGAATCCACTTTCAACATTACAACACTAATGGGGAGAGCTTGAGGCGGGTGAGCTCCCCTGACTACGCCACTGCACTTTTGAGACACTTGAGAGCTATCCGAATGGAGAAAACTGCTTTCATCTACCGCTCTTGCTCTATGTAGACCAATATTTATTGAAACGAGAAATTATAGTTGAATGAACCACTTCCGATTTTATTAGAGAGTTAATAATAGAGATTAAATATGTTCTTACGAAACTGAAACCCGGATCTTAATACGTATTACGTTTTTCGATCTATGATGATCAATGATCAAACCGGAAATGGTTTCTTTAAACCACTTTCGGTTTGAGAAGACTATTTTAATAACAAACTCACTTCCTAATTCTTGACTCTTTGTATTTTTACCAAATTTGGTGATGATCCATGAAATACTTTATTTATTTATTTATTTTTGTCACACACTAACACACGCGAATAAGGTAAATATATAATGGAGTTTTGATAAACCAAACTCTAGTTATTAAAAAAAAACTTACAACGAAAACTTGATTTTTGTCATCCCTGCACACAATTAATCCGTTCTAACCACAGAAACATCGCACTGTGTGCGTTTTTGTGATAAATATTATAAAATGAAAAGAAATCTATCCTTCCAGAAAACAAAAGAAATAGGCAAATATATAAGAAACATTTAGACTTTTTTTGGTTTACATTTGTGAGTGGAAGAGATTAAAGCTATTTCTTCGAAGGAGAATCCATCCGTTTCAACCAACAAAAGATGTAGAAAAGCAATTGGAAAGACATTCCATACTGAGGTTTCAAAGATCATTATCTTTGTTCTACGAAGTATTTTGTTGACACCTGAATCCTACCAACTTACGCCGAAAAAGCACATTCAGATAGTTGTGTCGTAAAGTTGAGGGAAATCAGTGGGAAGTGGGAGGTGGGAGTGGAAAGGGAGACTGCTCAAGGCATAAATGATTATGAAACTGGAGGGGTAGACACGGGTTTCACTTTTCAAATTGTCATAATACATCCCTCCTCAGCATTTGTTCTTCAAAGAATGTCATCCATAGTAATTCATGAGATTTGCAAGTGGTCTTTTGACTCTTTACCTGCAGTAACTCAATACGGAAGAATGCATTACAATTAATCCAAGTAATTAGGTGCAAAATTGTGACAGTCATCTGAATTGTATTACTCTTTGGCAACAAAATTATCAGTTCCTAGTATTTTCTAAGATATTTATGAATTAAATTTTACATGTTATCTTATGAAGATTCTGAAGCCTCTGATGATGGGAAGACATCCCCTTAAGCTGTAGGTCATGTCTGGCAGTGGCGTAGTCAGGGAGGATCACCCGGCTCAAGCCCCCCCCCCATTAATATTGCGATGTTGAAAGTGGATTCCGCTTACATATAGTATGTTCTATTTGTGATCCTGATGTTAGGACTTTTCTTTTTAGTTCCCGGCGTAAGCTGACCGGATGTTGTACTTTTACTCCAGATGTACTGTAATTATGTGTGTGCATATGTAGTACTTTATTCCTCGGTAACTATCAGCTAAATTTAAACCAAACTTGATGCGAAAATACCCAATCATCTAAGGAATAAAGATCACTACATGTGATGGCCGAGCTCGGCCGGCGATAGGCTCGGCTCGGCTTGCCTTGTATGTTCTATTTTATTTCTCCGTAACTACTGGCTGAATATAATCGAAATATGGTGTGCAGATAGCCCATTGTCCAAAGAATAAAGATCGCTATACTTTACAAAGCGACAGGGCAAAGGACAGGTTCGCCTTTACAACAACAAAAGAACTACGAATATATTTTGTTTGATGGAAGGTGAAGGGGCTGAAGTATAATCTTGCGTGTGAGAATGTGTTCATTTGGCCCTGTACATTGTCAGTTATTCGCTTCAAACGCCATATTTCTTACCTTTTCATGCCGGCATATGTAATGACTTCTCTATATTGATTTGCTATATATTACAGGCACGCCACGAAACCTCGTCTGAATCCAGCAACAAGATCATATAGTTTTTTTCTTTTTTCTTTTTCCTTTTCTTTCTTTCTTTTTTTTTCAAGATATAATTTATGCAAATGTCTATCGCCAAACTGAAATATTCAGTCATCATTGGCGATCTGGCGATCGAAAATTCCAACCTGGCGACCAATTTGGTACATGGTTTTGTTTTATATTACTTAGGCACCAGACAAGGGTTGGAAAAAATAGTTTTATTTTTTTTAAAAAAAGAACAAAACATGTGTTTAAAACATTAAAAAAATGTTCAAAACGTTTTAAACATGTTTTAAAACACAGACAAAAAAACATGTCAAACATTTTGAACAGTTTAAAACACGATTTTTAACATGTTTCAAAATCATGTATAACTTATTTCTTAGGACTTTTTGCTCTTTACTAGCAACCGACCTTTTCATTTATTTTATCCTGATTAATAACACTGTGCTGGGTACAAAATATTTCAGTACAGATTAGTAATTCTCAACTTATTTCATATTCCAACCCCTTTTTATTACACCTTCTTGCCAGTGATTCTCGTAAGTACTTTCTTGGTTGTAATTAGCTTTTTAGGTAGATTTTAAAATCTACCTACTGTGGAGATTTCACACAATCTATCAATATGCATGGTGAAACAAAAGTCCTCACCACCCTTGTGCGTTAAGAACGGGTTGAGGGAGAATGATGAAACTTTTAAGTGGTCTGACACATCAGATAGTGCTATCAAGCAGCATGGCTGTCATTTTTGATTGGAATTCAAAATTTCAAATACAAATGGAGTCATGTTACGTGTTTTAAGGCTAGAACTTTACCAGAAATACGCTTGTGCGGTTACTTTAGCCTTAAAACAAGTCATTTCGGAGTTACTGCTTCTGAAAATTTCCTAATTATGCTCTTAGGGGCTAAGATTGTGTTTCATGGAGGCGGGTGTGATTTTTAATTGCAAAAATTTGATTACTATTTCAGAACACTCATACTAATGAAATTATCTTAAAATAATAAATTTTCGAAAAGTAATGATAGTTTGAAGCACACTTCATGTTGTGCTAACTTTAGAATATTTTCTGCAAGCCTATGTAATTGGTTGTTTTTTAAGTCAATAATTCATTGAAGAAAAGTAATATATGAGGCGTTCAGAGCACTATGGATCCAAGTCCATTTTCAATAAGGTTCAGGTTTGCTCAGCAAATGAATTCTATTTCCAAACGTAATATTTTCGCAGTCAAGAGTCCGCAATAAGTATAACTAAAAGCACGTTAAAGGCCGTGGGATAGTTTCATATGACAGCCGCTAGATAGGGGCGTTAATGGGGCAGGAGGGCATCCGCCCCCACCCCACCCTGAATTTCAGACTTTGGGGGCAGTAAGGCAGTTTTAAAAACCTTTCGATAAGCAAGATCCAACAAAATAAGTTTGAGGTCCTTACACCGAATAAATAAGGAGGAAATACAGATGATCAAAACTGGAAAGTTGTTCCAAATGATGTTTTTTTCTTCCCGTAAAACTAATGTTAAGCGATTCCAAGTTGTACGGAGACTGACAAGGTACATTCGCGAAGTGTCCCCTCGGAATTCGTGTAACATTGGTTCAAATGCAAAGTTCTCCGTGGCCCAATGTGTATTGCACTAATTTAAGCGGCCCATACCGGTAATTTCCATATTTATGGGCCTTCATATATCCGGAATTCAATCATACACTACTATAACACTCGGACACAAAGTTGCTTTTAGTTTCTTTAGATTTCACTGGACATGAATATGGGCATATGCAGAACAAATTGAATCAAGTACTCCTTCTCTGACATATGTTACCCACCTTGGCCGCCATCTTGGATTTAACTTTCGGTTTTTCAAATGGCAATAGGTTCAAATGATACATCAAATTAATGTAAACTTTTCTCGGAATTTCATTGGTGTACTGAGTTTTATCGTAGCTTGTATATACCATTAAATGTCAAGCACTTCATATTGAACCAAATAGAAAGTTGTGCAGGGCCCCGTGTGTATATGCAATCTTTTATGTGTTATCGTTGATGAAATATTCTCTGAACTTATATACATGCAGACACAAAGATGTCAATACGGAAATGGTAGGTCTTCACCCAAATCTGGGCGTATCTGGATCTACATTAGGCATTTTGACAGTAATACAATACTTCCTTATTATAGTATAACATGGAAGTAATAACAATCACTCATGGAAATGTAATAAGATTATGACACCTATGTTGTAAGGAGTTTACCAGTTAGAAATTGTTTTGATTTGTCAACACCAAAAACGTAAGCGTAACTGATATTAACCTGCAATGTCTATTCGCAAAATGGCTGGAGGGAATGAACATGTAATACCTTCCAAATGGTACAAGCTACGGTAAAATACATTACACCAGTGAATGTAAACGTAAATGTCCGATGTAATACTTGCACCTATTTCCATTTGAAAAACCAAAAGTAAAATCTAAGATGGCGGCCGGGATGGGTAACATGTGTCAGAAGCAGTACTTGATCCAATTTGCTTTTCATATGCCCATATTCATGTCCAGTGAGTAACATCTAAAGAAACTAAAATGAATTTTGTGTCCGAGCGTTATGGTAGTGTATGATAGAATTCCGGATATATGAAGGCCCATAAATATGCCAATTACCGGCATGGGCAGCTAAATTTAGTACAATACACATTAGACAGCAGAGAACTTTGTATTTAAATCAATTTTACACGAATCTCGAGGGGACACTTCACGAATGTACCTGGTGAAAACCAACATATAGGCTACTATATCAACGAATGCCTGCGATATATTAATTTCAGAACCGCAAGAACCCTATGTTTGTTTTCTGAATACAACATGAAAAAATTGTTTCCATGATAATTCTTTTATTTACTTTTTAATATCAGTTCTACAAGTAGTACAACCTTCGACTATGATACTTTCTCGCAAGTTAACTTATAAGCATTTAAACAATACAATGAACATTAAAAATCAAAGGGAGAAAAAGAGACAAAATAAACTGTAGATTACCATATTGCCACGAGAAGTCAAAACATTCACATGAGAAGAAAACAGTCTTCTGAATGGGTAGCACTTTTTGACAATTTTCTTTCTCTGGCAGATTTTTTTTTGTTTTTTACAAAAATAAGATAAAATAGAAATATGTTTAAAGGTGCAAAGGTGCACGTGCACCCCCTTCCTTGTAAATATACACTACCTAAAGTGAGAAGCTAGGAGTGAAAATAGCAACACTTTTCGAAATTTTCCTCTGTCATGTTTCGATTTGGGCTTAAATCAAAGGGAAGTTTTGCAAAATCGATAGTTTGTCAATTTTCTAAAAGTTCAACAAAAGGATTCACCGAGAACAGATACTTAGGATATCCAGGGCATTTCCTCATTCACACCACAGGTGCCTAAAGGCATTTTAAAAAATCCAATTCAATTCAAATGTAGGCCTACTGGTAGTTATTGGTGCACCCCTCAGAAGATCCTTTCTACCAAATCTTGTGTGTTGGTCCCCCTTGATGATTTTCTCGCTACGCCACTAATGTCTGATATGTATTTGATTTATAAACTAAATTGCTTTCAAGCAAATGAAATGTCCTTCCTGCTTCCCTGGGGGTCAGTATATGTTTAACTTTGGTGAATGTAGCTCCGGGTTCGATCCTTGTTGGGAAGTGAGCTCGAGCTTCAACCACATTGGTCAGTGCAAGACTGTTGTAAAATAAACATATATGCTGACTACCGGCAGTGAACTCCTTCATGCCTAAGCGCTTAGCGTACGCGCCTTTCGCCTGGAAGACCAGGGTTCGATTCCCGGCGTGAGCACATGTGGTTTCGATTCCATGTTAATCAGTAGGTCCCGTCTCATAAAGCCTCGCTGCCGAAAAGGACGTTAAACTCCAAATCAACTCAACTATCGGCAGTGTCATCACAAGAAGTAAAAATCTTATCAATAAGCTTACATTAAAAACTTCACTCTTTGATCATTTCTCTTTTTCCTCTTTTTAAATACAGAGCAATCAAAGTAATGCTATTCTCAAAAAACATGCACCTGAGGGCTTAAGGCAGCGTTTCCCAACCTTTTTCAACTTGCGGCACACTACAGGTGTAACTTGAATTCTCGCGGCACACCCATATATATATATATATATATATATATATATATATATATATATATATATATATATATATATATATATATATATATATATAATTACCGTGGTATTTTAATGTGATTACTAATTTCCTTCTTACAGAGAAGAAAGCTCGATCACTGATTTTCCCCCGTGCTAAATCATTATACTTATTTTTCATTCTAATTTTAAAATAGAAAACAATAGCAATGAAATATAGGACTCAGGTTTTTAAAAATCCACTTTCTCTTTCGAAAACTGTATCTAACCTCTAACTAAAAGGGAAGATCACTAAATAACGAACAAATAAACAAATCTCCTATACTTTTAAAACACAAATGTAGGTAATTTGTATGCATGCTTGCTTTGTTGAATTTATTGAATGATATGTTAAAATTTCAAGTTACGAAATAGTTTCCAACAATAAAGAAGTAATAATGGTCATGACAATGATAAATACGTTTTTCAACATTAAAAATGTACAGAAAAGTAACACAATATGAAATTTAAAATTGTAGATTTATAGTAGAGGTTCATAGTAATGTGAAATATAAATATACATTTTCCCCTGTCTTGCAATTTGGTTCGTATAGAATTAATAATTTGTTTTGATTTTTTCGCGGCACACCAGCGGCCCATTCGCGGCACATTAGTGTGCCGCGGCACACCGGTTGGGAAAATCTGGCCTAAGGTGTTTACTGAATCTTAAGTATGAGGAAAAAGAAAACAGACTGAAAAACGTGGAATTTATTTACTAGTATAATGGAGATTCTTTTAAAGCCAACCTTAGACTCCCTGTCGCCAAGGATGTTTAAACGTTACTCAAGCGTAACTCCAAGACCATCAGAATTGAAGAAGATGAAATACAGGTACAAAAGGTAACCGATAAAGAAAAGAGAAACATAGAAATGGTACTCATCATAACAAAAATATGTCTACTTACACAAAAATGTTCTGCAGAATTTCAATACGTTTCATATCGCTAAAATTAAGGAACAAAACCCTTTGGGTTCGAGAGAGAACTGGTATTCAGTGGAACCAGTTTTATCTTAACAATCTCAAGCAGGTACGACATACGTGGGTATTTCGAGTAACGCTAATCCCTTGGTGACCGTAACTACAATACCAAAATGCAGAATGTTCCATTGAGTAACGTTACTCAGCGTAACATAATTCAGAGCGTACCATTTTAAAAGTTACACTGGCCAATAACGTTATTAACTAGGTGCAGAAATGGGTTACAAAATAGTAACCGTAACAGATAACAAATTGTAAATATTGCACATTTCGTTAAGTTATCCACCCTTGGGTACCTTGGCCCTGCTATGACGTCATTGAATTGGGAGTTTTGGATCAGAGGTCATGATGATTCTTTAAATTTACATAAAAATATGGTTTTGATGATTCATTACGTTATGAAATAGTACAGGTTTACGAATGCTTTTTATTTTTTTTTGTTTCCTTTTATGGCATAAGATTTGGAGATTGTTATATCTTTGATGAGATGAACTAACACGGATGCAAATGAAATTTTAGTTTTACTTCCCACGATTATGCAGTTTAGGCTAAAGGAGACGGTGACGATGAGAAATGAATGAAAGTATGGGAGAAAATTGGAGTATCCCGATTATAATGTTGCCCACCACAAAACTGCTTTGCGGTGTTTGAAACAGGGACCCCATACAGCAGAGGTGAACGCTCTACCACTGAGCCACAGCGCTCTCTACTGGTGCGGATGAATTAGAGGTAGTTATATTGTATTCGTTTGTGGATTAAATAAAACTGTTGGAAAGATTTAAGAAGATTCTTTCTGCATTGACTTATAATCATATGTTGAAAAGGAAACGTCAACTATATCGTGTTACATATGCTTACGTATTCGTTGTCACAGTATCGTTGGCATTGTTTGTTCGAACAAGTACGATGTTTAATTGTCAAATAGTGTGTAATGGTTTACTTTGGAAAGATACAGGAGTTCATTTCATATCATAAGACATGGGTATATTGATGCATCCTTTTAAAATTTGAGAGGCATCCACCCCCCACCCCCTTCAATTTTAGCATTTATAGTACCTCAATATGTATCATGATAAATTTCGGTGGTCCTTTCATGCGTACAAAGTAGTACAACCATGTGTTAAGTTATTGAGTTAGTCCGTTTCCTGTGATGAGTATCAATGATTGATTTTGGAGCCTTATTACGTTATATGATCATTTGGAGGCGTACTTAAGATTATTCCTTAAATTTGATATGTACTTCGGGATCCATTTCGTTTCATCTTAGGGATGAACATGGATATCTTACATATGCTGATTACTATGTTATAGACATTGCAATCGTCCTGGGTTCGATTCTTGGTGCTAGTTTTAGGAAACTTTAAGTTTAACGCCCCGCAAAACGATGGTGATGAGAAATGGTAGGATGAAAACAAGAAAAAACTTCATAACCTTACTTGGTTGTGAATTGAAGCAGAGATCTTACACATTAGAGACAAGCGCTGAGCCACCGTGCCCTCTTTCGTGTGAGCAATTTTACATATGAACAGAAACATGGACATGTTATATTACATTAAACATTTCTGCTCGTTGTTACGCATACGAGTTTGTTGTGAAATTGCAGAATCTGCTTTCACGAAGAGTATAATATCAGTTCGTTTATTGAGTATCTCTAAGAGGTGTAAAGGAGGAACGATTCCGGCCCTGGTTAATAACACTAATTTATATCGTTTTTTGTTCGCAGATTAAATAAAAATGACGCAAAAAAAAAGCTTTTCGTGCATTGGCTTATAACCATATGTTTAGAAGCAAACGTTAGCTATATCGTGTTACATGTGCTTACGTATTTGTTGTCAGTATCATTGCATATTGAACATATACAGTATTTAATGGTCAATGGTTTACTTTGAAAGGATATATTTATTTTGAGATGAATAAAAGGGATGGGATGATGTGATTTTGGACCTAGTTAGTACCTTTCGTATCCGCTCGTGGATTAAATAAAAAGATGACTCTTTGCTTAAATCTGATTAGTTCATTGTTCGAGCGATTTTTTAAACGCTCAGCGTTTGTTGACCAGTAAGCGCTTCATTGATGGAAACAATGTTGCCTGATTTTGAAAATCTAAACTGCTCCGATTCTTTTTCGAAACGGTTCCGCTGAGTGCAAGAATTTTCAAAACTAAAAATTTTGAAAAACTAAAAATTTTCAAACAAAAAATTTTAAACTTTTCAAAACAAAAAATTTTTCGAACTAAAAATTTCAAAAAAAAATTAAACAAAAATTTCAAACGAAAAGATTTCAAATAAAATTTTGAAACAAATTTTGAAAGTCTAAAAATTTTAAAACAAAAAATAAAATCAAACTTTCTGGAACGAATTTTTTAAACTTAAAATTTTCGAACAAGATTTCAAACCGAATTCGAAAATAAAAAACTGTTCGAACCAAATTTTCAAACAAATTTTTTCCAACTCAGAAAGTTTCAAACTTAAAACTTGCAAATCGAAATTTCAAACAAAGTTTTCGATCTAAAATTTTGAACTAAAAAACATCGAACTCAAAGTTCTCACTAAAAGTTTTTGAACTCAGAAAGTTTTAAAATCAAAATTTGAAACTCAAGTTTCAAATCAAAAATATTTTCGAATTACAATTATCAAACTCAAACTTTTTGAAAATCTTAACAGAGGTTGAAAGTGATCACCTAAACACATTACATCGTAGATTGTAAATTGTTACTAAAGTTGAAAGTGCAGTCAGTTTAATGACTTTTATTTTACTGAAAGGATATATTTATTTTGAGATGAATAAAAGGGATGGGATGATGTGATTTTGGACCTAGTTAGTACCTTTCGTATCCGCTCGTGGATTAAATAAAAAGATGACTCTTTGCTTAAATCTGATTAGTTCATTGTTCGAGCGATTTTTTAAACGCTCAGCGTTTGTTGACCAGTAAGCGCTTCATTGATGGAAACAATGTTGCCAGATTTTGAAAATCTAAACTGCTCCGATTCTTTTTCGAAACAGTTCCGCTGAGCGCAAGAATTTTCAAAACTAAAAATTTTGAAAAACTAAAAATTTTCAAACAAAAAATTTTAAACTTTTCAAAACAAAAAATTTTTCGAACTAAAAATTTCAAAAAAAAAATTAAACAAAAATTTCAAACGAAAAGATTTGAAATAAAATTTTGAAACAAATTTTGAAAGTCTAAAAATTTTAAAACAAAAAATAAAATCAAACTTTCTGGAACGAATTTTTTATACTTAAAATTTTCGAACAAGATTTCAAACCGAATTCGAAAATAAAAAACTGTTTGAACCAAATTTTCAAACAAATTTTTTCCAACTCAGAAAGTTTCAAACTTAAAACTTGCAAATCGAAATTTCAAACAAAGTTTTCGATCTAAAATTTTGAACTAAAAAACATCGAACTCAAAGTTCTCACTAAAAGTTTTTGAACTCAGAAAGTTTTAAAATCAAAATTTGAAACAAGTTTCAAATCAAAAATATTTTCGAATTACAATTATCAAACTCAAACTTTTTGAAAATCTTAACAGAGGTTGAAAGTGATCACCTAAACACATTACATCGTAGATTGTAAATTGTTACTAAAGTTGAAAGTGCAGTCAGTTTAATGACTTTTATTTTACTGATTTGAATTTAAATTATCTTGGAGAAGTATTCAGGATTAAATTTGATATATGATGATGAACCGTTTGGCTAGTCATTGCTAGTCATTTATTTTGTAACAGAACATTGAAATGAAGTCTCATGCTCATCTCATAAGACAAACTATCTAGTCAGCCCTAACTCACAAATCGTTTCGCGAGCCAAAGACCGTTGGTAAGCCGTAACTTCTAGTAATGTAACATAGTTTATGGTTTAAGATTTATATTGTCTTGGGAACGATTGAGTTCGTTTATGTAATGAACCCGTTGGCCGGTCATAGCCTGATTTCACATCGTAGCTCATGAAAGCAATCTTGTTGTAGTTGTTTCAGCAGTGACCATTTTTTTCTGGACATAGCCGGTACGATCACCAGGAATGAAATACTACTTAGTTTAGCGAAATAAGATGAAATCTGAACCATCAAATGTTAAGACATTCTGCGATAGAAGAAACAAAAATGTGTGTTTCGTTACCTGGAGTGAACCCCGGATCGATTAGAACTTTAAGAAAAGGACATATTTCGTTTAGCACAGCGATTCATATCTTATGAGCTGGGAACTCGGACCTCAAAATCGACGTCTGCTTAGTTGTTAAAAGCAATGAACCAATTTTCCATTTATTGCCAAACACTTTAAAATATTAAGTCAGCTTCTGTCGTATTGAAATTGCATAAAAAAATCACATGCGAATGCGAAGATGATGAAAGAGTGGAGCGGCTTCTTGCACAAGTTTCGTAACGAAATGAATTTCATTACTTCAGTATCATAGTTTCTTTGTCATAGATGAAGAATGCAGAATTTGCAGTTTTCTTTATGACATCATTCAGCTCTGTCATACCGGTATTGCATTCTCCCTCTTTAAATTGTGTTACTGGTGCTTAGTTACTAAGATATCAGCCCTGTGTTTGTTTACATTGAACTTGTCATTTACTGCAATAGTGATTACCGTGTTACCTAGTGATGCTATAATGTTGCGTTGAATACATTTTTTTCTGGTGCAAGAGGTTTTCAGTTCGATTCCTTTAGAGTGCTTCCCGTCGTTCTCATAAGATTATCAGGGAAATCATGTTACTCATTTCATGAAAGATCTTGCCAGTAGTGAATGATTATACATTGAATTCAATTTACTATGGTGGAAGAGCTTCCCTCATAAGATTGTAAATGAAGAAAGAAAAAAAAAGCTGTTACGATACCATGGTTCGGCTTTCCTTGTGTAAAAGGAATGAACGATTTATCGTTTTGATCTCATATTGTTTTGTACCGTGGTGCTGTAATACGAGTGATTTGTATTAAATAATATTCATAAGAAGATCGATTCCGGCTGGAAAACAATTTCATAAAAGTGAACAAGTGCATCTAATGCGAAAACTATTCTAGTTTGATCCTGCTGACGTTCACTATTTTAAGTGAAGTTTTATACGATAAAAGTACTGCACGAACAGTCTGTGCCTACTGCTAAAACTTAATTCATTGAAATCTATACAAGTTATACATTTGTATTTAAAAAAAATGTAATCAGTATGTACTGTAATAAACAACATTGTGTGTTTATGTGTGTGTGTTGTGTGTGTGTGTGTGCGCGCGCGTGATGTTAGTCTAAACAACAGTCTTTTTTATGAATGGTTTTTAAATTATTGTTGTGGTATCTGCTTCCCGAGAAAAGCTGAGGCCTGCAAAATGATCTTCCTCAACTCAGTGACCTTGCTTGTTTCATGTTAAGTATATCATTATCTGTTTTACGTCGTGATGACTCAATGACAGAGGTGTGTGGGGTCGCTGGTTCGATCTTAGCTAACGCCAAGTTGCTTTGTAGTGAACAAAAAGCCGTGTGCGTGAGTTTTCTCAGGGTTCTCTTCACTATATTTAATCCACCATTACATTTATTTCTCATCATCATCGTCTTCTTTAGCCTAGTTAGCATAACCGTAAGACGTAAAACTCAAAGATTTAATTTCATTTCTCTGAACCACCACGAGTGTTTTTTGTTCTCTTGACAGTACCGAGGACGTAAATCTTGTGTTCCTAGTCTGCATAAGACGTGTACGATAAAATCTGAACCACCATAAATGTTTTATGTTGTGTTAACAATATCGAGGCTGTACAGGACGTGGACCTACAGTTCAAAGTGAAATTCGAATCATCATAAATGTAGCTATAAATACCAAATATTTGTTTCTATTTTACGTATAAGATGGAAAGCTTTTATGACCTTAGGCTGTATAAGACTTCAACGTACTTCTGTGGGTTGTGTTCTTAAACCCGTAATAATAACGCCAAAAAATCGAACCTGGACTTAGCCACTGAAATCTCAAATGGGCTTAAAGAAAGATTTTTTTATTGTAATGCATTCAACCTGGAAAATGCTGATTAGCACCTTGTCCTTCAAGTGAAAGGAGTGAGAGGTAAGGAAATACTTCCGTGCTTGACGTCACATGAATGAAATTCTGTCCATCTTAGCATTTTGTTCGTTCTATGCTTTGATAAGTAAGCTGTTATTCGTTTCATACAAGTTCAAGTGTTAATGTGGCTAATATTTATTAAATCACGTCTTAATTGTCGCTAAACTAAGTAGTATTTCATTCCTGGTGATCGTACAGACTATGTCCAGAAGAAATGGTCACGGCTAAAACAGCTACAACAAGATTGCTTTCATGAGCTACGATGTGAAATCAGGCTATGGCTGGCCAACGGGTTCATTACATAAACGAACTAAATCGTTCTCAAGACAATATAAATCTTAAACCATAAACTATGTTACGTTACTAAAAGTTACGAATTACCAACGGTCTTTGGCTCGCGAAACGATTTGTGAGTTAGGGTTGACTAGATAGTTTGTCTTATGAGATGAGCTTGAGACTTCATTTCAATGTTCCGTTACAAAATAAATGACTAGCAATGACTAGCCAAACGGTTCATCATCATATATCAAATTTAATCCTGAATACTTCTCCAAGATAATTTAAATTCAAATCAGTAAAATAAAAGTCAATAAACTGACTGCACTTTCAACTTTAGTAACAATTCACAATCTACGATGTAATGTGTTTAGGTGATCACTTTCAATCTCTGTTAATATTTTCGAAATGCTTGAGTTTGATAATTGTAGTTCGAAAATATTTTTAATTCGAAACGTTTCAAATTTTGATTTTAAAACTTTCTGAGTTCCAAAATTTTTAGTGAGAACTTTGTTCCAATTTTTTAGTTCAAAATTTTAGATCGAAAACTTTTAGTTTGAAATTTTGATTTGCAAGTTTTAAGTTTGAAACTTTCTGAGTTGGAAAAAATTTGTTTGAAAATTTGGTTCGAAAAGTTTTTAGTTCTCAAATTCGGTTTGAAATCTTAAGTTGGAAAATTTTAAGTTTAAAAAAATTCGTTCCAGAAAGTTTGATTTTATTTTTTGTTTTAAAATTTTTAGATTTTCAAAATTTGTTTCAAAATTTTTTTTGAAATCTCTTAGTTTGAAATTTTTGTTTACAATTTTTTGTTTAAATTTTTTTAATTTGAAATTTTTAGTTCGAAAATTTTTTGTTTTGAAAATTCTTGCACTCAGCGGAACCGTTTCGAAAAAGAATCGGAGCAGTTTAGATTTTCAAAATCTGGCAACATTGCTTCCATCAATGAAGCGCTTACTGATCAACAAACGCTGGAGTCCCTGGTTCAAATTCCGCGAAGATAGTTTTGTGGTGGACAACATTATGCTCGGGATACTCCAATTTTCTCCCATACTTTCATTCATTTCTCATCGTCACCGTCTCCTTTAGCCTAACCGGCATATACGTGGGACGTAAAACTAAAGATTTCACTTGCACCAGTGTTAGTCCATCTCATCAAAGGGATAATAACCAAAAATCAAGTATTCCTCCCAAAGTTCAGCAGCGAAAATAGAACCTACTATTTAACGTAAAATCCGAACCGCATGAGCTCCTTCCGGGAATCGAACTCTGGTCTCCCACGTTAAAGGCGCATATGCTAACCGGTTAGCCACAAAGGAACTCCAAAGTTTTCGACTTTCATATTAATACTAATACTGATTTATACTATTACTGTAGTCTACTAATTCATAATGTAATAGGTCATCAAGAAAGAGATCAAACCTTGTTTTGGTAATTTTATACCCATAAAAGGGAACGAAACAAGCCATCCTAAGCTCCAAGCTAAAAATCCCAGTTCAGTGACGTCAAACGAACATATTAGCTCGAACCAACTACCTCTAATTCATTCATACCAGTAGAGGTGCGGTGGCTCAGTGGTAGAACGTTCACCTCTGCTGTATGGAGTCCCTGGTTCAAACCCCGCAAAATAGTTTTGTGGTGGACAACATTATGCTCCAATTTTCTCCCACACTTTCATTCATTTCTCATCGTCACCGTCTCCTTTAGCCTAAACTGCATAATCGTGGGACGTAAAACTAAAATTTCATTGTTAGTTCATCTCATCAAAGATATAACAATCTCCAAATCTTATGCCATAAAAGGGAACAAAAAAATAAAAAGCATTCGTAAACCTGTACTATTTCATAACGTAATGAATCATCAAAACCATATTTTTAGTAAATTTAAAAAAAATGATCATTACCTCTGATCCAAACCTCCCAATTCAATGACGTCATAAGGTACCTCTGACTCATTCATACCAGCTTGCGGCCCGTGAATGAGCATAAGCAAAATTTCAATAGGTGACGCATTCCCGGGCGAAAGCATCCCTGATTCATTCACTATGGTCCATGTGGCCCCAAAATTGGATAATAGAGAGTTAGGCTGGGTGGGGCCCATACTACTGCCAAGTTGGACAGGGCAAAAGGTAGAGAAAAATGAGGAGTGTAAAATGAATGAGAAAAAGTGTAGAAAAAAGAAGGGAATATATGAACGTGTAAAGGGAAATAAGAGAGTAAGTGTAGTAAATATATAAAGAAAACTCCACACAACTGTCATCACAGGGCCCACACAAAACCATGCACTCGCCATAATGGCCACTCTACTCGATATTTCAAGGATACTCTCCCGGCAATTATAGACGCTACTTACAATCAAATATACGATCAGGTCTTAATATGATACAGAATAATTGCTTATTGAAAAACAAAAATTAGTTCTTCTTCTTCTTCAAAGGTATAAAGCCCCAGCTAACAAAGACCATTGGAAATTTATAATATGTTCAAAGCCACTGGTGTATACTTGTTGAAAACATGAGCTACCACTAACCTTGTATATTAATATTATTATCATTAATAATAATAATAATAATAATAATAATAATAATAATAATAATAATAATAATAATAATAATAATAATAATAATAATAATAATAATAATAATAATAATATACGTAATAATGAACAAAAAGTGGCTGGTTTGTTTTGTTTGTACTTTTGTTTTGACATCAGTATTGTTTTCCACCGTAAGTTAAATTCCACCAGTTATTTATTTCGTTTATTTTATTCGTAAAATGTTAACTTTTACCAATGTCAACTCATTCAAGAGCACTGATGGGCAGTGGGAATATTTCCGATGGGAAGGAAAATTAAAAGCGGGAATACTCCCTGGTTTTTCACTCGCATATCAATTTCCAGGAAGGAATTTATTTCCATTTCTTTATTTTATATTTCAAATTATAGGAAAGGTATGACAAAATACTATATTTTCAATTATTATGATATACTTCTAGGTTTTAAATAATTTGGAGTTTAAAAAATTAAAATTCGTTGACTGTACTCCATATAAATAGTCATATGATTTTTTAAAGTTCCATTCCCATTTGCAATAAAAAGAAGCAAAGAACTAATTTACAAGTGGTGAAAACGAACCAGTTTGTAGAGTAATGTAGACATTATGTAGAAATAGAGATAAGGTACTATTCATACTCACAGATCCACCGTTAGTAATAGACATCGGTCTGTCTCCTGTCACTGACTCGAATTTCTGAAGAGGTACTCCGGCTTCTTTTACATGTGATTTGACGCATCAAGTTTTGAGAAATGAGTAGGAAGAAGGTCGTGTGTGGCAATGTTACGTGCTATATTATAAAGATAAGTCAGTATCTTGCAAATTTTGTGAACATAAATATGTATGCGCAAATGTTAATGAATTGCTGAGACATGTATCTTCTGGCAATATATTGGCACTCAATATAATTTCTTTATAACATTTAAAAAGTTTAATATGTTTATAATATCTGTTGTAGAGTGAAGTTTAGAAAATTCACTTAAGTTTACTTATAAATTTAAACAGTTTAGCGGCAAAAAAATATATGCACTTAATATACCATTATTTCCTCATATTTACTTTTATAGAACATACTGTAACTAAATATAAATGAATGCGTACACTATAAATGTAATAAAAAGTTATTAATAATAAAGTAACATACAGCCGTTCAGAATATATATTTTTAAAGAACCCTCTGGAGAGAACTATAATAATATACGGTGATTAAAAAAATAATTTTGAAACCATAATATAGTAATAGAATGCAATTTTCTTTGTGATTGTACATATATTCTAGAAAAAATTCCCATTTTGGGAATCTTCCAGGGAATATTCCCGAAAAGTATCTTCCCGGGAATTTACCCATCACTATTCAAGAGTCGCCTGGACTATATGCATAGTCGACCACGTAGGGGTTCCCTGGACAAACCGTACCTGTGGGATACCTAAAACTTCCCCTTGACTGTGCAATGCATAAAGCTTCCAAAGTGATCCCTCAGGTACGATTAACACTGAGGGCTGATTGGTCTAGCCACACCTCGAGCAAGGCTAAAATTTTGTCAAAAATGTTGAAGGTAAAACTCCGAAGTTCAATTCTACTATGATAAAGCATTAACATCATAAGCAGCAACTGAATAGATACAATGTATTGTATTTGTAAGTGTGCTTTTCTAGTTTCTTCGTATAGGCTATACTTATACCCCCATCGCTGACGCGCCTGCTCCCTATGGACGCACACGCTCGCTATCCCTGGGGTTCCCCATAAGCACTCCTACACTAACTCAGATAGTATTCGTGCTTTTGGCCACATAGCACAAGTTGATTCGTGTCTTATATACTGTAGTTTTCATGACATACGTCTACACTGTATTTATACTGAGCCATCCTGAAGTCAATCTGCAAGTAGTAATGGAGCTCTTTGTCTAACGCATGCTCTGCTAAATGAAATAAAATGCTCTAACATAACCTCAAAATGAAAGAAATGTTTCAAAATTTGGTACAACTGTCTCTTTGAATAATGCTCAAATTAGTACAAAAAATATGCATCAATCTGTAGTAGGTGGTCACTAGAACCTAGTTTTGCATTATAATTACATAATTATGAACCATACTTCTTAAAACTGTTTCCATAATCACAGCGAACTGATGCGTTCTTTGAGCAATTATAGCGCAAAACAGGAGGTTAACGATTTCCACACTTGCCTTTTTTATGCACACACCACCTTCGATAATGGGTCTGCTTCCGCGGACAAAATCACGTATGATCCCTCAAATTGTACCCAGATTGGAATCGGAATAAATGCAAACTTAACGTGTGTTGGTCACTTAGCACACATTCGTGCATGGTTTTTGGAACTTATCTATTCATAACATATAAGTTTGCAAGCATATTATAAATGTGTACGCAGCTGGTGGACAGGTAAAAAATGAAGAAGGCTGAAGACGTTAGATCATAAGCGGAATTAAATGGATGGTAGCGCTCCTCAAATTTACCTATGCTAACTGGGAAATGTAGCCATCACCAACAGGGAAAAGGATGTAAAAGACATTAGAATACTATTTTCACGATGAAATATGTATAACTGTTGAATCAATTTCCCCATCAGTCATGGTTCCAGAAAGCTTTTTCTATGGTGGCGGCGAATTTCATTATACTGGGGGATGAAATGTATTAGTAACGAAAATACTGGGAATCTACATTGAGCACGATAGGTTCTGTGGTTCCGAGGGAATATTATGGTTATTGCTGAGAAATCGCCTTCGGTTGATCCCTGTAATCATCACTGGTCCAACGAAATCAATTCTTAAGCTAATCTACAACCTAATCTAAAATCTACTACCTATATTCTGACATCAAGTATCACTTGCTTATTTTATTTCAGGTAGAAGTTGATAGTCCACTCTTTGATCTTGTATTCAATATTTGTACTAGCGCAAGCAAAATATCCTGCAATCTTCTTTCAGATATTAGTATATATGTTATAATTTGGATGTTATCAAAATATGTCATTTATAATAGCTTAAATCACCTCAACGAATTCGGTAAACTCATTAGCATACTCAGGTATTTTCTCAGCACGGAGCATATGCATTTTTACAACAACAGAAAGTGACGTCCGAGAAGTTGCCCCCCCCCCATTAAAGCACTAATGATCTCTTCTAGTGCAATCGTTAGTGCTTCGTTAGTGCTTCCTAGAAAACCAACTCCCAATATTAGTGCTTCAATAGTTTGGACGCTAGAAGCAAAAAACTTTGGGGGGGGGCAACTTCACGTTAGCCCCCCCAGAAAGCACTAACGATTAAACCTAGTGCAATCGTTAGTGCATCGTTACTGCTTCCAGAAAACACGAATAGTTTCGTTAGTGCTTCACAATTAGTGTGGCTATAGCCAGTTATATGTCACGAAATTCCCATAAGGAATACATGGGGAATTTTTAATTGGCTCAAATTCCCAACAAATTCAAAAGCGCTAATGACCTCTTCTAGTGCAATCGTTAGTGCTTCGTTAGTGATTCTTAGAAAACCAACTCCCAACATTAGTGCTTCAAGAGTTTGGACGCTAGAAGCAAAAAACTGTGGGGTGGGGCCGACTTCACGTTAGCCCCCCCAGAAAGCACTAACGATTGAACCTAGTGCAATCGTTAGTGCATCATTAGTGCTTCTAGAAAACACTAATGTTTTCGTTTGTGTTTCATTATTAGTGTAGATATGGCAAATTGTGTGTGACGAAAGTCACGTAAGATAAACATTGGGAATTTTTTATTGGGTCAAATTCCCACCAAATTCAAATGCGCTGACGATATCTTCTAGTGCAATCGTTAGTGCTTCTTAGAACACCAACTCCCAATATTAGTGCTTCAATAGTTTGGACGCTGGAAGCAAAAAACTTTAGGGGGCAACTTCACTTTAGCTCCCCCTCAGAAAGCACTAACGATTAAACATAGTGCAATCGTTAGTAGATCGTTAGTGCTTCCAGAAAACACTAATGTTTCCGTTAGTGCTTCACTATTAATTTGGCTTTGGCGAATTACATGTCACGAAACGCCTGTAAGGAATACATGCGGAATTTTTCATTGGGACGAATTCCCGCCAAATTCTAAAACGCTAATGATATCTTTTAGTGCAATCGTTAGTGCTTTGTTAGTGCTTCTTAGAACTCCAAGTCGAAACATTAGTGCTGCAATAGTTGGGACGCAAGAAGGAAAAAACTTTTGGAGTGCAACTTCACGTTAGCCCCCCAGGTAACACTAACGATTAAACCTGGTGCAATCGTTAGTGCATTGTTAGTGCTTCCAGAAAACACTAATGGTTTTGTTTTACTTTACTATTAGTTTAGATGTGCCCACTTATATGTCACAAAGATGTCCAAACTCACGAGGTCGGCGCTCACGAGTTCGAAACTTACGCTAACTCGACCTCAACCTCACGAAGTGAGCGTGAGACAGTGGCGTAGCAGCTGCCCCCGCAACCCCCGCAGTGCGGGGGGGCCCCGAAGTATAGAGGGCCCCGAAATCTTGCGATGAATAAAGATTTAAAGAAGTAGAACTTCAACCTTACTTCTATCGGCTTTACGACTAGGGCCCCTTCTCTATACTTTGCGGGGGGCCCCGCAAAAGTGTGCTACGCCACTGGCGTGAGATAAGGCTGGTGATGTGAGCGTGAGGTTGAGTGAGCGTTAGGTCGAAATGAGTTTGTGAGTTCAGGTCGAAATTAATTTTTTGAGCGTGAGCTTGAGTGAGGTTAGGTCAAAGTGGTCACCTCTGTTTACGAAACTCCCATAAACACATGGGGAATATTTCACTGGGACTTATTCCCGACAAACTCAAAAGAGCTAATGGTATCTTTAATACAATCTTTAGTGCTTCGTTAGTGTTTCCTAGAGGAGTGACACTCAACACTACTGCTGCAATAGTTGGTCACTAAAAGCAAAAAAGTTTCATAGACAAACGTGAAGTTAGCCCCCAGGAAGCACTAACAATCAAACCTAGTGCAATTGATAATACATTGTTGGTGGTACTAGAAAACACTAATAGTTTCGTTAGTGCTTCATTATTAGTGACGAAACTCACGTAAGAAAAACATTGGGAATTTTTCGTTGAGTTAAACTTCCGCTAAATTCAAAAGCACTAATGATCTCTTCCAGTGCAATCGTTAATACTTCTTAGAGCACGAAATCTGAACATTAATGCTTCATTAGTTTGGATGCTAGGAGCAAAAAAAATAAAAAGGACTAACTTCACGTTTGTCCTTAAATTTTTTTTGCTTTTAGAGACCAAACTATTGCAGCACTAGTGCTAAGAGTCACTACTGTAGGAAGCACTAACGAAGCACTACAGATTGTATTAAAGATATCATTAGCTCTTTTGAGTTTGTCGGGAATTAGTCCCAGTTAAATATTCCCCATGTGTTTATGGGAGTTTCGTAAAAAGAGGTGACCACTTTGACCTAACCTCACTCAAGCTCACGCTCAAAAAATTAATTTCGACCTGAACTCACAAACTCATTTCGACCTCACGCTCACATCACCAGCCTGACCTCACGCTCACTCAACCTCACGTTCGCATCATCAGTCTGACCTCACGCTCACATCACCAGTCTGACCTCACGCTCACCTCACCCGTCTCACCCAGAGCTCACTCAACCTCACGCTCACATCACCAGCCTTATCTCACGCTCACTTCTTGAGGTTGAGGTCGAGTTAGCGTAAGTTTCGAACTCGTGAGCGCCGACCTCGTGAGTTTGGACATATTTGTAACATATAAGTGGGCACATCTATACTAATAGTAAAGCAAAACAAAACCATTAGTGTTTTCTGGAAACACTAACGATGGCACTAGGTTTAATCGTTAGTGTTTCCTGAGCGCTAACGTGAAGTTGCACCCCAAAAGTTTTTTCCTTCTAGCGTCCAAACTATTGCAGCACTAATGTTTCGACTTGGTGTTCTAAGAAGCACTAACAAAGCACTAACGACTGCACTAAAAGATATCATTAGCGTTTTAGAATTTGGCGGGAATTTGTCCCAATGAAAAATTCCGCATGTATTCCTTACAGGCGTTTCGTGACATGTAATTCGCCAAAGCCAAATTAATAGTGAAGCACTAACGAAAACCTTAGTGTTTTCTGGAAGCACTAACGATGGCACTAGGTTTAATCGTTAGTGTTTCCTAGGGGGCTAACGTGAAGTTGCACCCCAAAAGTTTTTTCCTTCTAGCGTCCAAACTATTGCAGCACTAATGTTTCGACTTGGTGTTCTAAGAAGCACTAACAAAGCACTAACGATTGCACTAAAAGATATCATTAGCGTTTTAGAATTTGGCGGGAATTTGTCCCAATGAAAAATTCCGCATGTATTCCTTACAGGCGTTTCGTGACATGTAATTCGCCAAAGCCAAATTAATAGTGAAGCACTAACGAAAACATTAGTGTTTTCTGGAAGCACTAACGATCCACTAACGATTGCACTAGGTTTAATCGTTAGTGCTTTCTGGGGGGGCTAACGTGAAGTTGGCCCAACCCCACAGTTTTTTTTATTTTGCTTCTAGCGTCCAAACTCTTGAAGCACTAATGTTGGAGTTTGTGTTATAAAAAGCACTAATGAAGCACTAACAATTGCACTAGAAGAGGTCATTAGCGCTTTTGAATTTGGCGGGAATTAGAGCCAATTAAAAATTTCCCATGTATTCCTTATGGGAATTTCGTGACATATAACTGGCCATAACCACACTAGTTGTGAAGCACTAACGAAACTATTCGTGTTTTCTGGAAGCACTAACGATGCACTAACGATTGCACTAGGTTTAATCGTTAGTGCTTTCTGGGGGGGCTAACGTGAAGATGCCCCCCCTAAGTTTTTTGCTTCTTGCGTCCAAACTTTTGAAGCACTAATGTTGAAAGTTGGTGTTCTAAGAAGTACTAACGATTGCAGTAGAAGATATCATTAGCGCTTTTGAATTTGGCGGGAATTTGACTCAATGAAAAATTCCCCATGTATTCCTTATGGGCTTTTCGTGACGTGTAATTGGCCATATCTACACGAATATTAAAGCACTAACGAAACTATTAGTGTTTTCTTGAAGCACTAACGATTGCACTAGGTTTAGTCGTTAGTGCTTTCTGGTGGGGGCTAACGTGAAGTTGCCCCCCCAAAGTTTTTTGCTTCTAGCGTCCAAACTATTGAAGCACTAATATTGGGAGTTAGTTTTCTAGGAAGCACTAACGAAGCACTAACGATTGCACTAGAAGAGATCATTAATGCTTCAATGGGGAGGGGGGAAACTTCTCGGACGTCAGAAAGTGCTACGTGCTAGCAAAGGTTGCGTTGAAGCACCCCTAGTCTTCCCCTTGGCAAATTAACACGTGTCCCGTACGAAGCCGCAAAGTAGCCCGCAGATTAACTATTCATACGGCCCTTAGTTACTGTGGTTGATTGTCCTTCCGTATCAGTTTTCTCAAAAATTTTGATTATGGCAAGGTAATGCAAAAATGCAAACATTCGTTATAATTGTTATGCAATTATCGCTACCTAAGTTGCAAACTTCGCATTGTGTTAATGCAAATGGTTACGGAATGTCCTGGTTAACTCATACGATATTTTTCGTTATTCAATTTGCATCACGAAATATAATTATTTTGCTATTTGTTCTCAAATGCATTAGTGTATTGTTTTAACTTTTAAAAAACATTCTATAATCAATTTACTTTGTAACAAAAATAAAAATTGATAATTTTCTTCGTAAACACATTCTCCAATCTACAATACTGTTTGCAGGCCTCATTTCGTATTCTTTGGCACAAAATCAGCGGATTCCACTCAATGTAAATCACGCAATAAGTAAGCATAATTACAATACCAAGAATCGCAAAGTAAAACACAGATTTTCTATTGTGTTGACGCAAAGCGCTACGTAATGATGCCCCGAAATTCTCACGTAGATCCAAAATGGTTGCTAGGTCATTATTTCTATCTTAAGGCCATATGCATAGTCGAGCCCGTAGGGGACCCCTAGACGAACCGTACCTTTGGGATCCCTCAACTAGTGATGGGTAAATTCCCGGGAAGATATTTTTCGGGATTATTCCCTGGGAATATTCCCAAAATGGGAATTTTTCCGGGAATTTATGTACAATTTTAAATAAAATTACATTCTATTACTATATTATGGTTTCAAAGTTAAATTGGTTTTTCTTTTTTATCACAGTAGCTATATTATTACAGCTTTCTCCAGACCCGTATTCAAGGGCATCTGGGGGGCGCCCTAAATTTTGGCTGCCCCCTAAAATGTTCACGGTAGACTGGCAAATGAACTAAAATATGATGATGAAATATATGGTTGCATCGCCCCCCCCCGTAACTTCAGTCGGGCTTAGTGATGGTTAAATACCCGGGAAAATATTTTTCGGGAATATTTCCGACAAGATTTCCCAAAATGGGAATTTTCCGGGAATTTATGTACAATCACAAAGGAAATTGTATTCTATTACTATATTTTGATTTCAAAGTTAAATTCATTTATATATCACAGTATATTATTACTGGTGTCCCCAGAGAAGTCTTTAGAGTGTATATTCTGAACGATGTTATTTTATACTTCATTACTTTACAGTACTATTAATAGTACTTCATTTCTATTTCTACATAATTCTACATTAATTTACAAAATGGTTTCTTTCCATCATTTGTAAATTAGTACTTTGCTACTTTTGGCGATTGTTTAGCGTTGATGGGGCAAATTTTGCACCTACTTTTTTGCGATATTCTATTCTGATGCGGCTGTTTTATGGTTTCACACGTTAAATTACGTTACCAACATTAAATTCAGAGAGCATTCCTGCGCAAGTGTTAGCGAGCGAAGAGCGATTAGAGCCCCGCAGGGCACATTGTTTTCTATATTCGTTACCAACAATTAACTTTCTTTTCTCACATAAATCACTTCCACTTACCTTTATGGTTTATACAAATTCCTTACTACCTAAAAAAATGTGTTCGATACTTTCTTGACTACTTGAGCACCACTATCAACTCATTTCTTACGTATATCATCCTACTTTTTACTAGTTTTCGTGAGAATTCGCAGGGAGCAGGCGCGTTAGCGACGGTGGTATACGTATAAACGAGGATGGTGGAAAAATATTTTATATGTTATAAACTGCATTGTTCATGTGTCGCATAGCTTTGAGGGAGATACTAAGCGCCATCCCAAACATACCAAAATGTAATAAATTCGGTTAGATCACATTAGGTTTGCTTAGTATTCGTTTCGACACTTACGATAAACTGTCCGCCCTGTTATTAGACCATGCCTTTCACACAATTTCAACAGCTGACACTCCTTATTTTTGTAGAACTCGATAAAACGCAAACACGATGTGTGACAATCTTGCCATTTACGCACCACTCCCACACTACAATTCCCGTAAATTGTAACAAGTGTACCTCTCCGCCAAATATTTCCTTCCGCCTTCAAATGTAGTACCGCTTATAACATCAAATACAACTAACAAGTATTTTCTTAACTTCATCTATTCACTTCACCTGACTTTCATTTACTTTTCTTTACAAACCAAAATAAATTATTTAATTCATCTAGTAAATTTTCTAAAATTGGTCCGCCGATACAACAGTTAACCCATAGCTATAAACACATTTTCTTAGCAAAATTTTATGCAAATATCGTAGAACTGTTATATATATATATATATATATATATATATATATATATATATATATATATATATATATATATATATATATTACTAGGGTGCTATCCACCAACTCGTGTTTGTCCATGGAGAAGAGGCACGTTAGCTGTGGTGGGTATACATGCGCAAGATGTCGAAAAATACTAATTTGTTAAAGGTGGCCACTAAAAGCTACTAGTTTTGATTACAATTGGAAGCAGTGAACCGTTTCTATGAGTACAAGTGACCTATATAATTTCCCTTAATATTGCTGTTCCTTTCTAGCTTGACACGTTTCAGGTTATAAGCCTGTAACAGCACCTCCTAAAAGAATGAAAAGCACTTCATCCTTAACAGTCCACAAATGCTCCTTCTATGAAGATTACTTTGTACATAGTGTTCATATTTACTGTGTGAATTCTTCACTATTACTTTTCAGCTATGTCGCCTGAGTGAAGTAACTATTCCGCATACTCTTTTGTTGTGACATGACAGACTGCACCTGGAAATTTCCAAATACAGGACCCCTTCCTCATTTTAAGCATGTGCCATGTGATATCGTGAAAACGGTTTTCAGCAGTGCGATCCATTCCCACGCGATTGTGACTCAAAGCTACTTGTTGGGACCACCTAGCACAGGGTATGGGAGTTTTTCTCACACTCTTGATAGTTTCCACATAAACCTACCATTGTTATCTCGCCTGCTCCTAAGATTACACCCGAGCTCAGTTCCTCAAATTCCCCTTGCTCTAAATTGATCTAGATATAATAAAAAGAAAAAGCCCTTCTGGACATCTTGCAGTCTTGTGCGTGATTTTCGGGCTTGACGTCTACATGCTATATAGCTAAGTATATATGCATGCATATTATAAATTTGTACACAGTAGATGCACAATACTCAAGAAAGTAAGAGAGCAGAACATATCAGTGAAATTTCTTGTGCTATCATTTAACCATTGCTATGGGCATGCGCTAACAACAACAAATCATTATGATAATAATTCGTGAACAAATAAATTTATTGTTTTTTGTTGATCTCTTACGAATATTATGAGGCTTTCAGAGCACAACGGAATCAAGTCTTCAGAAATCTGAGAAAGTAAGACATACTGTTTGTAGGTACTTTTACGTACATCGTTAGAACCAAAACTTTTTTATTCAAAAGTTATATGGATATGGATATCTATATGGACAATTCTAGAGAGTTGGGTATGTAGTTAATGATAGCCTGTGATATATATTTAGAATTTCACTCTTCTAAGAGTAGTATGAATAAAATAAAACCGTCTAACATGTTTAAGCTAGCTAAAACAACTGCAGGATAGAATATGCATATCATGTAATGCCTCTGATCATTTACTTCATTATTATATTTCTTCTCATCGTCTTACTTAGCCGACGAGATAGAAGCATAGAGGGAGAACACTAAAAATGCAATACAATCAAATAAAATAATGCCATTTAAAAGGTAAAACTTCGAAGATTGAAAATAACATGTACTACTATGAGCAAAATAAATGACGCATCTCTTTATTTTGAAGTTTTTTGAAAATATCTCCGTTTTCTTTATATGTTCGAAATTTCGGAAGGTTTCCCCAGCAGGACAGGTTAATAACAAACCCGTTTTTAATATTTGTGTTAGATATTAGCTTAAAATAAAGAAATTAGAAGCAAAAAACATTAAATCGACAGAAATCTCGAGAATTACCAACTCTGCTAAAGTGGGAAATTTTCAAGAACGCGAGGGAATTCTGCAGTTCAACCCGAAGCAGCGCCATCTGTCATTGAGAGAAGCGTGGATTAGATCTACAAACGAAAATTTTAACGAAATATTTCTAGTATGTCTTATTATATGCATTATCAGCGAACTCCAAATATATGAATCTATGCTAAGTATTAACGTATAGATAGTGCAAATAGTGGAAATTAACTATGGAAAAAGACGAATTGTTAGCCCAATCGTAATGAAAAATCGTCTTTACTGTAGAACAGGTTCAGCTTACGTAAGAAAGCAAATAGCTCAGTTAGATAAAGCAACTAGTTTGTATACTGAAGGTAGACGGTTCGAATCCCGTGAAAGTACTGTTGTCATTTTTATCACTAAGGCTATTTTATTTATTTTTTATTTGGGAAAGAATCAAATTGTAACATATGTGTAAAACTCATGACGATACCAAAAAAAAAAAAAAAAAAAAAAAGAGAGAGAGAGAAAATATCGTCGCATTTGCATTAATGTCTCTAATTTTTGTTTGCAAACAGATTCTTAATTATTTCCCCTGTGCTCACTGATGCATAACGAATGTTTTCCAGTAAATGTTAATTCTAATTTGGAGAATTTTATAGTTTCACAATGTTTCTCACTACATAGTCTTCTATCTACGTGTTTGGATATTTTGATAACAGATTTCCCTATTAAATGTTTAATTTTCTCTATAAATATTTGTCTTAAATTGAAATTGTTTTGAATTTACTACATAAGCAAAGTTGCCCGAAGGAGGAGAGCTCAAGTAATAGATATTCTACGTAAAAGCAACCTATTGTAGAATGATGATGCTTCTTACCTTCAGCACATAATCTTAACGTTAGAGAGTCAGAGAGAGAAAAATCCTGTTTTTCCTCCCCTATGACCACTCATCTTAAAGCTCTACCTATAATGATTCGTGTCACATAATTTCGGCTCTCCAAAGACATTCATATTTATTATTATTATTATTATTATTATTATTATTATTATTATTATTATTATTATTATTATTATTATTATTATTATTATTATTATTATTATTATTATTCCTGAAATGCCACCCTTACATAATGTTGTAACTTTAGACATCTTAGTTGAGTTGATTTTGAGTTTAACGTCCCGTTCAGCAGCGAGGCTATATGAGACGTGGACCTACTGATTAATTTGAGCAACCACGTCACAAAATTTAAAATGTATGAGGGGGCACGACGTTTTATTTCCCCTCCTCTCTTTTCAGCACCCTCCAACAGAAGGTATATAACTTCTGAGAAGCAGGGCAGACAAAATGAATAAGAAATATATTTACAGCATCCTTTCCTCCTTCGTGAATGTAATATCACGTAGCATTTTTTAATCTACTGAAGACGACCCTAGGCCGTTATGGTTAGGTAACAAAAGAAATACCTAATATATTTATAGCGCCCCTTAACTGTAATATTACCTCTTCTTTATTTGTTCGAGGCTTCCCTACACAACCAAGGGTGACAAAAAGAATAGGAAAAGTGTCTAAAGATTACAAAAGACTTTATATTTTGTCAGAAACAAAGCAGTATATACACAACATTGCTTTCGTTAACAAGTGTTTTACCCTTGAGTCGCTTATAAAATTAGGCAGAATAACTTTTGCCGATCATTGTTCTAGAGGGATTTGTCCAGGATGATTTGGTGTCGAGCTAATAACGATGAGTATGCTTATTTACATCACCGTTAAAGAAATAGCAAACTTTCTGAAAGGAACTTACTTAGGAAACAGATCTTCCTTCTACTTAGCCAGAGCCCACTCTGAAAAATTGCATCTGGCGTTCTGAGTGAAAGTTCTATGGGACTATTAGAAAAATATATTCCCGTTTCCACGCTGATGGTAGAATTTCTTAAACAGTTATTGAATTACGTTCGAAGGGTAGGCGTAAATAGCGCCCCCGCAACAATGTGGCGTGGGGACCGCACAAGCTGCAAGCAGGGGCGGATCCAGAGGGGGGCGATCGGGGCGATCGCCCCCCCACAAGAGGAAACTCTTATTTTATATATAAATAAACCCATCCATAACAAGTTTGGAGCTCTTAAAAGTAGCAGTATTACCGCCAACCGCCCCCCCCAGAAGTCCGTCCTGGATCCGCCCCTGGCTGCAAGGCCAAAAAATATACAGAAAGTACGCAGGGGCGGAGCAGGCCAAATTTTCACACGGGCAAAGTGACTTTTTGGCAACCTTCCCCTATATTTTACATTTTATCATAGTGTTTTTAATAGTTTAAACCAGGAGCGTCATTTCAGATTTTGCTTTGAGGGGGGAGGGGGGCAAGACCTCTTGATATAAGTAAAATTTCGCGTTTTTCACTGATTTACTACTATTCTAATGATAAAATCTATATACATCTCAAACTCAGGGGGTCAAATGCCCCTCCCTGCCCTCCCTAAATGACGCCCCTGTTTTAAACCCATTTTTAAAAAGAAATCCATTACCTAGGAAAACTTCACAAAGAATATGGCCCGCTATAAACAATACCACCTCCACTCCCCCTGGTCTAGTGGCTAGCACGCCTGCCTTCTGTGGTACCGGGTCCAATTCCCGGTGGATTACTGTTGAACGATAAAAGTGGTTCGGATTCCACTATAATTAGTATCCACATCGCCCTTGCCCATTAAGGCATAACCGTGGAACGCTAAACTCAAGCAAACAAACAAACAATACTTAATTCCCGGCACTCTTTATTCTACATGCCATCTCTCAATTTTTCGATACAGCCCCCTTAGTACTATGAAACTCTCTTCTTCCATAGTGAAATAGAAAAAGATCATATAATTGCCACTAGTTTACAAGAATATAAACCAAAAACGTCAGAAGAAAGCACATTATAAAATTTACTTTTTGAGGCTCGTTTTGGTGCCCCTCTTTCTCTGGCGCCCCGGGCAGTCGCCCGGCCCTTAGTCCGCCCTTGAAAGTACGGACGCATAACTAAGGATTGCGGAGGAGAGGTTAACCTTCATGTTATGCCACTGGTTTGACGTGTTTGAAATGTTCAGTAAGTGATCGGTTAGTGAAATAATTTCGACGGTTACTGATGTTTAAAGTTTAGCTAAGACAAAGCTACCTAATCAAATACATTTGATATCGCGATGTCACAATTTGATTTTTCCTCTCATAAAAAAGATAAAAACAATAGTAATAAAAACCCTTACTCGTACTGGGCTCCTAACTAACTAACAACCTAATTCTTACAGACTAGTTGCTCTGACCAACTGAGTTTCGATTTCTTACGCGAAAGAAGTCTGTTATATTAAGAGGCATGCTTTTCATTATCAAAACTGTTCGAAGTAATACGAACATGGCTTAAGAACAGAGACGGAACTGAATTACCACTCGATTGACCTTGAGGGCAAATCACCAAAGCGTAGCTATAAACGTAAGTTCCAGCATGCATTTCTCTGGAGTTGTGTTCAGTATTCCTGTCTGCCAGTCATGCTTGTTCGTAGGAGTAATATGTTACAAACCTAACCTTTCGATAGAGCACAATGACAGAGAATCAGAGGAAAGAAATTCTTGCCATTGTGAACGTGGGATACCACACTGTGCAATAAAACTGACGCGTCTCCTTGAAGTGATATTTCACCGAAAATAACTCGTTTTCCTTTATATAGTCTATCCGAAGTTTTTGAGGGTTTCAAAATGAGGAAATGTTACTGACAAACAAGAACGCATTTAGGGGTGGGTCCAGGGGGTCCAGACCCCCTCCGAAACCCCAACTTTTCTGTAAATTTAGCCTAATTTTGGGGATTATCTTTTAAAATTTTATTATAATTTATCCTAATATTGAAGTCGGACCCCTCCCGAAGTAAATTACTGCATACGTGTCTCTGACAATTTTCAATATATTCGTTAAATAATAATATCAAATTCAGATTTCAACGGATGTTTCATGGCGTCTACATACCGAAAATGTGACTTTTCGACACCCGTCCTTCCGGTCCGTCCGTTCGGCACACTTTTATATGCACTCGCCTAGAGGCCATACCGTTCAACTTATCTACACCAAATTTTAAACTTAGGGTTTACTTAGTATTCTTACAGGAGCTTTTCCATTTTTTCCTACCACCTAAAATAAGTGTGGTTTACAAACAGCCGAAAATCGAAAAAAGCTATTTTCTCAAAAATGGTTTTAACAATTTTGTTTATTTTTCATTAATCAATATTTAATTAACAACCCTATATTGCAGTATCAGATATTTCTCTTAGAAAAATTTACAAGGGGTAGTTTATTCTTTGAGGTGACTTTTTCTCGACGATTTTCTCAGAAAAGACCCTGGCGAATTTTGTACACACTTCATAAATAAATATTTGACCTTACAACATGGTATAAGTCAATTGACCTGAAAAATATATGAGTAGTAGTTTATTCTTGGACTTGAATTTATTCTCAGTGAGTTCTCAAACACGACCAGTTGGCAACCCTGTATCTCGACCACGAAGCTGAATTCGAAAACTGCAAGAGGACCATTTGTCTCCTTTTGATGTCACGAATCACCTCCCGAAGTTTGTGGACATCTTTCAGGTTCACCCTTAATGAAGCTTCTTTTCGAAAAGTTAACTATTAACTTTAGGCATTGTTTATCTTTTTTTAAATCACAAATGTCGTTATTAATTTTAAGGCAGAGAACTACTTCTGAGAGAATAGATCTTGAAAAATAATTTTAAAACTTAGACTTTTGTTTTCGAGACATTCCAGACAAGACGAGACATTTTACAAGCTATCTCGTGTCCAAAACATTTGCCTCGTATTATCTTGGATGTCACAAAGCGCGTCTTGTCTCTTTCTCGAGACATGTCTTATCTCGTACGCATTCGTTAACACTTGGAAAGGATTATCTTTCTACTCAAAGCATTGTTTTTATAATGGTTGCATATTTATGATAATTGCTGTCCACATAAATTACAGTCCTTTCAGTTGAATTAATTTTTATTATTATTATTATTATTATTGAAATTGCAATATCTAGTTTAACTAGGGATGGTACCGAGACCGAGACTAGTCTCGGTCTCGTCTCGGTCTCGTCTCGAATTATCGAGACGAGACCGAGACCGAGACGGGCTTTTATATATCGAGACGAGACCGAGACCGAGACGGATTTTATATAACCGAGACGAGACCGAGACCGAGACAGGCCTCTATAAATCGAGACGAGACCGAGACGAGACTTAGGTCAGTCTCGAAAGTCTCGGTCTCGTCTCGAATATTGATAAAAATTAAAATTGTCTTCACTCAAAATTTCTTTCGTCGCAGTGTTAGATAATATGGGAACGGTTGACTGATGTACAGTCCTGTATTTAGGGGGTGCCTATCAGGCTCAAGCCCCTCCCGAAATAAATTTGTGACTATTTTTCGCACTGCACGTACAGCACAAATGTTTCTTACCCGTTTCTCAAACCTCTCCCGAAACAAAATCCACTGCTGATGTAGCCTTGTCTGTCCGTCTGTCTGTCTGTCTCTCTCTCTCTCTATCTATATCTATCTATCTATCTATCTATCTATCTATCTATCTATATATATATATATATATATATATATATATATATATATATATATATATATATATATATATATATATATATAGGCCTATATATATATATATATATCAACAACGTTTGGGAGGTGATTCCTGACACCAAGATAAGACAAAAAGTATAGACCAACCTGGGTGCACAAATGCTTACTTTTGGAATTATAGGCTGCCGGAAACATGAAAAGAACTTTAATGGTCCCTAGCTCCAATACTATAGGATCTACGGTAGTCGGATCAAGACTTTACTTAGGAACTATTATGTGACCTATCCAAAAATACATGTTTCAGAATCCTGCGGTACTCACGCAACAATTTTCAAAAAAAGGAGTTTCGCTAAGGGCATATAATTTTAAGTACTCACCAACTACCTCTGTAAAAGCAGTTGCAGAAGTACCGCAAGATACTGATACATGGATATTTGGATAGGGCACATACTAGTTCTTAGTTGAAGTCTTGACCCGACTACGGTAGATCCCATAGTATTGGAGCTATGCAGTAGCATAGCTAAAATGTTTTTCAAGGGGGCCAGTGAAGGGACCACGAAAATTTTGAGGGGGGCATCTTCAATGAATGGAAAAACTTGATTCATATACTCACAAAACTTGTAAGGTTCAATCACAAGCTAAAATGTACTGAATAATTTAAAAATTATTGAATATACATATCTTATTCTATCCATTAGGCCTATCCTATCCAAATGCACTATTAAAAAAAAAAAAAAGCAGAAATACGATAACTACTTATTTTTTAGTAGTCGTTAAGAAAATCAAAGCGAACTAGGAAACAAGTCTGTTTATCATATTTATACAGTGGAACATTACTTCTGAAAGTTGAATGGAAACTGTAAACAACAAGCTGTTCGCAGAACATGCCGCGACATCCTTAGACGTGACGGCGGAGGTTGACTGCTATAATAGAATTGGACATAAGGCGAAGCTCAAGGTTATAGGCAGTAGTCATCTCAAATTTTACCAGTTCGAAACATTCCTTCTTGCACACATGAGACCAGTTTGCCTGATGGAATGATGGAAGTGAATAAATATCACAAGTTCCAGATTTGTTTTAATACCACATAATAATATAAATAGTTATTTATATTATTATGTAGATAAACTGTAATAATAATAATAATAATAATAATAATAATAATAATAATAATAATAATAATAATAATAATAATAATAATAATAATAATAATAATAATTATTATTATTATTATTATTATTATTATTATTATTATTATTATTAGTAGTAGTAGTAGTAGTAGTAGTAGTAGTAGTACCAAATTATTTAATGATTACTATGCATTTGTTCTGTCACCATAGTCAATGAGAATTAACAACTTACTGTACGAATTGTAATAGGTAATGTACGAACACTTCTTTCGTCCAACGCAAGTGTAATGGTTTACTAAAGTGTATGCTATTTGTAAGTAAGTGTCTCATATTTTAGTATAAATTTCAGCATTGAAGCAAATGAGAATGCCGACTGATTTTGCTTTTCTTTCTGGCTCTTTGTCGAAAACAAAAGAGATAACTACGTCAATAAGATACAGGGGTTAAAAGGTAGTTCAGGTGGTGAGATCAATGCATGCATCTCACAGATTTCGGTGAATTAGATCTTGCTGTACTACGAACATAAACTAGTAGAGCTATTTTACTCGAAACGCAGAGCAGTGGTTCAGTGGTAGAGCGTCCACCTTTGGTCCGATCACAGTTCGCGTCAAATGAACTTTGTGGCGTACAAACACCGCGTGCGTGGGTTTTCTTGGGGTTCTCCCGTTTCCTCTCACTTTCTTCATTCCACCATTTCATTCATCTTTCGTCGTCACCGTCACCATTAGCCTAGTTGGCATATCCGTGGGACGTAATTCTTGATTTCATTTCATTTCGGAACGCAGACTATTGCAACATACGGTATTCTGCAGTTGATAACTCTGTTGTGGAGAGATGTTTTGGTAGTAGTTTCACTTATGGCTACGACTCACTTAGCGTTTGTAAACCTGTAGCTATATCACTGTGTGGGGGGCACTAGGGGGCCAAGATTTTGAGCAAGGGGGCCTGGCCTCCCTGACCTTCCCTTGGCTCCGCCACTGGAGCTGTGGAACATTAAAATTCATTTTTTTCATGTTTTTGGCAGCGTGTAACTCCGAAAGGAAGCATTTTGTCTTATATTGGTGTCAGGAATCACCTCCCAATCGTCGGTATTGTTTTATATATATATATATACACAGGCGTCAATTGTAATACTGGGTGCAACACCCTTATTTCATGTGGCTACGTACGTCAGCAAGTGAGAGCATCAATTACTCCTGTGAGAACAGTAAGCATCACTCTCACTTACTGACTATGTCGCCATAGAAATGAGGGTGTTTCACCCAGTATTAAGACTGACACCACTGTCTTGTCATAGTGTTCCCAACAAAAAGCATATTATACTCGTTTTATCCCAAAATCTGGACTTGGGTTTTTTCTTCAGTGTATATGCAATTATTCAAAGACTTACAGTTAGTAATACGCATTGTGTTGATTTTTGGGTTAACTTGTTTTAGTTTAACGTCCCACGGTTATGCTAGGGCGGCTAAAGGAGACGTGGAGCTACTGATTATAGTGGAACCACTTTGGTCGTTCAACTGTACCCACACCGGGAATCGAACTTGGAACCACGCGAATTGTAGTTAAGCGTGCTGCTTACGGCTCTGCTGTAGTCTGCTTACGTCTCTGCGTGACATCATTGAAATGAGAGCAAAACATAAATTAAATTAAATAAAAATAAATAAATATACTTCACATAAACTACTGCGAAGAGTAGTACGAAGAGTAAAACAAGATATTTGAAAAAAGAAACAAATTATTGCTTTGTCCTACTTAGATGAGTAACAATAACTCTATGGATTCCCAAAGCTGATTTCGTCGCCACCGAGGGTCGACATTTTCCCTAGCGTACAAAGAGATAGATCTGCAGTATTCATGACAATTTATTTAAATTATAGCACTAAATTCTTCAATTTCTTACGTATTATCCTTTCCATATTTCTCAGAGTAGAAATTTTGTAAGCCTGACTGGGTTTTTCGACGCTCTTATAGGTGAGGACCCCGGGACACTGTCTCAGTTGCTCCTGCCTAGTTACGGCTATGCATAGTAATGCATTACGACCTTACGATCTCGTATAAGAAACAGAATGTACTTAAATTGAGACGCGAACTATGCGAAATATCGGACTTTGAATCTAACTTGTTTGTTGATTTCAACCCAAGACCACACATAACAAAGGTGGATGTCTTAGCTCCCACCACAAGGTTCAGGAAGTCCGTGTTATAAAGTGTAAATTAAATACGTATATATGAAACGCTAATAAAGCACTTGATCAATTAGAAACAAAATATATTGTAGTAATAATTTACCCTATTTGTTAAGATCATGAAAGTTATATTCTGTTTTTGAAATGACAGTCAAAGAAGAATGTATTGGACAATAAATGAGGTATTGTAAAATTTCAATTTCGGTCCGATTTAATACTTTCGAGCTGCTATGTGTTGTGTTATCCGTTAGGAGGTATTGATCAATTCTGATTCAAAGGAAGAAAATAAACTACTGTATAGTACTGGAGTTAATTTAATAGAGTTTAATTGTATAGGCAGTAGTAAGGCTATTTGAGACAAAGTCTATTGCTAGAAAGTGAAATATGGGTTACTATTAGGGTTTTATTCCAGATATGATATACCAACAGACATGGGCGGCGGTTAGGGGGGCAAAGGGGGGCAGTTGCCCCCCACTTTTTTGAAATTACCCATTAATGTATATAGTTTCATTTGGAAATATAAAGTTTTGTATGTATTATTGGTTCATAGAATAAAAATGGTGCCATAAAATATTTGTCGTTCCATGAGTACGTATTGGTTGTCTTCCCATGGAATTAAGAAAGCTACGGGAATTGCGTTTGAACTGCTACTAAAAATGGACCAAAAATTAACCTATTGGAGCGCCACAATTAGAGCGTACAGTAGAGCGTCGATTATCCGAAGTAATTGGGAGACATGGGTGTTCGGAAATTGGTTTGTTCGGATAATCGAACTGTACTGTACTGTACTGCACTGTACTGGACTGTACTTCTACAGCCAGTGCCAAACCGACAGAAGTGTGCTCATTGTTGAAACACAGCGACTGGCGGCTTGGCCGGTCAGCAGCGCCTTATGAAAGCCCCATTAGAAGCAATGTTCCGCCAGCGGTGGCTCAGTGCGGCGACTACTGTGGGAAACTTGGTTTGGAAGTGAGGGGGATGATGGACGGTAGGGTGGGAGAGTAACAGGTGCGAGCGAGTACACAGTTCGGTTAAGCGGTCGTTCGGTTGACCGACGTTCGGATAATCGATGCTCTACTGTACTTTAATTTCTTCTTGCAAGTTCTCGATATGTTAGTCAGCTGCTCTGGAACTAATTGAGATAACATTTCGCAAGAAAAGAAGTCCTTCACAAGTTATTCTTTAATTGCACAAAAATCGACAGTTCCTAAAATGTATTTTGTTCTTTCTAATAATAAGGAATATTTTTATTTGATTTTTTTTAGTTTAACATCCTGTTCAGCAGCGAAGTTATGTGAGATGTGGACTTAATTATCAACGTGGAGTCCGAACCACGTGAGCTTCCCCGGGGAATCGAACCCGGGTCTCCCACGTCAAAGGCGTTTATGCTAACCGCTTAGCCACGAAGGAGCTCAGTAAGGAATATTAATTTTGCAGTATAATATAGGAGTTTAGGGGTGTGCACAGTGGCGTATTTACGATTTTGTTTCGGAAGGGGCTTTTCCTTTTTCGGGGGGGGGGTTCGCCTGAAAATGTGAACATTCTGCAAGATATTTAATATACTTTACTATAGTAAGTAAGATTTCGGGGGGGGGGGGGCTTAAGCCCGGAAGCCCCCCCCCTAAATACGCCACTGGGTGTGCATATACAGTTTTGTATATACAATTCAATTTATTAAATTTAGCATAATTCTAGATTTTAGGATTATTTTGTATAACTGAAAAGTGGGGTCACTAAGTATTGCTGAGTTTTGATATATTCCAAGAAAGTAAAAACTGTACTTAATGGCAGCGAACATGTTTCGGGAAGCTGCAAAAGTATTTCTTTAAATGTCGTAGCATATGCTTGTAGTATTCACTGTCATTCTAAGAGTAATAACATATATAATAGCATGCGTGGAATTAAAAATAAGTTGTTCATTAATTTCCAGTTTCAATATAACTTTTGCAAAACAAGCCCCATTATTCATTACTATGATTATTTGATTAATATTATCCTTTCTGTTTATTTGTTTTGCAAATTTATTAAATATGCCTCTAATCTGATCACACAATTTTCCACACAGATATTCATGAGCAAGGAATCAAATCTCTTCTTACACCTTCGTTGTTTAAGAGTACAAAGGGCTAGTGTCTACTTGCGTTTCTCTTGTCAATTTACTTAATAAAATATGAAATACGATATACGGTATTTTAACTGAAAAAGATAGTATCCTATTAGTTATACAACCTTTCGTTAAACAAAGTGTTACAAGTAACCAGGAAAACTAACATTGATATCAAATATTCAGATCATGTCTTCCCCCCCCCCACACACACACACTTTTAACGTCCAACCTCCGCCACTGCCCACAGATGACTGAACCTGGAACACACGCATGGAAAGCATTAGCGCTAGCAAATTAGCTATGAAGAGGTACAGCATACCATAATAGTCAAGAATGAAAGTAAAAAATAAGAAGCGGAAACGACAGACTGTACGATAATAATACTTTCACAATTTTAATTTCACACTATTTATTTCGAGACTTTCGAGACTTTCGAGACGAGACCGAGATTTGGTCCTCGAGACCGAGACCGAGATCGAGACAAGCATCTATTGACCGAGACGAGACCGAGACCGAGACGGCGATTTTTGACTCGAGACGAGACCGAGACCGAGACCGCTATTTATCAACCGAGACGAGACCGAGACTGTACAAAGTCTCGTCTCGTCTCGTCTCGATACCATCCCTAAGTTTAACGTTGGACGATTATGCACCTACGCTAAGGGAGAATGATTATGAATGAAATGGTGAAATGAAGAAAGTGGGAGGAAAATGGAAAATCTCAAGAAAACACATACCCATGCACACGGTATTTGTCCACCTCAAATTTCACTTGACACGAAGTGGAATCGAGCCACGGACCCCCTGCACAAAAGGTCCCTGCAATGCTTTATTATTATTATTATTATTATTATTATTATTATTATTATTATTATTGTTATTATTATTAATAATAATAATAATAATAATAATAATTGAAGCGAGCTTAACGAGTTTCAACCGTACGACTCAACCAACGTTTGGGTGCCTATTCGTTCGTCGGTTCCATGAGAACTTCTCATAAAAGACATTTCATTTTAATGAAACTAGTAAGTGCATTCTTTTAGCTCTGCGAAGTAACTATTGCTTGGAATATGAATCTGCAAAACATAAGAGATAAAATTAACCAAATGGTGCAAGTTTCCACTTATATATACAAAACAATTTTGCAATATCAACTACGTGAATCTTGTCCTATAAAAAGCCGAAACCCCTACACCGAAGAGCCCTCCGAGATTTGATCATTGTCCACACGGACCCCCTATACTGAATCCCCCACGTAGCCCCCTATACTGAATCCCCCCCGCAGATTTGATCATTGTCCACTCGGACTGAATTTGTCATTTGGAACCAACACTTTAATACGAAGCAAAATATTTCTTTAAAATAGACGAAAAATTCGAAAGTTATAAACATGTTAATAATTTTGCCTTTTCTCATAAGGGGGCCGTATTAGCCTACACTGAAGAGCCCCACGAGATTTGATCATTGACCACTTGGACTGAAATTCTCATTTGAAACCAAAACTTTAATATGAAGCCAAAAATTAAACTTTTACATCAATTTAAACTGACTGGGTTCCGGTTCCCCCCACTATTGTTTAGTTTAGTTAAGTGGTAATTTGTGACAGCTTCACATCATCAAAAGAATGTTTCACTTCAACTCCCCTCCCTCAGGAGATTTTGTGCTGGATCCACCACTGGAATCAATAGACACTCTTCCTATTCTTTTTGTCACCCTTGATTGTGTAGGGGCTCCCTCGTACAAATAAAGAAGCGGTAATATTACAATCAAGGAGCGCTATATATTAGGTATTTTTTTAGTTACCTACCCCTAACCGCACAGGGCCATCTTTCGTAGAATAAAAAATATTACGTGATATTCCAATCATGAAAGGGGAGAGGATGCTGTAAATATATTTCTTATTCATTTTGTCTGTCCTGCTTATCAAAAATTACTTTCTGTTGGAAGGGTACTGAAATGAGATGGGCAAAATAAAAAGTCGTACCCCCTCCTACATGGTTGCTCAAATAAGTACTAAAGAAAGCATTTTAAACTAAGATATTTAAGATTTAAACTAGGAAACTAAGATATCCTTACATTATATAAGGATGGCATATTCAGGATTATTATTATTATTATTATTATTATTATTATTATTATTATTATTATTATTATTATTATTATTTGAATGTTTTTGGAGCAGCGAAATTTTGTGAGACGAACAATGATATGTAGAGGTTTAAGATGGGTGGCCATAGAGGAGGAAAAACCAGGATTTTTCTCTGTCTGACTCTCTAACGTAAAGATTATGTGCTGAAGGTAAGAAGCATCATCATTCTACAATAGGTTGCTTTTACGTAGAATATCAATTACTTGAGTTCTCCTCCTTCGGTCTACTTACCTTATGTAGTAAATTCAAAACAATTTCAATTCAATACAAATACATTGTAAAACTTTTCCGTAATTAAACATCTAGGGAAAATTAAACATTTAATAGGGACATCTGTTATCAAAATATCCAAACACGTAGATAGAAGACTATCTAGTGAGAAATATTGTGAAACTTTATAAAATTCTCCAAATTAGAATTAACATTTACTTGGAAACATTCGTTAAGCGCCAGCGAGCATATGGCGAGCAGTGAGCACAGGGGAAATAATTACGAAACTGTTTGCAAACAAAATTAGGGACGCTAATGCAAGTGCGACAACGGCATTTTTTCTTTTTTGGTATCGTCATGAGTTTTGCACATACGTTACAATTTAATTCTTTCGCACATAAAAAAATAAATAAAATAACCGTAGTGTAGAGATAAAAATGACAACGGCACTTCCATGGGATCGAACCCGCTACCTTCAGCATACATACTCGTTGCTTTAACTAACTGAGCTATTTGTTTTTTTACGTGAACTGAGCCTGTTCCAGTAAAGATGATATTTCATTACGATCGTCCTACCAATTCGTCTTTTTCCATAGGTAATTTCCACTATTTGCTCTATCTTTATGTTAATACTTAGCATATATTCATATATTTGGAGTTTGCAGATAATGCATATAATAAGACATACTAGAAATATTCGCTAAAAGTTTAGTTTGTAGATTTAATCCACATTTCTCTCAATGACATAGATGTCGCTGCTTCGTGTTGAACTGCAGAATTCCCTCGTGTTCTTGAAAATTTCCCACTTTAGCAGAGTTGGTAATTCTCGAGATTTCTGACGATTTAATGTTTTTTGCTTCTAATTTCTTTATTTTAAGCTAATATCTAACACAAATATTAAAAACGGGTTTGTTATTAACCTGTCCTGCTGGGGAAACCTTCCGAAATTTCGAACATATAAAGAAAACGGAGATATTTTCAAAAAAACTTCAAAATAAAGAGACGCGTCATTTATTTTGCTCATGGTAGTACATACATTTCGATAGACTAATTTATTTTTTCTTTCTTTTTTATTTTACAATCCAAACATATTTCACATAAGACATTCAATTTCTATGGCCTCATCATTATCATCACCACTACCAAGATGTAATTAATGTACAATAATATATTTTGCTATGAAGCCAAACTGGATAAGAGTGCGAAACTGTTACACGTTATTATTGTTTCAATAAACGTATTGTTTTACTCTCCGACTAGTTTTAAATCAATTTCAGTCTATAAAGTGCAAAGTTAGTACAATGTAAAACTTTACAATTACTGTTTCTACTTATACAGACAATTCCTTTTTCAAACACGAAGATTTACTTTTCACATTCCAAATAATCACAGAGCTACACTTGTTGTCCTCTTGTGATTAAATTATTTATATATCCACTAAGCCTCTCTCTCTCGGAGTTAACGATGGGAGTAAGTGTTCTACACGGATACCCATAGTCACAGAGTAGAGGACACTGCATCCAATCTTCTTCCAACTTTACTTTAAAGTACTCTTTTGGAAAACTGCTCTCATGCATGTTATTGAGATACATGCAAGACTGTCCATGATATCCATTCCGAAATTCCTCACTGCCTGAAAGGAATGAAAAAGATATAATTCATATTTTGGGTACAAAAGTAATATGATACATACAATTTCATATTTTCAAAAAATTAAGTACTAGAAAATTGATTCTACTTTGCATCACATCACTTGAGGTTTATTCAGCAATGTATTTCAGGCATTCCTGGAGCCATTTATCAATGTTTATTCTACTACTACACTGCTCACTAGAACATGGCTATGAGGGGCACGAAGACACAGTGGTAGAGCACTTACCTCTGGTGCATAAGGTCCTTGGTTCATCCCCGACCAAGTAACTTTGTAGTGGAGAACATCGTGTCCGTGGGTTTGCTCGGGGTACTCCCATTTCCTCCTATAGAAACGTTTTTGTGAGCGGTATAGTAGTAGAATATGCATTGATATAGGACCAAGAGAAGACCTAAAAAATTTGATGTTATGAATATCAAGTCCTAAAATGCAATAGAGGCATTTTTCACTATCAGGTAGTTCAAAAGTAGTGAGCCCTTTGCACAAAAGATGGTGTGAGTATTCCAAATGTCAGATTTTATGAGTCTCAGCGAGTAAGGCTTAATATCACTCGTTAGCGGACGGTTGAAGCAAGTATATGGAAAATGTATCGAAATTCCCGCATTCAGACGTAAGATATGTCGTGAAAATATGTGTGCCTTCGGCAAAGCTGCATTACATCTCACGATTTTATTGCGATAAAGATGTAAATGCTGCGCAGTCCTGGAAAGAAATTAGTGTTGTTTATGAACAAGATACGTTAAGAAAAACACAATTCAGTAGCTTTCGTTCCAGAAATTTTGATGTCCAGAATGCCACTCGCTGTGAGCGACTAACCACAGAAAAAGTGGATGATATTCTGGGAAGAGTCCAGAAATATAATCGGCATGTAAGCACTAATGACATCATTAATGACCTAATATCCATCATCAAATAGTATTGAATCATTTGGATAAAGCTAGGTAGAAAAAAGAGCTCGACACTTTACTGGCATATGATCTGACTCTAAGAGATATACACGATTAAATTTTATCTGAGAATCTTACTGAAACATAACGAATTCGAGCCATTTCTGGTACAGTTGATCACAAGTGATAAAAAGCAGATAAAATACAATATGAATATACGGGAAAGATTGAAGTCAAAGAGACCAGAAGTTCTACAATCTGTGGCAAATCTTACACTTCATCACGGTAGATTAAGCTGTGCGTTTGGAGGAATTGAAAAAGTATCTTGCACCACGAACTGCTGATGTCGGGCAGAACGACAGACTCGGACCTGAATTGTTGGCGAGTGTGCCTAGGAATTCAAATTAAACGGCCGGAACTTATCAACAGCAAGAGTGTGGTAAACCAGGCTAACATCATTAGAGCGCTTACATACTTGACCTGTCAGAAAGTGAGATAACTCCGTTCACAATAAATGACCGTAAGAGCAGAGACAACTTGCAAACTGCTTACTGTAAGCTTGCATTGGAAATCTGTAAGCTTTCACCCGGCTTGGTTGGAAAGCCTGTAAACATACCACAAACTGGATTCCAGTAACAAAGTTACATGGGTGCAACTTTGCATTCAGTGTTCCATTCAAGCTTAACTCAAGAGTTTTAGGCTGACAGCAAGCCAATAAGGCATTGAACGACCAGAGATGCTATAACGCTCTGCGAATGATCTAAAATATCTCATGCAAGTACAACAAAAGCAAATTGTATGAAAGCACGTGTTAATACAGCAAGCGTAGAAAGCCTAAAGCCAAGCACGCACCAACTGGCCGGAAGCTTTCTTGCTACCGCATAGCACGAATATATCCACTGTATAGCACGGACATGGCACTGTTAGACTATTGTTTGTTTCGGTATGTGGAATACTCCTTGAGCAGTGTTAGATTTAAAAAGAAATCTGTTAAAACCATGTGTCACAATTTTTGGCCAGAAACTACAGAAGCTCTCTAGCAACGGGATTATCGTGTTACCGGAGAAATGACAAAAAGTAATTGACTAAACTGGTGCAAATATGGTTCATAATATTTTCTAATCACAACTAACATACTCTCAATTCTTCCCTACAAAGGCTCGATATTTTTAGACAACCTGATACTTGCAAGCAACTTCCTTTATCTATATACTTACTAACATGTTTTGAGTTAGTTAGGATTACGTTAGTTGTCGTTAGGTTTGGACAGTTTTCCTTAGCTTTTAAAATAGTTCCTTACGCGATTACTGATATATACTTTGATATGTATTAAATTGAATAAAAACTTCAAACATCTTTTACACATTGTTCTATATACAGTTTTCAAGAAAAACACTTCTTTGCCAATTGCAAAAACGAACAATCGACCAAATGTCAATTTTCTTTATCACGAAAGTGGTGCGATCAATCTTTAGTGTACATTACCTAAAGTTTGTATTCTAATGACTTATTTTATTAGTAGTCTATAACTTTACTATGTATGCCTGAATGATGGGCTATTACCTAACATAGTGGGTAGATGATGCTAAAAAAAGTATTCAGACATCCTTAGGGGACGCAGAAGGACAGAGGAGGGCGCTTTTTGATGTCAACACTTTAAAGTACACATAAACATATTGGAGTATGTAAAGAGCTTGCAGCACATTGGGTACATTATATGACAGTGACATTACATCATTTATTTTCGTACAGATTAAGAATATGGGGTTAAATTTATATAACAGTGACGTATTAGGTCCATTATTATTTTTGATATACATTAACGATCTACCATTTAATATTGCTCCAGCAGAACTATCCCTTTATGCAGACGATGCTAATATCACAGTAAAAGGGAACACAAATGAGGATGTTGAAGGTAATGCAAATGAAATCCTTCATAAACTATCTCAGTGGTTTAAAGAGAATAAGCTTAAATTAAACATTGAAAAGACACAAGCAATCAATTTTCATCATATCCGCAACAAACATACGCAGCCTGTTAATATTTTAATTGAAAATAACGAAATAGACTATGTGAACTCAACCAAGTTCTTAGGAATCTGGATAGATAAAAATCTCTCCTGGGATGTACAAATATCTAAACTTGCTAAAAATTTAAATCAAATTTATTTCGCAATTAAAGTACTTAAAAATGTTTTAAAAGAGTCTACTTTAAAAACGATTTACTTTGGATTATTCCAGTCAAATTTAACATATGGCATTATATTTTGGGGAAATACACACAAAGCCAAGCTAATTTTAACAATACAGAAACAAATAATAAGAATGATGGCGGCTGCTAAACCAAAAGATCACTGCAAACCAATATTTAAAAAATTTCGTATACTCCCAGTGCCTTGTTTGTACATTTTAGATCTACTGATATTTGTAAAGAGACACCTAGAAGGTGTTCTTACGCGGGTAGAAGAAAAACATGATCATGATACAAGAAACAAACAAAAATTTTCCATTGTAGAACACAGAACCGTATTATATTAAAAAGGGTGTAAATACTCGGGTATCATGTTATACAATAAACTTCCCAAAGATATAAAGACTCAAAAATCTGTTGCTAAATTTAAAGAAGAACTACAGAAATATTTACTAAAACACTGCTTTTACTCGATAGAGGAATACATGAATTGCTAACAGAAAAAAAACTACATTATCTACAGTAACCAGTGTCGTTGCTTGTTTTTAGCATTTGATATATGTTAAGGATTTCTACATACACTGGAAGTAATAATTACTCTTACTTTATTTTTAATAATATCATGCAAAATGTAATGGATAAGATGTAAGGTGTAATGTTTAATTATTAACCTAGTGTGTGTAATTTTCATTATTATTATTGTTTTTACTTTTGTGTTTATAAATAAATGACGTGTCCACTTCATATGCATTGCAATACAGTGCTAAATGTATAAAAAAGGACGAAATAAATACAACACAATACATTCGTTCAAGATAATAGTATCATCATGCGTTCTAAACAACTCTTTTCTTGGCGTATCCCAATGCCCTACTAGGAACAGGTTATGTGGAAAGGCGTCAACAAAAGTTATAAGCAATGGAGCCTTTAGAAGGAATTCACACCGGTTAAAATTAGTTCCATCGTTTCAATTCAACTTAACAAACTTGCTAATGTTTTGATTACGTATACTATATAGTCGTTGGTAAATTGGGTAAATTTTCTTATCTTAATTTGAAGTGATAAAAATTTAATTTTTACCATTGTAACTTCCCTCAAGGTTCGCCACTAATTACAAGTCTTTCACTATTTTTTTCCTAATACTTTGTACTCTTTTATTTACTTGGTGCCTACCCACTAACTGCACACGGATTTATAGTATACTTGCAAACTTGTTATATATTAAAAGAGACAAGTGCAAAAGCCCGTACCAACCTGTGCTACGTGGCCAGAGCAAGCTAGCATTACATCTATTCCGAATCAGAGCAAAGCGAGCTTAAACGACCTGCTCAAGCGTCCTTATCGAACACGAACGTCAGTGATGATGGATATGCTCATAAAGAAAAACAAATATGAAATCTAAGGACTAACTTGTGGTACTTGTTCAGGATAGGTAGCCTTGTATTATGACTCCATAGTATTGAACTACATTTTTTACGCTGTTTCTATCTCTACATACGACTTACATGTTCTCTATTTACGTCTAAACGTTACTCTTCGTTTGTGAATTATCATTTTCAAAATTGGCTTCGTATTCTTAAATGCGCCCTCATTTCTACCTAAATTTATTTAGCTCGGTTACAGATTTTAGAAGTGATATTTCTGTTTTTACCTTTGATTTTTTCTATTGGCATAGATTTACCTCTTAATTGATATATTTTATATTCGACATGTTACTATAGTCATTTTTATAAACATGTCTTTTCCTTAAAGTTTACACACACTTAGCTGCTTAATCCAGAGAAAAATCAGAAATAATATGATTCCAAACTTATTTTCATTGAAAAACAGTAATATTGGTCTAACATTGAACGTAAGTTTCTGCAGGCACAATATTGTAAATATTAATATATTATAGCCTATATGTACAAAATAACTATGACTCTCACCTGATATTCATCAGTACTCTAAAATGACAGTCAGCTGCATTTGAGATCTTGTACTCAATCGATGTACTAAAAAATGAACATTCTCGACGTTACACATCTTCAAGATATTTCATCCACTTGTTCCCACACAGCAAGGAAAATTTTCTCAATCAAAAGAAAATATTTTCCTTGGTTTCTAAAAGGTTTTCCTTCTCTGAAGATTTCTATGTTGATTTCCCCAATGTATTCCGAATATTTTCCGAAAATATTTTCCCAAAAATGTTTGTAAAAGATTTTAGAAATTACCGGGAGTACATTTTGAGAATGCATGCCGGAAAGTAAAACCAGGAAAATATTCACAAAATATATTAGAAATATTGTCTTCGATCTAATTTAATATATTTTCTCTGTTGAGAAGGAAAATATTTTTGAAATGATACTAAAAATGCTTTCCATATATGATACGGAAAACAATGAAACGAAATATATTCCACATATTTAAAAAATGTTTTCTAATACGTTATTTGTAATATTTTCTATTCTTGCGAGAAAACGTATTAAATATGTATTTTTAAAAACATTTAGAATATTTTAAAAATAAATTATTTCGTAATATAACAAATATTTTTCAGAAATGTTTTAAAAAGGTTTACTTAATTTTACAAAAGTATTTTGGTAATCTCCTATAACTTAAATAAAATATTTTCGTATGATATTTTAGTATTATTTTCAGAATATTTTATCGAATTTTGAATATAAAACTATAAACAGGTAAAAGAAAAAATTAAAAATGAATAGAAAATGTTTTCCAGTCAGGTTTGGAAGATATTTTGTGTCTTTAGTGAACAACATTTTCTGTTATAGATCTATTATAGAAACATTTTTACATTGTTTTCAGAATATACTCTTCCGTTACTGGAGAAAACATATTCGTTGTTATATCTGAGAAGTATCCCAAATATTTGCCGGAAATATTTTTTTAAAATGTGTTTGGAGAACATTTAATGAAGTACACGAAGCAGTGGGGTTAAGCTCCCACTTAACTTTCCAGATTTAAGCCCCCCAAAATTCGTTTTACTATATTAAAGTAAATGAAATATCCTGCACAATTTTCACATTTCCAGGAATAAAGTTAGCAAACCCAGATAGCACAGAAAAATTTTAAATCTTTTTTTTAAATTTTCAAAGGCAAACTATAAAGTTTGCAAAAAACTTGCCTTTTCAAATGAGAAAATTTGCCGAAAGTTCAGTGCAAATAACGAAGTTGACGCTGGCTGAGTTTGCAGCAAAGTTGCCTCAGAAAATGAAAACATCTGCCAATACAAACGAAATGTTTGCGACTGCACAGCAAGAAAGTTTGCCAGAACTTTGCTGCAAATATTTTGTGCGAATTTTCTTTGACAAAATTTTCGAAAATGAGCTGACAAATTTGGTGAAAATATAAAAAGGTTTGCAGCAACATTACAGAAAGAGTTTCCACGATCGAAAGATCATGTTTGCTGCAAATGTATCAGGTAATGTTTGCTGCAAATTTATAAAGTGAAACCTAACTTTTTGAAACATCAAAATTTTTATAATGTGGATCCGTCTTTTCTTAGTGGCAAGCATTAATTATCTTTAGCTACTTGCCAAAGATAAGAAACTTACGAACGATAAACGCAAGACAAAGGATATCGCAATTTATCTACTGTACTTACTCAGCGATCATATCCCTGTACTTACTCTCACACACATTCACAAAATAACGTCAGGCTGCCTGGGTTAATAAAAACATCTGATAAGAGACCAGTGAGTTTATTCTGGAGTCCTCTGGTGTATTGGTTTTTCTCGATACTCACTTCCCGCTTGTTTTGTCACAGTTGATGTAGCGCAGTGAATTCTGAGTACGATGCGCGCGCACTCGGTAATATCACATATTTGTTTTCAGCAAGTTTTTCGAAACAAGTTTTTTTTGACAAATTTGCAAAGTGTTTGCGACGGCAAACTTACAACGCTATATTTTCAAAAAAAGATGCAAGTTAATTGCAGTGGTGAATTTATTTTTACAAATCAGCGAAAATTTGCAGACCATATTAAAAGCTTTTAATAAATATTAAGAAATTTTTGCCTTCGCAAACATTCAGATTGTTTGCTCCACTAAACGAAGCAAAAATTTGCCGCAAGTATTCGTGCTATCCGAGAAGATTCCCTCCACGAAAGAAAATCGTAAATACGCCACTTACAGGATGTGCATTTTAAGAACGTTAATAGGAAAATAATGTAAGGACAATTTTCACAAATTGTAATGGAAATATTGTTTGAATATAATGTAATATGTTTTCAATGTTGAGAGCAGGGGTAAAAATGGATCTGAAAAGTTAGGGGGACGGTAGGTAGCGGATGACGTCACGCCGTTCCCCCTGCCTAACTTTGCCCATTGTATTTTTGTTTTTTAGGAAATGGGGAGACGCCGTATATATTTTCTCGAGGTGGGGGCGGCGTCCCCCCACACTTTTACCACTAGTTGAGAGAGAAAATGTTTTCGAAGTAACACTAAAAATGTCTTACATGCATGATAAAGAAAACAGAATAGGCCTATGAACAGAATAAAATGTTTTCCAACATGTCATTTACAATCTTTTCTATTGTTACAAGAAAACATAAAATACAATTTCTAGAATATTTCGAACATTTAAAAAATAATTTCGTTCGTAATATAAGAAATATTTTTAAAACGCCTATTAATTTTGTATGGAAATATTTTTGTTACCTTGTCCTGTAACTTAAATGAAATATTTTCATGCAATATTTTAGAATTATTTCCAGAATATTTGATCGAAGGTTGAATAAATTCTCTCATGAGAGTATCGTAGTAGCATTATTACCAATCATTATACTATTAGCATCAAAGAAATATATTTGTTAAAAAATTGAAATTTATGATATCCTGTCTGAGATCGCATAGGCATTATGTGAGATTGCAAATTAGCATTGCTACATCAACCGTCATTTGTATATCAGAAGTACCAGCATTCCTTGCGCGCTATGTTGAATTAAGACATAACAACATACATGAAGTTCATGTGAAGCACTAATTCGAATGTTATCATTTCACAGTTATACTTATTACATAATTAGGAAGAAGGCAACTGGAATTAAACAGTCGTCCCTATGAAGAAGGTGTCCAATTGGAGGCCGAAATGAAATAAAATGAACATACAAGAAAAGTCGGTAAGTATAATGACTACATAAAATAATTTAGTTTTTTTCTGTAAGGCATGTGGGATGCTAGATTACCTCCTAAATGATTTGCGCTAGGTGATTTGAAATACGTCACATGGCATACATGAAATTCAAACTGAGCGTCAGAAGTAATTGTCGAAAAAGTATAGTTATTCTTTTATGATTTGCGTATATGTATACGCTGCCAGATGTATGACGTAAAAACTACAGTGCAAAAAATATGAATCAGCCTGTACTACGTGGCCACTAAAAAGCACCAATAGGCAGGGTTCTAGAACCCAGGTTCCTCTTTCCATTTATCTGTAATAAAGACAGAAATCAACGTGCCCTGTGGGCCTCTAACCCGCTTTCACTTTGTAACGCTCGGGTATGGACCATCTTGATTTACCCCCTCCGTAACACATTACTAAGATGCCATATTACTCTTCACAACGTACAGGAACTATTCTAAATTCAGATATACCTAGCACACAAAACCTCGCGCTTCTACAAAACTTGACAGACAATTTCGATTTGGGTGTGTTTCTTTTTCTGACACGTTTCCTTCTTTTATTCGCTTTTTAATTCCACCTGTTTTCCTTTATTTCCGACATTTCTATTCATGAAATATGGCTCAGAGTAAGTTTAAAAAAGATGAAATACTTGAACTTTCGCTTGACAATAATGACAGTGGTATACAAGATTTTCGTATTTTTTTTAAGTACAAGGGCCAAAGTGTTGACCTCTTCAGGACCAATTGCTCGAATGCTGAGCCAGCAATTTAAACCTCCGTAGTTCGGCTCCTCATTAACGTAGAAGGATTATTTATGTGTCTGTCTCTTCAGGAAAGATAAACCTTTCGAATGGTGTGCGTTTCATTCACATAAAGGTCTCATTACAAAAAGGTAGGAGGGCAAATTGAATGCTTTTGTTCCCCTCTCCCTCAGCATTTAGAAGAGAAACTCTCTCCCCAAAGGGGCTACAAGCATAAAAAGTGACATCAAGAAAGATAAATGAACATACTAACTAGTGATACCATGTGTATAGCCGTTCGGCTTGCGAGGGGGAATCAGAGGCATATTGAATTTAACCTTTTTTCAGTATATATTTTTATAAAAGTAAAACATATTACCTGAAAATTGGGGGACGCTGCCAACACTATTATTTGCAATACGTCAAAGAATAATATCACATGTACGCCAGACATTCGGAACAATCATATAAAAAATGAAAAGATGAAGATACAATAGCAAGGGATAAAGAAATCGGAACAACGTACCTATGAGAATCATCCTGTATATATTTATATATTGTCGTCTACCCTGACTTTGGCAGCCATAGCGACGTCCCTAATTGTCACAGAGATAAGAAGAATATTTCGTTGAAAAATTTATGGGACACAATTCTAACGAGATAACTTTTGTGCCTCCCGTGCCCAACCCGTAAATGAAGAAGAATGTAAAACTCGGAAAAAATACACTTTTTCGAAGTTTGTACAGCTATGGCAACACCAGGGTCCGAAATCCCAGGGGACAGGGGGAATTTCCCCCTACCAAAATTGTTACGCTTGCATTTCCCACCACCAAAATCTGTAGGGGGGACACTTTAATATTAGACTAGAAGGAGAGATGGAAAGCAAATTTCATAAATGAATAAAAATTAAAAAAAAAATATTATCATGGTCGCAGCTTCTAAAATAAATCTGTAGTTTATCTATGAAACATATTTAACTGTCTTATAGGCTGTAAGGGGTTTCTTGCTTGCAATTAAGGTATACACATAAAACTGCGGCAACTGTGGCTAGGTTTATTGCTGATCAGTTGCGTGCAGAATTGGTAAAACTTCTCAAACAAACAGATTGTTTTTCGATTTCAGTGAACGAATCCACACACAGGTTTGCAGATAAGCACTTGCTGTTATATGTGGCATATGTGGGTGAAGAAAATAATCCTTGTTTTATTTATTTATTTATAAATTAGTGCCATTTGAAAATGCCGATGCAAAATTCTTGAAAAGAAAATTATTCAAGTATTTTCCGAAGGTAGCATAGATTTTTTAAATCTTAAAGAAACGTTTGTTGGATTTGCTTCGCAGGGGCTGCAACGTTCACCGGGAGAAATGAAGGGTTACAGCTCGAATTAGAAGTGTCCTAAAACTTTAAAAGTATCGCATTAGACACAGATGCTGCAAGACTGCTATAAATAAAAAGAAATATGTTTTACATACGCAGGATTTCAAATGACAGGGACGCATTACTGACAGTCTTGACAGATTTTTCTTGTACAACGTAATTTCTACTTTCGAAGCGTGAAAATATTGACCATTTCATTATAGACCGTTCTAAACTTTGTGGTATTTGAAAAAAAGCTTCGGAGAAAAAAAACATTCTATTGCTAGGTATCCTTCTGGATATTGCGTTCATTCTGTCTATTATTAGTAAAAGGATGCAAAAGGAGTCAGTTTCATACAATGAAATAGATAAAATAAATTCAATCCACAATCCAAGCTCTGAGATAAATGCATGTTAAAGATTATGTCTACCTCAGTCTTTGTAAAGTAAAACATTTAGTGCACTGCTGAAACCATCTGACATAGGGAGTGATAATAGTGAGTTTGATCAAATAAGGGGCCAGGGTTTAGTAGACAAAGTGGAAAGCATATTTCCTTCAAATAATGTACTAAATATTTTTTAGTGTTTGAAAATAAAGATCGTAATAGCATGAGTTGTTCACACGGTAACGTAGACGTATATAAAGCAGCTCAACTGTTGGAATTTTTGCAGTATCAGAATGGAAAGAGTACAAGTCAATTTCTACGTTGGTAAATGACTTGTACTCTGCCAGTCAAATGGCCAGCGATAATGGCACGCCAAAGTTCGCTCAGTGCCATTATCAACTGCTGCCTGTGAATGTGGATTCAATGATGCTGATAATATTAAAAATTCCGAAAGAAACAGTGTGTTGGCGAGTACCTTCCAATCTTTATTGACAATAATTAAACTTAACGGACCTCCTTTAAAATACTGGGATGCGTTATTGTGACTGATACATGGCTTAGACCTGGATAACAAATGTCCAACTCACGTTACACACGGAAACAAAAAGTGAAGAGAAGTTTAATTATTCTCAAACGTAAGATCACTGGCGCAAATCCCGGAGGGATAAGGGAGACATGTCCCCTCCAATGTTGGAACTGGGTGACTGTCCCCCAATAAACCGATTTGAAATGTCTTTTTTGCGAAAAATGTGTGATTTGTGTCCGATTCCCACAAAGGAAAGTGAGATGAAATTGATGTCTCTCCAGAATAAGCCTCAAATCTTGAAGACACCTCTGCTGCCTGATTTTCCACAGGACTGGTTTTCAACTTAACAAATATTTTGAGCATCGCTTAACCATAAAAGAAAAAGAAAGGTTCTTACTTGTTCCCCCCGATGTTGAAGACAGTTTTGCGCCAATGCGTAAGATACGTTATTGCAAACTATATTTTACGTTTATAAATACATTACCACAATCATTCAATACTCGTATTATTGTGGCTCTCCCCGCTGGTCTAGTGGCTAGCACGTGCAACTTACAATATCTTGAACGATTACGGTGTTTAGAATTCCACATCTCATAGCGTCGCTCTTGAAAAGGGAAGTTAAACTTAAATCAGCAAATCAATTATATTATTGTGCTTGTGTTTTCATCTTATAAGTTAACGATCTACAATACCCGCCAAGGCTGAGGAAGACGGTCACGATGAGGAGGGTTAAGGACGTGGAAGGAAACGGGAGGACCCCGAGAAACCCCCACACAGTATTGGTATACCACAAGCAGAGCCTGGCGCTAGCTAGGACCCATCCAGGTATCCCACACAACTGAAGTGAGCGCTATACCTCTTAGGAAACTCGGCTTTTCGTTGTGCTTTCAAGTACTTGTATTGAAATCATATCAGTTATTTATAATATAGTCTATTCTTGTTAATAATACAATATAGATACGTAGAATTATTTAGACTTGCATAGGTGACTGGATATCTGGACGATCAAACTGAAACACTAAATACTTAGGGAAGAAACAGTAATTTAATAAAAGTAATAAAAACTTTACTCCGGCTCTATAGCTCATGGGGATATATGGCTCGCCAAGTGGAGAACTTCAACTTCGTAAGTCTAATGATTGGTTAGCACATCGGTTCTCAGGTGTTATTATTTCTGAATTTAGATCTCATACTGCTATTTTCGTGAATGAGGTCCTCAATATATGGTAAACACAAGGTGACTGTACTCTCACGGGAGTCTAACCCTGCAGCATCCGCACCGAAGTGCAGTAGATATTGAATGTTGTAGATAAGTTTACCAATTTAGGTTAAAAGAATAAATAACATTATTAAAGTATTTTAAATAACAATAACGACTTGTTCGAACATTTATTATTATTATTGTTATTGTTATTGTTAAACGGTATAGACGTGCTTTTGATCCGCTCCGTGAATTTGCTTCATTTTGAGTGGGAAAGTGTGATTTATTGGTGAGGAGAGTGTTTTGATTTAACATTCAACATGTTCCGGTGATTCTGAGGACATCTCATGATTTGCAGGCACTGATAGGCACTGGGAGTGAGTCTGCTGTTTGGTGTCATCTTCCTTTTGTCGTTCATTGCATTTTTGTGTAATTGAAACTGTCTTCTTTGTGCAGTGCTTTGCCCTGTGTGGGTGATTGAGGGAACAGAGTGGATTTTTTTTTTATTTTGTGATGATTTTGTGTTTTGTTTCATAGTGCAAAATGAATGTCAATTATTATTCGTTAAATTGCATGTCAGTTAAAAAATATCGAATTCTTCAACAATAACAATATCTTTCAAGTCTTAGTTTAAATAATCCAACAATGAAGAAACAATGAAGAATAATTCAAATGTCTCCAACAAACAAATGGAGAAAAATATTTCAACGAAAATCCTTCTACAATCTCAGAAAGGCCTGGATCCCAATGATTACGAATATTTTGATTGCTCTCACTGTAACAAAACATTTCCTACAAGAAAGGGTTTAAATATACACAAATCGAGGAAGCATTCTACAGAGGATCTAAATAATTCGAACGATTTCTCTGAAGAATTAACACTATTAAAATCTAATACATGGATAATAAAGAGAACACCTAGAGGAGCCAGAAGCGCTGTAGCAAACAAACTTGCCTCAACCATCCTTGATTGTGTAGACCAAAACGTTCTCAGCACTTGGAAGAAACTCTTTATTTTCTCCTTCTACCACCTTAAAATTCCTAAAAAGCGTGCTGCAACTTCAATCACTAACATTATCAAAAATAACCTTAGTGATTCACATGCGCCCGAAACACCTCCTGTTACAGCCAAAAGGCCGAAACCAAAGTTTGATTTGGCTAACAGGATAATGTCTAAAATATCAGACTTTGATACAAGAGGCGCCTTAAGATTATTAACTTGTGATGATACGTTGGCACCTTCCAATGAAGAAACATTTCACTGCCTGGTGAACAAGCACCGGGCTCCATCTAAAGGCCTTGAAATTCCGGACCCCCCATCTAATCAAATTCATCTGTATACGTAAATGAAGAAATGGTTCAGAAAGCCATAAATAATTTTGCGTCCGGCTCAGCGTCTGGGATAGATGGGATTTCCCCTCAACATCTTAAAGACTTAATCTCGAGATCTGCAGGCGAAGCAGGATCTTTTCTTTTGAGTCAGATCACGAAATTGATGAATCTCATCCTTAATGGAAGAGTAAATCAAGAGGTGTGTCCATACCTGTTTGGAGCTAACCTCTGCGCCCTAAAGAAGAAGGACGGGGGAATCAGACCTATTGCCATCGCCAGTGTTTTCAGACGTTTGGCATCAAAGTTTGTAGTGTCCTCAGTCTACAATCAATGTTCTCAGTATCTACAGCCTCATCAACTGGGATTTGCAACACCAAAAGGCAGTGAAGCTATCATTCACGCCACTCGAACATTTATACATGCAAATAAAAATTCGAACAAGGTCATTCTAAAAATCGATTACAAAAATACCTTTAACTCAGTTGAACGAGACATCATTTTAAAGGAAGTTAAACAAATCATTCCTCAATATTATTCATATTTTTGGCAAAGCTATGCAAATCCATCCACGCTATTTTACAAAGAAAGGAAAATATCCTCATGTGTAGGAGTTCAGCAAGGCGATCCAGCAGGCCCGATGTTATTTAGTCTAGCAATACATCCAATTGCCCTTTCTCTTTCTTCAGAGCTAAATGTCTTCTACCTTGATGACGGAACTCTTGGAGGATCACCACAAACCGTGTTGGAAGATATAAAGAAGTTAATTACAAATTCAGAGAAAATAGGTCTACAAATAAACCCACAAAAATGTGAACTTTTCTTCAATTCGGAAAAAAGCGACCCTAAAATTGTATCTGAATTTTCAAACATATTACCCGGAATACAAATAGTGAAAAATAATGAGATCTCATTGCTGGGTTCACCACTACACGAAGAAGGAATCGAATACCATTTCGAGAAACACCTGAATGACCTCAAAAGAATATCATTCCGATTAGAAAGTTTACCAGCCCACATTGCTTTCTTTTTGCTCAAAAATTGCTTCAGCATTCCTAAACAAACCTACTTTCTCCGAACAGTTCCAACATGGGTCAATTCCTCCAGACTTCTACAAATGGATCACATACTGAAGAAAGCGTTACAATCAACAATAAACTTCAATATCAACGAAACGCAATGGACTCAAGCAAGCCTTCCCATCAGAGTTGGTGGTTTAGGCATAAGAAAGGCTTCAGACCTATGCCTTCCTGCCTTCATTTCCTCTTGCCACGGAGCGTTGCCACTCGTTTCCAAAATTTTAAATTATCCAGTTGACGAAGTGGGAATAAGCCATTTGGCAGAGGCTTTGGAAATTTGGAAAGGCATTTACGATGGAAAAACCCCGGTTTTAAAAGAGTCACAGAATCAATGGGATCAAATTATTCTAAACGAGGTAATCGAACACGAAATAGTCGCTGAAAACAACATTGAAATGCACGCATCAAAGCTTTAAGAGAGAAGGAATCAGGGGCATGGCTACAGTCAACACCATCTATAAACATAGGGACATTCTTGAATGACAACTTTTTCAAAATCTGCATAGAATTGCGCTTAGGCCTGAATATTTGCCATGAATTTATTTGCACCTGCAACAAGATGGACAAGAAAGGTCTTCATGCCTTGAGCTGCAACAAAAGTGGAGGAAGATTTGCACGTCATAGCGAATTAAACAACATAATCAAAAGAACTCTTGCAAGCATCGACTTTCCGAGTATATTAGAACCTCCAGGAATGTTCAGGAACGATGGTAAACGGCCAGACGGAATAACATTAATTCCGTGGAAAAAGGGTCTAAGATTAGTCTGGGATGTCACATGTGTGGATACGTTTGCTCCATCTTATCTACAATCCACAAGTATAAAAGCAGGGAGTGCAGCGGAAGCGGCTTGTTCACGCAAACACTCAAAATACTCTAAACTTAAAGAAGACCATCATTTTATAGCCTTTGCTACCGAAACAACAGGTGTCTTCAGCAAAGAAGCAATGGATTTTTTGAAAGAACTAGGAGCAAGTCTGACAGCAAAAACAGGAGACCCTAGAAGGAATCAATTTTTACAGCAACGCGTAAGCATAGCCATACAAAAAGGCAATGCTGTCAGTATTTTGAGTTCCTTCCCTTCTTCCCATAAGCTTGAAGAAATTTTTTACCTTAGATAGAACACTTTAAACTGGCATAAGGAGAACTTGAAGACAATCTGAAGAAAGTAGAATCTTTTCATTTTTATTTATAGGCTATAGATTTCATTAACTAATATTTAATAAGATGGAAGCAGAAGATTTGAATATAAATAAGTTTTGAACTTATGTTTAATAATAATTTTTATTTTTGGAAGTGAAATTTCATTGTCATAATTATTGACAGTCTATTTTCAACTATTTGCTTAATTCCTATAATTCTTTTGTGACTTTATTTTTTAATTAATATTCAAACAATACTGTTTAAATATTAGATAATATCTTGTGTATGCAAAAAATGCAATATGTTTATTATTATTATCATTATTACTATTAGTAATAATAATAATAATAATAATAATATAATGACAATAGCAACAATAATAAAAATAACAACTTGTTAATAATAACAAGAAAGGTAGGCAATAGCTGACTAAACTTTATCCACTAAAATGACGTCGTAGTGCAGAGTTATATGTAGATTCAGAACTAAATAAGTCAATGGATGTATGCGACATCTCGTTGTATTAGTTTAGGAAGCCGGTAGAACAGAGAACGTTGAACTATTAAAAGTCTAGATCATACTATGTGTTACGTTTTTCTCTGAAGGGTATTCGGAAATACGTCTATAACATAATAATAAATAGAATACCACTAGCAGTGCACCCCGGAATATTTTTCTGAAGAAACGACTGATCTCAATTCGTATGGTGAATTGAACATCAATACAGCCCACCGCCGTAACTTAGATTTTTTTCGGGAGGGGGTGGTAAGCATTAATATTTGTGCCCACTAGAAAAACATCCCATGGGCCCTCCCTCAAAATTCGAAAATACCCCCTTTTTCCATCTTTCTCTTGCTCTTTGTGGGCCTCCTGGAGCCTCTGGACCCTCCTGCACGGCAAGGTTTGCGGGGCCAATAGTTATCCCCCTGGGCCTGTTCCATACATGACTAATTAATTAAGGGACAATATTGACATATCTCAAAGACGTACGAATAAATATAACTTCTAGGGCTACTACTAATAGGGAGTTTTTTTTAAACTGAAATTGGCCTACGACTCATTTTTGTTTATGTAATATAGTGAACCGGTTTGATACTTCATTTATAATTTCATGTTCGTATAGTATATGGTTCAAAAATATTTGTCTTCAATTGAATCCCCCTCGAACGGCGGGGAGCTTCCCTGGGGAGAAATTGCTCTCCTGCCCCCCACAAGTTAAGACCCTAATAGAATCCACTATTTATGAACATTATTTCTAGCATTTTCATTTTATTGAGTGAAGGTATAACTAACACTACAATTTTTGTTCTTCTACATTACTCAAACATTTGTTCTTGCTTTTCACATGAGTGAAAAAATTTTCCTGATAAATGTTCTGTGCTGCTGCGAAGACTACATTTAAGGTGTTTGTGTCGGTTTATATGAGGAGCAAGCACGTACGTTGAACAATAATCACGTTGTTGTGTGGGCGGACAGGCTGTTGTATACAAAATCAAACTTCTGAATTCCATTTCATAGTTATATAAAAAGGAAGAAAAGCAAAACCTACAGGTTTCTTTCTTTTGTTTTTCCTATCTCTGCGTAGCATTTAATCATGACTGAATCACTGAAAGACTTCAGCGTCTTTTAAGGCAAGTTCTGCATACAGAGGCCAGTTAACCAGAATAAACACCTTTGTTCAGGCTTTTGATCCAAATGAAGGGAGAAGCCGCGGGTGCTCAGAGATAGAGCGTTCACCTCTGGTGAACGGGGTCCCTGGTTCGATCCCAACTCGCGCCATGTGAAATTTGTGGTGGGCAAACACCGTGTGCATGTTTTTCTCGGGGTTCTTCCACTTTCTTCATTCCACCATTTCATTCATTTCTCATCATCATCGTCTCCTTTAGCCTAACCGGCATAACCGTAGGACGTAAAACTCAAAGATTTCCAAATGAAGGCACTATCGAAGAAATGTGTGCACGCTTAAAACATCTAAATAACATCTGGTCAAAGCAGGAGGAGGTGCAAGATACTATTGAGACTAATGAAATTGAACCTGGAGCAGAAGAAAACGTCCGTGCAGTGATTGAAAATACTGTATATACTGTATTTTTCTTTAGAGACCTCAATACAAGCACTTGTTTCAAAGCATGAAAATAAGTTCTACTGTTTAGCAAAATTTGATCCGCCATATTGGATAAACTATTTTGAAGATTTCAATTAGGATATCAAGTTCGTGATCAGTGAGGTCAAAAACCACAGCATGCCCATTTTTGTACACTCTGAAAGTGATTTTGAATTTTGGCCACGTTTTTAGCATTTCGTAGCACTGGGCGTCTTCGCAACACACAGGACATCTCTTTAAAAACAGCACTGTATTGCGAAAATTAGTACGTCTGGTCACCCTATGCTAGTCAGACGAATTTCGTAACAGAGAATTTCGTGCAATAATTGAAAATCAAATAGTATAGACAATAAATTCCAATTCGAGGTATAAATCAAGCAATATCTAATAGAAAGTCCTCTGTGACATTCATATGTTAACACATTTTCATTGAATATAAATTGTTCAGTTTTCCCTCATATTAGCGATAAAAGTGTGCTGGAACACAGGAGGACGCCGTCCCCAACCTCCAAAAAATATGTACGGCGTCCCCCAGTTCCTAAAAAATTACAATGGGCAAAGATAATCAGGGCTTGTCCATCACAAAGTTCACATGGCGATGGCTGGGATCGAACCAGGGACCCCAAGCTCGAGAGGTAGGGTCCAATAGTTATGCCTCTGGGCCTGTTCCATACATGGCAAATTAATTAAGGGACAATATTGACATTAATTAAGGGACAAAGCCGTACGAATAAATATAACTTCTAGGGCAACTACTAATACGGAGTTTTTTTAAAACTGAAATTGGCCCAAGACTCATTTTTGTTTGTGGTGTTTTGTTTATGTAATATAGTGAACCTGTTTGATACTTCATTTATAATTTTATGTTCGTATCGTATATGGTTTAAAAATATTTGTCTTCAATTAGATCCCCCTCGATCCCCCTTCTCCTGGGGAGAAGTTGCCCTCCTGTCCTCCAAAAGTTAAGACCCTAATAGAATCCACTATTTATGAACATTGTTTCTAGCATTTTCATTTTATTTAGTGAAGGTATATCGAACCAGAGATCTCTACCACTAAGCCACTGCGCTCCCTACAATCGTAATCGAGTTCTTGATATACATTAGGGGTCGGTGAAAGTAAGGAGAAGGGTTACAAATAGAATCGAAGTTAATAAACAGGTTGGGCTAGGTAGTACCATTTAAATCACTTTCTTTGATGCCCCCCTCCAAATTTTACATGCCGGAGACGCCAGTGCCGGAATATACAATAACCGCATCTTTTTCATGCGCAGCAACAATTAACATATGTAACACAACATATAGAATTCATGACAATTTGAAATGTATATGAATAGTATTATATTAACCCACCACATGTATATAGCTCTTCCACTTCTAAGGCCACAATTCTTCATGTTGCACATGGAATACTATTAGCTGGTTAATAATTAGTTTATTCGTCGTCTTCCCCACCATGGACACTTACAAATCATGTTTTCGTGATATTGCAACTGTACTAGCAACTTGGTACAGTTGCCAATTAATGAATATTTTTATCACAAACATTTTTCCGCACTTGTAAACTCACCTTCACTTGACTATAAGAATCAACGAACTTCTTCCACATTGCATCACCATATGACAAATGAAGGACGCGAACCGAACATACATGCAGCGAGACCAGACTACGATTTCTCCAATGAGGCTTTTCATCGGCAAAGGCGGCTCGGCGTCTGCCCAAGCACCTTTCCAAGGTCGGTCCGTCAGCTTTTTTCAGACCTTCTTTCGACTCCTTTACTTGTCGGCACGCCGACAGCGTTTCGGCGCCTTTCCGACAACATTTGCCGAGGTCGCCCGTCCGATGTTTGCCGTCTTATTCCAAAATGTTTGTCAACGATCCTCTCGTACTTGTAATTTAATTTTAAAAATTTACTTCTCATATACCGTTTACGTGCAGTCCCTTTACTACATTTCTTTTCATACATTTACCTTTTTTATGGTCGGCACGCCGTCAACGTTTCGACGTCTTTACAACCATCATTTATAGGGGTCGTTGCGTCCGCTGTATGCCACTATCTGCCGACTCCGTTTTCAAAATTCATATTTTATGGAATTAGTGCCCTCTCAAGGGAAAAACCTTCGGACAGTTTCAATTTTTACTTCATCTTTAACATCTACGGACCAGCATTTTTCAATGCTCGAAAAAATTATTTCTGAATATTTTCTAGTTAGTACACTGTATACTCAAAGCTGCCATATGATGGACGCAGAGTGCACTAAATGTATTCTCGAATGAGTACTTGAGTAGCAAAACTTTTAACGATGCAATTGACATGAAACGACATACGTTTACGTAATATTAAAATGAATGTACTCAAATGAGCACTGGGGTCCGTAGAGGCTAAAGAAGATACAGGCTTTATTCATTTTCCAAAATTCGACTCGTTGCCACTGTTACGCGATATTGAAACATTCTCCGACTTCGTTTTTTAAAAGAAATTGCCGGCAGTGTCTTTTTGCAATCGTCGTCATACTGGCTGCCGACTGTTTCGAGAAATCTTTATACGAGGGAAATATAAGCCCTAATTCGTATTTTAAAGCAATAAATTACCTTCTAACTCTCTGTTTCTTTTGGTGAACGAATCTCTTTTTGCTCGTCGCTGTCGAAAATCGCGCGGAAAGACGCCGGTGTCCTCAGTAGGGACATGCAAGATTGAACTATGTTCTGTTAATTAATGTGAAATTTGGCGTAATTGTAGCAAAAGACTATGCGCTTTTCAAATCTGAAATGTTATTTTGGTAATACACCGTCTTAGGGGGCGAAGCTCAGAAGATAGATCTTTATAAAAATTCAAAATTCTGTTCCCGAAATGCAAGTGAGCGTCAGATTATCCACAAATATCATATAATTAATATTTGAATGCTCCTTCCTGTGCCAGTGATTTATATGGGGCTATAGCCCCCTTTCAGAAATAAAAGAGTCACCATAAATATCCTTAGTACGAACATACGAGAAGAATGTATTTCTTGTCAATTGATGTAAAATTTAGCGTCATTGTAACAAAAAGGATGTGCTTATCAAATCTTGAATGTTATGTCGGTAACGCACCGCCTTAGGGGGACACTGGGGGCGAAGCGTATGTTACTGGATCTTTATATAAAAAAAATAAATTTTATTTTGGAAATCCAGTGAGTGTCAAGTTGATCACAAATGCTACGAAATTAACTTTCTGATGCTCCTTTCATGAGCCAGTGACTGATATTGGGCTACAGCCCCCTTCTAAAATCACATTAAAATTCATGATAAATATCCTAAGCAGGGATATGCGCAAGAAGCTATTGGTTGTCAATTAATATGAAATTTGTCGTTATGTTAGTAAAAATCTGGAATGTTATTTTGGTAACAGGGGACACAGAGTACGCAGGGTAAATTAGTAGCGATACCTTCGGGAATCACAAGGGGAGGGGAAATAAAAATTCCAATTTTTTTTGGGAGTGCTCATGAGTTTCAATGAGCAAGATGCGCAGAACTAATGATCCATACTACTTTTATGTACCAATGACTAATATGGGACTACAGCCCCCTTCGAAGAGCATAATAAATTCAATATGATTGTTCTTACGCAAGGATTTACTGGCAGGAGCTAAATATTTTTTATAGTTAATGGGAAATTTGTCATTATTTTTTAAAGAAAATGTTTATTTAGAAGAGAGTCTTAGTAACAATAGGATAATACCCCTGTGTTGTTCTCCTTTCAGGGGCACGGACTCAGAATTTCTTTTGCCTAATGCGAGTGCCAATATGAAACGTTGGAAGTAGTTTTCTCTAATTCAGTGGTTCCCAAACTTTCCAATAACGGGGACCCCTTGCTCGTTCGGAAAGTGGTCTGTAGGTCCCCTTGCAACGTTATTTGGAATAGATGGAATTACCACTGAGAAGAAAAAGATCAAGAAAAATAATGCAATAAGTAGTTTACTCTAAATATACATGATTGTTTCTTAGTTAACGAAATTTCAATTGAAAAATCAGTCTTTTTTCTTAAAGGATACCACTTCATAAACAATGTTCTCAAATGTGCGATCACTAATGTGAAGAATGATTTTTTTTTCATAATTACGTTGAAATCTGGAATAGGTTTTGTCACCATCAATCTTAGGTCCGATTCCACACCAAGACGATTTCATTTCTAAGTTTTAATACTGCAAAGAGCAGAAAATGTATGCTCACTTAAGTAAGTGGTAGGGGAAGCCATCAAATGTTGTGATGCCTTTTCATACAACTCTTTATACTCACAGCGCACAAGCAACCAAAAGTTACAAAGTTCATTTTTTAAAAGTTTCTCCATGAATTCTCAAGATAGTTCCAATAGCTGTTCTTTTCTGTGTTCGAGACATTCATAATTTGTACGTCATGTATTTCTACTATCACCGACCCGAAGCTCATTTTGAAAATTTTAAAAAAAGACATTTGGAAGAGACAGACATAATATCAAACATTATTAACCAACCCTCGTATATAAAAGGAACAATCTCGAAGCTTTCTTCATCAGTTTTGTATTTCGTGCATCTGTGTTGGTAGGTCTCATTTTGATTCTTACGGTCATATATGGTCGAGGAACAAGGACTGTTCACGTGAGAGTTACATGCTTGGTAAATGTCCTTTTGGGTCTGATTTTGGGACAATCACTTTCAACCTACGCACTTTTATACCCAAAAGCTCATTGGACAATAATTTTGATCCCGACGCTAGGAGCGAAAATCGGGATTTTCCCGTTGACCATATACAAGCTTTGGTTTGCTAAATAGGACTCTCACTCTGTGTTTAGTACGCGTGCCTGTTTGTTACTTCGAAGAGCACTCACCAAGGCGTGTGGGGTGCCGTGTTCTAAAGATAATACGCGCTCCCCTTGTATGGGTTGAGCTTCGCACGTTGAATCGCCGTTGGCATATGTGAGAGTTAATTTTCAGAGTTTATCAACAGTGATATGTTACGCATCTGTACAAAAAAGGTCATTCTAACAGTGTGTCGAATTCTCATATAAAGTGACTCGTAATACGTGTTAGCATTTTAACATTCGATTGTGGCCTCAACTCGGATAATCGTTTTATTCCTGCCAGTAGGGAATTACATTGAACCTTCAAGACTAGTTGACGCAGATCCGAGCTTATTTCGGCTCTAGTACAGGAACTTTTGTGGATCTTGTTTACATCTAGCGGATTCGACGCCAGGACCCGAGTTGTACACTCTAAATACAGTACCCACTATTTCAGAGGTACAAAACGGACTTTCTGTACCCATGAATTTAGCAGGTACATGGTACCCAAGAGGTAGCAGGTACAGTGTACGTCTGATTTCTTAGGTACAAATATTTTTCATGGGTACTAAAGCTCCTAATTTCATGGGTACATGTACAGTCAGAAACAATATTAAGTATAGGTTGGAGCTATAAATTCATATACTTTCAACCTATACTTAAGTTAATATTGTTTCTGACTGTGCCTATTACATGGAGCTGCAGTGGCTCAGTGGTAGAGCGTTCACCTCTGGTGCATGGGGTCCCTGGTTCGACTCCAGGTCGCTCCAAGTGAACTTTGTGGTAGGCAAACACCGTGTGCTGAGGTTTCCTCGGGGTTCTACCATTTCCTCTCACTTTCTTTATTCTACAATTTCATTCATTTATCATCATTGCCGTCTTCTTTAGCCTAACCAGCATAAGCGTGGAACGTAAAACTCAAAGATTTCATTTCATTTTGTACCTGTTTTATTGATAAACATAAGTTGACTCAATCAATATCTAGATTACAACCCTTAACAACATTTGCTATTATAGGTCGTAATCTAAGCATTTTCAGTCAACATTAAAAGTCGCAATCACTCTGATTAACATAAACATGCTAAAAAAGAAATGTGATGGTTCTGTATAAAACTTAGGTGGGCTCGTGAAAACTTTCGTAACGTGAGTCTCTTGCCCATTTCACAAGTAGAAATATTGGTTTAATCTATTTAAAAAAATTAATGGAAACAAGGGTCATGTGATGCATCACCTTTAAGACTAGATTTCAATAGAAATTCAAAGGCAAAGTCAGATTTTCAGTATTTGTACCCTGCTACTTTTCAGAGATGACTTTATTAATGATATTGAAATTAGGAACAATATGAAACTGGTTACATAAACAGTAATAATGAAAACTGATTTTTTCAATAAAGTTCTCATGAAATACTATCACAAAATGAAGTGGGCTCCATTTTCCATTTAAGATTATTTTCAGACAAATTCAACAGGGCTGCCTCCAAAATGGCCTACAGAACACATTATACTGCTAGAAATTTTCCGCATCCAACTAAACCAATTTACAATTATTCCTCTTTTACATCAGAATATACAGTAATCAAGGTGGCTCTAACTTTGACTTACTTTGTACCGTATCATATATGAATATACCTTGTACTTTGTTCCTTATTATAAACACAAATATTTATTCGATTTGAAATGTTTGAATACATTTTATATTAATACTAAAGTACGGCCATTCGCCCTACTGGAAGGACGCGCCTCCTGATTTAAAAATGGAGAATCTGTCCTCCCGGAAGAATATAAAACTCTTATAAGAGGTATTCTGCAAAAGAACGAATATCAGTGTGATATTATCCATCAAACATCACCTTCGGAAAGCATCTCACCTTTAGTGAACGAACAATCGTAATTTTTTTTTTTTAAGATTGGGTGCCATACAGAACTGAAACTTCTTTCTTCCCTTAGTGATGCTTTCTACGCTGCCACAAATATACAAAGTCCTCTTAACTGTGGGAAAATATTGTAGTACCTTTTGGACGTTCAGTCCTTCCTCAAGGATGTTTAAGTTACAAGTTTTCTGATGAAAGTAATGAAAATACTTAAAAATACCATCGATTACATTTTCGACATCAAAGCTCTGTTTTTATCAACCCAGATAAAACAACATAACATCTGAGCAATGCAAATACCTTCCATTAAAAGCTAAGCTTTTAGCTTTTGATAAAACTTATTTTCTTTGTTCAGCTGTTATTTTATTTTACTTGGAACAAAATGCCACATATTCTTCTTCAAGCTGTGGATTAGGAAAAAATGAAGAATGAATATTTCAGTTTGCGCGTGCGGACTCACACCGATTAAAGCATCCCAAATTGAATAAAGCAGATCCGGAAGCTACGCGAAAAATTTCAAGAACAACCAAGGACCAGACTGGTTTGTTGAATTAGGGGAGGGGGCGCTGATAATGCAAATTTGATGTTTTAACCTTATTGTTCACAATTTTTGCTGCTACATTATATAACCTTATTAAGTAATAAATAAACATTCTTATTTTAAAATGAAGTGCTAAAAATACTTGATATACAGGAACATAATTCAAGTAATACAAAACAAGTTTATTGCTATTGTTTACAGTTATTCTTACAGTTGTTTTCGTTATAATATTTAGTATCTTATATGGTTTCTGCAGTACGCTGCGTTTAATATTTCTTTGTCACATGTCAAAATTTTTTTGCAAGTCCCAGAAATTGTCCAAACCATGTTGGGTATAATAAATTCTTAACGTAATAAATACATAAGAGCAGCAGGGATGTCTCTTCTATATCACGGCTGTTTCTAAATTTCCTTTCCACAGCATTTTGGACTCGGCAGTATAGAATAGGGTTGGTCCTTGAGACTTTCAAGGTTTGTGGAAACGCTGCCTGTAATATATATATCCAAAGGAATGAGTTTAGATATGTTTAATAAAATATAAAGAACACAGTACATATTTAAATAAAGAAATAAAACCACGAAATAACAATGCTGTGCAAAATATGCAATAATTATCTTATCAAGTGTAGCTACATCTAAATTGAAAAGTTGTTTACACACTATCATTATGTAGACGACACGTTAATTCTCTATAAAGACATCAAAAAAATAGAAGTACTCCTTAGAATGTTTAACAATATTAATTTTAAAAATGAAATATGTTATACTTTGGTACGTTGTTTTAGTGGTAACATACTACAAAAACTTATAACTTTACTTTGAAATTCGATTGTTCTTGGTAAAATTCTGTATTTTCGTAGAGTTTGTCCATGTGGGCGCAGCTCAGCCAAAAAAGGTGTTTGTTTTATTCGGGTTGGAAACACCTGAAAAAAAAACACCTAGTTATTGAGCTTTTGATGAGTATATTAGTCATACAACTAAGCGGATCACATTGAAAGTGATTTTTACAAAATTTGGACTTTTAGGCATACTACATCATTCAATATATACTAATTAAGTGTTTTCTAGGACCTTTGTAAAGTACTGAATGAATTTTTAAAAACTCAGCTTGAGATAATTATGGAATTAATTGAGATAATTATACAAATTAATGTAAAGATTATGCTTATAATTGAAATAAATGAAGTCTTTGAGTTTTACGTCCCATGGTTATGGTTTGTGGGCTAAAGCAGGCTGTGATGAAGAGAAATGAACGAAATGGTGAAATGAAGAAAGTGGGAGAAAAAGGAAGAACAACGAGAAAACTCACGAGTACGGTGATTGTCCTCCACAAAGTCCACATGGCGCGAGCTGGGATCGAACCAGGGACCCCAAGAACCGGAGGTGAACTCTCTACCACTGAACCACCGCGTTCCCCCCTGTTGCAAATTATGACAATGAGAATCTTGAAATATAAATCACATTTTAACACTTTTACCCACTTACATTTAGATATTTTGAAAAATAAATTAAGTCCGAGAAAACCGATACGGGCGCAGGTGGGTTGTCTTTTTAAACCCTGATTTTAGTAGCTCTCGACTTGGGCTGGGTACGATGCTATTAGCTGTTAAGTTCCTAAAATCCACAAACAACCATGCCCCAGTGAGAATGGAACCTGGAACATTGAAGTAAGCGGAATGATACTTAAAAGCGCACGGCTACTGCGGTCAACTCTCGTTCTCATTTACAAAATCAAGTAAAAGGTGCTATGAAACGATGAGCGACGCTAGCACCACGTTTCGTGTATTTGTTAATCGTGAGTACGTGGTTCAGATTCCAAGCGCTAAGTGGCGTGTGTGTTCAGTTTTTGTCACAACTGAGCTGTAATTACACCTTTGTAGGAATACGCGGTTTTTGCCTTTACTTGTGAAAATGGCGTCGACGTTATTAAATAATGATAATTGTGGACATTCTGCGCAATGATTCTGATTCTGATTTCGTTTCTGTGCACAGTCAGAAGTTTCAGTGCCTGTGCATGGAAGAATTCATCTGTATAGTTTACATATTACATGCGCATAGGATATTTTTGTAGTTTTTGTTACATTGTAAAAAATTTTCTCGCTTTGCATTAATGATATATATACATATACAGCAAAAAGTTACAAAATATACACCAAGTGTTGAATGTTACACACCTATGTAAAGGGGAAGTTTTGTAGTTTATAAAATGGTATAACAAATAGCATTGTGATGAAAAATGTATTTTCTACGAATTTTTAAAATATGCCAAAAAACCGTCGTCTACAGGGTAAAATCAGGTATTAAAAGCCCCGTCTGGAATGGGTTAAATTTAGAATTTTTGAATCAATATACAATGAATTTTATGTTGAGCATTCACTGATAGAGTAATTCCAGCAATTTCTTCAAAGGTGATGTGTGATTGGAAAACAAAACTAGTACACGTGATTAAAGGCATTGGTACAGTAATTAAATAATTGGAAGTTTACTAAATGTAATAAATGTATACAGGTACCTATAATTATTATTGCTATTTAAAGATAGCAACACATTACCATTTTAATGGTAAGAGAACATTTACTTGATTTTTAAAATATCAAAGCGATTATTTATTAAAACATACCTTGATTTTGCTACTATCTATGTCTTATAAAATAACGAATTACTTATTGAGATCACAACGCAAAGGCGAAGATTAATCAAATTGCGGTCCCAATTCCAAGCACTTCTATACTATTACCTATGTTTAAGGGTTTAAAAAGTCGACAGTGGCTGTATTTAAGGCACCATTACAGCATTTGCCTAGTACGACTGAGATAAACCAGGGATAAGCGGTTGCTGAGCGCGAACCCAGGAACTTCCTAAAACGAAGCCAACGCTCTACTCAACTGCTCTACGGTCACTCGTTAATATAAAGCAAAACTTTAATATAATTACCCCTAACTCAAGTTCATTTGGAACGACACGGGTTTGTTGTTTCTCTTTTGACAACAGTTTTTGCTTCTTTCTTCCTCTGTCAATCTTCTTATGAAAATACCTTACGAAGAATAAGAGGAGAGAACTGTCACTTTTATTTTACAAATAATAAGCTAATTCATAATTATAAATCAAAATAAAAGTTAGTGTGCTTTAAATATGAAGCAACACATTTGTATTATAATCGCGCTATTTATTCCTATTGCATCAGACAGCTAAACATTTTCCTAGTAAACGATGTCTACTTTCGGAAAAAGATCTACTTTCATATCACTGTGTTGCATAAGGACGTTAAGGCCAAATAAAATTATTTATATCCATATTAATCTAAATAAATTAAAAAAATTATTTAATCCAAAACACCGCGTTTTTTTTTGCTGACCCTGTGTAGCAGACAGATACTGGCACCCAACAAAATATTTCCCACCTGCTGTATCGAGTAATATTATATGTTAGTAGCGTAAGTAATTTTGGGGGTCTTGTAAATTACACACGAGTAGAATCACAGTAATTACAGACAAATTGTTGAGTGGGTCAGGAAAGTTTAACGAAATGATATTTGTCTGTTTGTTTAGTTTGAGATATTGCATTCCCTATTTGAGTTTGCGATACTGAGCAAGAAACACTGAAATTTCGAAGGAACCGTATATTTTATTTTTGTTTGGCCAAGTTTAAGCTATCACCGTTCATTAAAAAAAAAGACGAAGAGAACTGTGTAAGTTGTAGGCCCAGTTGCTAAATTTTCCTTCGATCGCTTTTACGTTTTTTTTTTTTCTACGAACTCTTGTGGAATATCAGCTAAAGCCAGGTTAATTTAAGTCCTTTCAGTTTTCGTCGTTACTTTCGTGATATAGGCCTATGAGGTGAGGGAAAGGATAACCCCTCCCCCATGGTATTGCGAGTTTTATTGCCGCATTTTGATAAAACCGCCTTCTCTGTGTGCACATTGGGTATGTTTCTTTGTCATGTACTTGTATAAGGACTTCGAGGTATTCGTAGAAGGTAGAGGGGTGCAACGTTGTGACTGGTGTCCGAGGGAGAAGAGGGAATTTGTGTTATATAGAGATGCAAAAAAGCCGTTTTTTTTTGAATCGATGGTTTTTTTTCACATAAATAGCCGGCTTTTTCGGGGAAAAAACGAGAATTTTGGAAATTTTGGCTTTTTTCATTTTCATGATTTTTCTATCTAAATAGCTTTCTTATAGTATATTCTATAGTTAGTTAAGAATTCCATGACCTGAATGCGATATTTCGCTCTGAAATTCACCATCAAGATGGATGGAGCACATGTTTTACGAATTAAAGCTAACATGAAGAATGTATATTTGAGGGCAATTTTAAACGCTATTTAACTTTATTTTAACTTTTGAGTTATCGACATATTTTTTCATCTCTAGATCATTTTAGTTTGTCATCCATGTTTCATTTCTAAGAGCTTAGTACTCTAGCTTCTAGCACAAAAGTTAAACTTGCCCGTTTTTCTATTTATCCGTCAAAGCATACGTTTTTCAATATACCCGTCAAACCGTACTTCCACATTTCTGTTAAACTGTAGGTGTGAAGTGATTTAGCAATAATTTTCCGAACACAATCTTGAATACCAATTTATACAAATAATCAGTAGCGAATTTAGAAAAGTACTTTAGGAGGGGGTTTTCTGATTGTTTCGTTTTCTAAAAAGTCTTAATTTTATTTGGGAGGTGCTTGAAGTTTATGAGTACAGGCATAACTAATATTTCGTTTCTTTTATATGTTTAGCAATAATCTTCCGGATACAACCTTAGAAATAATTTTATACTGAGAATCAGTGGCGGACTTAGAAAAGTATTTTGGGAAGGGTTTTTCTTACTAATGGTTAGTTTTCTAAACATTCGTAATTTTTATTTGACGAGAGCTTAAAGTTTATGAGTAAAAGCATAACTAATATATATTTTGTTTGTTGCACACATTCCGTAACTTTGGGGAACGGGCTTCGGTCCGAAAGACCGCCCCCTAACCTTCGCAAAACCGTCATTGCTGATAATTAGTAATAATAACGATTTAAAAACAATAAGAAATGAAGTAGGCCAACTCACAGTACACGCACTATTTCTACTTCATAGATGGAATGAAGAAAAGCTTTGTCAGAATGGTCGAATGCTGGTTGAATACTGGACTTCCCGATAGAAGCGTAAAAGCTAATCACTCAGTCATGTTTGTCGTGCAGTTGTATTTAGCTAAAATTAAATATATTCCGTAGTCCTTTTTTTGGGGGGGGGGGAGATTCCGTAATGATATGTTGAATCCCTCTTGTTAAAAATTCAGAAAACTTCAGGATTGGGTAAACCGTGATGGTGGTTATATAAAACTTAACTGTAGAATTTCAAGAATATACAAAACCAAATGCTCTGGATGTGCAGCTTTTAAGTGTATCATATAAAACTAAGTATTTTTATGTTTTATTCTAATTTTATTTTGTTTCAAAAAGAGGGTTTGGAATATTTGGAAGTAAAAATACTACATGCTATTTTGCTAGTTATTTGTGTATTTTTTTTTAAAAGAAGAAGTGTTTACTTTTAGGGTAGGTTGGTTTACACCTTCTTTTAATAACTGGTTTAAACCATAAAAATAAAAAGAATGAAAAATGCGAATCGTGTGAAATTCATGGTAACCCTTCCAGGTATCAAACCACCTGCAATAGTTTTATTTCCTTTTCACCTTTTAATCAAGGTGTCTCATGATCAATTCTCGGTCGAACAAACCAAGTAGCGGTTTGGATGTCACTTTAAGCGAAAGTCTTCTCCTTGATAACCTCGGTATTACGTAAGGATGTTCAGCCTAAACGTACAAAACGAAACCAAATTGTATATTTCTCCTTGCCTGAATGCCTGTTGTTCTATAAAGAATCCAATGTTGCTTAACCCTGCTACTACCGGAATTTTTTCATTACACTGAACACCGTTGGGGTCACTGGTGACCCCATTTCATTTATTGAAGAAACACAGCCTTCTTTGTTTAAAAACCATTTAATGATGCCCACTTTTACATTCTATCGGGTTTGTTTATAAATTGTTATTAACTTAGCTTTTCTGGTCACGTAATATGCTTAATGTGTTGATAAATGGATGACATAGTGCAATTATATACATTAAGTACAGGTATCCACATAGGGAAACTTAATAATTTGGATGATGATTAGTAGTATAGCTGAATTTTCCAGTCTAATTGCCTATTTTAGACATACAATTCGATTCTAAAACAGTTCTCTAAATTTTTGTTTACCTGCGAAGTAAAGTTTTTTTGGTTCAAGAAATTTTAATCTCCAAGAAACAAACTACTCACAAAAGAAATTGTACAAAATTATACTGCCGTTTTGGTCGTTGTCACATTTTACACAAATAATAGCTGAGTGTTGCTTATACACGTATATTTTGCATTTTTGCATATGTCTTGCATAACATACCGCTCATAGAAACGACAACGACCACGTTTTCGATATTTATTGGCTTCTGAAGGTATACACGGGAATTCTGAAGGCCGAAGTCGGTTTTGTGTAGTTACTTACTTAACTAGTTCGAGAAGAAATATTCTCCATCTGTAATTACTTCTGCTGTTCCATTCAGGATTGAGTGAAAACTAAATGATGAAAACGTTGAGAGCACTGAAGCTAATGACGGAGGGGTCAGCGTTCTCAAAATGACACTAATTGTTCATCAATAGTAATGTTATCCGCTATATATGTGTCCTATAACGCACTTCCACATGCATCAAAAGCGTCTCTAATTGGAAATAATTTGTCCGAACTATGATTTTTGCCTCGTTGTTAAGTGTCATTGAACCGGAAGCATCGAGATATCTGGGTAAATCTATTTCTCCACATTGATTTGTTGGAAATAGGTCTGTCATCCTCCTTACTCCACAAATGTGTAATACATTCATTGTGTGCTTTTTATATTTCCGCTAGTATAAGAAGCAATATGAAACACTGAAGTTCACCCTTATCAACATACGCTCATTTATATCCATATGTTATAGAGCCTTCCTTGTTTGTCCATTTCAAAATAGTTTCAAGAATATTGGGTCTCATAAAGTGCTCGAAAGGAGATTGAACCGTATCCACATTCGTGATACTATGACGTGTTTCCAGTCTTGATAATATTGTGAAACGGAGTCTTAGAGACGGAAACTGAGTCCTGAGAAGTCCTTAGTAAATTACTATTGTAGATTTATTGTCCATTCTTCGACTTGAAAAGAAAATGCGGATTCATAAGATAAAAGAAACGGAAAATCAACATTGCAATAACATAAGATGACTAACACAAATCACGATCAAATTGAGAACAAGGATAGAAATATGTTTATCATCGTAGTTGATCGTGCTCATTAGGAACACTTTTAGTGGATTATTCAGAAACACAACATTGAATAATGTGAAGGGGTGGCTCATTGGTAGCACCTTCATCTCTGGTGCCTGAGATTCCTGGTTCAATCTCAGCTTGCGCCAAGTGTAATTTGTGCTGAATAATCACAGTGTGCATGGGTTTTCTTGGGGTTCACCCGTTTTCTCCCACTTTCTTCTATCAGCCATTTCATTTATTCTCATTATCGTCGTCACCTTTAGCCTAGGTGGAATAACCGTGGACTCTTCTCCAATTCCTTTTTCTACAATATTGAATAAGGATGGGAAAAAGGAAATAACGAAAAGGGGAATCATATTATCAAATAAAAGAACAATTCTGAAATGTGTCTTTCATGAAAGTTCAGAAAACTAATAGATCGGGACAAGAAATACAGCAGATATTGCAAGGCTACGATTTCAACTAGGAGCTTTTTCTCATTATTTTCAGGACCCCGCTGGATCTAAAGGCTAGCACACTTACCTTCGACACAGGGCCGGGTTCTATTCCCGGTAGTAGTACAGTTGAGGGAAGAAATAGGTTCGGATCTCCCTTAACTCAGGTGCATTTCGCCAGCCCCCCCACCTTGGAGTTTCGAAAAAAAACCTATGCCAATCGTTTGTGCTACGTTTGTGCCGGAATGTACCGCAAAAATTTTCGTTTGTACCACTTCCGGTACGAAGTTATAAGGGTTTTAAAGTGGGGGGCTGGGGAAACGGCAACCCCCCCACCTTGGAATTTCGAAACGAAACCTATGCCAATCGTTTGTGCTACGTTTGTGCCGGAATGTACCGCAAAAATTTTCGTTTGTACCACTTCCGGTACGAAGTTATAAGGGCTTTAAAGTGGGGGGGCTGGGGAAACGGCAGCCCCCCACCTAGGAATTTCAAAACAAAACCTATGCCAATCGTTTGTGCTACGTTTGTGCCGGAATGTACCGCAAAAATTTTCGTTTGTACCACTTCCGGTACGAAGTTATAAGGGTTTTAAAGTGGGGGGCTGGAGAAACGGCAGCCTCCAAACTTCGAATTTCGAAACAAAACCTATGGCAATCGTTTGTGCTACGTTTGTGCTGGAATGTACCGCAAAAATTTTCGTTTGTACCACTTCCGGTACGAAGTTATAAGGGTTTTAAAGTGGGGGGGCTGGAGAAACGGGAGCCTCCAAACTTCGAATTTCGAAACAAAGCCTATGGCAATCGTTTGTGCTACGTTTGTGCAGGAATGTACCGCAAAAATTTTCGTTTGTACCACTTCCGGTACGAAGTTATAAGGGTTTTAAAGTGGGGGGGCTGGAGAAACGGAAGCCTCCAACCATGGAATTTCGAAACAAAACCTATGCCAATCGTTTGTGCTACGTTTGTGCCGGAATGTACCGCAAAAATTTTCGTTTGTACCACTTCCGGTACGAAGTTATAAGGGTTTTAAAGTGGGGGGCTGGGGAAACGGCAGCCCCCCCACCTAGGAATTTCAAAACAAAACCTATGCCAATCGTTTGTGCTACGTTTGTGCCGGAATGTACCGCAAAAATTTTCGTTTGTACCACTTCCGGTACGGTTATAAGGGTTTTAAAGTGGGGGGCTGGAGAAACGGCAGCCTGCAAACTTCGAATTTCGAAACAAAACCTATGGCAATCGTTTGTGCTACGTTTGTGCTGGAATGTACCGCAAAAATTTTCGTTTGTACCACTTCCGGTACGAAGTTATAAGGGTTTTAAAGTGGGGGGGCTGGAGAAACGGAAGCCTCCAACCATGGAATTTCGAAACAAAACCTATGCCAATCGTTTGTGCTACGTTTGTGCCGGAATGTACCGCAAAAATTTTCGTTTGTACCACTTCCGGCACGAAGTTATAAGGGTTTTAAAGTGGGGGTCTGGAGAAACGGAAGCCTCCAACCTTGGAATTTCGAAACAAAAACTATGCCAATCGTTTGTGCTACGTTTGTGCCGGAATGTACCGCAAAAATATTAGTTTGTACCACTTCCGGTACGAAGTAATAATAGTTTTAAAGTGAGGGGCTGGGGAAACGGCAGCCCCCCACCTTGGAATTTCGAAACAAAACCTATGCCAATCGTTTGTGCTACGTTTGTGCCGGAATGTACCGCAAAAAGTTTCGTTTGTACCACTTCCGGTACGAAGTTATAAGGGTTTTAAAGTGGGGGGCTGGAGAAGCGGCAGCCTCCAAACTTAAAATTTCGAAACAAAACCTATGGCAATCGTTTGTGTTACGTTTGTGCCGGAATGTACCGCAAAAATTTTCGTTCGTACCACTTCCGGTACGAAGTTATAAGGGTTTTAAAGTGTAGGGCTCGGGAAACGGAAGCCCCCACCTAGGAATTTCAAAACAAAACCTATGCCAATCGTTTGTGCTGCGTTTGTGCCGGAACGTACCGCAAAAATTTTTGTTTGTACCAATTCCGATACGAAGTTATAAGGGTTTTAAAGTGGGGGGCTGGAGAAACGGCAGCCTCCAAACTTGGAATTTCAAAACAAAACCTATGCCAATCGTTTGTGCTACGTTTGTGCCGGAATGTACCGCAAAAGTTTTTGTTTGTACCACTTCCAGTACGTAGTTTTAAGGGTTTTAAGGTGGGGGGGGGGCTGGAGAAACGGCAGCCTCCAACTTTGGAATTTCGATACAAAACCTATGCCAATCGTGTGTGCTACGTTTGTGTCGCAATGTACCGCAAAAAGTTGCGTTTGTTCCACTTCCAGTACGAAGTTATATGAGTTTTCAAGAGGGGCTGTGGTAACGGCAACCCTGCACCCAGTAATTTCGAAATGAAACATTTGCCCACTCTTTAAACTACTTTTGAACAGGAACGTTTCGCTAAACTCTTTTCTGTACCACTTCCGGTACAAAGATTCGAGAGTTTCAAACTACGGGGCTGCCGTTTTCAAACCCCTCTGAGTTTCGAAACGAGACCTATGCAAATCGTTTAACAACATTTGTGTCGGAATGTATCGCAAACATTTTTGTTTGTATCACTTCCAGTGCAAAAGTATGACAGTTTTAACTAGGGGGTGCCGTTTCCAGAACCCCCCATCTTGGAATTTCGAGATAAGACTATGTCAATCGTTTGTGGTACGTTTTTACCGGAATGTACCGCAAAAAAAAGTGCCTGAAGTTGGCCCCCCACCTCTTCCAAATTACACCAAACGTTGCACGTCGTTAATGCATCGTTAGTGCACGTCAGTGCATTTAGAACTAACGTTAGTGCTATCAGCGTTTACGAGATATTGAAGAATTTGGTGGGGGACCAACTTCATATGAAGTTAGCCCCCCACCCATCTTTATGCAGACAGATTTTCACTAAACATAGCGCATCGTTAGTGCATCGTTAGTGCACTTAAATACACTAAGCACTACCGTAAGTGCTACCATATTTTGGGATTATTCAAGATTTTCGGTGGGGGGCCAACTTCAGAAATATCAAATTCTATACAAATAGAGGTAGAAACATGGGGTTGACGGTAATCGTTAGTGCATTGTTAGTGCACTTAAACGCAATAAGCACTAACGTTAGTGCTACCATATTTTGGGATTTATTCAAGATCTTTGGTGGGGGGCCAACTTCAAAAATATCAAATTTTATACAAATAGAGGTAGAATCATGGAGTTAATGGCAATCGTTAGAGCGTGATTAGTGCACTTAAATGCACTAAGCACTAACGTTAGTGTTACCACATTTTGAAATTTATTCAAAATTTTTGGTGGGGGCCATTTTCAGAAATATCAAATTCCATACAAAGTGTCAGTATTTTCAGGAATCAGTAACGAATGCACTAATTACTTTGTTAGTGCTTGAAGAGGGCGCAAATTCACGCTGACCACCAAAGATATTTTACTTGTAGCACCTACACTAATTAAGCACTAACGTTAGGGGTTGGTGCACGAAGAAGCACTAACGATGGACTAAGGATTGTACTGGAAATGATTTTTAGTGCTTTTTAATTTGGCAGAAATTTGACACAATGAAAAACTCCCCTTAAATTTCTTATGTGAGTTTCCTGAGATGTAACTGGATATAACTACACTAATAGTGAAGCACTAACGAAAACGGCTCTAATTTTTTCGTTATCGGTTGAAGTGGGGCGCCAAGTTCATGAAAGCTTCCAAAGGTTTTTTTACTTGTAGGACCTACATTAATGAAGAACTAACGTTAGGTTTTAATGCACTAAGAAACACTAATAATTTCAGTAGAAGAGGTCATTAGTGCTTTTGATTTTGGCGGAAATTTGACGCAATGAAAAATTCCACATGAATCTCTTATGGGATTTTTGTGGCATATAATTGGCCATATCTACATCAATAGTTAAGCATTAACAGAACTATGAGTGTTTTGCAGAAGCACTAACGATACATTAACGAATGGACTTATTTTTCGTTACTGCTTGAAGTGGAAACCAAGTTCACGCTGGCCCGCAAAGGTTTCTTACTTGTAGCACCTACACTAATGAAGCACGAAACTTAGGTGTTGGTGCACTAGGAAGCACTAATATTACAAGGAAAGAAAACTTTCGAATTTATCGTGAACTTAGCCTCCACTATAAGCACTAACGAAAAAATTAGTTTTATACGTTAGTGCATTGTTAGTACTTCTAGAAGATACAAGTAGTTTCGTTAGTGTTTCACCATTAGTGTAGAAATGGCCAATTATAAGTCTCAAAACTCCCATAAGAAACACATGGGAAATTATTCATTGTATCAAATTCCCATCTCATTCAAAAGCACTAATTACCTCTGTTAGTGCAATTGTTAGTGCATCGTAATTGCTTCTTAGAGCACAAACACCTAACGTTAGTGCTTCATTAGTGTAGGTGTTACAAGTAAAAAAAACCTATGGGGAAGTCAGCGTGAATTTCGCACCGACACTTTAAGCACTAACGGAAAAAATAGTCCAATTCGTTAGTGCTTCTATAAAGCACTAACAATTTCGTTAGTGCTTCACTATTAGTGTAGTTATGGCCAATTACATATCACGAGACTCACAAGAAATTTTGGCAAATTTTTCATTGAATCAAATTTCCGCCAAATTCACAATCACTAATGATCTCTTCTAGAGCGATCGTTAGTGCATTGTTAGTGCTTTTTAGCGCATCTACACCTAAGGTTAGTGCTTCATTAGTAAATGCGCTACAATTAAAATACCTTTAGAGGCCAGAGTGAACTTAGCGCCCCCACTTCAAGCACTAACTAAAACTTAGTGCCATTCGTTAGTGCATTGGTAGTGCTTCTGGAAAACACTAACAATTTAGTTAGAACTTCAATATTAGTTTAGTTATGGCCAATTACATGTAACGAAACACATAATAAATTTATGGGAAATTTTTCATTGCGTCAAATTTCCGTCAAATTCAAGAGTACTAATGATCTATTCTAGTGCAATCGTTAGTGCATCGTTAGTGCCTCTAGAAAACACTAACAGTTTCCTTTGTCCTTCAATATTAGTGTAGTTATGGACAATTAAATGTCACTAAACTCCTATAAGACATTTATTGGGAATTTTTAATTGCATCAAATTTCCGCCATATTCAAAAGCACTAATGATATCTTCTAGCGCAATTGTTAGTGGTTCTTAGTGCACCAACCCCTAACGTTAGTACTTCATTAGTGTAGGTGCTACAGGTACAATATCTTTGGAGGGCACGGTGAACTTGCGTCAACTTCAAGCACTAACAAAAAATTAATGCCATTCATTAGTGTATTGTTAGTGCTTCTAGAAAGCACTAAATGTTTGTATGAAATTGGATATTTCTGAAGTTGGTCCCACCAGAAATCTTGAATAAATCCCAAAATATGGTAATGCTAACCTTAATGCTTAGTGCATTTAAGTGCACTAACGATGCAACAACGATTGTCTTTAACTGCATGTTTCTACCTCTATTTGTATAGAATTTGATATTTCTGAAGTTGGCCCCCATCTAAAATCTTGAATAAATCCCAAAATATTGTAGCACTAACGTCAGTGTTTAGTATTTTAAGTGCACTAACGATGCACTAACGATTGCCGTTAACTCTATGTTCCTATCTCTATTTGTATAGAATTTGATATTTCTGAAATTGACCACCCCACCAAATTTTTTGAATAAATCTCAAAATATAGTAGCGCTAACGTTAGTGCTTAGTGCGAATAAGTGCACTAATGATGCACTAATGATTGCTGTTAACACTATGTTTCTACCTTTATTTGTATAGAATTTGATATTTCTGAAATTGGCTCCCCCACCAAAAATCTTGAATAAATCCCAAAATATGATAGCCCTAACGTTAGTGCTTAGTGCTTATAAGCGCACTAACGATTCCCGTTAACTCAATGTTTCTATCTCTATTTGTATTGAATTTGATGTTTCTGAATTTTGCCCCCCACTTTAAAACTATTATAACTTCGTATCGGAAGTGGTACAAACGAAAATTTTTGCGGTACATTCCGGCACAAACATAGCACAGACGATTGGTATAGGTTTTGTTTCGAAATTCCAAGTAGGGAGGCTGCCGTTTCTCCAGCCCTCCCACTTTAAAACCCTTATAACTTCGTACCGGAAGTGGTACAAACGAAAATTTTTGCGGTACATTCCGGCACAAACGTAGCACAAACGATTGGCATAGGTTTTGTTTTGAAATTCTTGGGTGGGAGGCTGCCGTTTTCCCAGCCCTCCCACTTTAAAACCCTTATAACTTCGTACCGGAAGTGGTACAAACGAAAATGTTTGAGGTATATTCCGGCACAAACGTAGCAAAAACGATTGACATAGGTTTCGTTTCGAAATTCCAAGGAAGGGGTTGCCGTTTCCGCAGCCCTCACATTAAAACTCTTATAACTTCGTACCGGAAGTGGTACAAACGAAATTTTTTGCGGCACATTCCGGCACAAACTTAGCACAAACGATTGGCATAGGTTTTGTTTCGAAATTCCAAGGTTGGAGGCTTCCGTTTCTCCAGCCCCCCCCACTTATAAACCCTTATAACTTCGTACCGGAAGTGGTACAAACGAAAATTTTTGCGGTACATTCAGGCACAAACGTAGCACAAACGAATGACATAAATTTTGCTTTGAAGTTCCTAGGTGGGGGGCTGCCGTTGGCCCAGCCCGCCACTTCAAAACCCTTACAAGTTCGTACCGGAAGTGGTACAAACGAAAATTTTTGCGGTGCATTCCTGCACAAACGTAGCACAAACGATTGCCATAGGTTTTGTTTCGAAATTCCAAGGTTGGATGCTTTCGTTTCTCCAGCCCCTCCACTTCAAAACCCTTATAACTTCGTACCGGAAGTGGTACAAACGAAAATTTTTGCGGTACATTCCGGCACAAACGTAGCACAAACGATTGGCATAGGTTTTGTTGTGAAATTCCTAGTTGGGGGCTGCCGTTTCCCCAACCCCCGCTTTAAAACTCTTATAACTTCGTACCGGAAGTGGTACAAACGAAAATTTTTACTGTACATTCCGGCACAAACTTAGCACTAACGACTGGCGTAGGTTTTGTTTCAAAATTCCAAGTTTGGTGGCTGCCTTTTCTCCAGCCCCCCACTTTAAAACCCTTATAACTTTGTACCGGAAGTGGTACAAACGAAAATGTTTACGGTACATTCCGGCACAAACGTAGCACAAACGATTGCCATAGGCTTTGTTTCGAAATTCGAAGTTTGGAGACTGCCGTTTCTCCAGCCCCCCCACTTTAAAACCCTTATAACTTCGTACCGGAAGTGGTACAAACGAAAATTTTTGCGGTACATTCCGGCACAAACGTAGCACAAACGATTGGCATAGGTTTTGTTTTGAAATTCCTAGGTGGGGGGGCTGCCGTTTCCCCAGCCCCCCCACTTTAAAACCCTTATAACTTCGTACCGGAAGTGGTACAAACGAAAATTTTTGCGGTACATTCCGGCACAAACGTAGCACAAACGATTGGCATAGGTTTCGTTTCGAAATTCCAAGGTGGGGGGGCTGCCGTTTCCCCAGCCCCCCCACTTGAAAACCCTTATAACTTCGTACCGGAAGTGGTACAAACGAAAATTTTTGCGGTACATTCCGGCACAAACGTAGCACAAACGATTGGCATAGGTTTCGTTTCGAAATTCCAAGGTGGGGGGGTTGCCGTTTCCCCAGCCCCCCCACTTTAAAACCCTTATAACTTCGTACCGGAAGTGGTACAAACGAAAATTTTTGCGGTACATTCCGGCACATACGTAGCACAAACGATTGGCATAGGTTTTTTTTCGAAACTCCAAGGTGGGGGGGCTGGCGAAATGCACCTCCTAAACTCAGTACGCCTACGTGTACACAGCATAATGGAGCGACGTCAAACTCAAAACAAAGCAAATCATTATTTTAGATTTTTGTACTACATGAAAGTATATCGGACTGTATTTTACCATTTCCATAAAATAATAAAATCAATTGACAACACTGTTTGACAGAAATACAAATGCAACAAAAGTAGAAGTCCATTAGAATATACTTACTTGTAAGTGCAGATTTTGAGGTATCATTTTTGCATCTTTCAAGCATACACTCATGTTCAGAATCTAGATATGAATCTGAATCATATTCATCTATATCATTATAGTCCAAAATTTAATCTATTTCACAATTGTCACTAGATGAAACATCATCACTTGCAGGGTCTTCTGGCGAAAAGTCAGAATCAGTGATTTCTTCATGCAAATTTTTTCTACGTCTTCGCAAGATAGATTTTTTGATGCCATGGTGCTTCTCATACATTCGAGAAAACAATTGAAGAGTGACTTGTGTCAACTTTCACTCCGAATAATCAGTGGCATGTATCGGAAAGATACAAAAGTTACTAATAATTGCTGGGGGCCTATATGACTCGGTGCAGGAAGTAGAGAAACTTGCGCTCACATACACACAAAAAATATCACAATGTACCAAAGTGAAGTTCCAAAGAAAACATGAAAATCCAATGTTTTTCATTTTTTTAATGCAATATATTACGCGAGTTACACATTGTTAAACTTAGCTTGGGGTCATATAGGACCCAGGTAGTAGGAAGGTTAAATATATTGATAGAAATTGGCAAAATTTATCGATTGCCTACGTAGCTTCCAGCATTAGATTGGATTGCACTTTCAATGATATCTACGTATTAAATTTATAATTTAATACCTCAGTTTTAGCGTACTGATTATGATACGTTGAACTTTAAATTTTACATGCAAAGCAATAACAAGGATTTCCTGTTATTGTCGTACATTTCAAGTAATGGCGGGATTTTCCCGATGGCTAGGGCGGGAGATTCTCAATTTAAGAAATTTACTGACCGGGCTTCTTTAAGCGTATGGGAGTTCTTCCTTCAAAATCTCGCTGTTGCATAATAACACAAAGGCGAAGCAAACTTATTTCTGTGAATATGTAATATAAATACATAAAGCAAAAAATCTAAATAAAAAACTCGTTTAAACCAAAAAAGCCTGGTTTAAACATCCCCCCAAAAACGGGTTTTTGTTATTTTCAAAAACAACCATGGTTCTTGTCAACTCTGCTTACTTTTGTATATAGAAGGTTAAAAAATTCTTATTATATACATTGGTTAATCCTATGGAATTCATAATGTAAATAAGTTGAAGAAAAATTGTTTGAAATATCTTTTCGAAATTCATAGTTTATTTTCGAGGTTTTATATTATTATCAGCACCAACCACTAATTAAATGACTTTTTGTGTTATAGAGAAGCGAAACGAAGTCTCCTTTATCAATTTAAAGCAGACTTTTGAGAAAAAGCCCAAAATTTTCAAAGAAAAAGAGAGAAGCAGAAAAAACCGAGTTTTTTCCAAAAACGCCGGTTTTTTCAGAGCCCTTGCATCTCTAGCGTTATATCGAGGACTACATGAAAATACAAAATAGTACCAAAGTGTACTACACTTGGTTAGATTACATTATGTTACTTGAGGCTAGGTTAGGTTCAGTTACCTTCAAAACAGAGCCATGTAAACTTTTAGAATTTACATGGCATAAAAAATTGATATTGCGTACAAACACGGCGTCCGGATGTATGCTACAGTGCTGGGTGCGTCCGGAGGAAGCAAGCGTGTCAGGAATGGTGGGTATGCGAGTTGGTAGTGAAACAGATGGTTTTTGGCAATGATACTAGCTTCAATAGGACTTCATATTAGTAAAGCTCCACTTGTAAACAGTATAATGTGTCTTTTACAGAATTTCAACAACTGACATTCGTTATTTTTGTGTAATTCTATAAAACGCAAACAAGGTATGTCACAATCTTAACATATACGCGCTATTACCACACTGTCTTTTCCACCATTAAATCATAGCAAGTGTACTTCTCCGCCAAACAGTCACTTCCGCCTCCACATACAATATCCCTTACAATATCAAATACAGCCTACAGAAATCACTATTTCCTTCACCTAACTCTCACTTACTCTTCCTCTCAAACCAAAATAAATTCTCCAATTCACCCTGTAAAGTTCCAAAAATTGGTCCGGCGATACAACACTTACATGGTAAAGTCCTTGCCCAAGCACAAGGTACAGGGATTTAGTAAACGTTACCCTGAACGTAAGCACCAGAAGCCATAAACACAACCTATACAAACCAGTTTAGCGCAAGGTGCACGTAACCATGTGTATGGAATACTTACCCTTGCACTTTCAATTCCATACTCTTGATTTTCCTACATACGTTAATGGCACCCACGGAACAGTCGGAGTATTATTCAGATAAAGTCACGAAAATTAGCATGTTGTGCATGTTTTTTTTTTTTTTAAAAAAAACTAGATTTAAAATGTACATTTTGTAATCAGTTTAACCATGAAAAATTGTTTCAAAGGAACTATGGCTTAAATTACTGTTTGACTACTGAAATATAATATACATTTTAGACAAGTTAATTCATTTAAAATATCCAGATACTATTATAAATACAAAATATTCCATTTACTCTTATACGTGACTCGTTTGATTGGTTGCTGGAATCTTTTCAATCTTCATTCAAATAATGCACAGACAACACATCAACCGAAAACACACAATATGGCGTATGTTCATGTTACCTTATTGTCATGGGTACATTCTTCGGTACGAATTTACTGTACCCATAAATCTTCCATGTACCCACTAATTCATGGGTAAGAGGCTGAGATGCGGTGTGTACCCACTAAAGTCTTCGGTACATTGAATTCTCATTGGTACATCAGCGAAGTACCTTCTATTTCATGGGTACTTGTGCAAAATCATGGGTACTGTTTTTAGAGTGTTTCAGCAGTGGAGCAACTGACCGGTCGAAGATTTATCGTGAGTAAGTGAAACATTAATTATTCGAGCCACCTAACCACTTTTTTTATTGAAGGAAAGCAAATAGAAATGAAATGAAAGGTTGAAACAATCAAATAAAATTGAACAAATCTACTTGACAGCTTGTAATCTCTTAATGTTCTCTTAATTTGTGTAATTCAGATTCAGCAACACATTGTTTGCACAGTTTAATTAGTTTTTTTGAGTTGTATCGTAAAGTGGTTTCTTTATTATTCGTTAATATTTGTGTTGAAATTAATCATTTTCACATATTTCTATTTTACGCTCAACCGTATGTGCCCAGCTTCGGGTTTTCGATAAGATATAAGTTCGAATGTAATTGTGATTTGCCGTACTAAAGCTGGGGTGAATGCTTAGGTTTATAGAGTTTTAACAACGGCAAAAAAAAAAAAAAACAAAAAAAAAAAACACCATTACAAACACATGGTGACCATGACAGGACAAAATCATCAATCTTCGGATGTAATTGTGCCCGAAGATACTACTGATTTACTTGGTAAACACGACAGTATTTATAACAGGTATTGTAGGGTTTGCGTATAGAATCCAGAGTTTGAGTCACGTTGTATATGTAGCAAACTAGTTATATTTAATTTCCTTGGAAATTGTTCAAACTTGTGAAAAAGGAAAGAGAAAATAATAAGCAGGCTTTAAATAACATAAAGTAAATTTAGTTACTATAGAAATATTACTAGTATAAGTTTTTCGTAAGACATTAAAATATAATATTTTTATCTTTGCTCGCAGTTTTCTAACCGTCAACTCCAATATTGCGCACATATGAATAAACACCAATCAGCTGATCACAGCCGAACACACACCAATATAGACATAACCTTCTGTTTGCACCTTTATTTATACTTATGCTAAGAATATTGTGAGAAAATAATTATAGGATACGTGTTAAGATATGTTAAAATAATATAATAAGTTTTGAGAAGTGTCAAAAAAGAGAAGGTTTTTTGCAATTGAAATAATGACACATTAGTTTCACAAAGTTGTTTGTTTACACTTTGTTGTTGAAGTTAGGCGTTCGTATTTTTCACTTTTATATTGTGAATTAGTTGTTTGTAACTTAAATAAATATAGAGAGTAGAATTACATTAGAACAAATTCAAGCATTGTTAGAGAAACAGTCTGCTAAATTAGAGCAGAAACTAGAAAATAACTGTGAACGTTTAGAATATAAAATTGAAAGCAATAGAGAATGAGTAGATGAATTAATAGGCGAATGCAAACAGTCAATAACAGAATCAGCAAATGAATGTAAACAGTGCATAACCAAATTAGCGAAAGAGTGGACGTAGAATTGAGTTGAATTAGAAAGTAGACTTGATGGCTTGAGTAGTACGATTACTGATTACTGAATTCAATAATACGATTACTGAAATACGTTTGGAATTAGCTAGCCTAACCAAACGCGCTGAATCACTTAGCGAAGAATATAGGAAAAGTTTGGGCAATTACAGGGATCCATACAAGCAGTAGAGATTGAGAGTAAAGAGACCACCGAGGCCCAACAGCGTGATATTGATACTTTGAAAGAGGAAGTGCAAGGGGTAAAAGGCCAAGTAGAGAAAAATAGAAGAACACCAGGTGCCCACAGACAGAAAATGCGAGATTGTTAGTTTTTGTTTGAATAAACAGAAAAGTGCCGTACGCGAATTAAACGGATATGTAAAAGAACTCGCGGAAAAGACAGGTGAGATAGGTGAAGAAGTAGAAGGGCAACGGCAATTTCTAAAACTTAACAGTGAACGGTCAGATGGAACCGAACAAACCTAAGAAAGTTTCAGTGAACACCATAAAGCTACTGTTGAAATGATAATGGAGCATTTTGAGAAATTGCCCGCTGTTATCGTAAAATCCGAACATGATCAAAATATTACTCAGGAAATGCAAAGATTAGAGAGAGTAAATCGTGAATTATTAGTACGACAGGAACATATTGATAAATTGCGACAATTGCATATTGATACACGTACGTCACCACGTAAAGAGAATCAGTTCGATCATGAGTACCACGGCTCACATTATCAAAGTGAAGGATTCGAATCCGACGGTCCCCTAGTGTACTTATGAATATGTAATATTTGGCATAATTTGAATGAAATTTGTCGTGACATGATATATATATATATATATATATATATATATATATATATATATATATATATATATATATATATATATATATATATATATATATATATATATATATACCTTCTGCGTGTGTGTCCCCCTCCAAATATACAGAGAAATGGGCGTCCTTGCGTAGTACTATATTCTTGGGTACTTGCTAGAAATTACAGAAGGTTATTCGTTTTATACCCACCCATTTTCGATTGGGTGCTGCCACCTGGCGTATCACCTGGCATATCTTATGGTCACCTTACAAGGGCAGTGTTTGTCTGACCTGGAATACTGGCATACACAGTTAAAGATGCTTTTATCATGGAATCTGAAAAGTCCTCAAAACTTTCCCTTCTGTTCCTTCAGATATTTGTTAGAGATTTATGACCCCGTTACCTGAAAATCAACGTTGCTACTTAACTCTATTGTCCTTTTCTTTTATCTACCATTCATTGTTTTTTTCTTTTTTTTAATGCTGAATTTGGTTGTTTATGAAAGGTTACGGAAGTACGGCAACATTGAAGAGAATGACAGCGCATGTGCTGCTTAAGATCAGCCCTGGGTTGTGTGGGGGGAAATGTGTAGTGTTTGGGGCAAGAGATCTCCAATAGTTACAGTAGGTGCGTGAGTGATGGTAGTGACTGTTATCAAATGGCACCGAAAAATCAACGTCTTATTCCAAGAGATGCTTACACATACACACAAAAGCCACAACCAGTTATTGTTCTCAAATGAAAAAATTGTGTTAAAATATTAAATTGTTCGCACTAACTATCTTAAGTCGCGGCACAAGTCACAACCAAAAGTAGCATTTGAAGCAATAATAGCACGTGTATTAAATAAAATTAGTACCGCTGTACGCAACGGGAGATTGACAGTCAATGAAACCGCAATGGCATACAGAAATACCGGATTTGCTATTCCCGCTAAAACGATAAAGATAGATGGATACCTTCTGAAACACGAGAATAGCGGTATGTAAGAGTGAACCTCACTAGCGACAAAAGGTCTCACTTGAACGAAATATGAACTAAAGAAGTATACATCCGGGTTCCTTTTCACTTTCCTCCGGCTGCTACAAACAAACAAACAATTGCCTAAAGAGCGATCGTGGCTAAGGAAATAAGGTTCTGCAGAAGAAGATGACTTTAAATATAAAGTTGCTTTTGTGAACGTTCTTGTAAATCATTTCATTAAGACTGGCAACATAAAATATAAGGGAAGTATAAGAACAGTCTTTATATTCTTATTATATTTCAATTCACAATGGCTGGTGAGGCGTCTGTTAAGCTGGAATTGATGTGCAAAGAAGAAATTGCTTTTGATTTACCTCAGAAAGATCCACTCGAAGGGAAAGGGTGGACATACGAACTGATGACTGACAAGAAAGAGTTAATATTATCCACAACGGAAGGAGAGGAAACAATGGACAAGGATACAGCTATGTGTTCTTTGGATGTGAAACTAAACGTTGATAAGGTGAAATCAGAATTACCAGTAGAAGAAGATCCTGAATTTGAAAGGAATATAGAAACGCCTAGAAAAATAGTGGTTCAGGAGACTTGCGCGTCGTACTCTAATGACTTCCAACAATTAACAACAAAAAGTTTAAATTCACTTCGCCCAGAAAGGTAATGTTCAATTTTTCATATACTAATTGGCTCAGATTGATAATACGGTTACATGCGTTCGGAAAGTTTGTTGGCTAAAAGCAATACTTCACGAGAAATATTTAGATATGGGAGATATCTCGAACGTAAGTTAGTAACCTACAATTAGGAAATTGCAAGGCACAGATAGATAAGCTGTATACCAAATAAAAATAAGATCGATACGACTAATACAAATCTTATGCAGTGTAGATCTTGATAAACTAATTATTTCTTTATTATTGATCACACACTTCTCACTAATTGTTGCACATATATGGGTGTTCGACAATATTGTTTTATTTATATAGAGACTTATGTAAAATAAGAAATCGTGAGAATGGTATATATCCTAATATTTTGCAAATTTAAACGTGGAATGTATTATATTGGAACAAGAACTATGGACGTTTGTGTTTTTAGTTAGAATTTAGCTCAAATGTGTCTAGCCTCATTTTTCCGGAGGGCTTCGATAGACAGTAAAATACAAGAGAAAGAATATTTTAACCATCAATGGATGTTCATTAATTGTAGAGGTCCATACATCAAACCATTTCATAGCTGCACTCATTTCTTTCAATGAAGTCGACTTTTTACATTCCCAGGAATCATTTCTAGAGTATGGACCTAAATTTCTCAATGTATAATCACTTTAGTGTCTTAGTGAACGTACATGATGGGTGAATTATTGTACAAACAACGCTAACCAGCATGTGGTAGATGGCCGGTAAAAATAAGATTGCTATGCAGATTAGTTCATTACGCAGAATGTTGGTAAACGAGGACAGCGCAAAATTCTGTATTTAGGATAAACTTAGATGTCTTACGTGTTGAATGTGTTCTTTACGTTCCTAAGTATTTTATAGGTATCATCCTGAAATGCTTTCTTTGCTCGTATATTTGTGTTCTAAATTAACACAATATATTAGGGACGTAATTCCTTAGTTATATGAATCTTTTCCTTCCCAAACGTTTTTCTAGTTTTGTGTCATGATTTGCCACATTGAATTTTGATATTTCATTTCGCTTACAGTGGTAACTAGCTACTGTAACACCGGGTTACTTTGCACATTAGGCATTACTTCCCACAAAATATGAAAAGAGATTCAGTCATCTGTTAGTAAAACCCTGAACTGTAAACAGATTGGTGGTAGTTCATATTTTTCTCACTGGGTGTCTCTGTACAGTCATATAGTACTATGTTACTGTGGCGCCACATATTCTGTCTGTTTGTATGTGTGGAATGCGGTGAGCGGGTATTTGAATTTTGGTTTCATGGCGACGATCGTGGCAACTATTCTACAACCAACTTTACTGAATAAATAACCTAGTTCTTTTCATTTTTAGTAGTTTAAGAAATTTGGATTTGTGTTTTTTACAATTTAGAAATTTATAAGAACATCCCTAGGTGGCGACAACAAAGAAAGTTTGAATTCTATTTCAAGCGCTTTCCAATTCGATTTTTTTTTGTTTGCGCTGCTCTGAGCCTATCGTAGAAGTATGTCTTTGACATCTAGCTATTCCTAGTAGAAGAGGCAAGTAGCTCGCGAGTTTTTTTTTTTTTTATTTTAATGAATAAGGAAGTATTAATGTTTGTACTGACAAACAATGAAAAACAAGCTTTAAAATTGTTCCAAACTTCGTGATCAGAACTGCTCCTACTCTGCGGATGGTATAATTTGAGAACGTTTCATTTCTTTTAGCCGAGTGAAATAAATTGAGATCTTATTTGAATATATAAAGGAAAGTAAGAATATCTCAAGTACAAACCATGAAAAATGTCCCAACCATTCTATTTTTAACATCTTCCAAACTTTAACAGCTATTGCCAGTTATTTCGCTTCTAACTGCAGTGAATGTAATTTGAGATAACGTCTTTCTTATTAGGTGAGTTAAATAAATTTTGTTACTCTGCTTTTAGATTTTAGATGGAGTGAGAATGGCCATAGATACAAGTCCCTCAGGATTTTGTGTTTTTTTTTTATTAAGGAACAGTTTTGGAATAGAAGATTAAGAATAGATTTATCAATACAAAATAACTATGCAAAGTATCGATTTTGACAAAAAAAATCTTAATATGTTTTAAAAATGTGCCCGACGTCGGTTTCTTTTTTTTGGGTTCCCTTTAAAGGGGGGTGGTCATTATGACTACAAGTCGAATTCTAAGTAACGTTAGTTTGAATTTTTGTTGTGGGGCAGCAACATTTTATCAGATAATGTTGTCGTTGTACTGTTGAAAAGGGTATTTTATAAACAACTTTTCGTTCTTCTACATAGAGATGTAGAACTTCTCTATAGATCATCATTATTATTTAAATTCATTTCAGAACGATGTTAAAGCAAATTTCATTGTGGGTTACTGAGTTATACTCATAAAATACCAGGGAAGCGTTATTTATTTATTTATAAATTAGCCTTTTTAGAGTCCAGATTAAGAATATCATTAATACGATATTATTAAGTACATCCCGCCTTTCGAACAAAATTTCTTAGTATGATAGAAAACTACATCGTATAAGCTGCATTTCATTCTTGAATGTAGGTTTACATTAGTAAAGCACGATGATGGTTGAGTCCAAGTTTTTATGAGACAAAGATTTAAACTGCTTTAAGAAAAATTATTTTCCACTTTTATTATATTTCTTACACGGGGGAATATATTCTATGATCCAATCGAAAGTGCAGGAACGTGAGAGTAAAACTAACCAAGACAGACGAAAAGGTTATGGAGCTAATGGTTTATAGTTTACTTGTGTATCAGTTTTCTGATATATTTTGTGTTTCCACTTATTTTTCCCTTTCTTTAATTTGCACTTTTCTCAGTTTTTAAGATTTTTTCACACCATTTTAGACTAAATTCCACCAAGATATGAGTTTTCTATCATTTTGTCAGTACTTGTGTGTATTGATAGCTTTTCCCATAGTTCATACTGCCTTTCTGGACAGGTCTATATTTTTGCTCTTAAAGCCGTAAACACTGAGCTATTCCATATAAAATCAGGAAGTTCACGAGTGAAGCCTTAAAAATTAAAGTTAGAGTTTATGATTCAAATGAAATTGACGTTTGTTTGTTTTGCACTTGCTGATGGCTCAAAGCTCATAGGATACAGGCTTGGGTGTCGTTTCTAAGCTTGTGCATCACCCTTTACAAGAATTTCCATTGACAAACCTGGATTTCTTTAATTTGTACTATTGTTTTCTTTTGAGATTTTAGCCTGCATTCTCCGTTTTTTGTTGACTACTTACAGCTTTATCTCGGGCACTTGCGTAATCCTTTTTCATCCTTGTAAGTGTCTATTTCCTTTGTTTTTTTTTTCTGGTTAGTTATAACTCAGTAGTTTACGAAAATGCATTTTAAATTTTGCATCGTCCCTGAATTTTAAACTCAATCTTTTTCTCCTTCGTTTCCTTCTGCTTTTTAACCTTTAAGAAGAAATATTTGTATGTCAGACACATATGTTTTTTCTTTGTATTACATTGGCAACACTGATTCACTCAATGTATCGGTTCTCTCAGTACCTTCCAATTATTTAGTTGTATGTGTTTCGCAGTAGTCCATTGTTGGCGTAATGTCTGAGTGAACATTTATCGATGATTTTAGAAAGAGGCACACATTTCCATTATTGTTTATACTTTTGCGTGATTATTTGACCCATATTTCCTGAAGAGAGTTTTGCTTTCAAAAATTTTTGTGGTTTACTTTTATTTACCATGAAATAGAAGCTATTAAGCTCTTGAAACATACTATTTTGTTTGTATGAGATTTTATGTATTTGCAAAATATAGACCTAGTACCTCGAGAAAGAAATTTAAGAATGAAACCGTAAGTACAGCAGATCCTTATTTCACGGTAAAAATTCCAAAAATGTTGAAAGTACAGAAGTAATTTATATTATTGTCTTCAATAGATTCTGACTGAGACGCGTAATTTTTTCCTCAAAGTCAAGAATTACCTAGTGACAGTGAGGGCGATACCAATTCTGATACAGTGCCAGGTGTCAGCTCAAGTAATAACAGAACTGTCAATGTGAGCAGCCCTAGTGAAGTTTCATATGATAACGAAGGCCTTAGATACAGAGGTAAGAACAGGTTTGTTTGGAATTGAAATGAACCTCTAAGAAACCGAAGAGTTCTCATCAAAACATAGTCAGAGGGATTCCTGGTATAGTCACCCATGTAAGAAATCTGGGGAAAAAATCCTGTCTAACTTATGTAATGATGATATAATTCAGGAGATTTCAATATGAAGTTGGAAGAAAATCGAAACAAATTTGAAGTAAATTAGAGCAAAGTCAAACTCCAGATCTACTGACCTATCTGAAAGTAAAACCCCTATTGCTCTCCTAATATTGTGTTCTATTTGTAAATCAGGCAACGAAGACATGTATTAACCATTTTCAAGACACTTTCGGACGACCTCTATTTATAGCTACCATGTTCGTTAAACGTTTCCAAGCTCTTGGACTAATAGAACATTTGAACAGGGCAGCTACATGTGGACAAATAGCATATTTGCAGGGTAGTAATATGTAGAATTATACTAACTTAAAATTTTCAGTTTTTAAATTTATGTACTATTTTTATTTAGATATTGAAATATTTTCCGAATTTATATTCCAATAAAACCGAATTAATATATGTAATTCTTATTTATCATATTTTGCTCGAAGTACAACATATAAAGTTTCATTATTCTACATTACACATACGTTTTTAAAAAAAGATATTACTTTATACATGTCCGTGTCCCAGAGACACGCATTTCCTGTAAGCGAACAAAAATAACGTTCCCTATTAAGGGTTAAGATATTTTCTGACTTTAAAAATTACTCTAATAGCATACATTTTACAAAAATGGAGATCCTAAAAGAGCTGGGAGTGAATCAAAAAACTACTCTCTCTTCTTTGTCTTCAGTTAAATATAATGTTACTATTTGGATGAATCCTTCGCGATTAATTCCAATCAGTATTTTCCTAAAATCGATAAGATAAAGGGCAAGTAAAATGGAATTAAAACAAGAAGAAACAGCTGGCAATCAACAAGGATATAATCTTAAAGTTTGTTCATGGCTTTCTTTTCATTCTTCCGAATACCTCTTTTCCATTTTGTCTATTGCAAAACAACATCTGGAATTACAAACATGTATTATAACGAACATTAACAAAACGGAAGTGATGTTCACCTGTTCCACGTTATTTCGAGAGAAGATAATTTTTTTATAACAAGTTTTCGTCTTCGTTTATAAAGAGTTATAATTTGTGCTGAAGGAATGTATGATTTTTTCTTGCTTTCCTTGTTTTTTTCTTCTCCCTATATTCTTTACTATATATTGAGCTAAGTTCTGAAAGTAATTTTCTATCTTACCATTTGATGTTATCCCATGTATCTCCATTAGCTTTTTCTAATATCAATATTGTTCTCGTTTCTACCAGGGTCATAATGAGAAGCTGTGAGGGGCGTAGACGTAAAATCATAAATAAGGCGCACTGACTGTAACATAGGGACGTTATTTCATATGCGTATTTTTTATTAAACAGGCTTATCAACAGTTGTATATTCAGTATTATTACAAACTATCCTCGCAGACCGTTTAAACGGTCAAAATTGTAAATAAGTAAAACGCAGCGAAATGATAACTATTTCATAATAAGTTACTAGGTTTAGAAACACCTGCTCGACACACAGGTACCGTAGTGAGTCATCAAAATTGCCAGAAGGCCATTTTATAACATTTTATAACTTTCTCGTTTGTATAAAAAAGTTTAATCGAATATTTCTGATTCAGGCCTACACATCCGGGATAACAATGCTACCAACTTGAAATGTACAAAATATTGTTAGAGGACCAAATATTTAAACATGTACAAATTTTGCCCTGAAATCCAAATTGAAAAATTGAATATAATACAACTCAAAGATATGGTAGTCACATAGATTGATTATTTGATCTCTGTGGATTCAAACTTCAGAAAAACAATCATATGACATTTCACTATATTTGACCCAAAAGCCGTTGCTTGTAGGCAGCGCAAACCGTTGACCGCTAGGTTAGTCCGACGGTGATTTCTTCCGTCGTTTTGTCTACCATGCAGTAACATGTTTAATCACATTAGGTATTTAATCTTCTAGAATAAGAATTACAGGAACCCTGACCTGTAAACATTTTCATTGTCTCTTTGTTTAATTCCCTTTTCTTTTTTTTTAGTTTTAATAGTCGGTATATTTTTTTTTCAATTTGTCATCTCTTGGTTTATTTTTACCGTGATATGCATTTTCTGTTGATGATTGCTTTTTGCTACATAATAGGAATTGTTCCAAATATTTCTCAAATGTTCACTTATTTCTCTTTAATCCAATTTTTTATCACTTTTCCATGTCAGCTAACCAGTAATATTTAAGGGGACTGGCGTTCTAAGAAATAGTAGCTCCTTCCTCCAGTTTAATTCTTTCAGTTTATGTCTGATAGCTGGACATCGTACATGGCAACACGCATGCCCCGAAATATGACATGCCAGTATATTTCTCCAATAGGAGCAAGAAAGAGTGAATATTTCGCCATCACTTAGAGACGCACTAGATAGATTTGATAAACTACATTCACTTTGAATTCTAAGGTATGAAAATTAATGCAAACAAAATGAATATAACAATATGCATCATGCTAAGACAGAAAGCATGGACAGGACAACGAAATTTTAACTTTTAAGAATAGAAAGTCTGCATTTCCCATCTTTTTGTTTTTGGTTTTTCTCTTTCCTTTAAGGAATATAACGCTTTTAGTTTCAATAGCGAACATAGCTTACCATGCTTAACTCCCTGAAAAGCAAACTGTAGTTCCAGGCTGCCATTCGAACGAAGATTAATTAGAACGAGTCTTAGACGCTGTCGAATTGGGTGCACAATCTAAGGCGTATGCTCAAATCAGCCATAAAACTCCACACTGCCATATAGTTGTCCCCGGTTCCATTTCAATTTTTAGTTTATTTACGGTTTTTAAATGTTTATGGGTTAACATCTGGCCTCAGAAAAAAAAACATTGTATTTCTACATCAAGGTCAGGCAAATTTAATCCACTATCTTCAGAAGTTACTGTTAAGTCTAAATATATGTAGGATCAATCGAGGATTTCCATTGAGAAAAGCTAAAATATCTAAGCTAGAAGCACTTTGAATGTAGTCTTCGCGCACAATGTTGCGTATATCATGGACCGAAAGAAAAGGAAATGAACAAGCACTAAGGGTTGCTAATGAAGGACAACAGATCATGAAAATAATAGGAAAATGAAGAAATACTATGCTTTGCCATCTTATTCGGCACTCCGATGTGATCACCATGCTGATAGCGGGAAATGCAATAGAAATACCAGGAAGAAGAATACCAAGGATACAATATATAGACAGTTACGAAGAAGAGACGTTATCAAGTTTTAAAACATATCTCTCACGGTAGAGAAGAATTTCAAAATTTCCATGTTGTCCACCTATCTATGGTTGGGGTGAACAGGATGGAATCGACGATTTAAAGATTGGTTTCCCTAATTTACTGTATTCACACTAGTTCTTTAAGGATAATTAGAACGTTGATTTCATAAATCTACGAAGTCAGTTGTACCTCTTGAAGGAGGTGTACTCACCAATAATCCATGCGGGAATGACATTTCTTAGCTTTGTTATGTAATGTTCGGGCAGCGTAAATAAAACTTCGAAAATAATATTCGCAACCTCTCGCATGAATACGTCGGAACGTTATTTTTTGAAATAAACCGCGTTCAAATATCGGCTGGTACAAGCTATATTTCTGCTTGCGTTTCTTGTAGATATCTTAAATTTTATTGGCCAGTGGTTAGTGTAGGCTAGTGTTGGCGAAATATCTTCACACTTCTATTTCTTTCTTTTAACTGCGTGGATTATTCCTGTGGCCATGAAATCCTGTTTCCTGTCGTTGTTAGAATTTTGTAAATATATTCGGGAAGTTCATATAGATTTTCGCTTTTTTCCCAAAAGTTCACACATCCTTCTCTCTCTCTGTCACTTGTTTATTGCGTTTATCCCAACTTTGCTACGGCAAATCACGATTTCTTTCGTACCTACATTGTGTCATAAACCGAAGCTGGGAAGAACGGTAGACAAAACATAGATACCGTAAAAATGGAAAAGTGAACAAATGATAAAATTAAGCTCAGGTGTTAACAAACTAAAATTATCATGTGCAAATCACAAAACCTGGTTAAACTTTACAGAAAATATGATAATAGCAAATATAATTCATACAAATTAAAGAACATCAAAAGGTTACAAATGATAAAGTAGCTTTTACGGTATATATTTTCCGCCGTTTTAACTTGTTTTATTTCCCCTTTTATCTTTTATTGTTTTCGGTATTATCGAAATATCTTGTTATTTTTTTCGGGTTTGTCACACAAAACTGAGATTAGAAACGATTGGTAGGATTAAACAGTGGAGTGCATTGTTCTAAAGTAAACTCATGTTATACTTTTACGAGAGCTCCAATTGTACGGATTGAGCTTCGAAAGCTAAATCACCGTTTGAATACGTGAGATCCAATTTTTTGTTTGTTTATCATCAGTGGTTGTACGATATTTTCATACGCCTCCGTGTAAAATATTTTTTTCTAATATTGTGCAGAAATCAGCAGTGAAGTGACTAGTACATATGTTTTAGCACCCTAACATTCGTTTGTAATCTCAGTTTTGTGACAAATTCTGGCTCCATATCATTGAAAAGGAAGGAGTAATTGTGCCTGCTTGAACGATCGCTTATTACTGTCTGCAGAAGACTCCAGCGGACCCTTGGGATAATCCGACGTGGAACGCCTGAGATCCTATTAACTGCAACGCCTCTGAAGGAGTTGACCGGTCGAAGATTATTCTGATTAAGTGAAATCTTAATTTATCAATTGTGCCACACAGTACAGTATTAAAAGAAAATAAAATAAGATAAAAGTGGAAATAAAAAAAGTTAACACGGCCGAAAATATATACAGTAAAAGCTACTTTTTCATTGTAACTTTTCGATGTTCTTTTAAATTGTGTAAATTACATTCAGTATTATCACATTTTCTGCACAGTTTAACCAGGTTTTATGATTTGCACCAGAAGATAATTTTAGTTTGTTAATATCTGAGGTTAATTTGATCATTTGCTCACTTTTCCCTTTTTACGGTATCTATGCTTTGTCTACCGTTCTCCCCAGCTTCGGTTTATGATACAACGTATGTACGGAAGAAATCGTGATTTGCCGTAGCAAAGCTGGGATAAACGCAACACACAAATGAGAGAGAGAAAGGATGTGTAAACTTTTGGAAAAACAGCGAAAATCATTATGAACGTTACGATTATATTTACAAGGTTCTAACAACGACATAAACCACGATTTTATTGCCACAGGAATAACCCACGGAGTTAAAAGAAAGAAATAGAAGTTAATGATATTTGACCAACACTAGCCTCCACTAAGCACTGGCCAATAAAATTTAAGATATCTACAAGAAAAGTAGAAAACAAATTATTATTTAAAAAATAATGTGTTTTCAGAGCAAAATATAGCTTGTACCAGCCGATACTTGAACGCGTGTTCATGCGAGAGCTTGTAAATATTATTTTCGAAGATTTATTTACGCTGTCAAAACATTACATAACAAAACTAAGAAAAGTCATTCCCGCCATGCTTTCTCTGTCTCAGCATGATGCATATTATTATATTAATTTTGTTTGTATTAATTTTTCTCTCTTAGAATTCAACGTGAATGTAGTTTATCAAATCTATCTAGTGCGTCTATAAGTGATGGCGAAATATTCATTCTTTCTTGCTCCTATTGGAGAAATATACTGGCATGTCATATTTCGGGGCATGCGTGTTGCCATGTACGATGTCCAGCTATCAGACATAAACTGAAAGGATTCAATTGAAGGAAGGAGCTACTAATTCTTAGAACGCCAGTCTCCTTAAATGTTAGTGGTTAGCTGACTAAGAGAAGTAATAAAAAATTGGATTAAAGAGAAATAAGTGAACGTTTAAGAAATATTTGGAACAATTCCTATTATGTAGCTAAACGCAATTATCAAAAGAAAATGCATATGATGGTAAAAAATAATTATAAAAGGACAAATTGGAATAATATATACCGAACTTAAAATTAGGAAAGGGAAAAGAGATTTAAACAAAGAAACGATGGAAATGTTTATAGTTCATGGTTCCTATAATTCTTATACTAGAAGATTAAATACCGAATATAATTAAACATGTCACTGCATGGTAGACCAAACGCCGGAAGAAATCAGCGTCGGACTAACTTAGCGGCCAACGGTTTGCGCTTCCTACAAGCAACGGCTTTTAAGCCAAATATATGAAATGCCATATGATCGTTTTTCTGAAGTTTGAACCCACAGAGATCAAATAATCTATCTGTGTGACTACTCTATCTTTGAATTTTTATTATATTCAACCTTTCAATTTGGATTTCAGGGCAAAATTTGTACATGTTTAAATATTTGGTCCTCTAGCTATATTTTGTACATTTCAAGTTGGTAGCATTGTTATCCCAGATGTGTAGGCCTGAATCAGAAATATTCGATTAAACTTTTCTTTACAAACGTAAAAGTTATAAAATGGCCTTCTGGCAATTTTGATAACTCACTACGCTATCTGTGATTCGAGCAGGTGTGTGTCCAAACCTAGTAACTTAATATGGAATAGCTATCATTTCGCTGCGTTTAGTTATGGAGAAAGAAGTTAAGATGAATACTGTGTAGAAGTTGTGCCGTATACTGTATGAATACTGTATAGAAGCTGTACCGTATAAGAGATGTAAAGAGTATTTACCAACCATATCTTTTAAGATTTGTGTGTTTTTAAGATTGCTGAAGGCAATGGTTTCATGGTATATTCAAGGTGAAAACATAATAGTGTCTGGAGAAAAGTAAGATCATTATGTCGTTTCATTACGTTTCTGTTTTTAAGTTTGTTAACGTTGAGATCTGCGCTTAAATACAATTACTATTAATGCGAATACATTTTACTAATCCTCTGGACTTTCCTGATTGGGTATATACTATTCATTTCACTCCGTTTGCTTGTTTGGAAATAGTTCCGCAGGTGTGAATTCTTTTTGCTAATGATTACACTAGGAAAGTAGAACCCGAATCATGTTCTGGCATGTGATGGTATTATTGCCACCTCGCATACAGTTTTGATATTTCGTGACTTTTCACGTCACACTCTGTTAAAATAAAAATTAATGGTTTAACAAATTGTTCATTACCATAAACAAGTAATAAAAATATCATTTAAATTACTTTGACGATTCTCATAGTACTTAGATACAAAACTCAAAATATGTATGTTGCATCCGTTAGTGCGCTCTGGTTCTGAAACTGAGTTGTTGACCACGCGGAATTTACGTGGCATTTCACACCAGGTGTTGACAATAAGGTAACTCTGGTTAACAAAAAGAATGTCCTTGTAATCCACAAGGAGCGTAGCAGATTGGGTGTCGCTTAAGCGGGAATTTGTACGGGTAGTAGGGAGTTGGAGAGGGGTAGGTTCCGAAGAAACCAGCAGGAGGCATGCGTTTTGCTGTGATCAAATAATAACAAACCATAGAATGTATTCGTTCGATTGTATCGTTATAATTAAATTTAACGTATTTTTCGTCACATTAGGCCAGTTCGAATACTAAGATAAGTCACCACTATCAGGCACCTTTAATTTATACGTATATTTGCAATAACTAGTGATTGCATAACTTTCAAATTAGACACATCACATTCACCACAACTACTTTTTATTATGTAATCTCCATTAATAAATACCAGTTGCCATAGCAAACCGAAACAAAAATTCTATTTTATTACTGTAACCACAAATAGAGATTATCTATCTAAAATCAACATATATTCTATATGTTTTTTCTTCTTCTTCTTAACAACAGAATCTGCACTTTTAAGTAGTACCTTTCCCCAAGATAGCTACAAGAAAAATGGAAGTAATTCACAAATATATAATATCGTTGCATGATCTGAATTGGCATGTCATGAAATCAAAGAATACAGAAGAGAAAAGTTTCAGCCCGTGCGTTTTCAGTGATGTCCTTAACAAAATCATTCAAAGTGTGACTAACCGGATTTCGAAACACGAAAACATTTACCAAGACTTTGTGTGTTTCGATCCTAGGCGGATTTCTGATTTAAAAGACGTACTACCCTCAAATGCAATGACCAAATCTGTGGCATAGATAAAGGGAAAACTATCGAAGAACTAAAATTTTATGTAGATATTTAGTCCAAGACATCACAAGGAGATGTTGTGAGTGAATATGATATTGAATATATAAGTAGTGATTATGAAGAGGAAGCATGTTAAAGCGATATTGAACCAGGGATGTAGGAAATCAGAGTAAACTTGCAAGTCCTGCCTTACTTGTGCGTTCAAAATTATATATGAATATCACATGTGTGCCTTATGTTATACATACCTCTTTAAAATGTACAAGTTCCTCCTTACTATCCCTCTTACACATGTAGAGAGGAAGTTGTAAATAAGCTTTTCTTGAAACTCAATATTATAAAATAAGGATTAAGAGCGAACCTCGGAAAGACAACCTTCAATCGTTTATGTTAATGCAGTATGAAAGGGATATACTAAATAAAGTGAATAAAGATGTCTTAAGTAATAAATGATGTCATGATAATGCAGAATTGAAAAATCTCTGATATAAGGTAAGGATGTCCTTCCTTCTTGTCATGTAAACAGATCAAAGTAATAAAAGTTAAATGCTATATATGTATATGATGCACTGCCACTATATATATATATATATATATATATATATATATATATATATATATATATATAGTGACAGTGCATCAATAGTAATTAAACTGTCTGAAACCAAAGTGAACTATCATAACTCCATTTTCGAGCTGTCAACAAGTATGTGTAAAACTGGAAACACGGGATGTCAAATACCACAAAAAAGGTACATTGCCACATTTTTACATCACCTTTTCATGTGAGTTTATCTACCACTGTTTCCAAAAGTGATAATTTATCACAAATTATGAAAAACTACAAAGTTTAACCTGGTTGCTGATAGTTTGAAAATGCATTTAGTTCACTGTTTTCACTGTGTTCACTGTTTCAGACAGCTCAATTGAGGTCCCCATCATAAAAGGGAACCAAGTTATACATGACGTTTCCAATAAGTTTTATTTATAATCGGAAAACCACTCTCCGGATCACAATATGCAAACTTTAAAAACCTCATCGCACTCCACTCGAGGGTATACCAATGAGTGAATTGTGTCGTGGTTATCCTCCCAGCTTATATACAGATGGTGATAAGAAAAATGAAAAATCCTGTTGTAGGCAACACGTCAGATGTATGGGTTGGCAGTGATGTGGCACGTGCAGCGCCGGATCGATGGTGGTGGTGTGTTAGGTCGGTCTCCATACTACGTCAGGCGCAGTGGAACAGCAGTGTCCAGTGGCTGCCTCAGACGGAGGTAGTGTAAAATGGGACACCTATCAGATTTTCAAAGAGGGCAAATTGTTGGTGCGCGGTTATTTAGAGTGAGTGTGACGGCAGTGGCCACTATGTTAGGTGTGCCCCGTGGGACAGTGTCGAAGGTGATGACGGCCTACACGACACACGGGAAAAACCACATCGGGGAAGCGGAATAAAATCATGATTGACAGGTCACGCCGGGTATTAAAGCGCATTGTCACCCAGAACCGTCGTGCCACTGCGGAGCAAGTGGCGGAGGAACTCAACCAGCACCCCCCACCGTGTTTCGACAATCACAATCCGCTGCGAAATACGTGACTTGAATTTAAAGGGTCGTGTTGCACGTGCCAAACCGCTCATCAGGGACCATTACGCTTTCACACGCCGCAAATGGTGCCGCGACCATGCAGCTTGGACCGTTGAGGACTGGAAACGTGTGATATGGTCAAATGAGTCATCCTTCACCCTACTCGCAACCACGGGCCGTGTTTATGTGTGGAGAACACCCAAAGAAGCTTATGATCTGCAGTGTCTCCGCCCAACTGTGAAACATCTCGGCGGCTTGGTGATGTTGTGGGCCTATGGTCAAACTTAGCGGACGAATAACTGCCAACGATTATGTCGCAATGTTGGAGACCACTTGCATCCTATGGTCCGGATGTTGTTCCCGGACAATGACGCCGTCTTCCAGGTTGATAATACACCCATTCACACAACTGGAGTTGTTGCAGAGTGGTTTGAGGAACATCGGGATGACGTTCAACACCTTCCCTGGCCCGCCCAATCACCAGATTTCAACATAATCGAACATCTGTGGTCCGTCTTGGAAACAAGATTCCGGCGACGATTTCTACCTCCATCCTCTCTCACAGAACTGGCCGATGCCCTGCACGAGGAGTGGTGTAAAATTCCACTTGCTACCATTCACGACCTCTATGCCTCCATCCCACGTCGCATCAAGGCTGTACTGAAGGCGAAAGGTGGCCCGACACCATACTAATCTGGTAAGTTGCAATTTCGTTCTTGTGTTTCCATTTTTCTGATCACCATCTGTATTTCACTATGGAGTCAATTTCCTAGGCATAAATTTATCTACTTCAAAAGTCACTTCCCTTGCCCTCCAAGGTCTTCACCTTATGTTTGATGTAGATGTATTATTGAGTGTAAAGGAATAACATTATGTGGTTTTGAAACTTACAATTTTGGGCGTTTAAACGGTGTGCGAGGATAGTTTGTAATAATACTCCACATACAACTGTTTATCAGCAAGTTAAATAAAAAATACGCATATGTTATAACGTCCATATTTTACATTCAGTGCGCCTTGTTAATGATTTTAAGTCTACACCCCTCACAGCTTCTCAATATGACCCTGGTAGAAATAAGAACACTATTGATATTAGAAAAATCCAGAGGCCAGACTAATCCAGAGGCATGGGATAACATCAAGTGGTAAAATAGAAAATTAATTTGAGAACTTAGCTCAATATATAGTAAAGAATATCGCGAGAAGAAAGAACAACGAAAACAAGAGAAAAATCATACGTTACTTTAGCACAAATTATAAATATTTACAAACGAAGCCGAAAACTTGTTATAAACAAAATTAATTTCTCTCGAAATAACCTGAAACAGGCGAACATCACTTCCGTTTTGTTAATGTTCGTTGTAATACATGTTTGTAATTCCAGATATTGTTTGGCAATAGACAAAATAGAAAAGGTAAACAAACCATAACAAAATGATACTCGGAAGAATGAAAAGAAAGCCAAGAACAAACTTTTAGATGATATCGCTGTTGATTGCCAGCAGTTTCTTCTTGTTTCAATTCCATTTTACTCGCGCTTTATCCTATCGATTTTATGACAATACTGATGAGAATTAATCGGGAAGGATTCACCCAAATAGTAACATCATATTTAACTGAATACAAAGAAGAGAAAGTACCTTTTTGATTCACTCCCTGCTCTTTTAGGATTTCTATTTTTGTAAGGTATATGCTATTAGAGTAATTTTTAAATTCAGAAAATATTTTAAAAAGCAGAACGAAACGAAGGAGAAAAGGATTAAGTTTAAACTTCAGAGACGATGCAATATTTAAAATGCATAATCGTAACCTACTGAGTTACAACCAACGAGAAAAGAGAGGCAACGAAAATAGACAATTACAAGGAAGAAAAAGGCATGAGACAAGTGTCCTAGATAAGACTGTAAGTAGTCTACAAAAAACGGAGAATGCAGGCTATAATCTTAAAAGAAAACAATAGTACAAATTAAAGAAATCTATGTTTGATAATGGAAATTGTTGTGAAGTGTAATTCATAAGCTTGGAAACGACACCCAAGCTTGTATTCTCTAAGCTTTGAGTCATCAGCCAGTTCTACTCAAACGTCAATTTCACTTGAAATGAAAATCTAACTTTAATTTTTAAGGCTTCTCTCGTGGACTTCTTGATTTTGTATGGAATAACTCCGCGTTTACAGCTTCAAATGCAAAAAAAAAAAAAAAAAAAAAAAAAAAAAAAAAAAAAAAAAAAAAAGGACCTGTCCAAAAAGGCAGTATGAAGTATTTGAGAATCTATCAACACACACAAGTACTGGCAAAATGATAGAAAACTCATATTTTGTTGGAATTCAATCGAACATAGTGTCTTAAAAATTGAGAAAAGTGCAAATTAAAGAAAGGGAAAAATACGTGGGAACACAAAATATATCAGAAAACTGATACACAAGTAAACCATAAACCATTAGTTCCATAACCTTTTCGTCTGTCTTGGTTCGTTGTACTCTCACGTTCCTGCACTTTCGATCGGATCATAGAATATATTCCCCCGTGTAAGAAATATAATAAAAGTGGAATATAATTTTTCTTAAAGCAGTTTAAATCTTTGTCTCATAAAAACTTGGATTCACCCATCATCGTGCTCTACTAATGTAAACCTACATTCAAGAATGAAATGCAGCTTAGACGGTGCAGTTTTCTATCCTACTAAGAAATTTTGTTCGAAAATCGGGATGTACTTAATAAATTCGTATTTAAGATAATATTCTTAATGTTGACTTTACAGGGCTAATTTATAAATAAATAAATAACACTTGGCTGGCATTATATGCGTACATCTCAGTAACCCACAAAGAAATTTGACTTAACATCGCTCTGAAATAAACTTAATTAATAATGATGATCTACAGGAGTTCTATATAGAAGAACGAAAAGTCGCTTATAAAATACCCTTTCTAAAAGTACAACGAGAACATTATCTGATAAAATGATGCTGCCCCATAACAGAAACTGAAACTAACGTTACTTAGAAATCGATTTGTAGTCATAATAACCACCCCCCTTTAAAGGGAACCCAAAAGGAAGAAACCGTCGGGCACATTTTTTTAAATATATTAAGATTCTATTTTGTCAAAAAAGATACTTTGCATAGTTATTTTGTATTGATAAATCTATTCTTAATCTTCTATCCTAAAGCTGTTCTTAAATAAAAAATACAAAAATTCTGCAGGACTTGTATCTATGGCCATTCTCACTTATGTCTAAAATCTAAAAGCAGAGTAACAAAATTTATTTCACTCACCTAATAAAAAAGACGTGATCTCAAATTACATTCTCTCCAGCTAGAATCAAAGTAACTGGTAATAGCTCTTAAAGTTCCAAACATGTTTCAAATAGAATGGTTGGGAAATTTTCATGGTTTGTACCCGGGATATTCTTTCATTCTTTTATATTCTCAAATATGATCTCAATTCATTTCACTTGCCTAAAAGAAATGAAACGGTCTCAAATTATACCATCCGCAGAGTAGGAGATGTTCTGATCACGAAGTTTGAAACAAGTTTAATACTACGACCAAAATTTCTTTCATTGTTTGTCAGCACGGTCATTAATACTTCCTTCTTCATAAAAAAAAATACTTACGAGTTACTTGCCTCTTCTACCAGGAATAGCAGGATGTCAAATATGCATTCTCTTACGATAGGCTCAGAGCAGCGTAAACAAATATTCGAATTCGAAAGGGCTTAAAATAGAACGAATTGAAACTTTCTTTGTAGTTTCAAGCTAGGGATATTCTTACAAATTTCTAAATTGTATAAAGCACAAACTCGTTATTTGTTAAACTTAACTACTAAAAATGAAAAGAAATAAGTTATTTATTCCGTAGTGTATGTTGTAGAATAGTTGCAAGTAAAGGGTACAAATCCGATACAAGTTAGGAAAATATTTCCAATCCTTATTGTTGAAATATTATCAAACTTGTGGTTGGTAATAACTGTTTTTCCGCTTCTCAACACAAAGGATATAAATTGAATTTGTCTTATCCGTAATAAGTGAGGGAAACACATTTGTTACTATGTGATACAATATAAAATATACAACTATGTCCGTAGATAACAAACTAAAATTATCCGTTTCTTCTATTCTTTACGTACTCTAAATTTTGGCCCCTCATTTACGCTCTCTAAGGAACTGACGTGGAAGTGTTTCACTTCAAATCACGTTATCGCTATTCGATGAGTGAAATAATTAGTTATTTTCTACAATCCATTAAAGGATAAGAATATATGGTAAGGTAATATGGTCAACCACTTGCACCTTCGTTACTTTCTGATTATTGCTAGTGCTCCTATGTTTGTGCTCTCAACATAGAGCTTATCATAACCTGCTCTAATGCTAATCGCAAAAATCGAAATATATAGCCTACTAGGTTTGGAATTTTGCTTTTACAGAATTTTTGCAAACAATGCCTTTCGTGTGTTATTAGCATCGTGAAACACTCTTCATTATTGTTTTTTACGCTAAAAGTAAAAAGGGCATGCGAAGATAAATACTACAATCTGAGTATCGAAAAATTGAAGAAATATGTTATGCATCACATTCTAAAATACAGGGAGCTGAACTGTTTGAAATAAATATTTAATATGTTTAGCGTGTTCATTTAAGTGGCATTTTATTGCGTTACGTTCATTCAAATGGGTATCATAAAGACGGGAACAGGATTAAAACTGTACGTCAAATATTATAATGTGAGTGGTCTCTCTTGTTAGAGAAAGGACAGTTGGCACACTAGCCTTTTTTACTTTTAAAAAAGTGTCGCCTGCAGCAGTGTTTTCGGAAATAAACATTCAAGAGAGAGAAGACGAACAATCTGCATACTATACTTCAGTGGAAAAAAATTGACATCAACCTAATCTGGTATTAGCTCGAGAAATGGCTGAATCGATTGATATTAAATTTTTCGTGTCAGCAGTTAGCCAGACATGTAACTCATTTAGAAAACTTTTTATTTTTTCTTACGTTACTCTCACTAGAATGAAGACCCTACGAGTAAAAGAACAGATTTAAATTTTATGCTAAAAATGGTGAGTGGATTATGCTTAGGAGGTTTCTTTACGCTATACCAGTGAGCAAGTGATCTACGACTTACGAGATGAAAACGGGCAAATTCCGCAGATTCCGCCTTACTATGCATTTATGAATAACAGACAATGTTTTCTATATGGTACTAGTTTATATCTGTGGTTATTTTATATTGAAGCACTTCGCAAAGTGTAATCTGAGCTGTGAATAAAACAAGGATTGGTTGCTAATGGTCGTAATATCAAAATTCTTAGTGTTTCGTGTTTTAAGTGCATGTTTCTTATTTTCGTCACAAACTGATACATTTATATTTCTGTACTTTGAAATAGTTGCTTTTAACTCATATCAATATGGAGGCTAGTGTTTTAGAACAATTTGAAGCAATGCTGACAGAGGAATTATAGAAACAATTAGAAACCATTGCTCAGAAAATGGAATTGAATATTGGACGTCTAGGACAAAAATAGATGAATCTGTAAGTGATTCAATTGTGAAGAGAACCGCGGCTGCCAGAGGGTTAATGGTCTTTTGTTAAGTATCACTGAAGAAATTACTATATTGTGGAACATCCTGTATATAGGTTCAATTCACTGGAAGTTCACCATGGAAATCGGTATGTTGGTACATCACTGTACATAATGGATCACTTTTCGCTTGTTAACTATAAGGTTATTCAACCTATAAGACGATAAGCCACCTGTTGTTAAAGCCACCTGTTATATTTATAATCCCTCATTTAAGCCACCATTATACCACCATTAATAAAAATGTACATATTATTCATTTAAATTTGCAGTTTATAAGTCCTTTTCTTTCATTCACTTATTTATTTATTTATCTATTTATTTTTTCAACTGTAGGTTTCTTAACATGAGTGGATGTTTCAATTGATTTTCCAATCTTTTTCACTGAACATATAATATATTTGAAATCATAGTAAACACCTGAAACTAAATGAATATACTGGTAGACATTAACACAAAAATACTTAATTACTAAACCATAATAGAAAATGTGTATATTTCGGAAGTGTTGCCTAACAACGGTGCAAACGCTAAAGGCGAAATTCCTAATATGTGTATTTAGTGTAGTGTAATGTGTGTATATGCACCTTTTTTTTTTTTTTTTTTTTACAACAAACTTGTTCAATACTCAAACCTTTTTATTCAAAAATATTTTGTAATATTCAACTACTAAATATAAACACATAATGTAGCATTAAAATTATAATATAAATTAATGTATATATTCATACACAAAAAACATTAATAAAACAAGACAATTTTCAAAACAAGCATTTCGCAAAATAGTTATAACATTACTTGTATATTGATTATTTAAAATACTGTATCACAACTTACTAAATAACAAAAATTCTAAAGGAATGCAAAAACATTTAAAGTCTCAAGTTTCAATAATCATATTACTCATACGGCAAAACGAAAGACTCATTAAAATGTTTCAAATAAATTTAGAATAGCAGGTCAACTCACAAAACAATCCCTCTTGTCTTGCTGTTATTTAAATACATATATATGAAAACTTACATTTTTTTTTAATTATCAGTAGTACTCGCAAACAAACTTCTATTTTTACCAAATCATCAACTATAACAGGTACATAGGCATCAATACTAATGCACGGATCTTTACAACATTAGCGAGCACGCGATTTTTAGCTGATAGAATCATTACTTAATCTTATTTTCAACAAACATCTTATTGGCTACGGCAAAGTAAAACTCTACTAGCACATACACAGCAAACGGTTCCTACTCATCTATCATTCACAAGCTAGGCATTCGGGAAGCAAGAAGGAGTAACTATCTACGGAGTGATCCGCCCTATAATGGCCATTGGCATCACGTTAAAATACGCATTCATTATAACTGTAAATTCATGTAAGGATGCCACTCTAAATCAGCCTTTTGGCATCTTGAAAATAGCCCTAAATCATTTATAATGCTCAATTGCCATTTAGTTGAACTCAAACGTGGACAGCTCTAAAACACTTTATATGCAATCATTTTGTTCGCTTGACAAACGTTATCAATTTTCACGTGCTTAGTTGGGTCATGCATTACTCCCTCAACATACCATGAACAACGGGACCTACCAATCACTAGATTCCTCAACGAATCAAAAAAAAAAAAATTCTTATGTCGTTTTTTTTAATATCAGAATTCTCCAATTCAATTTAAAATCCGCTACATAGTATTACTGTTGCGTGAATCATTCGAACCGTAATCAGTGAGAGATTTATGGGGTTTGTAATTTTCAGGCTGAAGGCCACCCAAAATTGCATGATTTCTTCTTTTTTTTTTTAAAAAAAAGGGAAAATAATTATACTCAAACAGTGACTTTAGACGGTTCTTATTGTTTCAATCACTTCTCGGAACAGTTTCTGCGTGAGTCACTTGCTGGAAGTGTTCGTGCCTTTTGAGTGATGTCCTTTTTGAAAGATTGGTGGTAGTTCATATTTTTCTCACTATATGTATCTGTACAGTCATATGGTAGTTTGTTACTGTGACGTCACATGTTCTTTCTGTTTGTATGTGTGGAATGCGGTGAGCGGGTAATTAAATTTTCGTATCATAGTGACAATCGAGTTAGCAAGTGCGAATGAGAAACCATAACATGAATTTAATACAAAGAATCTGAACTTGTTGTTTTTAAATAAGTTTGAATTAGATTCGGATATTAACTCATCGCTTTGCAGCAGCAGTAATTGTGTGGTTTCATTGAGTTAGAGAAATCCTAATATGGTTGTGGTCGAAGGCTGAAGATATTTCCGACGTATGGTAAAAGTTGGCGTTTATTGGTTAGTCTTGTTTGTAATAATAACAAGTGTCCTCGCTTTAGTAAATCGACGTCTGTGCGGAAAGGAACATTTTTCAGTAATGTGAAATTGAGTATTGCGCATGTGTTCTTGCTATCTTATTTTTTCGTGAATCATCACTTGTGAGTTCATTATTCATGAATGTTCTGGTATGTCGAAACGGTGAGTGCTTTCGTTATTAATTGATATTAATTTTATTCTTGATTTGCTTTGAATTTGAGTTTTTAGCAAAGTATTTGTTTGGCTGCTGGTGGTTCCATTATCTTGGTGAGATGTAATTTATTTTTCCTCGTCATGCTGCACTAACTTATAATTAGCGATGATTCTATTTTCTAAATTTTTCGTTCTTACGTCAGCTTTATAGTACTGGTTTGAATAAATATTGTTTTTGGATATTTTTACGATACTTGAGTGGGGGGTTTAAGGAGCGGTAATCCTCATTTAGATATCAATATTGATAGTCATCGCTTCACCTGGATTGATTAGGTATAGTGTTTAGTAACATTTGGGCCCTTGTACTTATAGCAACATTCTTTACATTGTACATTACTTTGACTCGGAAAGTGACTGTAACCGATTCATCTGATCTGGTTCCGGGAGCAATTGAGGAATGATTCCTAAACTGCTCTGGTAACCGGATCAGATGAATTGCTTGCAGTCACTGTTTGACCGAAAGTGAAGATTTGCCGAAAAATCTATTATTAGTGATTCCAACATGTATAAGCTACAAACCTCCTCACAAAAATCTAGTGATTTCTAAAATAAAAAAAAATGCTTTTTGAATGAAGGTCCTGTCAAACTAGTTTTCTGGATTCGCCGCTGTTCATAATTTTTTTTTAACAAGAAATTCATTCCGGCATCTACCTAAATAGGAAATTTACCTAACGTTAAAACACAGGAGGCTCCAGTGGTAATAATTTTCTATCTAAGCATTATTTTGGACCAGTTCAAAATAACCGCGAGTATAGGCTGAAACCCCTTCTCTCAGTTTTACGTTTTTTATGACTAATACGTTAGACATTTCAATTTCAACTACTGCATCAAAGTTCCACTATACATGGTAGTCTACGAAAGTAATGTAACCTTGACGGAAATTCTTATAGATGATATCTTTCAAATTTTATCAGCCTTTACAGTGACTGCTTTCAGTACCTCTACAAAAATAAACTTTGCCGGTAAGTAGAACTGAATTTAACCACCAACATTACAGCCAAAATACAGTTACATGTTCTATCTTACGGTGGAAGTTGAAACTTCCGGTTTACTGCTCATGGTTTTCCCGACAGAAAACTGTGAAACTCTTTTCGAATTTTGTGCAAAGTAACGGCCGATGTGCCAAGTAACCCCGTCTTATGGTACTTCAAAGCAGTTTTATGCAAGACATCATAGTTTTCAATAAAGAGTAGGTTATATATCATTATTTGGTTTAGCTTAACTGGGGAAAAGGAATTCCTATGATGATGTTATTAATTTATTTTTTCTCTCTCTCTCTGTCATCACGTTAGGAATATAAAACTCGATTCGTATACTAATTTATAATAGCAAGTTAATATACATTTATAACTAACATTATGGAGAAGAGCACTATAGATGTGAAAGACCCCAAAATATTATTAAGAGTAGAGATGAGAAAATGATCAAATTGGGCCACTATCAGTATCGAATCCATAGTCTTCTGGCACAGTAAATGTTGCTCCTTGGTATTTATTTTGCTTAATTTTTATAATAATAGTTATTATTATAATTACGATAAGGAATTGCAAATGTACCAGTAATGGACATTGAGATCGCAAGAATGTGTTTTTTTATTCTCATCAGTTTCTTATTTCAAAATTCTTTCTATATGCGTTTTTTTCCTAAAGCTAGTGCTATTTCGCCAGGCACCGGTAAAATACAAGTTTGTACATTATTATAATAAGAATTTTTACCTAATACTGCGCAAAAAAATCGTATTGTGTATCATTTGTTTAATATAGCATACAAAAGATATAACAGAAAAATATATATTAATAATCAGTACCTGTTGAGTAATCGAGGACAATACATAGTGATTCCAATAATGTGTAAAAATATTTATAACAATCTTTGAAAGATTCACCACTCGAAATCGAAAATGGAATTAATAATCACTACAGTTTGGAAATACGTCTCAAATAAATAAAAAGCTAAGAAATTGTCTGTGATTCATATCTAGTCCCATTCGTTTTGTAAGATCCTCGAAAGTTTTAGGTCATTTCACTTGTCTTTTAAATGGTGTGATTTCAAATTATAACTCCTATGTTGAAAAGCTGAACGCACATCATTAATAGATCCAAATTCAAAACATGTTACAAATAAAACGATTGAGCATATTTTTATAGCTCTTACCTACGATATTCTTATCCTTTCCTAGATTGTAGGAAATAATTATTTCACTCATCGGATAGCGATGGCGTGATCTGAAGTGAAACGCTTCTACGTCAGTTCCTCAGAGTGCTCTAATCAATGGAATAAATTTAGCTGTTAGAATAAACGTATCACGCAGCTACAGTTTCACTTTCAATCGATCAGGAAGGAGAAAATATCTGTTGACCTGCTTTACAAAATTTCATCTGAACTGTGAACAATTCTACAGAAAGACCAGATTGAGAAATGGATGATCATTTTTTTTATCTCAAAAAATAGAAAGAAAGGATAGTGGTTTCGATAATCTAGTTTGATCTACTAATCCTCCTAAACATGATTTTTTTTTTAAACTATTAACTTTCGGAAAAAATTAACCTGCACAATGATGCATGTTCGGCTGGTATTGTATATATTGCTGATTCTATCTACCTGCACAGTTGTGTAGGTCAGGCTGAAAGGGTAGAAATGGTTATTAGCAATCAGCAAAAAGACGTTACATCTTCAATAACTTACTTAGCGTGAGATGAAGGAAAGAAAGTTTACATGTTATATATATATAGTTAACACTTACAGTAGAAACCGATATGTCTACTATAGACGGGTCGCGTCGCTTGCGTCAGTAATATGCATGTGAACTGTAAAACTTTCGTGAAAGGTTGGTGTATCAAAAACGATAAGATAATATTATACAATACGATAAACTAAGAATGGGCTATAATAATAAAAGTTCGCATGGTTTAGTATAGTATGATATCCAGTTGAGAAGTTAAATGTATGAGATGTGGGACTTCGGTTATGGTTAATTACTGAGTGAATGAGTTCCGTATATTTTTGAATGTATACGAAACTTTAAAGTGAAGTTAATATTTTATTCTTAAGATTTTAATTTTTACTGCTAAAATTACACAAGGAAAATTACTATGAAAACTTCAAATGAAGGTCATGTTTGTTGCAATCAATTGACTCTTTCGGCCTTCATTCATAATTTCTCGAACGTATGCTCAGTGCGTTGTACTTTCTTGTAACCAGCGAAACAAACATCTGATCACGAGGGTGCTACCTCTGCAAAAGAATGTGCAGAAAACCAATGCTTAATCTCAACTTTTAAATTTCACACATACTACAGTAAATACAACCAGGACCAATGCTTATTGTCCCAGGTTCAGGATATGCTTATGCTTATTGTCCCAGGTTCAATATTTTTCCCTAGAAGTATGTAGATATACTTCCCCGTATAAGTAGATTGCTCCACATAAGTAAAGAAGCACATTCGGAAGGAATAAATGCGTAGTTTGAAAGAGAAATGACGAAAATACTTTGTTTCCTAGTAAACAATTTTTAAGTCGTATACTACAAGCCTTTTTGCTGTTTTTGACGTTGCTCTTGTTAAAACATCTAAAGAAGTCTATAAGTTTATTTGAGGTTTACAGCTTAATTTCACAATATCTTCTTGAAAACGTAGTTCTTCTATAATTCTTTTTATGCTAGCAAATTTGTGATCACTTGAGTGCATCAACCAATGAGTGATGAAGTTCTGTACATTGCATATTAATGTTATATGGTAAATTTATGTATTATGAAACCTGCGGAAATTGCCCGTTTTCTTCTTGTAAGTCTTTGATCACTTGCTCACTGGTATAGCATAAAGACACCTCTCAAGCATAATCCACTCACCATTTTTAGCGTAAAATTTAAATCTGTTGTTTTACTCGTAGGATCTTCATTCTAGTGACAGTAACGTAAGAAAAGATAAAAAAAATTCTAAATGAGTTACATGTGTGGCTAACTGCAGACATGTAAAATTTAATTTCAAACGGTTCAGCTATTTCTGTAGCTAATAGCAGATAAGGTTGATGTCAAATTTTTTGTACTTAGGTGTAGTATGCAGATTGTTCGTCTTCTGTCTCTTGAATATTTATTTCCGAAAACTGCTGCACGTGACACTTTTTTAAAAGTAAAACAGCTAGTGTGCCATCTGTCCTTTCTCTAACAAGAGAAACCACTCAGATTATAATATTTGACGTACAGTTTTAATTCTGTTCCCGTCTTTATGATACCCATTTGAATGAACGTAACTTAAAATGCCACTTAAAAGAACACGGTCAACATATTAAATATTTATTTCAAACAGTTCAGCTCCCTGTATTTTATAATGTGATGTATAACATATTTCTTCAATTTTTCGGTATTCAGAGTCTAGCATTTATCTTGGCACTCCCTTTTTACTTTTAGCATAAAAAGCAATAATGACTAGAGTATTTCACGATGCTAATAACACTCGAGGACATTGTTTGCAAAAGTCCTGTAACAGCAGAATTTCAAACCTATTATATATTTCGATTTTTGCTAATGGCATTGCAGCAGATTGTGATAAATTCTATGTTGAGAGCACAAACATAAAAGCACTAGTAATAATGTAAGAGTAACGAATTAGCTGTTGGGTGTCCATATTACCTTAACGTTGGATTCTGGAATCATTATATCATGTATTTCAAATAAGTACATAATAATAACAATAATTTACAAACTCTATGCTTCTCAAATGTATTTGTTTATTTAGAATGTATGAGATGTAACTACGTCGCTACATATCAATATAAACAAAATTTTACTATCTCAAGGTATCAGATTATATAAAGCGCAACCTTAAATTGGTATGCTTAATGAAATCACGTATCTTGTGCAAAAATTTGAGAAGTTGTTATATCGTCCCTTTGTTTCTTTGTAATCATAGTGACAGTTTCTTGTAGCGGCAATGGCAAAAACCTCTTCCGATTTTTAAATTTTCTGACACAAAAAGTAATAATGCTAGTGACAACGGATCTCTATTTTCACTTATAATAAATGTTTATTCCATATAGCACAAAATAAGTATTTTGTATGTACCTGAGTTAACTCTGATATCGTATGTGTCGTGTCGTTCATAAGTCATTGACCAGGTAATGGCGACTGCTTTGAAATAAATGCAGATCGTGAGAATTAAATCTGCCATGTCTGTAGTTTCGTGTGCAGAAGATACATACTTCTGGGTCATTATCGCAGTGGGTCATGGTGAGTGGTGAGTTGTTAAGGGTCGCGTGCTGTTGACCCAGTATCGACTGCCCCACCTACTCAATGACCAACTCTAGCTGTGGCACTTTCCAGAATATCCGTCAGATTTTGGAAAAGTTCTAAAGGATATGTAATTGTTACATTTTAATTTAAGGTATTGCTAGTCTGCTGTTTTATTTTTGAATGGAATTACGAATCGCCATGACTTTTCTACATATTCATTTTGTGAGAAAACCTTAATGAGCAATAGAAAATAGAACTGTTTTTCGATTCGGATTGGTTTGGGTTAACAGCTTGAAAATGAAATCACTTAATGTCCAACGCTTATGCCTGTTAGGCTAAGGAAAACTATGATTGAAGCAGGTGATGATGGATGAATTGGTGGAATGAGGCATTGCGAGTGTCCCGAGAAAACCCACGACCACTATTTTGTCCGTCTCAACCTTACTTGCCTTGGAAAGGAACCAGGCACCCCACCCATCTGATTGATTAGTAGGCGGGGTCTCACTTTCGATTCTCGATGGGAAAACCTTTGAAATATACGATGCCCTTGGTGTATCCCTGCATTTCCAGGTTATTGAAATTACCTGTAGAAGGAGAATAACCGAACAGAATAGAGACAAATTTCAGAGATGCTTCCAGTCTTTTTAAAATTTAATCTTGAATTCTCTGGACTGCACTATTTTATCATGACCAAAATCAGTGACTCATGGTTAATAAAACATTGCATTTGTAAACGTTTGCATTTCCTACATAGACGAGTGAGTCTTCACTCTTACTGAAAAGAGCATTATTATGGTAGTGGCTTGAGTATTCGTTTTGTGTATTAGGGATCCGCGGTTCGATTCTCCGTGGATATTCAGAAAAGAAAATATAATTTAGAATCATCATATTTCTGATTTGTAATAAAATGCAGAATTGTCGATTTCTCTCGTTCTTACAAATTAAAGTTGAAACGACTTCCTTCACAGGGAAAAAGTAATTACATGACGTCACAGCCTACAATCTCGATTTCTACTGTCTGAAAACTTCGCTTGTTTCGCAAACAATTCATGAATAGAAACAGGTCATTTTTCAGGCCTAGTTTGAGTCATAAATTTTCCTGGAACGTCATTGTGTAATTGTTACTAAGTGTTCTTGTACTTTTACTAGAAATAATAATAATATTTTCGTTCGGCATTTACAAAAAGTTCCGTATATTCCTTCAAGAAAAATTGATAAATTATAATTATTCCTTTTTATATATTTTGATGATATAGCAATATTGCGCATACATAATCCAATGTCTTTAGTATTGTAATAACCTAACTTCTGGGCCAAAACTCTGGCCAACCCATTTTGGAAATATCTTTTACCAGCACAGATTGAGTAGGGTGAGATTGAGCAGGTTGCTTTGCGCATAGGCTTTTATGCCATTTAAAATCATAAAAAACTTACATCTTAAACTGCATTACACTATACATAATTACATTTTTACTCTATCGCATAATGTCCTCCTGATTGTTTATAACTTCTAGACTATTTTTTGAGTTTCTATAACTTTCAGCACACCCGTTATCGCAATGCTTTGATCAGTATATAAGAATAGCGTGAAGTATTTAATAATTAGAATGCTAAAGTGCTTTGAGTTTAGAGCTAAATACTGTACATTGCGTCTATAACTCATAATTAAAGTTATTGTTTGCTTTTACATATCTTTTACTACATTGTCAAATTCCTCCTCTTATACCTTTCTCTATCATCAGCGCCATATCATTATCTGTTAATAATTCTAATTCTGTATTTGTCATCTTTAACATTGCATCCCAAGCTAAACCTGGTGCTGTCATATACCAAGCTGTATCAAGACCATAAGCTTTATGACATGTTTCTCTAAAGTTCTCAAACACATCTGCTAATAACAACACATCAGTTTTCCATATAGGTCATGGTACTGTCCGAGATTATTAATTTTAAATGTTTTCCACACTTTCTTCGCATGCGTATAATTCTCATAACTTATATGTGTGTTGGTAAGCTTGTTTAAGAATGCTTTCTTTGGGCTTAATTGTCTCTGTTTAAACTTTTTCCAGTCACTAACATAATCGTACGGGTAAACACCTTTTCTTGTTACAAGGTTAAATTGTTCTTCATTAGGGTAGAAGTGTTGTGTGTGAGTCATTTGTTCTCTTGTTAGGTTTGATGATAATTTGTCTAAACACTTCATAAATCTAAACGAATATATGAATTTTTATTTGATAGTTCCAACCTTTTTCTGAATGAAATGTAGCGTTCTCTTTTATCAGGTATAAATCAATTGTTTCTTTATTACATCCAAGTTCTTTAATGAATAAATGTGAGTCGTATCCTGTTATGTATAATGATTGGCACAAACTTTTTGAATTATAACTTTAAATTACAATTATTACAGAAAGGAGCTATAAACTCTCCTGTTACATGATCATGATGTTTAACTTTATAATTCTTTTTAGTGTATTTTTCTTTACAGTAATAACCAAATTCGGATCTATTAAACTCTCTTCTCTGTTTCTTTCTTAAAGGTAACTCATTATTTTGCTTATAAATGTTAGATATCATTTTAGCTTCTTTCTGTAATTTATTTATGTACCTTTTATCTGCATTTTTACCTCTAAACAAATAGGTTCGGTTTTAGTTCCATCGCTTTTTACAATGTAATACAAAATCCAGAAGGTTTATGTTGTTGATATTTTTTTGTATATGGTTTATTTTCTAGATAACATTCTTCACATCCCAAAACCTTATGCAATAAGCATTCAAAATCGGCATAGATTACAAAGGCCATTCTCATTTTATACTGATAATTCTTAAATTTAGTATGTGTGTTTTCTTCAGGCATTATTATTTTTACTGGTTTATTAGACGAACAATCTTGCTCATGTTTATCTAATGCACTTTGTTATTAAAAGTATAACAAACATCGATCACACAAATTTTCGAGCTCTCCATTTACTTATTTGAGTACTAATTAATTTACTTAGGTCTTTAATCCAACAATAATGTGTTTTAACATTTTCTTCAACAAGTTTTTTATATATCTGACAAATTCACATGTTTTTCTTTTTTGGTCTGTGTGTGATGTATTATATAGATTGAATAGTCTTTATGATACTTTAGAAGTAAATTGAGAGAAAACTTAATACATGCAAGTGCGTCGGGACCGAAATACAGCAAATTATGGATGCGTTAAAATATTAAATAATACTTTTGATAAAGTGGATAGTTTCAAATATCTAGGATCAATATTAACAGAGGAAAATCATATTCACGGAGAATTTAAATGTCGACTAAACGCAGGGAATTCGTGTTACTATTCGGTTCAAAATCTCTTGTCGTCGCGAATTCTGTCGAGGAATTTGAAACTTAAAATATACAAAAGATAATATTGGCTGTTGTTCTGTATGGCTGCAAAACATGTTCGCTTACTCTGAGGGAAGAACATAGTCCGAAAGTATTTGAGAACAAGATCCTGAGACGAATATTCGGACCCAAGGGAACGAGAATGGGAATGGCGGAAACTTCATAACGTGAAACTACATAATTTATATGGTTCACCCAACATTGTGAGGGTTGTCAAGTCTAGGAGCCTTAGATGGGCGGGTCATGCAGCTAGAATGGAAGAAAGTAGAGACGCTTTCAAAGTCTTGACTGGAAGACCAATCGGAAAACGACCATTAGGAAAAGCTAGGCGCAGGTGGGAGGACAATATTAGGATGGATCTCGCAGAGATTGTAATACAGAGTAGAAACTGGATGTAATTAGCTAAGGATAGAAGACAGTGGAGAGCTTTTGTGAACGCGGCATTGAACCTCCGGGTTCCATAAGCTATACATAGAGAGAGAGAGAGTCTTTATCATTCGCATATACATTTATAGAAATATTAAGTAATTTTTCGACTTTTGGAATATCGCTTAGTTTTACAGGAAAATGAATATTTTTTTAGTATGGATTCTAAGTTTGACAATAGTACATCATCTTTTGGTACTCGTTCAGGATGTGAATTTGTAGGATATAAGGCACTGTATAATGAGTATAAGAAGCATTTTTCGTCTTCAGTTTTACATTAATTACTGCCTTTTTGTTTGAATCTGTTTAGGTAATTCTATGTATGATGATCCTCTGTATGGTATATATTTAACAATTGCTAGTTCAAAAAAGTTAATGTTTATAAGAGCCCAGCCAGAACTTCAAGCTTGAAACTCATCCATTCTTGTTCTTAATGCTTGTTTCATATTAGTTAGTGGTTCCTTGACATTGGTTTTTGATATATTACTCGGTTCTCAGTATTAAAATAATAGTCTTGCATTTCTTTTCCTTTCTTTTATTTAGGACAAACATAGATTAATTTTCAATGAGCCATGTTTTTGTAAGCTGCGTTGAATTATTAATTTCCAATGAGCCATGTTTTTCTAAGCTGAGTTGTAATCTGTTTAATATAGCTTTAGATGTTGTTTTAATATTATGTTCTAATGGACCTTCTGGTTTGTATTGTGTTGTGAATCTCCATGTTTCTAATTTTGATTTAAATGTAGTATTTTGACGATTTACATCGATTGGTATTGATTTAGATTTCATTTTTGGTTCTTCAAATACTTCTTTTTTAAATGGAAACAGTTTTAAAGCTCTCTTCGTACCTAATCTCTTAGGTTTTTGTTTTTCCAATATGCCTTTTTTAAATGGAAAAGTTTTGTTAAAGTTTAATCTGTTTTGTTCATCTTCATATACTTTAATACGGTCTATGAGTTCTGTTTTTCCTTAATCGGGAATAACTTTTGATCCCCTTTCCTTTACATAAGTTTTTTTTTAATTTCACTACTGTGCGCTTAATTAAATTCATAATTACTCTCTTGTTTTTGTTATAAAAAATAATTTTTAATCATTTTCGTTATCTAATACAACAGCTGATATTCATGTGACGTAGGAAATCTCGATGTCTATTAGCATATTGTATTAGAAGATGGCTTTTATGGAAATAACCCATGAAAGTTACTAATGATCTAATGAAAGCTAATTCATTTTTATTATTATTTTTTCAAATCTACCTCATCATGTTCATCACTATCATTTGTAGGCTCAAGTTCTTTGTCACTATCATTTGTGGGCTAAAGTTTTTTGTCGCTATCCCAATTTGATTCTGGTGTATATCTTTCTAATACTCCATTCTCTTTTTCTTTTAATAGCATTTCTTGTTCTTTTAATATTTGTTTTTCTAGTAGTACTGTTATGAGTTGAAGATCTTGATGAATAAGGTTAAGTTTATTCTGTATCCATTCATACTGCTTACCCATATTTATTAAATACAGAAATGAAAAAAAAATGAATACCTACTTTCTCATTATTATAAAAAAGGAGGTTATGGAAAGGAAAACTATCCCCCAACTTAAGCCATAATGTAGAGAGAACGGAGCACATGGTTATTCAAAACTTAGAAAAGCAGAAATAATAGCCTTAATCAACGAGCACAGAAATAAGTCTCTAGCAATAACTGCTGCAAATTCACAACAACCAAGTGAACAAGATAAAACAATGATGAATAAAGATGAGCTTATAAAAGACACGATTCAAAGGTTAAACCGTGAGCATATTGTAAACTACTTTCAGAATCCGGTTTGTAGAAATATAGTTATAAATGCACTTAGTAATCGAAAATTCAAAGAATGGAAACAAATTTTAGAAATAAAGAACTTACCCGATAATTTTCTACATATCTTCAAAAACAAGATACATTGGTGTTCCGTTACATCAACCCATAAACTGTCACTTTCTTTTATAGAACGTTATGAAGAACACATCAATTGGGTCAGATTATCAAACAGGAGAGAGTTAGATACGAAAACATTATTAATAAGTATAGTGATAAACTTTTCTGAGACAAATTGTGTGAACGAAGGTATGGTTCATGTTGTTATCATAATTTAAAACCAGATTTTGTACGAAACCATAAAGAACACACAAGACGACATATTCATTGGGAAATGAGTGAAGATTATGTTAATGAATTTAAAGAAAAAGTTGATTGGCTCGTGTTTGGTGAATAAAATAACTGGAGAAATATTCGCAAAAACAAGCTATTGAGGTTTGCACACAATTCCAAGAATACTTACTTTGGAGCATACTCTCTTGCAAAACAGATTTGCTTAAACTTACATTCCTAAAAACCTTTAAAGACAAACTCTGTTGGGATATAGTTTCTAAAAATTGTCGCATCTCAGAAAAAGAACTAACAGCCTTCTTGAGAGAATTTGATTCTATTATCGATTTGCACGATATTACACCACTGCTAGATGAAGCACATGTGAGAAATAACAAAATAAAGTTTACTGGTCAAATGTTTGTTTACACGATAAAAGCGAAAAATTCGTTCTCGAGTTCGAAAGCAAAGATTTAGAGTAAAAACAGCATAATACGCACTTGTTGCGATAGGAAGTTCTCAGAAAACTTTCTAATGAAAATCACAGGAAAGATCGATATGTTTAAATTGTTAAGAGTAAATAAGCATGTCACGAGTCCCTCAGAAACAAACTAATGCTACTCTTAACAGGTTTACATTTAATAGAGAACTCAGAAGAATGCTCAATATGCAAAGAAACAAAAACTGAATTATGTAAAATGACGTGTAAGCTTGTGTTCTGTGTTGAATATATGCTTACCTAGTTAAGAATTAAAAACATTTGTCCTTTCTGTAGAACAGTTATTATACTTAACAACAACAACAATGAATATCCTGTAGAAAATCCTGATTTTGATAATCCGTTTTTTTTTCTGTGGAAGATTGGAAATAATAACATCGAATATTGATGTCAAGTTTTTATGAAATGATAATCACAAAAGTTATATCGAAAGTTTTTACATAGGACTCGATGTTAACCGATAATAGAAACAATCAATTTTTTTAATTTCTTTAACCAAATTTTCATCTGATAGGGACGTCCAAAACTCATTACCCTTACCTTTACGAATATCTAATTCTTTTTGCACTACGTTGAATATCTTAATACTGTTAAGATCTCGAAACTTTTCGTATATTATCTCATGATCTGGATATTTTTCTTGTGCCTCATTAAGAGGCTTATATAGACTTCTCTTTTGGCATCTGATAGCATAATAAGGGAAAGGATAATTAAGTTTGTTCTTCTTGTATATGATTAGGCAATTATCTTTTGAATCATCGTCTGTATATGGTGCTGCTATTTTTTTAAGCCCTTGTTCTTAAGACTTAACTTTTCCGTCTGTATTTCTATATCTTGCATTCGTGTTTGGAGTAATTCGTTGTTAACTCTATATTGCTTAAAGTCTTGGATGAAATAGTCTTCGATAATATCATAACACTTATTGTAAAAATATTTAGATAACAAAAAGGCAACAGCTAGAAATATTTCTTGTGTACATAAGTTCCACATATGATTAAGGTTGCTTCTTTGTCTCCTCCTTTTATTAGGTATGTGGAAGAGCAATTCCTATAATTAGAGGAGTTGGTTAATTCTAGCTCATAGTATCTTATTAATTCTTGTGACTTTATTTTTTAACCAATTATCAAACGTCTTACCCCCATCTTGACACAACTTAGTAGCAATGAAGTATCTTGTACTCTTATCCACAATCAATTTAAAATCTCCAAAAATAGCATACCAATAAATGTCTTTAATCTGTTCGTAACAAATAACGTTTAAACTATCCATAGTACTCGTATTTATTGTTTAGAAAATATTTTTTAACATTATTTCGTTACTAGCTAGTTTTACTGTATAAGGTGAGTTTTTGAAGTGGCCCGAATTCGGTCCACTTAGTTTGTTATTGTAATATTCTAATATTTCATTTGAACCTTTATTTTCTAACTTTTTAAAAATCTTCTACCTCCCATTGCACACAATTTAGTAGCATTGAAGTAACCTGTGTTCTTATCTATAATCAGTTTAAAATCACCAAAGATACCATACCAATATCTTTAGTCTGTTCCTAACATATCTCATTCAAACTTTGATCCATACTAACCTATTATGGTTATTATTCCATAAAAATAATATTTAAATTTATACTACAGCATTACTTTTATCTATCCAGCTATTATGTGAATCATCAAATACTAACCATTTAACGTATGCTTTGTCACCTTTCTTTCTCAACACCTCCACTAAGTATTCATCTTTATGTTTCGTCTTTAATAGTTCTGGTTCGTAAAATCTACCTTGCACATCCTCTTCTTCTAAAGCTTTAATTCTATACGTAGGTGCATTAGATGGTATAACTTCGCTAATAACCAGTGTTGGGCAAAATCAATTGAAATCAATTGCAATTGATCAATCAATTGAAAGTAATTGCTCTGAAAATCAATTGCAATTGATTTCAATTGCAATTGATTTCAATTTGTAATTGACAATTAATTTCAATTGCAATTAATTCAATCATAAAATTTGCAATTAAATTTTCGTCAATTGTTAATTGTTAATTGGTCACCAGGCAATTGAAACTTTTAATTGTTAATTGTCAATTGCAAATGGTGCAATTGAAACATTTAATTGTTAATTGCAATTGACAATTGAAACTTTTAATTGTTAATTGTAATTGTTAATTGCAATTGAAATCAGCAATTAAAACTGAAGATAAGAAGATGTGTGTGTATTGTGTTGTCCACTTGTTACTGTTTTACATATTTCAAATAAGGTACTTATAAGAAATGCTGGATACCTACCATCCCTTCCCCCCCCCATGGGAAGAAAGCCGGGAAACTAAGTATTTTTTTAAAATATATTATATTTATGGTTCTATCCCCCTCGAAAGAACTCTATATGCCCGTCATGCATACAATAGGAATGGGCACCAACGAGTTCGAGCGAGTTTTCTTTAAAACTCGACTCGACTCGAACAAGACATCTTTGAGCTCGACTTGAGATCTCGGCTCGAAAAAATTCCCCCAACTCGACTCGAATTCGGATCGAGTTTCCAGTCGAGTCGAGCCAATTCGAGCTAAATTCTTTGTGTAGTTCCAAGTACTACTATCTTCAAGTATCCTATATAGACAATATAATTATCAATGATACTACTACTACTACTATAATTAATTATCATTATAACACCGTGTACCTGTATAAACATGGAATATAGGCGGTTTGTATCGGAATACTAAAAATTAGTTGACTGTTGATCTCGGTCGTCAAGAAATCTTCAGGAGGCAAGGACATCGGTCACGAAGTTCTTAGTTTGAGTTCAGGAGGAGCAAGTATTCGGGCTCAAGCCAAAAATTATTAAAAGTTATGGGACTCCAGCCAAACACGTTCAAAACTGCTCGACCCGGGTTTAGGGTTCTCAACAGTTCAAGCGGCTCGCTCACAGCTTATTCACTTATCGAGCCGAACCGAGAAGTGAGCCGAACCAACAGCTCATCCAACCGAGCCAGCTCGAGCCGATGGCTCACACGAGCCGAGCCGAACCGAGCTGATTGCTTACCCCAACCGAGCCGGTTCGAGCCATCGGCTCAGTTAAGCTGACTCGAACCCAGCCTATGGACTCGTTTCAACGGAGCCGGTTGAAGCCATTGGCTCAATTGAGCCCAGTCGGTAACTCGTCTTTACCGAGCCGGTTCAAGCCATTGGCTCAATTGAGCCCAGTCGATGGATAATCCCAACCAAGCCAGCTCAAGCTGTACGCTCAGTTGAACCGAACCAGGCCGGTTGACATCACTATTTCGGTTGGGCTTCTACTTTGGCTAAAAAATTGGACCGTGCAGTTCTCAGCCTTGATGGTAAGAACTGCAAAAAATGATATGAAGTCTTTAGTTTTACGTCCCACGCTTATGCCGGTTAGGCTAAAGGAGACAGTGATGATGGGAAATGAATGAAATGAAGAAACTGGGAGGAAGCGGGAGAACCCCGAGAAAATCCACGAGCACGGTGTTTGTCCACCACAAAGTCCAAACTGCGCGAGCTGGGATCTAAACAGGGACCTCAAGCACCGGAGGTGAACACTGTACCACTGACCCACCGCGCCCCCTGGTAAGAACTACAGTATATACTTATATTGGTGCTCACGGCATCATTAACTTGTTCCACCACCAACGAATTTCGAGGTACTTTGTTTTGCATCTTTTGTGTCGCTTTGTGTGCCTATTCCCACATTTTGTGCATCACCGGAAGTGGATCAAAATGGGCCTACAAATATGGCGGAACACATTATTGCTCTTCCGCCACCAATTAATTTCGAGATCGTTTCCTTGACATCGTTTTGTGCCGTTTTGTGCGTCTACTTCCGTTTTGTACGTCGTGGGATGTGGGTTAAAATGAGTCCCCAAGGTGGGACGAAAACGATCAAGAGTTCCGCCACTATTAAATCTCGAGGTCGTTAATTTCACATCGCGTACCCTTTTGTACGTCTATTTCGACGTTTTGTGCGTCACTGGAAGATGGTCAAAATGGGCCTCGAAGGTGGGACGAAAATGACCCACTGCTCCGCCACTACCGAATTTCGAGGTCCTTCCTTTCGTATCGACTACTGAATTTTCGTGTTGTTTCGTGCCCCCATTTCCACGTTTCGTGCGTCACCAGAAGTGGGTCAAAATGGGCTTCCAAGATAGGACGAAAATGACCCACTGTTCCGCCACTATCGAATTTCGAGGTCGTTAATTTCACATCGCGTACCCTTTTGTGCGCCTATTTCGACATTTTGTGCGTCACTGGAAGACGGTCAAAATGGGCCTCGAAAGTGGGATGAAAATGACCAAGAGTTCCGCCACTACTGAATTTCGAATCCTTCCTTTTGCATCGACTAGTTGATTTTCGTGCCGTTTCGTGCCCTTATTTCCACGTTTTATGCGTCACCTGAAGTGGGTCAAAATGGTCTTCCAAGATGGGACGAAAATGACCAAGAGTTCCGCTACTATCGAATTTCAACGTCGTTAATTTCACATTGCATACCGTTTTGTGCGCGTATTTCGACGTTTTGTGCGTCACTGGAAGACGGTCAAAATGGGCCTCGAAGGTGGGACGAAAATGACCCACTGCTCCGCCACTATACCTACCGAATTTCGTGGTCCTTCCTTTCGCGTCGACTAGTGAATGTTTCGTGCCCTTTATTTTCACGTTTTGCGCGTCTCCAGAAGTGTGTGAAAATGGACCTCCAAAGTGTGACCAAAATGACCCATTGTTCCGACACTGTTGAATTTCTAGGTCGTTTCTTTCGCATCGTTTAGTGATTATTTTTTAAAAAGTTTTCTGTGTCTACTTCCTCGTCTTGTGCGTCACCGGAAATGAGTTAAACGGGCCTTTAAAGTGGGAGTTAAATGGCTCACTATTCCGCCACCACTATTCGGAGTTGGTTCTTTCGCATCATTTAGTGTGTATTTTGTACCGTTCTGTTCGCCTACTTCCACGTTTTGAGCATCACCAGAAATGCGTCAAAATGGTCCATCAATGTGTGAGAAAATAGAGCCATTGTTCCGCCACTATCGAATTTGGGGGGTCGTTTCTTTCGCATCGTACAGTGCCTGCTTTGTACCGTTTTGTGCTCCTATTTCCACTTTAGTGCGACAACAAAAATGGGTCAAAATGGCCTACAAGTATAGCGGAATAACTTAATGCTGTTCCGTCACCATCAAATGAGGTCGTTTCCTTCACATTTTTTATAAATGATTTGTGTCGCTTTGTGCATCAGTGGGAGAGGGTCAAAATGGACCTTGAAAGTGGAATGAATAAGTCTTTCTCTGCCATATTTGTAGGTCGCCTTTGACCCACTTTCATTGGCCTCCAAAACGTGAAAGTATGTGCAGAAACGGTATAAATATGCACTAAACAATGCGAAAAAAGCGGCCTTGAAATTCGATACTGGTGGGAGAGTGGATCAGTTTTCTTCCCACATTGAATGCCCATTTTGACCCACTACCATTGAATCAGAAAACGTGGAAATAGGCTTACAAAACGGTAGAAAATACGCACAAGACTATGTGAAGGAAACGACCTCGAAATCGTTCCTGACGGAACAGCATTAACTTGTTCCGCCATATTTGTAGGATAACATTGACCCATTTCCGGTGACGCAGAAAACGAGGAAATAGGCGCACAAAACGACACAAAAATGGAAATTTAGCTTAATTATATGGAAATTTTAAGTTTGTAAGCCTAATTATTTGGAAAATTTTATACATTTTTCCTTTATGTTGGTCTACTTTACGTTGATTTGGGACTTTTAAATTTTATTCATTTTTCCACTGAAAAGTATGTATAATTCAACAAGTTGATTTGATTTTGAGTTGATTTGGGGGTTTAATGTCCCGGTCAGCAGCGAGGCTATATGAGACATGGACCTACTGATTAACGTGGAATCCGAACCACATGAGCTCCCGCCGGGAATCGAACCCGGGTCTTCCACGCCAAAGGCGCGTACGCTAACCGCCTAGCCACGGAGGAGCTCTATAATTCAACAACGAAATAATTATTAGTTATAATTATAATAATTATCTATATAATTGAATTCATTGTAATTTGGTCCATAACAAACACTTTACCATTTCGTACTAGCTGTTATGCCCGTTCTTCGAACGGATCAGATAAAATATCAATGTATTTATAAACAAACTGAACAACGGGAGAACAATTAAGAAACATTTCTAACATTGGATATATTTTGTGTGAATACATATCCAACAACATATATGTGTTTTCATTGGGAAGGCCGATGGGGGCTGAATTTGAACGTAAACACTATCGGGGGTTTCACTATAGGTCTGAGCAACCCCGATAAATATGGATTCGACACAAATTCTAGTACTTTTACATGTCCCGGTGAACGCCCCCTCAGACCCCCTTGGTTCGTATTGTGAAAAAATCTCCTCTGGCCCCCACTAACCCCCAACTAATACCGCGAAAACTATGAATGTGACACTAACATCTGCCATTTTCTACTATTTTTTACATATGCCGGTAAAAGTCCCTATAATCCTCTGGTTCCAATTTTGAAAAAAAACAATGCCTCTGGCCCGCAGCCGATTGGGGCTGTATTTGGAAGTCAACGCCTGTGGAAGTATCACCATTCATCTCAGCGACAGCGAAAACTATGGATTTGACACTAATATCGGTAACTTTCCATTATTTTTACATGTCTCGCAATTCCCCAGCCCCGGTGACTCCCGGCCCGCATAGAATGGTAGCTAAATTTGAAAATCATCGCTAACGAAAGTATCACCATTGATCTCAGCCTCCGCGAAAACTACGGATTTGACATCGGTCATTGTGGATTATTTTTACATGTCTCATGATCCCCGTTATAATGCCCCCGTTTCTTATCTGATGGGGGCTAAATGTGAAAGTAAACGCGGTCTTGAGTTTCACCAATGAGCTCAGCTACCCCGAAAACTATGAATTTGACATTAATATCGGTCATTTTCGATTATTTTTTTACATGTCTCGGAATTCCCCCCTCTGGTGACCCAAGGCCCGCATACAACAATGGATGAATTTGAAAGTTATTGCTAATGGTAGTGTCACCATTGATATCAGCAACCGCGAAAACTATGGATTTGACACTAATATCGGCATTTTGGATTACTTGTACGTTTCGGCATTCCCCCCCTTCCCCCGTTGACCCACGGCCCGTAGCCGAATACGGTGAATTTGGAAGTTAATGCGATCGGAGTTTCACCATTGATCTCAGCGACCGCGAAAACTATGAAATCGACACTGATATCGTTCTACTTTTACATGTCCCGGTAAACGCCCCCCTGAGACCCCTGGTTCGATTTTTTTCGAAAAAGCTTTGCCTTGGTGTGGGACCTGGACCAAAGTATCTTTGACCAAAATTTGGTAACTCTCGGTCTACTTGTCTGGTCCCCAGGCCGGTCCCGGTAAACGTCCCCTGGAGACCCCCTAGTAAGGAATTAAAAAAAAACTCTTCGTCTTGGTCTTGGGCCTAGACCAATCTACCCGTGACCAAATTTTGAAAAGTTTCGGTCCACTCGTCTCGTCCACAGGTCGCACAAAGATAGACACCCGAACAAACTCTATTTATATTAGAAAGGTCAGATCTGCCGTTATTGTATTAGTGCGGTGCTTGAGCTATTGATCGTAAAAATTCAAACTCCGATGAGTGATAATTTTATATGCTTGTTTTATTACAAGTTTAAACTCTTTAGTCAGTAGAGAAGAGGGCGTGAATCATGGGTCAGAGTTGATGACAATGGGTTTTGGTGGGTCTGTGGGTCACAGTGGGTAAGAGTGGTTTATGGTGGGTGGTGGGTCAGTGTGGGTCACGGTGGGTCGTGGGTCACGACGGGTGGTGAGTCAATTGGTCATGGCTAAAGTTTTCATTGCCCCACGCCCTCTCTGAACTACAGTGTTGAAAATTAATCAGTAAAAATCAATTGCAATTGATCAATCAATTGAAAGTAATTGCTGTGGAAATCAATTGCAATTGAATCAATTGCCAATTAATTTCAATTGCAATTGAATTACAGAATTCAATTGCAATTACTTTCCACTGCAATTACTTTCAATCAATTGATCAATTGCCGTTGATTCTCCTTTTTTAATGGCCAACTGCAATTAACAATTAACCATTACTTATTTCAATTGTTAATTGCAATTAACAATTAAATTTACAGATTAATTGTTAATTGTTAATTCAATTGAAATTTGCCCAACACTGCTAATAACAAATACTTCTGTTGACCAATTAGGTGTATATCCTTTTTCAAATAACCCTTACGATTTACTTATTTGCTTATTCTTTTTATTCACTTCTATAGGCTTTAAACCAATGGTTCTATGCATACGATTATTATACTTGTTAACTAGTGTTGGTAATATTTCTATCCATTTATAATCTCCTTGTGTTGTAAATTTTTCCACATGTTTTGTTTAAGAGTTCTATTGAATCTCTCAACAACAGAAGCTTTCTTACCCCAATAGGTTGAGTAATGATTAATCTTATTTTCCTCCATCACCTTCTTAAATTCTTTATTGTAAAACTCTTTGCCTTGATCAGTTTGTAAGTTACTAGGTTTTCCCGTTCTTAATATGGATTCAAATGCTTCTGTAACATTTTTACCGCTCTTATCTTTAACAGGAACAGCAAAAGCATATTTCGTAAACACATCTATAATCGTTAGCAAATACTTATACCCTTTGTTTAACTTGGAGATACCTTTTCACATGCCACTATGCATTTCCACAAGATCTGCTTGCCATAAATCATCTATACCTTTAACAATAACATTTAACCTAGGATAATTCTTTCCGGAACGTTTGTGAATTTCTTCTATAATGTCTTCTCTAATACCTTTACCTTGTTCGAGTCAATCTTTCTTTTTAACGAATTACGATTTAGTAACACCACATACTGAACCAATACCTTTCTTACTATATCTTCCATTCTGTTTTTTTTCTATTCTAATAGTGTTTTTCTTCGTATCTGTTGATTTCTTACACTTAACACAATACATCCGGTTTATTATATAGAAATTTAAAATTCATCATTACCTAATACTACCCTCCTAACATTATCATTATCACTTGATTCGTTTTCGTATTCATCTTCATCCTCTCTTTCTACATACATAATAAGCATTAATGATTTGCCTTGTTTCAAATCAGAATTTTTGGATGGTCTAATTGTTAACTGATCATTGATATTAAAGTGTAATGGAAAAATTTCAAATAGAATGTCATTTAAAAATGTGTCTATAAGTTATGAATTGAAACTTGATTCTGTATGTATTAACTACTTCTATAAAGAAATTTGTAGGCAGCAGCTAAATTATATACACAAATGACTGGTTTCTCAACATCATCTTTTGCCAATCGACATGGTAATTCTACAGTTTCTTTTTGTGTAAACTCTTCGTTTGCATATTCAAGCTGCTCTAATGTTACAAGATCTTGTTTATCGATAGCATTAGATACATTAACCAATCATTTATTCTTAAAATCAACCCAGGATGTATAATTTGACGTAAAAACTTCTTTTTTACTTTTAATGTTAGGTGTAAGTTTTAGATGTAAGTATTTTATGATTTTAAATGTCATGAAAGCCTATGCGCAAAGCACCCTGCCCAATCTCACCCTACTGAATCTGTGCTGGTCAAAGATATTTCCAAAATGGGTTGGCGTAGAGTTTGGCCCAGGGGTTAGGTTATTACACTACTGTTCTTTACTCAAAGAAAGGGTGTAACTTCGAAAGGGTGTTGTGATAAAGACACACTCTACTTAGGTTCTGTTCGATTTTCACATTATCCAGTAGCTGACACCTTTTTCCTATCTTTTCTTTGCATAGTATCTCATAACTCAATTCGTCCTTATATAGGGTTAAAAGAATTTATTTTCATTTCCGTAACTTCAGTATGTTTATTTACATTGCTGTAGGACGTAATATTGAGGTCTGAAATATTCAATAATAATAATAATAATAATAATAATAATAATAATAATAATAATAATAATAATATAGGTAACAATTTCCGTATGAGGACACATTGTATTAAAATCTGTAAAATCGCCCTTAGCGTTAGCCAGAAGTTACAAAATAGTCGGGATTAGAGAGAAGTGTCAGGATCAACAGGACATACCCTCCCAAACGTCCCTACAACTAGCTAAATGTTATAACGGAAAGTTTCCCTAGTACTAGTTAAACGTTATAACGGAAAGTTTCGAGGCAAATTTCGTTTAGAAAGTATGGATTCTGAACTCACAAGAGCCGTAAGAAAATTTGTTTTTAAGTAATGGTTATGCCGGCTAAGCTACAGAACACGTCGATGATGAGAATGAAAGAAATATTGAAATAAAGAAAGTTCGAGGAAGCAGAACACGGAGGAAACCTATACACACGTTGTTTGTTCAGCACAATGCATACTAGGCGGGAGCTAGGTGGAACAGGTTGTACCATTAAATTTACAACACTTCAATAATAATAATAATAATAATGCTATTAAAAGTTTATAGTTGCACTAAAATTCGACAAAACTTACTTAAACGTAGGGGTTTCGAGGAAGGGTACAGCTACTCTAATTTAAACGAAAGCTTTCTGCTAATATTTCGTGTAGAAAATATTCTACTTTACGTTTCCAGGAAAATAACTGTAATAGAAAGACCTGAATATAATTGTACACTAAAGCTTGCAATAAACTAACGTGTGGAGTTTGCAGATGTAATTATAAAAGCCTTGCTACAAAAATATATACACAGACCATAAATCAGTGAGCTCTGAAGTACAAAGTAGCAAAATAATATATAAGATTCAGTCTACATAGCAATTGTTGCTTAAAGAGTGGCATATACTATTTCTAGAATCGAGATAAGACGAGAAATGTTTACGATACTTTTCGTCTCGTCTCGATTCTCATCTCCAAAGCATGACGATAGAGAGAGTTAGCCTTGTCCCGTCTGTAATTAAAATGTTAAGTCTCACCTCGAATTTGTTTCGTTTGTTTTTAGAATCGAGATGAGAAATTCATCTTTTCATGGGCAACGTTACACAAAACCAATTTTTTTTTTGATTTCTGCTTGTAATGGTATGACCTGAGCGATAATAAATTTTTAATTTTTAAATATTTTTCAGGATAATATTTATTATCACTATTATTATTCCTGAAAATTTGATAGTTGAAGTGTGGAAACAAACGAGTATTTATTTATTTATTTATTTATGTATTTATGACTTCTTTTACGTGGCGAAGTTAAGGATCTGCAGCCTTCTCCGAGCACTTAACCACGTTAATACATTATATATATTTAAAAAAACACAAATATATAGAAAATATTAACAATTACAAAAGAAAAGTATTGAATCACATAAAAAAACAATATACAACTTAATTTAAAAAAATGGTTAAGCACTTCAAAAAACAAAAATTGAAAAATAATATTCAATAGGGGAAACAAAAATAACATGGAGAAACCAAAAATTGCATATTGCATATAGCAGTACTAGAGGTATGAATAAGCTGTACAAATTAACATAGGTTACCTATTGGTTGTGTGTTCATATGTGTGTTATTAATAATCTGGTAAAACGAAGATGCCTCATGTGCTACCAGTGTCCTTATCTTTACTTAAGAGAAGGGAATATACCGATTTTTTTTTTTTTTAATTTGGCGACTGTGGAAACCTTGTGTATTAATTGAGGTAAACTGTTCCAGAGGCGTGTAGTACTTACTGTGAAGGATTTTGAGTATGAATCAGAATTGTGACTGGGGATGGAGAGCAAGAAATTATCTTGTGATCTTGTGCTTCTAGTATGAAATCTCATAAATATAAAAATCTACATGCTAGATACGATCGTTCTGACGTAGTAAGTATTTTGTACAATAGGGTAAGATTATGTAAATTTCTTCTTCCGACTAACGTCAGCCATGACAGTTTTTTATAAAAAGATGTGAGATGTTCCCTGTAAGTTATATTGAAAATAAATCTATTGCAGGCATTTTGCACTCTTTGCAAGCGCTTTGATTGATTTTCTGTTAGATCAGAATAGACTGAGTCGCAATAGTCAAGATGTAGGAACACCAGTACCTTGACAAGTTTGATCTTCAAAGATATTGGTAAGAAAATTCTTAGTCGATTTAACGTATGTAGGGCACCAAACGCTCTCTTACAAACTCCATTTATTTGATCTGACCAGGAGAGATTTTGATTTATTATGACTCCGAAATTTTTGGCAGCTGTAGAGAATGGAATAGCAGTATTGGACAATATTATATTTGGGAGCTGATAGATATTAATAGAAGAAAGAATTCTTGGGGAGCCAATTAAGATGCACTGCGATTTTGTTTGCATTTAATTTTAACCCATGAGCCGTAGACCAGTCGCTGATTTTGTTTAGCTCAGTATTTATTTTCTCAATCGCATTATTAATATCTTATTGGAGAAAAGAAGCATATAACTGAAAATCATCAGCGTAAATATGGTATTTACAATAGGTGAGAATTTCAGGGAGATCATTAATGTAAAGGGCAAAGAGAAGGGGACATAGTACGCTACCCTGCGACACTCTACTGTTGATACAATGCCATGCCGATATGTGATCCTGATTGATCACTACTCTTTGTTTACGTTCGTGAAGGTAAGAATGAAACCATTTAAGCACTGATTCAGAAAAATTAAACAATAATGAAAATTTTTTAAGTAATATGTCAAAATCAAAGGTTTGAAATGCCTTACTATAGTCAAGTAGAGTAAGGAGCGTCAGTTTTCTGTTATAAATAGCCGATCTTATATCCTCCGTTATGTTTACTAGTACAGTGCATGTGCTATGATTACTTCGAAAACCAGATTGAATTGTATCCAATAAATTATTTGTTGTTAAGTATTCCCGAATTTGATCATTTACAATATATTCAAAAACGGTTGAAAGCTCGGGAAGGACACTGATTGGACGATAGTCTGCAATATTATCAGCGTTGTTCTTTTTTGGAAGTGGGGGGACCTTAGCAAGTTTCCATACTGTGGGAAAAGTACTGTTGCAAGAGAGTAATTAAAAATGTCAGTGATAGGATTAAGTACATGCAGTAGAATTTTCCTGACCGTGGTTATTGAAATATCTATACCAGTGGCTTTAGATTTAATTCTTTGGATCGCTTTTAATACATGTGCAGTCTGTACATGAGAAGACGAGAACAGAGAGTTAATTTCCGAAACTACAATATTATTCATTGTTTGCAGTTTCGTGGAGGCTGGTACCATACAGGTTTGACAGAAAAAAAGTGTTCAATTCATCTGGCGTATAGTTAACAGCGTTCTTGGCTATGTTTCTCCCAACACCTAATATTTTAGCCATTTCCAAAGAACTGCTCCATTATTTTGGAATTCAAGTATTTAATAGGCAAAGCGCCGTTTTGCCTTCCTTACTTCTTGAGTGCAACGGTTTCTTAACCTCCTATTGTTTTCGAATTTCGTATTAGGATTTATGGTGCTATCACTGGAAGGATCACTATTTTTAACATATCTCCTGTATGCTCTATAAGCTTTATCTCCGCACCATTAACGAACGTAAGTCATCGGTTTAGCATGGTGATGGGTGTTGCGAAACACGTTTCTTAACTACAGGGGCGTGTCTATCATAGAAATTTATTATTAAAGAATTATTATAGAAGTATTCAAATATTTGAATGTGATAATGCGTGTGTTATCGCTGGTCAACCAGCATCAACATTCCTAAACTACAAAAAAAAAAAGAAAAAAAAATGCTCGACGTGTATTCGATCGAAATGTTCCAGATTACTGGCCAATCGCCTAGACCACTGAACTACAATCACTACGCTGTAAATGATTCGTCTTTAGTCTGGTTACTTTAAGTTTCTCTGCCTCACCTTGGAAAGTTGTATATTATTTTTTTCTTCGTTTCAAAATGTCTTTCGTATTCCTCTTATGATGATATAAGTGAATGATTTTCGGTAGGATTTATTTTAATAAGTTCAGTTGTTCTTAAACCTTTGATACGCAAGTTTGTTTTTTCTCCACATGAAACTACAGATAAGACAGATTTAATTCTCGTACTGTGTATTTGTTTCAAAGCAGCCACGGTCAAGGAGTTATGACAGCCACGGTATAAACGATGGCTCAATTTGATATATTGAAACAAACTACAGCCTCTTATTTTAAGAATAGAAAGATATGGAAACTACTCAGTGGTACTCCATTTCATATTTGTACAATATTTCATGTAATAAAAAAATTTGAGTGTAATTTTATCATGAAATAAAGAGAATGATTATTTTTTTTGTTGCTACTTAATCATTATCTCCATTCACATTTCCTTATTTGTTGAATTTGTTACAGGCGCGATAACGTATTACCATTCCACGGAGAAGACGATACGTGTATTACTATAAAGGAAACCATTTCTCATTCAGATGAGGAATCTCATACTTCGATGCAGTTTGGCAAGGGGTTTCATCCATCACTTTTGTCAAGGCATATTCTAGCACAGGAGAGTGAAAAGCGTCATACCTACCGAGAGAGTGAAAAACATTTTAGTCAAAGTTCAACTTTGTCAAGCAATAACTTAGTGCACACAGGTCAAAAATTCCACATCTGCCGCGTATGTGGAATGGAATTTAGTGTATGTTCATGTTTGGCTACGCACATGTTAAATCGTACAGGAGTAAGGTTACACACATGCCAAGAGTGTGGTAAGTCATTTACTCGACGTTCAGATATGGCTAGACACATGTTAATCCACACAGGAGAAAAACCTCACACGTGCGAAGAGTGTGGTAAGGCATTTAAACAACGTTCCAATTTGTCTTCTCACCTGTTGATCCACTCGGGACAAACTCCTCACGCGTGCCAAGAGTGTGGTAAGGGATTTAAACGACGTTCTGATTTGGCAAAACACACGTTAATCCACACAGGAGAAAAACCTCACACGTGCGAAAAGTGTGGTAAATCATTTAAACAACGTTCTACTTTGTCTTCACACCTGTTGATTCACTCAGGAGAAAAACCTCACACGTGCCAAGAGTGTGGTAAGGCATTTAATCATCGTTCCAATTTGTCTTCACACCTGTCAATCCACACAGGAGAAAAACCTCACACGTGCCAGGAGTGTGGTAAGGGATTTACTGTACGTTCACATTTGGCTACACACCTGTCCTCCCACACAGGAGTAAAACCTCACACGTGCCACGAGTGTGGTAAGGGATTTAGTATACGTGCAAATTTGGCTACACACCTGTCAATCCACACAGGAGAAAAACCTCACACGTGCTACGAGTGTGGTAAGGGATTTAGTGTACGTTCACATTTGGCTAGACACATGTTAATCCACACAGGGGAAAGACCATACACGTGCCAAGAGTGTGGTAAGGGATTTAGTGTACGTTCACTTTTGGGGTATACACATGTTAATCCACACAGGAGAAAGACCATACACGTGCCAAGAGTGTGGTAAGGGATTTAGTGTACGTTCACGTTTGGCTACACACACCTTAATACACGCAGGAGAAAAAGCTTACACATGCAACGAGTGTGGTAAATCATTTACTCGACGTTGCAGTTTGGCTAGACACATGTTAATCCACACAGGAGAAAGACCATACACGTGCCAAGAGTGTGGTAAGGGATTTAGTGTACGTTCACGTTTGGCTACACACACGTTAATCCACACTGGGGAAAAACCTTACACATGTAACGAGTGTGGTAAATCATTTAATCAACGCTCCAGTTTGTCTACACACCTGTCAATCCACACAGGAGAAAGACCTCACACGTGCAGAGAGTGTGGTAAGCGATTTAGTGTACGTTCACATATGGCTAGACACATGTTAATACACGCAGGAGAAAAACCTTAGACATGCAACGAGTGTTGTAAATCATTTAATCGACGTTCCAGTTTGGCTTCACACATATTAATCCACACTGGAGAAAGACCACACACGTGCCAAGAGTGTGTTAAGGGCTTTTGTGTACGTTCACATTTGGCTAGACACATGTTAATCCACACATGAGAAAAACCTTACACATGCAGCGAGTGTGGTAAGTCATTTAATCGACGTTCCAGTTTGGCCTCACACAGTAGTAAAGCATCACACGTACCAAGAGTGTGGTGAGGGATTTAAACATCGTGCAACTTTTGTTACACACGTTAATTCACAAAAGATATAAAGCTCACACTTGCCAAAGTGTGGTTAAGTATTTAAATGAAATTCAGAGTTGGCTACAAGCATGTTAATTCACACCCGATCCAAAATCTCACACGTGCCAAAACCCTGGAATGGTATTTATTCAACGTTCATACGTGTTAAGCCAAATAGGACGTAAATCTCACACATGGAAAATGTTGTAGATGATTTAGTCTACGCTCAATCCTTGCAAGGCATTTCAATACACAAGTGACAAACCAAAGAGATGCATAGAACGTAGCCTCCTATTTACTCAAGGTTCACATTGAGCAAGAAATTGTTAATCCACAAAAAACAAGAGACTCACACGCGCGGAGTGTAGAAATACATTTACTGGCTAATCGTATCTTAAAACACATAGTTCACTAACGACAGATATGCGAAGGAAGTTCAATATGATTTAGTTTAGAATCAGCTTTGGCAAGACATGTAAATAGACATGGCATATAGAAAAAAATTTGGCAGAAATATTATATGCACGATAAATACACTGCTAAAGAGGTCTACAACAGAATTAAATATTAAAGGAGTCAGACCACATTAAGCCCTTCAAATGTACCTGCCCTTTGGAATGGAATGTAAGTTGTGAAGGACAAATTGTTAAGTCCGTATTCTGGGGACAGATGTTAAAGGAAATTGGTTCCGCCTCTACTCCACGAATAGCTCTTCTGCTTTGCCGCCACAGTGATTGCTGCATAGTGTAAAGGTGCCTGACGCCGACGAAGATTCAAATGACGATTTCGCAAAGGAACATTCATGTAGAGATAAGAATTCCAAATATAGTCCATGAGAGTTCTTGTATGTCAGGGAGTTAAAGGCAACAAGTTTAAGCGACATCCATAGTGTGGGCGCACCTTCCTCATCAGCTACAAGTGTAGATCCTTTCTGGACTACTGGACTACTTCTGAACACTAGGACTTTCTGGACCATCTGCATTTTGCTGCATCTTGCTTGTCGATACATGGTTGCGCAGTTCCCGCTTTTACGACAATTTTTCATGCACTTGGCAGAAAGTTTTATGCAATTTGAAGATAAGACGCGATCATAAACTCAAGTCTTTGTCACTTTTACAGGGGTTAAATTTTGCGTTAAAATCGTATTAAGGTTGTATGTGTCAAAAAATGACTAACTAATAATATTGAAAACGATTACATTCCATTTGTTGTCGTCTTTGATTTCAAAGCGAGATTAATAGCATTTTTATCCAAAGTGTTAATGACTTTACCGGAATTCGTGGTGTTTTGCGAAAAGAGGGTCTGTACCAAAATTTCGACGCAAATATCTTCTACTCTTTTCCGTCCACAGTCGTTTCTCAAGCGCGGGATGATGATATAAGGTGAATGTGCATGTGGGATGATAAAAATGAAGTTCGAAGCTATGTTTCGCATTCCTTACTTATTCTCTTGTATACTTAGAAGTTTTTGAGTATACTGACTAACCAACTTTTCACTCGTTTTATAAGAAAAGTTGTTAATCAGGTTTTAAATTTTATTCAAAAACGTTCAGTTTACCTTATAAAAATCTGGTACTGTAAGACAACGTCACACCTATCAAAACGAACCAGCATAGAAAGTTTTACACCATTGTATTAATATATCGGTATTTCAACACTTTTCTATAAATTTTAAAGCGTGATCCTGTAAAATCAAGCAATAATGAGTTAGCAACTTCTGATTTGAGTGCTTCATATAGTTCGCGTTCAAGCTTGCAAGACAAATTTTAATATACACAAGTGGAAAACTTCACATATACGAAGAGTTTGGAATACTACTTGGTCTATACTCAAGTTCTGGAAGGATATTTTAATACACAGATGAAACTCTCACACATATGACAACACACAGGCGAAAAGAAGATTTATATGGAGCTCACGTTTTACAATGCACAAGAGAAAACATACTATTAAATACTAAGGAAAAAACTAAAGCGTTCTACGTGAGTAGAAAGGGCTTAATTAAAGTTTCTATTTCCCAACAGATTATTAATACAGATGGGGAGTAACTGCTCAGTCAAGACTATGAAGAACGGTATAATCGAAGTTCAATTTTGAGGAAACATGCTATCTCATACAGGTCAAAGATGTCTGTGCATAATTGTGAAAAGCGTTTACATGAAGTTTATATTTTGTTAGTGGAAAGACATTGTAAGATATGTGAAACTAATTACTAAAACATCATGTTTGTACATAAAAAGTATATTCAATTTACACACGTGATAAAATATACAAATGCGAAACATCTTAGTTATCAAAAGTGCGATAAAATTCGTTCAATATTACGTATCAATCTCACGTACTGCCAATTCAGGTTTCCGCTCGCGACGACGGTAATTCGGCCGTGATTGATTATTCACATTTTTCAGCATTGTGCATGATGCAAAAAGTATGTTTTGGAGCATTTAGGTTTAGTAAATCAAGACAAATCATTGTTGACCAAACGTATAAGTTTAATTAAACTATAATACTGTTAAATATGAGTGAAAACACTGTACAAAACACAAAATAACAGATTCGAACCTAACCAATATCCATGTCAGTGAGCTTGTTGTGCTAATGCTGATATTTATTGCAGAGAGCAGTAATGATTGAATGCTTTTTGCATATGTTTTTCCACAATATGTAGACTCAAGGCGGGTTCAAAGTTAATCAACATCCACTTCACTGCTCTCTTTCTGAGGTTGCTTGCATGTATTGCAAGTAGTGATAATTGTTGACTGCAATCTGAACATGTATTTTCCACAATCATTACATTCAAGGCGAGTTCTGTTGCTTTCTCTTGACCTGCAGGTGTAGCAAATATCTCTTCGGATTGGTTACACTGCTTCATCATCAGTAGTTAGTTTTCTGTATTATGCTAAGCACACCAGCAATTTTTTTTTCAAAGTTGATATTTTACGATGAGCTTTCAGGTTTTCGTTTATTAATTCTAATGCTAACACGTATAGATATGGGTTTGTAATATTTTTTAGGTTAGGGCAGTTAAAAATGAAACAGCGGATGAAAAATAATGAAACTTTTAATTACAATTTTATGTAAATGAGAAACAAAGAATCACGTTTTGGCTCCCTCTGACGGCAGATTGGCCGTCCACCCTCCACTACCAACTTTGGGATTGTACTGAACGGGAAGTAATGCATTTGATAATTTTCTCGCAGGGGATTGATATGTTTAGAGTAGCGAGATATTGCTTTTGCATGACACATTACTTTCTAATCCACATTTACAAATGGAAGAGAATCGGGCTGTTTTCCAAGAACAGGGAAAACAGGTTTCCCTGAAACATCTATTAAAAATGAGCGAAAGTGGAAAAGAAATAATGTATGTTTTCGAATACAGAAAGGTCCAGCTTATATTGTCCTGGCCAGAGGCTTTCAGGCCGGAGTGAAAATAAGAGTAACTCATACTCTGGGGGAGTGATAGATAAATGAGATAAGGTGGACGACTAAACGGATTGAACAGGGAGGTACGTCGATTATGCAGTTGAGAGTTTATTAAAATGTTCTGTTCTTCCCTCAATTTGTGCACCTGATATAACATTGTACTATAAAAGACTTATGCTAGAAGTTTTAGATCTAGGTCTGATAAGAAACCAAAGTTGTTTAGTGTTGCTGATGCTGGTGTCTTTTTTTTTAAGATATAATCTAGGTGTTTGCTGCATCTCAATAGCTTTTTTGTATTAAGTGGTATATTAGAAATTATTTTAAGATATGTATTCATTTGGAAATGCACACCACAATTCCCAAAGTTTTTTTTTTTTATTTGGTAATGTATAGCGACTCTGTTCGCCGTGCCTCATTGGAAATTTCATTGTTTTTACTTTTTTGAACAGTAGAAGGTATTTATTGTTGCATTAAAAACATGAGGGAAAGAATCCTCTGCCTCGTCTATAGTTCAATTTAGTAAAAGTGTCCACTGTATCACCTATTGCACTTTACAAATTTCACCCAAAGGGGCCTTCCTTCAATCAGGTACAATCTTTCTTTTTGAGTTGGATTGCTGGCTTCCGGGATTGGGGTAAGATAGGGAACGGGCAACTCGCGGTCTCGGAGAAGGAACTCTTTATATGAGATGACAGATTATATCAGAAAAATAGACATGACATAATTTAAGCTGCTATTTTTACGCGCGTTATGAAAATCGTACAATCCCAAGTCGAGTACTTGAGTAGAATGTTCAACAAAGGAATGTCATTTGTGTGATGTTATCCCATGTTTACTGTAGTTCCATATGTAAGCCCAAGATATATTCACCAAAATGAAGAATTTTGTCACCCTGTGACAACATTTGGAAATGATTCGTGGCATGTTTCAATTAAACTTGAGGACTGTTCGTATATTGTCTGCAGAAACACCGGACGGAGTTTGTTTTGGATAGACTTACTTGGGCTCAAATAATTTCACACTCACGTACGAGATCATTCTGTGCTCTGTTGCCCTATTTATTTTAATACTACAAACAATCCGCCCCTGTGGTCTTGTGGTCGTTTATCTATGTAGAGAATTGGTTGAGAAAAGGCATTCCACTGTTCCTTACCAATACTTTCAGACACGTTTCAATTACCACTAGACAGCCATATTCCAGCAACTAACTAATATTCATACCACAGTCCGTAAAATTGATTATAATGCATTGTACATTTAGATAGTATAGTTTAAACGTGGTTTTGTTCACTGCACTTTTGATCAGCATTCTTCTGTACATCACCACATTAAACGCAGAATATGGAGCACCTGACGGCACACTTCTCTAGCGTGGGATCACGTTGTTCTAGTCACTCTCATTCTTTTCTTGCCATCTGGGTTGAACATTGTAAATTATATTATTTCAGTGTCCTGTAGCAATAAGTGAAAACGGTATATCACTGCATTGCCAGCTGGAGATATTGTCAAACGCAGACTCTAGCCGTAACCTTACTACTGGGTTCACAATGGAAATGAAAAAGCACAGAAATAGCACAAATATTTTTCCCGAAGCAGGAGCACGAACTTTAACTTTTCTACGGTTTGATGCCATTTTTTTTAACTTTATGCATAGACTATCCTAAGTACATACAAAGATTTCGTATTGCAAAATTTAATACACAGATTTACGGTGCGGATAGCCGCATGATCCATAATTTATCAAAATCTTTTGATCCTCTAACCAAAAGTTTTCCAAAGAGCTTTCCTTTTTCGATTACCTAGTCCTACTCTGGAGCTATAACAGTGCATAACTTTCCCCATATTACAGTACGATATCGAAAAACTAAATCTCACCTATATCAGCAAACGCTTCCAAACTCAGCACCCTTTATTCATACAATATCTATTACCTCACTTTAGATCCTAGACGAAATCGCTATCAGCACACCCCTTGTCCCTAATGTTTACGCCCTGTTAGTACATTTTACCCTCGTGACATTCATTGTTCTTAACCCTACAGTGGTAACGTGAAAGAAAATTTCATGAATGGTAACACTTTGCTTTCTGGACCCAGGACCATTTTTACTTGATAAGATATGAACTAGGATTTAAATTTCTATTATATTTACAATATTAAATACAAACACCAGATAGTGGATACGCTTTAAGCGAAACTGTACATTCACTTTATTGAAGCAATATCTTTCTTGTTATAATTAAGTTCGATACCTATGTGACTATTTTATTGCTTAAATACCAGCACTCAAAATAAAATATTTATTAACTAGAAAGACGTAAACAAGGATTTCTCCTAATAGGGGTGTATTACACATAAGTAAACTCATTATGTTCACTGTTAACTCATTATATTCCATATCGAATAGGCGAGACGTCACGAGAAACTAATCAATTTCTTTATATTCATAAACTATTAGCATTTGGCAACCACACTCTTCAAAACGTTCATCTTTCGCACAACCATGAATATTATACGTTAGCACGCAGCTCGCAACATTCTTCACTTCGATTTTCACGCCACTTACAATGGTTCGTACGTGCAATTTCATGTATCTTCACTCGAAATATATATTTAACTTCATAGTGATCATATATACCTAGGTATTTGACTATGACTTTTATTTCTATTTCTCAACATTCTCTTCTACTTACTTCATAAACTCATATTTGAACAATTATTATACGAGGAAAAATTTCACACATTGCTTATCAGTAAAACGCATCACACTTCCAAATTTAATTGCAAATTTACCGGCTATCAACTCATTCGACACGATAAGAAGCTTCCGACTCGACGCGCCACCAGCGCCGTGATAATAGTATTTTATCCTTACACATGGTATAGTATTGACTCTCCATCTAATATTACAGAACATCTAATCATAACTATTTATTACAGATCTTTATGTGTCACAATGACAGTCATCTACGTTCGACCAGGTCGTCCTGTTCCCCTCCCATTCCAATATATTTCAAATAATTTCCGACATTACCTGATCTCTTCCAATATTAACATCCATAGCCGCTCAGACCGAGAAAAAACAGCTTTTAACAATTTTATCCCTGCCTCCACTACATGCTTCATTCACCCATTACTAAAACCAATCCGTTCCTGATCTAACACTACTCCTGACATAGTGATCACATGGTCTCTCGCCCACAGTATTTTCATCTACATTCTAGATCCTCTGAAGAGTTAACATGTGCCCATTACACTCACTCAAAAAGTTTCCACTACTTCTTCTTCCGTCTGAGCACGTCCTCTGCTAATATTTCGCTACTAAACTTACTAAACTCATACACTGTCAGCGACCTATCCTCCTTTTACTAAAGTGAATTCAACCCTTTGAATACAAAAACTGGGTCAATTTGGCCCAGATGATCTTTTATAAAGAATATCAAAAAGAGATAGTGGGCTAATATTTTTGGTATTCTTCCATTAGCAACAATTTTTACATTTGGAAATCATTTCAGTAGAATTCATATATAAAAAAATACCCCCAAAAATGGCAGAAAGTGTAGCTGGGTCATTTTCACCCAGTTTTGGATACCCCCCGGCACGGCCCACAAAAATATATCGTTTCATTATTATTATTATTATTATTATTATTATTATTATTATTATTATTATTATTTTGCCAATTTAATGAAACCTGGAATAATCACTTCTCCGTTCTACCGAGCTTTGATTCGGGTAAGAGTAATAGTAAATATTATTTTATGAAACTCCTTTTTTCCCCACTCTTTCCCACGTCCACACGTTACTACATATTTCCTTCTCAGCAATTGTTATATTTTGGTTCAGTTCCCTAAAATATCTGGTTTTATTTTTAGCAAGACACGTGATTCTTCACCCCTTAAAAGTACATAGGTTGGATAAAAAGTACTGGCAACCCTGCCGGCACGCGCCAGTCTAGTGACGGAGAACCACGAGGTGGCAGCACCGGAGAAGACAATCTCAGTTGAGGAACTTAGGTGAGTGGGAACGCTGTTGAGTCAGTCAGTCAACGAGAGCAGTGGCGTCAAATTGGTATCGCGAGTGGAAGCGCTCTAAACACAATGTTCACTAAACGTGAACAGCGTTCGTGGATCAAAATTGAAGTGGCACGTGGTCGTAGTGCACGAGAATGTTTTCAGGGACTGCGGAAAGCCTGTGGTGATACAGCGTTGACATACCTCACCGTAGCTCGATGGGTTAAAGTGTTTCGCGAAGGCAGGCAGAACGTGTAAGACCGACAATGTTCTGGACGACCTCCAGTGGACAACATGACAATTCAGCTCCTTGCATCCTTGCTGGACGTGGATAGACGGTGTACTGCGCGTGAGTTATCGGCAGAGGTTGGGGTGTGCCATAAAACTGTGCTTCACATTTTGAACGACATCCTTGGTTTTCGCAAATTTGCAGCATATTGGGTTCGACATGTCATTACCGAGGTGCAGAAATGGTACCGATATGCACTGGCACAAGAATTGCTCGACCGCCACCAGAGGGAGGGTGACAATTGCTTGGGCAGGATCGTTACCATTGATGAAACCTGGGTTCGATCCTAGGAACCATATTTGAAGCGCCAATCCAACGAATGGAAGCATCCCGGTCCCCCTCGGCCAAAGACTGTGCGCCCTAGTCAGGGACTAGTGAAGGTGATGTTGATAGTGGCGTATGATGTCCAAGGGGTTATCCTGCACCATGCTGTACCAGCAGGGCAGACTGTGAATGCGCCATATTACTGTACGTTCTTGCAACACCATCTGCGTCCCACACTTCGGAAAAAGAGACCTGGTCTTTTGGCATGGACATCAATCATTTTGCACGACAATGCACGCTGTCACACAGCTACTGCCGTGACGGACCTTTTACGTGCCTGGAACTGGGAGATTCTGGAATTTCCACCATATTCGCCGGATATGAGTCCGTGCGACTATGACCTGTTTTCCAAGATGAAGCAACCACTTCGCGGACAACGATACAACACCAGACAGGCCATCCTCAATGCCGTAGGGCGGTCGCTGCGAGACATAGCCAGAGTACAACGTGCTGACGGAGTACGGCGCCTTCCATACGTGTGGCAGAAGGTTGTGGACATGGGAGTGATTACATTGAAGGAATGTAGAACGTATTTTCCCTTCTAATACAGTCATTTGTAAATTATAACAATTGTGTCATTACTTTTTATCCATCCCTTGTATGTAATCTGTCACAAGCTTGTCTGCAAAGCGCATTGCACCAGCAAACCGCTCTGTAAGGACTGTCAGGTGTAATCAAAATACAGTGTGTGACAGAATTTATTCCTAACAAAGCGTATTTCTATGTATAAATCTCTAATGTTACAGTACTATAATTCAGGTATTGTTTGAAAGAATCAAAAGCCGCCACTGACAGTGTATACAGCGTATGAAATTTACTGTAAGAAGCACGAATGTGTCAAAATAACCCACGCTTAGTACTTTACCTAACATTTTAGGTTTGGTTCTCTAAGGGTTAATCCACTCTAATCTCTACCACCAATCATTCAACTCGCAATTGAGTTTTCATCCCTCAAACCGCATATATATCACCTCATCATCGTAAAATAACTCCCACAAAATATTCAGTTATTTCCATACGCTGATGATACAGCTTTTTTTGCAATTTGCAGTATTATACACTAAGTAAACAACGCCTTACAACCAATAATACAGACGTTTGGTCTGTGGTGCAATAAATGGCTACTAAAATCCAATGCTGCTAAAACCCAAACTACAGCATTTCTGGCCCCTAAGAAACGCTCCAGATTTCACAGTAATTCACTTTCATCACTGTTAATGACAACTGTTTTACAATCTCCAAAACTGTTAATACGTAAGACTCACCATAGATAGACACCTCAGATGGAAGACTTATGTCCAAAGACTTATTATATGAATGCCAAATTGAAATCTTATTTGTAGAACGGATATGTATCCACATGTGCAAAAAATTGCGCGTATACTGCCACTCACGATTTTCCGCGTTTATTTCATTTTCCGTACGTTTATGGGTAATATTTAGTTATTAGTTTGTGGTAATAATAGAAAGCAATCTATCTAAGGAGATATTTTCAAAAAAATATAATAAAATAATAAAAATATGAGCAAAAGCAAAATTATGCTCGGTTCTGTCTTTACTTGCAACGATGATTTCTATGGATTTTTCAGTAGAAGAGCACGATTGCGGAGGGGATTCAGTAGGGGAGTCAAGGAGTTGGATCAAGGAACTGGACAATGTAGCAAAATGTTGCATTCATTGGTTAAAACCTAGTGTGTAGGTTGGCTGCCAAATATAAATTAGCTTCTGTAACTAAGATGTCTTTCGAAAATATAGAATTAAACAGAAAAACTCTTATCTTAAGGTTCGAAGCGATACGAACCATGGTTATTAAGATTATTTCTTAAGAAAAAAGAGCAAACACAGCGTTGCCTCCGTGGTTAGGTGGATAGAGTGGCGGACTCGTTGTTATTTTATTATTTTGACATCACAACGAATCCCATCCCATCCCATATATTTTTTTACAAAACATTATAGGAAGTGTATAATTGATATATCCTTTAATCGATGTATTTATTCAGTATTAGAATACGTGTACTATTGGAAACAGTTATTGTTTTCACTTTATGTTCTTGTATGTTACACCTCCCCTACCCGTTCTTAAACAGCAGACAACTCACTTCGGATTTGTGTGTCAGGAACAGGAAAAAGAGCATACGCGACCTTGACAGTCTTTCCAGTGTTACCCATTGTTATATCGACATGACGTTATATCGAATGACGCTTGTTGTCATGAAAAAAGATTGAAAGGAAAAAAAGCTGATGTCAAATTATCGTTTGTGTGTGTGCTTGTGTTTTTTCTTTTTAGAGTATTGACTTTCTCTCTATCTTTCCTTTTTAATATCCAAAAGTGCAAGAAATGCAATCAAAGTCTGTGTAAGGAATGTTTTTGTTGAACGAAACTAAATTATAAAGATCTATGTATGCTGAACACGAATACTTCCAAAAGATAGAATGATAATGAACGATAATCATACCATATTTCAACATTATATAGTAGCGGGAAAAACTGATATTAAAATTAAATAACAAACAGGTATAAGTTTTTTTTCTAGCATGGCAACACATTAAACGTAACTCATTAAATTTTAGGAATTGCAAGTTATCACTTTACGTGTCATTGTATTCCTATTAGTTTTCACGTTCGAGCGACGAAAGAAATTGTAGCAATAGTGATAAAAATCGAATTCGAGATTTCAATGAATTCACGTTTCACGCCCCACATATCGAAAAAGTGATTTTGATGTATGTCCATCTGTTCGTCACGTTTTTACATGCAATCAAATAGAGGCCATACTGTTCGACGTATCTTGAGCGAGTTATAGACATGAAGTTTCAATAACACTTTATCGTTTCGAATTCTATATCTACCTAAAAATAAGGGCAGTTTACTGAAGGATGAAAATTTAAAATAATTAAATTGTCTCAAAAACAGCTGTAAAGATTTTCTTATTTTCTAGAAATATAGTATGAATCATTGCTCTGAAAAAAATACGTAAGGTCTAATTTACTGTATGGGATGCGTTTTTTCGAACAATCTTCTCAATCACATTTCATAAATAAATGTATCATTAATAACGTAATAATATGATACAACTCGTTTGTCCAGAAAAGATACACAGGGGATATTTTATTCTTGGAAACGACTTTTTTGACGATTTTCTCAGAAAGTACTCAGACGCTTTTGCTCATAGTTCACATACAATTATTTCCTTAAGAATTCTAATATATGGCATAAGTTATTTCTAAGAGAAATATGACCACTCGGTACTTTAATTTTGGACTAAGTTGCTTCCAACAAAGTTTTTTAAGACACATTATTTTTTCGCATTTCCCAAATAAATGTTTCAGTAATAGCTGCAGCCTAACACGAGTCAGTTTAAGAAATTCGAGAAAATTCAGTGCGTTTCATCCGTACCCATTCTTAAATATATTTTTAAATGTTACACCTAATCACAATTTTCCTAACAAAATCGAAGGTTCTTTTTAAATGTGCTTTGTTGTGGCCAAATGGTTCAATTGCATTGGTTCTGGATTTGATTCCCGGTGAGAACTAGTGTATTTTTATCGAACGTTAAGATATAGGTGCAAAGAGAAAAGTGTTTAAACAAGCCTAATCAAGCTAATGAATAATACAAAGAAATAATATAATATTACGAAATTATAGAAGAAACGTTGTTAACATTAGATATTTGCGTGTGAAATGTCCCACTGATGACAGTCAACTCCAAAGGTGAGAAAGTGAAACATCCAATATCAGGTTAATCAGTGGTCTCTAGTTAAAGGTATCCTACTAGGAAGTGATTGAGATACCAAAAAATGTTGTAATTGCTGGGAGACATGTTAGGAGAATACATTGGGTGAGAGAGTTTAACTCATGAATAGTCTGCACCTTCGTTGAGTATTGAAGTGCGTAGGTCTATATAGGTTTGCATTGAAATGAGTATTAATACACAATATCTGTTGAATATTACGGAGGCTTGTGGACAGGTTTGCAGTGCATTTCACGGAGTTCGATATTGTAAGGATCCTAGCGAACTCCTGAGCCTTCCCCACTGTAAACTATAACTTAAATTCGTGCTTAATTAAAAACTATTTGTTTAAATTTAACACTGTTAACCGTTATCACTTGTGCACTACGGGCAACAATCCGCTAGTACTTCTTCAGTTTTGCCCTTTGTTTTAGCGCCATAAACGTTTTTGTTCATAAATTTCTTTGTCTATGATTTTGCATATACGTAGCGTGGGCATTAGATTTTGACTTCTACTTCATATGCATCTAATTACAAACACACGTATAGAATGAACACAATAAACTTGGAATATATAGTTTGTGTACAGAAAATCATACACGAGGCGCTGCACGGGAGAGCAGTGTGCATATTTTTGGCAGTCGACTTTCTAAGAAATTTATAATAATAATAATATTAATAAACAGAAAACGAAACAGTTATTTACATAATTTATTTATTTAAGTATGTAAGTGCAATGTACTTAAGTTTCTCTCTCTCTCTCTCTCTCTCTCTCTCTCTCTCTCTCTCTCTCTCTCTCTTTGAAGGCAACAACCCTTAGGGTACCAAGACGTAGGAAAGGACTTGTGGCACTCACGACTATAGGGTGGTGTGTGTTTGTTACATCGGCTAATCTTGTTGTTAGTCAAATTTTTTGGACCGGATGAGTTATTCACGGTAGAATATACAAGAAAATATACCTTTCTTATACTTTTAAAGTAAATAATTACACTCATTCCCTCAATGTGATAACTGTATACAGATAACTAATCCGTGGAAGAATCGTTGATAATAATAAATAAAATAAACTCGACAAATATTCTTGTAAATAACAAGTAAAAGTTTGCGTTACACTGTTCATTTTGCTGGGCACGCCAGTGTGCCTTGTTATCCGGTTGTGGCACACTGGAATATAGGGTATGGCTTTATATTTTTCCCAGCTATTTTAACTGCTTCAATGGAAATGAATCTATAATAATAAGAGAGTGAATTTAGTCTTCCTATCCTTCGATTTGAAAGTAAGGTCCACTAGAATTGTATATATAAAAGTAATAATACTCAGAATTATATACAGTAGTTTGTTTTATTCGAAATGACATACTTCCTGCAACTGTTTGGGTTGGAATTATTTGAAATCAAATCTTTAAATTTTACGATCTACGGTTATACCGGCTAGGATAAAGGACACGGTGATGATGAGAAATGAATGAAATGGTGGAATGAAGAAAGTGGGAGAAAAAGGGAGAACCCCGAGAAAATCCTTGTTCATGGTGTTTCTCCACCACAAAATTCACTTGGTGCGAGCTGGGGTCGAACCAAGGATCAAATGCACCAAAGATGAACGCTTTATCACTGAGCCACCGCGGCCCCTCTGAAATTATTTATAGGAGAGATGACTACTTCATCAAAACTTGATATCGAACACATTTGTTTTAAAATACCAGCTTTTTGTGAAATATTGCTTAATATTCAAGAAAACCTAAGTCAATAATAATAATAATAATAATAATAATAATAATAATAAATTGAAAATTCTCTGGACCTAGTGCATTGGCACAATTCCAACAATTAAAAAGAATTTGTTTCCTTCTCATGTAAATGTACAAGGACTTGATCACTGTTGCTTTCAATATACGAAGAAATTGTCCAACAGTCAAATGAGATGCTACATAAAATGCCCTATGCAACATAATGTAGTATAGAGCCATCATTTCAGGTTGTCTAAAGAACACTTTCGTTTTAGCAAGAAAAGATGAAAATAGGAAGTACTCAGTTTTAACCTAGAAGAAAGTTTGCAGACTTAAGGGAAAATGCACAGAGTTGTTGGATATTCTCTAAAACTCTAAATCTCTAAAACTCTGAAATCACAGATCCACATTGACTGACTGCTAAGTAAAACTGCTAAATCTGACTAAAGCCAAAGAAAAAGTCTTAATGACCTTTGTTACAGTTTCAGACATATCATTCTCATATCAAAAGTACGATAGAAGTAAACTATGAATAAAGTTGAATTTAGTTTTGGAATACCAACAAATGATTTTGCTAGATGTAAATTTTGGGAAAACTTTTTATAAGGCTTTAGATTTTGTTTATTGGTTTGTTTGTTTATTAGCTTCCCCATGCCGTAAAGGTCGCCAATACCTAGTGACTCACTTGACGGTAAACGGCGATCGTCGATATAGCGACGCGTCGAAGGATTACCGCTAGTGTGCCAAGAGTGGCAGGGATTCGTCGAGTCGAAGGAAATATCGGGGGTATTGAAGTTACCACCACATAACAGCGAGAACTTCATTTTGATCCGCGCTCCTTTGATTTATCACGGAGAATGTCAAAGGGACAAACACGAACTATCGCCAGTCACATGCATGCGGTTATTATTATACAATATTTTCCCTGACGAATTGTTATTATAAGGACAACACTTGAGCTCCGGGGGTCAAGAGTAACTCGTGCTTTTGCATCATGAAGTGAAAAATCTTGAGATGGGTGTGTATAATTGTATGAATTTGGTTGGCAACTGTCACCGATCCCTAGCAAGTGAACCGTATGGGAGAACTATGAAAAAAGTAAATAGACGCTTGTCATTTTGTTATAAAATTACATGACGAGTGCATTTCATCTGATTCCAAACAGTTATTGTCAAATACACACGGTTAAAGAAGCACTCTGATTAGAAATATTAAAACGACTTCAACGATTTATCACTCTACAAGCTGTCTTCGTAATCGCCTCCGTGGCGAATTCGGAAAAACACGCAACTAGTAACCCTAAGGCTGGTGTTTCATGCCGAGCTCAGGGCACTTCTTTTACTTTTTTGAAAGTGTGTTTAGACTCACCTTGATGCAAAGAAATTACGCATATAGGCGATTTAACGTATTTTAGGGGAATAATTTTGTGGTTCGTTGGCGTTACGTCGCTTCTCTGCCGGTAGTGGTATAATTTTCAAAACGGAAGTGGGACCAAATTTTGGCTGCGGGACCGCCAATTATTGCGGACGTGTCGCTAGTTGCTTATCGGTGGTCCACCGACGCTTACGGCATGGGGTTGTCCCCTCACAAGTGAGACAGATTGCAATCGACCAAAACTGTTTTGGAAAAATGGGAAACATCTTCCGACTTCGACTTCCGAATGATTCGTTTAGGATCAACTCGAATGAAGGCTGCGCCACGGGGAGGTAGAACAAGTGAGGCAATCGCTCCAAGCACTACGCTCTTGAGCCTCCGTCTCATTGAAGACTTAGACTCTTCAGGGTAAGTAACAAGCTTATTACTTTATAACTAATACTCAAGATTTTGATTTTGAGTATTAGATTCATAAAAACAGCAAAGGGTCAGGAAATAATAATCCACGAAAAACAAATTACATAAACATTGTAGTCATTGCTTTTTAATGTAGAAATACTTATGCAACGATGGTATGATGTACGCTTTCTGTAGCAAATTGTTTCATTACAGGAAATTAAAATCAGAATTCAATTAATGTCCGATTGAAAAGAATTGGCAGAATTCGTTGTAAGTAAATTTGTTAAGATGTTTGTGAACACAAGACACTTTTCTCGGGTATGTTAGAATTGCCAGGAATTGTGAGTCGAAGCATTCCAAGCATTGCCAGTCGTCGACCACAATGAGGAAACCATTGCGTTTCCTAGACAAGAAAGAGCACACGCCTCTGACATCATGCAGAAGCGGCAGATTCCAGGTCACAGGAAGTTCTACAAAAACGAGAGGACCAGAGGTCACTGGAGCAGTTGGACAGTAGAGATCAGATCAGTCAGGAGTGATCAGTCGAGATCAGTCGGAGACAGAGATTTGGAGAAACGGAACAACGACTACAAGTCGGAGATCGACGTTAAAAGTTTTAACTAGTAGAATGTCTAGAAACAGCTTTATTTAAGTTAAGCGAGTTAACGTTTCGCTAACACGAACTCTGAAAGTTTATCATACGTTACGGAGGAGATATTATTATGCTAACTGTTCGCAAAACTTCGGCGTAATCAAATCATATCGCAGCCCGTTCTTAGTTCGAACCTCCGTTCCATCCTTTGGAGTGACCGCCAGCGAGATACCATCCAGCCTGTGGTTTAACGATCGGAAGGAGCTTTTGGTGGACCAGCATTTGCAGGAGCATAAGATCAGAACACCAAGAGGTATGTGTTACTTTCTAAACATTAGTCGAAGGCTCAATGTTTGGTATGCAGTGTTAGAACTGGCAATTTCTAATTACCCGAATGCATACACCACACCTTACACGTACTTACATAAAGTAATGAAAATACAACAGTAATTCAATTATCGAAATCTGGAGTTGTTATTTAATTACAGAAATTCCCATAATAACATGAACCGAAATATTATCTATCGCTTAGTTGTACATCATATTCCCACTCATTTCAGATAGTGAGTGGAAGGTAACTTCTCTGTGCTCACTCAAAACATCCCCAAGATTAGAAACGAACCAGGGAGGTTTATAAATTGTAATTTATTCTTGGAGTGAAAGTATTTTGCATAAAACATCGTTTTGTAAGATATGTATACGATTGTATACTATTAATTTCGAAAATTGTACTCATAATATAATTTCCCATCATGGATTTGAAAAACCAAAGTTCGAAGAAAGAAAGATCTCCGATCCACATATCTCTTCATGTTTGATATGGAAGTCTCATCTTCATTATTGACTCTTAATCTATTTTAGTCCTACGCAACGCGAATCAATGGGATGGCTCTAAGTGAAAATATTCATTTAAATGGTTAAGTAATCAGGAAATTCCTGCTGTTATTTCACGAAACACAATAGATCTTGAGGAAAAAACAATTTTGCTTATCAGGGGAAGGGAGTAAATCATTTGCTTACGTTTGCTTTACTTAACTAGGAAGAAGGCAAGGGCGCCGATCCTGGGGGCCGGGCGCACCAAAACTCATGTAGGCCCCCTTTGTATTTATGAATATACAATATTTGGCATAATTTGAGTGCAATTTATCTTAAAATCCTCATATATATATTCTGCATTTGAATGCCCCCCACCAAATTTACAGAGAAATCGGCGTTCTCGGAAAAAGGTCTAGTGAAATAAATAAAAATGTTATAACGTAATACTTGAATAACTCTATCTAATGGTGGAAAGTAAATTAGTATTCAACACTTCTTCCAATTTTAAGCATTTCAAAGATTCTCGTAATTTAGTATCGTCCCGGATTTGCATTTCTGAAGTACGAGAACTCTATCTATATCTTAACGTGGGAATCGGTTTCGGACCATGCACTTATGCCGCTTTGCCACAAGATGCACATAGGATTTTTTTCTTTCGATTTCCTTAGGAATATTACGAATGGTATGACTTTTAAAACTATGTTTAAAAAATAATACACACCGACACAATAAGATGATAATCTGAGACTAGGAAATATATTGAATTGTTTTGAATTTGTTCTCACGCTACCAAAGCAGTACTTATGCTTTTTTATTCCAGCCTTTTAATATAAGCATTTCCCACTATTGTCTGTTCTAGGACGATACAATTCTAGTTCATTTATATGCTAGCTTTAGAAATACAGTAGGCTATCGCTTATCCGACATAAACAGGCAGGCAGAACGCTGTATAATATGGATGTGTTAAGAAAACACCTATTAAAAATAAAACTTATGATATAATTTTACATATTACGCCTCTAATAATAATGTTTCATAACAAAAAACTGCAGTGCACTGAATCAGGGATGTATCCAGCGTGAGGGCCTGAGGGCTGCCTCCTCCGAAATTCAAGCACTTTTTTATAAACTTGTTTTTACCCTTTTGAGGTTCTTTTATATCAGTTTACTAGTAGTCAGTGTTCAAACTTTGGGCAATGTGTTGTTGTCTTGTTATAATTCTAAGAACATATCATAATGCCATTATACCAGGTGGAATTAACCCGTAAGTACTATGGACCGTCTCTTAGACCGCTGCTGCTTTTCGTATCATTATATTTTCTACAGTCTCACTACTAGAAGTGGATCTTTTCGTCTACATTCCTGTCTAGCATATGGTTACGTAGTGTGAAGTTCGTGTTATAATTGATCCCCTGTGCGCGGCGCTGGAGGGGTCGAACGGTCTCACAGACGTACTATAGTAGTTACGTGAGTATTTTGCTGTTCAGTTGTCTTTTGTTATCTACTGATTATTATCAGTATTGAGTCTTACCGTGTGGCACGTCTTACACCACACATCAAATAATGACCCAGAGACTAGAAAACCTGAAATAATCATATTTTATAACATGAGTAAAGGCGGAGTGGATACTCTAGACAAAAAATATACAGATTACACATCAAGTCGTCAAACAAGACGATAGCCATTGACAATTTTCTTTTTTCTGGTGGATGTTGAGTGTGGGGTCAATGTGTATGCCTTGCCTCAAGTCTACACTAAGTCCGCAGTGATGACAAGACTTGATTTCATGAAAAGGTTGGCAAAAGGACTTGTTAGGCCTCACATAGAACGTAGAATATTCATTGGACATCTGCCATGAGAGCTGAGTTTTTCAATCAAGAGCATACTATAACTTGAAAGTGAGTTTCGCACCATCGCGCACAAGGAGTTGAAGAGGAGAACATAGTCCGCTCTCCACTAAGTTGTAAGCGCAAAGCAATGATATTCGTGTCAGCGGTGTAGGGTACCGATTTCCATGCAGTGAAGAATAAAAAGATGTAAGTGCCTACTTGAAGAAAGTGCATGCAATCAGAACAGTTAGTGCGGTACTTTCTTTACCGGCAAAACGAATTTTCTTTACTCTCGCGATCATATAAAAACTAAAGATAGGTGTAATTCATTACCGTTTCACTACAAAATATATAACAGTACAACTGTAATAGTGCTTTCTTGTAAGTTTTGAAAAGCTAATATTCCATGTTTTTCCTCTGTTTTTACTGTATTTTTTATTCTCAGTGCATCTATAAGAAGAGCGTATTTTAAATTAGTGTTATTTTTACTACATAGAAAGGAAGAAAAATTGAATATTTCAACAATTACAATTTTAGAATAACAATGAAAACATTGTTGCAAATTTTAACTATATTCCTTTTCTCATTACTTTAAAAATATAAAACTTTTTCAACATCGTGAAATTACTATGTTTTATTTTTCTATAAGCAACTAAGATATGTAGGATAGCATTATAAGAAAATATGCAATAAAACTACTATTCAGAAAATGTAAAACAACAATGCGGTCTGACAGATTACGTGATTATTTTCGTCAATAGTACTTTAGGGTTAAAGAATAGTTTCAAATAGGATTAACATTTCGTTTCCGTTCTATTTTTAACTTTAGTATATTAGAACGATACACTCAATGTCTTCTTGCTATTTTTGTTATGTGATATACGTAACAGACAGTTTTCTTTAGTTACATTTCTCTCGAAAATATATTTCATTTTGTTTGTGCTTAATGCAGTTTCCAAAGTAAACCGGTTTATAAATGAAAAGTAGGAAAAAGTTTAAGAGAAGTACAGAACTGATGCAATATTATTATTATTATTATTATTATTATTATTATTATTATTATTATTATTATTATTATTATTATTATTATTATTATTGATATTTTTAAAACATTAGAATTACGTGCTTACGAGGATTCGTGTTAGGCCCCCTCCGAATAGAAAACCTGGATACGTGTCTGCACAGCATGATAGACATATGAGTCAAGGTGTAGACTGACGCGATTGGCGATAGACTCCAGAGCATGAAAAATATATTAAGACCACAACTAGCAGTTCTTCTTGCCGATTGGTGCTATCTGCAATGATATATTGGATCATACAGTATGTGGAACAAAGGATGGTCGGATAAGCGAGACCATGGTGTATTGGTGTTTAACGCACCTAAACTTGTAAAATGTTTGTATAAACAATTATCTTTCACTCTTTAGCTAAATTTGTGGGTACGATCGCACACCTTGCCTCATAAAGTATAGTGTTATAAAGAAAAACACTTTTTTTACCTAAAAGCTAAAGAGAAGCCAACTTCAATAATTTAGTTTTCTTTTTTTTTAATAATGGCAAACTAGTCCATTTCATCACGATAAATCAGGATTGGTACTAAGATGTCTTCTTCTGTCTGTATATATCCTTCACACTTTGTTGGAGACAAAATTGTTCTCTTCCTAAGAAAACAGGATGAGCGAAGCTATCAACAGCATGAACTGAAAACAATAGCTATTACCAATAGTACTCTAATCCTTGATAAATACGTCATTACAGCAAAATATCAATAAGTTGACCTTATTATATTGCTTCGGTTCTTATTAACATGAAAATTATAATGTTTTGTAAAAAAAAGAAAAAATGGAATGGGATAGGATGGGATTCGTTGGTAAAATAACTACGAGTCCGCCACTCTATCCACCTAACCACGGAGGCAACGCTGTGTTTGCTCTTTTTTCTTAAGAAATAATCTTCATAACCATGGTGCGTATCGCTTCGAACCGTAAGATAAGAGTTTTTCTGTTTAATTCTATATTTTCGTACGACATGCTAGTTACAGAATCTAATTTATATTTGCTAGGCAATCTACACACTAGGTTTTAACCAATAAATGCAACATTTTACTCCACTATCCAGTTCCTTGATCCAACTCCTTGACTTCCCTACTGAATTCCCTCCGCAAATGTGCTGTGCTACTGAAAAAATCCCTAGAAAGCATCGCTGCCAGTATACACAAAACCGAGCATAATTTTGTTTTTTGCTTATATATTTATTATTTTATTATACTTTTTGAAAATATCTCCTTAGATGGATTGGTTTCTATTATCTCCACATAGTAATTAGTGAATTTTACCCATAAAATGGAATATATGCGAAAAACGTGAGTTGCAGTATACGCGCAATTTTTATTTCGCATGGGAGTACGTCCATCTGTATGTCAACAGCAAAACGGCAAAAGCTGTCAAGGATCGATTTAGCGTTCAAAACATATAGACAAACGGCCAAGGGGGTGATAACTGTCCCCCCTAGGGAACTTTTGCCACTATATTAGGAATGTTCCTTAGTGTCCCTAGAAACAAAAATTGTTGTTAGTCAACATATAATTGTAACACCTGGGTCCTGAGGTCCTTAACCCTTTAGCACCCGTGTATGTATACAGACATCGATGGGACCTCTCTAAATAACCGTAGATCAGACCGTTAGGGCGACACTGGAACACGTTATACCTCAATCGATTTATACGACTGTAGGCTTTCAGTTTACGTAATAAAATTGACATTTCTATGTACAAAGGAAAACTAATGGAGGGATATTTAACAAAATTTCCCCTAAAAACGCCCCTTCTTGCCATTCTTTTAGTTACTACGTGGCAACACTGCATACTACGTGAACAATTTAATGCATTTATGGATCCCATTTCATGCTTAACTTACACTGAAAATTTCATCTTGATCCAACAAATAGCAGCAGAGGAAAGTTTGTTCTTTTTATAGTTTTCACAAAGTTCATAACAATAGATATTCATGGAAGTACGAGTACTACTTTGTGTCAATATTCTGACCGTCGGTGCAACACTGGAACAAGTTATACCTCGACCGATTTGGAAGAGTGTAAGCTCTCAGTGTACGTAGCCAACGAGACATTTCTGCTTACAAAGATAAAATAATGGAGGGGTATTTAAGCAAATTTCCCTTAAAAAGTCCCTTCTCGCGATTCTTTTAGTTATTACGTGGCAACATTGCAAATTGGGGAATAAAAAATGTATTTAGGTATTGTGTTTTATGTTCAACTTAAACTGAAAATTTCGTCTTGATCCATCAAATAGCAGCAGAGGAGATATGTATTTTATATTCTTCACAGGGTTCATAATAATGGATTTTCATGGAAGTATGAGTATGACTTTGTGTCAATGTACAGTTATTACGTGACAACACTGCAAACTGCGTGAATAATAAAATGTAATTATGTGTTCTATTTTATGTTCAACTGAAACTGAAACTTTTGTCTTGATTCATCAAACAGCAGCAGAGGAAATATGAATTTAAAGTCTTCACAATTTTCGTAATAATTGATTTCCATTTAGGTATGAGTATGACTTTGTGTCAATGTTCCGTTTTATTTTTCTATAGAAAACAAGTGATACAAATTATTTTATTCGATTTTCTCATTAGTTGTATTACGACATATCCCAGTACCGAGAAATCCCCCAGGAAGGTTTTATGGTTTGTTGGTCCGTGGTATAATAGAAAACAATTTCAAAGCAATAATTTTACTGTTGTTCGATTACATTATGTTCCTTTGAAAATACTTGTTGTTCTGCTATTCTACAATGAATACACTTCTAAACATGCCTGCTGGTATGTGAAGTTATTAAACAGCTCTCGAACGTATTGCTTAGAGCATGTATCCTTATTGCATGTGCACATATATAATCGCACTTAATATAGTATGCAATATGTAGTTTTTTAACTGCCGTAATATTAAATAATTTGTTATATTCTTTGTGTTCTTGTCTGTCTGTAAGTTGATAATAGTAGCACATTCGCCCTGAAATCACGTGTTCTCAGTTATACTGGAAAAGAATGACAAACAAAAAGAAGCCAGTCAGACAGACGACAATTTCAACAAGAAAAATGATTACTGTAATGAAAAATTGAAAATCCTGTGTAATACACTACGCATAAAACGAAACTGACACGAGGACGATAAATTTCATTAAAAAACCTTCCGTATGAACTTTCAGGTCAAAGTACTGCGGCAAGAGACTGACACTGCAAAGCTGCATCGCTCAACATCAAATTGCATCCAAATTCCTACAGAACACGACACAAACAAACATGGTCTATCCCTGGGACTACCAAAATTTCACAAAATTACCACGATTGCTAAGTCAGTCTGCTGAATCCTGTGTAGCGAAAAGTTGTACACTCTTAGTGCATAATTCACCATATTTATAGAGTACTGCTATACGGCAATATGTAGCAGAGATCGTGTTTAACGAGGAGCAGTGCGTATTTGGCCAGAACTAGAGCTAAAATGGTAATGACGAAAAAAGAGAAAGGATGTTTCATGGGAAACTCTGTTGACATGTGTTACTAGAATAGTTGAATGTGTCATTAAAGAAACACCTATTCGATAGGAAGACGAATCATTAGTGTTTCAGATTCAAGAAGTGGATTTCATAGCAGCCGAAATGATGTACCAAATTTCACAGAAGTAAATCCCCACGCTGAGCGGGTTTGCATATCCAGGCTCCTAACTATGAAAATATTTACGATCACTCCAACCCCAATCATTTCACAGATTCAACCTGTTGTATAAAAGTTATTAGGACATAAAAGTGAATGTAATTTATACGAAAATCCCTTTTATGCATTGCAAGATCTGTAACGTCCAAATATTCACCACAAACTTATAGTTGTATCGACATAAACAAAACAAAAAAGTGTGGAGCAGGAAACCACTTTACAACACAAAAGTCAAAAGAGGTCACTGAAGAAATACGAACTGGTCGAGCGGTTTGGGTGACTAGTCTGTCAATCAGAAGTTTATGTGTTCAAACCCTGTAGAAAATATTCGTTTTGTTTTTTTCTTAAAAGTGTGTTCCTATTTTCATCAGAGGACTGAGAACATTTCTTTGAATAAATCTTTGGAAATTACTTTTCTCTCAAATTCGATTAGAAGCGAACATTATATGAATTGCTAATCTAAAATCCACAGCTGAGAACAAAATATTAAGTATGTTCAATATGTCATTATTATCATTTGATTTGTAATTGAAAAGTAATTATAAGCATTGACGATTTCAGAAGATTCTCCCCGGTAATGGTCAAGATATGAATGAGAAAAAACTGATAAAACATTATTAGTCTACTTTGAGCATGATCGAAAATAACTTATGGCCACGAAGGGGGAAATTTATGTCGACAGGGTCTCAAATTCTCCGACGGGTCATGACCTGAAATTATCATTGTTTGAAAGGTTTCCTTAACAAATAGAATATTATATTTATTTCTCCTTCTACGTTTTGAAATGGAAAAATCATAATTTTAAATAGAATTATAATACGATAAGCATAAAGATTTATACAACTAATGAAGTAAATATCCTTGTGTAAGTTATCGATTTCTATTCGGATTAAAACTCGAATATTCGTTTGCATCACACTTTAAAGTAAATCCTCTCTATATATAGTTCCTACTGGAAAGCATGCTTAACTCCAATTACTTAATCAATATTTTTAATAATATATTTTTATTGTAATACTCTTACTATTCAATGTTGTATGCACTTAATTTCCCAAAGCAAAACCTCACAAATGTATAATTGACTAGTAAATATTATCAAATAAATTATCATTTAGTTTACGTAAACATTGCATCGCCTGATTTGAAACTTCGTATTTTAAATAATAATAATAATAATAATAATAATAATAATAATAATAATAATAATAATAATAATAATAATAATAATAATAATAATAATAATAGTAGTAGTAGTAATAAAATCATAGCCATATCTTTATCAGAATTTCAGGCTTAGTCAATAAATGAATTCAACATAGTCTCTATTCGAAGCTCTATTTAATCGAATCAGATAGAAATACGAAGAGGAACTTCGAGAACAGGTAAAAAAAAATGTTACTTTGGTGGGTTTGAAAGTAACTTTTAAGTATTTTTTTTTTTAACAATTACAGACAAATGCCTTGGACACTATTTTCTTTTCTTTAAGTTAACTGATTCACCGAACGTATCTGACATATGAGTAACTTGTCTCTATTTTCTACTCGGTTATACACGTTTTACAATCTTTTCCATTAACCTTGAACGACAAGAACACGAACACAAAAACATCCACGTAGGTATGACAGTTAAAATTCCTAACTTCCCCCACGGGGAATCGAACCCGGAACCACATACACCTGCGGCACACGTGCTAGCCACTAGACCAGCGTGAAGAACAAATAAAATGTATTTTGTAGTGTCTGAAGTTTATAGCTATTTCACCCTGTTGTAGTATGTCTATTGATTTTTTAATGTTTACCGTATTCGTTACTTTGAGGAATGATATATATTATTGATATAGGTTTTATTACATATTCGGCCATAAATATTATATAAATTATCAGAATTATTCATGATCTTCCATGGAAATTCACTGGTGCATGCGCAGTAGACAGACAGTGTAATTGGAAGATGAGTTCAACAGAGATTATAGGGCTATATTCCGCCGATTATATTTTATTTAATAACTATTTAGAAGAGATAACGAAAACGAGTCTACATAATGAAGATGGAATTTCCGTAGAAGATAGAATGGTGAGGTGTATACGGTTTGGGGTTGATATGGTTGTTGTTGTGGAATCTAAAAAGAAAATTAATAAGATGTAGAAAACTTGAGAAAGGCTTGTGAAGAATATGGGATGAAAATAAATGTTAGAAAGACAAAATCCATGGTGATTGAAACGAAGCGATCGGTGTGAAATATAGAAGTAGGAGCGGGAAAAAACAACAAGTGATTAGTTTTCGATATCTGAGTACTATTACTAGTGATGATTTGACATGCGAACGTGAAATAAAAGCAAGGATAGAAATGGCGAAAAGAGCCTTTAGGATGGAGGAGATAGTATTTTGAGGGGTATGGTGGCAGGGAAGAGAGGGAGAGGACGAATTAGACTATATAGAAACAGAATTAGGCTATTGGCGATATCAAAACAGAAAAATCGTATGTGAAGATGGAGAGGTTAACAGAAGATCGTGGAGCATGGCAGCTTCTCAGCTGCGGTAAGTGACCCGCTGGTAATGGCGGAATACTTCTGATATAATGATACTGATGATGCACAGTAGGAACAGAAATATCCACTTTACTGTCATTGCTAATACGAATCACAATGCAAATTTCTACAGGTTGTCAAAATACCTCGCTCTAAAAGCTGTAGAAAACTATCTGTTACTATGCGAGGGAAAATCATAGGTCGAGCAACAATTAGACAAATTGCCATTCAGATAGCTAGGGGTATGAGCTGTGACGAGAAAACAGTGAAGAAATTGATTTAGCGGTATGAAGAAGGTAGTGAATATTTCACATCTTGGCCAAGAAGTAGGAGACCAATAATAATAATAATAATAATAATAATAATAATAATAATAATAATAATAATAATAATAATAATAATAATAATAATAATCATCATCATCATCATCATCCCAGGAATTTATATTTATTTCCAGCAAAACTTTTGCATACCCTCCTAGTGCAATATGATGTTTTTGTAAAACGGCAATTATAAAATTGTCAAGCTGAATTTGAAAGTCATAATAAGTAGTGCTTTATTTACTTATTGCACAATTCTTTTATGCCAGTAGCTTTCGCCACCTTACTCGCTCTTCATGCTTACTCAGGAGGAAGTTGCAGGTCCCTAGGTTGGGAACTACTGCTTTCCACCAAGGAATTCAGACAGCCTGTTAGAAATTTGCGTTCTGACCAACATCAGAAAATTGTGTTCTTCTGTTTCTACTGCGCATGCACCAGTGAATTTCCATGGAAGATCATGAATAATTCTGATAATTTATATAATATTTATGGCCGAATATGTAATAAAACCTATATCAATAATATATATCATTCCTCAAAGTAACGAATACGGTAAACATTAAAAAATCAATAGACATACTACAACAGGGTGAAATAGCTATAAACTTCAGACACTACAAAATACATTTTATTTGTTCTTCACGCTGGTCTAGTGGCTAGCACGTGTGCCGCAGGTGTATGTGGTTCCGGGTTCGATTCCCCGTGGGGGAAGTTAGGAATTTTAACTGTCATACCTACGTGGATGTTTTTGTGTTCGTGTTCTTGTCGTTCAAGGTTAATGGAAAAGATTGTAAAACGTGTATAACCGAGTAGAAAATAGAGACAAGTTACTCATATGTCAGATACGTTCGGTGAATCAGTTAACTTAAAGAAAAGAAAATAGTGTCCAAGGCATTTGTCTGTAATTGTTAAAAAAAAAAATACTTAAAAGTTACTTTCAAACCCACCAAAGTAACATTTTTTTTTACCTGTTCTCGAAGTTCCTCTTCGTATTTCTATCTGATTCGATTAAATAGAGCTTCGAATAGAGACTATGTTGAATTCATTTATTGACTAAGCCTGAAATTCTGATAAAGATATGGCTATGCTTTTACTACTACTACTACTATTATTATTATTATTATTATTATTATTATTATTATTATTATTATTATTATTATTATAAAATACGAAGTTTCAAATCAGGCAATGCAATGTTTACGTAAACTAAATGATAATTTATTTGATAATATTTACTAGTCAATTATACATTTGTGAGGTTTTGCTTTGGGAAATTAAGTGCATACAACATTGAATAGTAAGAGTATTACAATAAAAATATATTATTAAAAATATTGATTAAGTAATTGGAGTTAAACATGCTTTCCAGTAGGAACTATATATAGAGAGGATTTACTTTAAAATGTGATGCAAACGAATATTCGAGTTTTAATCCGAATAGAAATCGATAACTTACACAAGGATATTTACTTCATTAGTTGTATAAATCTTTATGCTTATCGTATTATAATTCTATTTAAAATTATGATTTTTCCATTTCAAAACGTAGAAGGAGAAATAAATATAATATTCTATTTGTTAAGGATACCTTTCAAACAGTGAAGATTTCAGGGCATGACCTGTCGGAGAATTTGAGATCCTGTCGACATAAATTTCCCCTTCGTGGCCATAAGTTATTTTCGATCATGCTCAAATGGACTAATAATGTTTTATTAGTTTTTTCTCATTCATATCTTGACCATTACCGGGGGAGAATCTTCTGAAATTGTCAATGCTTATAATTAGTTTTTCACTACAAATCAAAGGATAATAATGACATATTGAACATACTTAATATTTTGTTCTCAGCTGTGGATGTTAGATTTGCAATTCATATAATGTTCGCTTCTAATCGAATTTGAGAGAAAAGTAGTTTCCAAAGATTTATTCAAAGAAATGTTCTCAGTCCTCTGATGAAAATAGGAACACACTTTTAAGAAAAAAAACAAAACAAAACGAATATTTTCTACAGGGTTTGAACACATAAACTTCTGATTGACAGACTAGTCACCCAAACCGCTCGACCAGTTCGTATGCCTTCAATAACCTCTTTTGACTTTTGTGTAAAGTGGTTTCCTGCTCCACACTTTTTTTTTATTTTGTTTGTTTGTTTATGTCGATACAACTATAAGTTTGTGGTGAATATTTGGACGTTACAGGTCTTGCAATGCATAAAAGGGTTTTTCGTATAAATTACATTCAATTTTATGTCCTAATAACTTATATACAACAGGTTGAATCTGTGAAATGATTGGGGTTGGAGTGATCGTAAATATTTTCATAGTTAGGAGCCTGGATATGCAAACCCGCTTAGCGTGGGGATTTACTTATGTGAAATTTGGTACCGTAACATGTACCAGATCGTCGAGCTGAAAGTGTTCATGGGAGAAACATTTCTAAGGATAAATTCATTGAATACGCAGTGCAAAGAGGGAGATCTCTTTATGCTATTCGAATGAAATCTATCAATGATGAACATGAAATCAGAGCAAACAAAATATACACCTGCGTTTCAAAGAAGCTAAGCAACATTTTCAGAAACAAAAACTTTATTGTGAAACTACTTTGTTAAAGAAACCTGCATTCAATGTTTAATTGTAAATTTGGTGATTCTGTGGAAACTGAAATTGTTTGAATTTTTCTTCAACAGAAATCATGTGAGGCACGCACGTACGCAGGAAGGGTAAGTGCCCCTGGTTCGATTTCACGCCATGTGAATTTGTGATGATCAACATTACGTTTTTGTATTTTTTCTGAGTTTTCCTATTTCCTTTTATATTCTTATTTCACGATGTCATTGAAAACCATTCACTATCATGGATTATCGATCTCTTTTAACTTCTACAAGGCATACAGTAATCATGGTTCAGAAAAGTAGGAATTTAATTTTCTACAATAGAATCTACAATAATAAGTGAAAAATAAAAAGCCGAAACGACAGTGTGTAACTATTCCCACGCTTTCTATCCTCAGAATTTGTTTCGAAATTACCGAAACGATACCGAAAGAAGATCAAGAATAATATTCCGAACGAGACGCTTTTCGACTCGAGACGAGACTAAAACCGCTGTTGTTTTGACTTGTCTTGTTTCATTTTCATCCCTGGCTATTTACCTTCGCCTACTCGCTAGTCTTATTATTTTAAAAACAGTTGGAATGTAGGAAAATATTATTGTAAAATATCGTCTAGAATGTATGCTAATATGTGTAACTAATAATCATAGGCGTAGCTATGGGGTGTGCTGAATGTGCCTTTACACACACACAAATAAAATGGTTTGAACCTATTATCTTCAAAGGTCATGTAAACTAAAACGCTTTTTGTAATTCGTCAATTCATTATGTTTTATTTTATTATTTCTAATACATTTAAAATTCAATAAAAATAGCACGTGGAAATGTTATGGTAAGATACGGTCGAGTTTAGTTACCTTTGTACAAATCCATTGAAAAAGTTATTTAATTTCCTACGCGCACACCCATATGAAAAGTTATGTTTTGTCTTTGATACACTCATATGAAAGATCCTGGTTTAATTACGTTTGGTAGACCCGTATAAAAATTCTGCTTTAATTAACTCTGCGCACACCCAAATAAAAAGTTCCGGCTACTCCTATGTAATAATGTAATTTATTAGAAGTTTTAGTACATACAAAACAAAGCACATCAATTGATTTTGCGCACCAGTATGTCCGTATTCCACAACTCAGAAACTTCAATGTCAACGTCCATTTACCAGCAGTGTATCGTACTAATGTTTAGGTCTAACAACTCATACTTTTACTTCATGTGTCTACACACAAAACTCATTTACGGCTAGTGATACGTTAGTTTGTGTGAGATCGAGTTATTATATATTAAAATATTAAATACCACATAAAACAAACTAACTTCGATGCACTATAGGCGTTAAAGATTTGCAATTAAGATGTTTCTGGTTTGAATTCTGCGGTAAATCATCTCGAGTTCTATTTTCTGGTTTTACGCGGTTCCACAAGGGCTATTTAGGAACCTTAAATACATAGCCACCAGAAGAAGCGACTGTCCTCCACATACTGAATACTTAATATATAAATCAAGAAGAATGTAGTGAAAATTCGGTGAAAACTGGAAATATCAACATATTTTCCTTTTCTTGCATTAATATATGCATCGCGGGTGCTTTATTTGAACCTGCCGTAGAACATCATATTGCTGTTATTATGTTTCATTACAGTTTAGCGTGATCCTTTTCAATACTGAGATTACATCAGGTAAGATCTACATAAAGAGGGATTCGAATCATTACTCAAGATTCTATCTAAGTCAAGTACTCTCACGAGAATCGAAACTGGAACGATGTAGAAACATAAGCGCTAGCGACTTGGCTTTTGTTGCACCGTCTTACTGTATTCAGAATGAAAAGACATACGTGATCTTAATAAATATTTAGTATTTAGTTTTCTATATTTTTTTTTTTTTGGTTTACCAAAACTCCTTTATATATTTACCATATCCGTGTGTGTGTCTCTGATAATTAATTAGCAAAAGCTACCCAATGAGTTCAGTTGACTTCAGTTCAGCGTCTCCTTCACCACCAAGGCTATATGAGACGAGAATCAGTTTAACGTAAGAGCCGATCCACATGAGCTCCCAACGAGGATGAACCGCACCAAAGGCATATAGTAACAATATAACACATAGCTAGAATATTAAGCATCACATATTATAATTTATATTATTATGAAGATAAGTTTGCTTTTTCAAATTAGAGAATTGAATCCAGTAATTGACTCTGAAGACACGACAGCGTAAAAATGTTGATGTAGATATGAAAACCATCCCTGATACGTGAGTCTAAATACAATAAAACCTGTTAACTCGGCCACCTTTTTAAGTTAGCCATCTCTGTAACTTGACACTGTCTTTAAGGAACCAGCATTTTACATAACATTACTTGTTACTCTGCAAGTTAGCCACCTGTCTAAGTTGAACGTTTTTGATATACGACTTGTTTTTGATATACGATATACGGCTTGTAATATACGACTTAAAAAATTATTTACTTGAAAAAAAAAAGTGTTTACATCCTTTCTCTTTCAAACAACGTCTTTATCCTTTCGAAACGTGCTTCTTTACTTATATGGTGAAGTATATCTACGTACTTCTTGTTAAAAAATATCGAAGAATTACTATTTGTTCCTCCGTAATTCACATTATATTACCTGTTTCATTTCCGCGTTACTGCAATGCAATACTCACGGAAGAACACTTACGGACACTCTTCACTAAGTGTATCTACGTACCTTTAGTGGCGCCATACATCATATACATCCTTTAAACACAAACTTGGAGGAATAAAATCATGTATTACTATATGTCTAATGTTGTACTGAACACTAGACACATATAAACACTTACAACGTAAAAACTACATATTAATAATAATAATACTAATACTAATAATAATAATAATAATAATAATAATAATAATAATAATAAACATTTGAAATAAATTTTCAAGAAAACTTTTCTTCCGATTTTACCATCGCATTTCGAAGAAAGTATATATTTTATTTATCTATGTCAGACAAACTGTATTTTCTTCACATAAATGTGTCTTGGAACTAGTCCACATCTCATTAAAGTACGAGTTTAGATGAAGATCCTACACCAATCCTGAACCAGGGACAATAAGCATAAGCTTGGTCCTGGTTGTATTTACTGTACTATCTGTGAAATTTAAAAGTTGAAATTAAGGATTGGTTTTCTTCACATTCTTTTACAGAGGTAGCACCCTCGTGATCAGATGCTAGTTTCTCTGCTTACAAGAATGTACAACATACTGAACATACGTTCGCGAAATTGTGAATGAAGCCTGAAAGAGTCAATTAACTGCAACAAACGTGATCTTCATTTGAGGTTTTCATAGTAATTAAAAATTAAAATCTTAAAAATAAAATATATACTCCACTTTAAACTTTAGTATACATTCAAGAATATACGAAACTCATTCACCCAGTGATTAACCAAACCAGAAGTCCCACACCTCATAAATTTAACTCCTCAACTGAATATCATTCTACACTAAACCATGCCAACTTGGACTGTTACAGCTCATTCTTAGAGTATCGTATTGTATAATATTATCTTGTTTTTGACACAACAACCTTTTACAAAGATTTTACAGTTCACATGCATATTACTGACGCAAGAGACGTGACCCGCCTATCGTAGGCATATCGATTTCATTATTTGTGTAAAAATGTGTGATGTCTTTCTACTGTAAATGTTTACTATATATATAGCATGTAAGCTTTCTTTCTTTCATCTCACGATAAGTAAGTTATTCAAAATTTAACGTCCTTTTGCTGATTGTTAATAACCTTTTTTTATCCCTTTCAGCCCTGACCTGCACAATTGTGCAGGTAGATAGATTCACCAATATATACAATACCGGCCGAACATGCACAATAGTGCAGGCTAATTTTTGCGAAACCTAATAGTTTAAAAAAATCATGTTTATGATCATTAGTAGATTAAACTAGATTATGGAAACCAAGATTCTTTCTTTCTATTTTTTGGGATAAAAGAAATGATCATCCATTTCTCAATCTGGTCTTGAATTGTTCACAGTTCAAATGAGATTTTGTAAAGCCGGTCAACAGATATTTTCTACTTCCTGATCGATTGTATGTAAAACTGTAGCTAGGTGATACGTCTACTCTAACAACTAAATTTATTCCATTGATTAGAGCAACAGCCAACAATTACAAAAATTATTATACATCAAAGCAAATTTCTCCTGCAAAGTATTACTACTGGTTATTACCTTTAGAATTTTACAAACTAGTAAGCTTTGGGGACACACATATCAACTGAAGTCTGCCGAACCGGACGAAACTTCACTGACATAATTATTCATGCACTAAGGGATATATCATTATATACCAAAAAATTGACTCAAACTGGAATCAAAGACATGACTTAAGGTTTTGTAAGTTCTGAGTTGTACCAGAGAGCTTATATCTTGTGATTTTATTTATATGGTATTTAGTAGTGGGAAAAAAGTGGGATAATATTGCATACAAATGCAAAAAGGAAATAAAGAAGAGTTTAAAAAGGAGGTGGGCTGATAAGGGCCATTTTTCGCCCATCAGGCCCGAGATGTGAAATGCATGGTTTCCAATAGTATACCTCATAAAAATAAGAAAACAAATATATTTTGATGGAAAGAGCTATAAATGAGAGGTAAAAAAAATAAAAATAAAAAATAAACAAAGACGTAAGTCGTGTGCTAATGAGGAACGTAAACACTAATGTCATGAGTTGGAATCAGATAAAGCAATAGTAAATAGAACACTAACGGCAAGAATAAGAAGAATAAAGTCTACTACGACTATGAGATCAATATATTATATCGGAAATAATCAAGCATAGATAATAATCAGATAACTGGAGACACTTGTAGCTAGTTTGCAGATTAGGCATCGTGCTTGCTGTCGTCATCCGAATCGCCACTGGACCATCGCGCAGCGGCGACATCTTGTAGTGTATGAGTATATTCTAGACTTGGTTTCTTAACTGCGGTGGAATTGTGGCGCCAGTAAGCCAGAAACCATAGTACGGAAGCAACATGCTCACAACATCCGACGACACGTGCGTCTATTTTACATTGACAGTACCACTGAACTCGGAGAACAGAAGCATCGTCATGATATATCTACAGAGACTACGTACCTTTGTCACTTAAGTGCTTGTGAGTGTAAGGATCGGAGACATCAGGTAACTATTTTTGGTCGTTGTTTTTCATCTTTCCTTCAGTATTGCAATATAACGTATCAATGACTTCCATCGGTACTTCATTGACGCGTGGTATGTATGATTCTTCGATATATATATATCTATTGCAGAATTTCATGCCATTCTGCGACTGGTTTTCCTGCTCGCACTTTTACTCATACCACTTTCAGAAATGAAACGCCTTCTCAATACTCCATAACGTGCTGTCTCTATTTTTGCTGCCCTACACACATATCCGCGCAAACAATACATTTTCTTTATATATTTTATTGGCATGCTGAGCATGTATTTTCAGTCACAATCGGTAACTTACATCAGAGCTGGAGTATCCAGTTGAACTCGTACATTACAGCGTATAAACGGTATTCATCGTCCTATACTCTCGCGCAATACATTTTGTTCTCTAATAGGTAGAAGGACACACTGAACCAAAATCAGTTAGTACTCATATCAAAGGTTACACAGCGTTATATTATGACGAGTCAGATTTATTTTGGTTTATCGACCCCTTCTTCCTATAAGCCTCCATCAAAGACAGCAAACATTACCAAAATGTCGCAAAACGCTGAAACGGACTCTTTTTGGGCACTCATTTCTATGACTTACTATTTTCATCATCACGTATCTATTATTTTTACATATGCAACATATCTTCTAGTATACAAATACATTGCAAACTTGTCGGAATCGGACACATCATTTTTCCGTTGTCTGATGGGCGAAAAATGGCCCTTATCCGCCCACCTCCTTTCTCAGAAATATTAAGTTTCTAAGACAACTACAATGAACAAGTTCAAAAAGTCACAAAATTCGTAAAATATTTGCATTTACGAACAACTGATACGGAGTTAGCGGAATGTGTGAAATAACCGACGTAAATGTCGGAATTGTAAAATCTGTTGTGGTTAAAACATACATCATTTGCTGGAAAACGCACAAAACCACACAAAACACACAAAATAACAGCCTTGCCCAGTACTAAAATAATATTTTAAATCAGGATAAAGGTTAAAATTAATGGCAGTGAAAAAGAAAGTGTGAAGGCGGCATATTTTTTATTAACCATTCACATAACTTCTGCCAAATATCTGTTACATAGCTACAACTCTTTTATGCATGACTAAAGGTTTCAACTTGGTGAGGTTTATTAAAAATGTTATACAATACCCAAATTAAACAACTGAATATCGTTTCCGAGTATGAATCTAAGACATGCGAATGCGAATTCTATACTCAAACTTGAGGTAGTACATCTGTAACAATTTCTTCCGATATAGTAAGAAGATTAGAGAAGGAATCTGTTCCTTGGACGCGGGATCTATCTCAAAAAATCTCTTGCTAGTTATACGTTACTCCTTCACTTCTATAGAGATAAATGTTGAAAAAATTGTTAACTTGAAGCATTTCTAATTTGAATAGAAAGTTAAGGAAGAAGATAGAAGGTATCGTTGGGACGCTGAACCGATCGCAGAAGAGCTGCTCGATATCTTATACAGTTTTCCTCTATGAAAATTAGATAACAGTATTACTAATCACTTACTAAACAACAGCTACTACATACCTGTTACCATTTTCGTTTTGTGGCGATAAATGTTCAAACCGGAGATGGATAATTTTAACCAAGACCACTTTGAATTGAATTTCAACAGAAAAAATAAACATACTATTTGAATGCAGAATCGATTATAAGAAACTGCAACGTAATAGATTTTAGCATTCTATCTCTAAGAAAACAAATGTTGAAAATGGATGTAATAGTAAATTTGAACTACTTCCGTATTTGACATTGTCATGAATAGTCATTATATATTGTATTCAGACGCTCAATCGCTTGCAGAAAACTAATTCTGCTTATCTCCTTGTTCTACGGCAACGAAAGTTCAAAACTATATCGAATCGGATGGAACAGTAAATTTGAAAACCGTTCCTTTTTGGGAGAGCTCTGTGATAATCACGATATGTACAATTTAAAGGTTGAAATATTTCCAGAAAGCCGCACCTCGCTGTCTGTTACATTCTCAGTTCTGTAGGGATAATGTTGAAATCAGAAATGGCTAATTTGAAACGCTCGCGGTTTGAATAGAGAGTGGACGAAGGAGATGGACCTATTCTTGAGAAGATCAATCGGTTGTACGAAACCGTATCTCGATATCTCTAATCGCTCTGACTCTACAGAAATTAATATTGAAATTACCAGTGTAGAAAATTTCAACAACTTCCGATTTCGTAACGTACTGTTGGTTGTGGTGTGTCCACTACAGACCCACAATCAGTACACAAATCGTTTGTTAATGTCTGTTAAACTTTGCATCCTATGATGACAAATATTAACACCACAAATGGTTAATTTAAATCGCTCCGCTTTGAATAGGGCTTAGTGGAAAATGTGGAACCTTATCTTAGAACGCTCAGCTGATTGCAAAAACGCACCTCCATAACTCTTACCGCGATTATCGTACAGAAATAACCTAAGTTAATATTAAATTTGAGCCATTTCTTCTTTTGGTAGAGTGTTTTGGAGTCAGGTTTTGTTCGAAGCTCAATTGTTTTTTGAAAGACGTCTCCTTGCTATGTTTCCGTAGTATGGCGATAGAAGATCAAATTGGAAGTGGCTAGTATAACCTGGTTTGCTTTGATTAGGATTTCAGCACAGATGATGGAACCTATGCTTGCGATGCTTCATCCCATGCAAAAAGTCGCTTTCTGATAGCTTTTACAGTCTTCAACGGAGATCAATTTTGAAACCAGTAGTACTAGTAATATCCAGGATAGTAGCGATATGTTGTTTTGAAACGCTGAATTCTTGGCAGCAAACCGCTTCTCCTTTTCTGTTACCGTGCTCGTTCTACAGCAATATAGGATGATACCGGTACTGAAACTGGCAACAATACAGAATTGGGCCAGAGCCCATTTTGACAGAGCGTCTACCCAGTCGTTATGTGTTGAGTATAGACACAGAATCATTTGAAAGAATCACTTCTCGTTATCGTTTACCGTTCCGTTCCACTGTTTCATTAGTAAGTCTGAAACTAATGGCTAGTCTGAAGAAATTTCGGTTTCAGTATACGGTTAACCGAAAAAAAAATTAATCTACTCGAGGGACGCTGAAAAATTTATAAGAAACACCATGATGAAAGCATTTACTGTTTATTCTACACGAAACTTACTTTTGAAATTAGAAGCAACAGTAAATTTAAACCATATTCGTTTTTCTGTAAGGCACATTGGATAGTAGTGAAATTGTGTTAAGACGCTGAATCGTTTGCAAACAAATACTTCTCGCTATATTACAATATTTGCTGTACAGCGATAAACGTTGAAATTTTAAATGGTTAAAAAGAACAAATTCAGGTTTGAATAGATAGTTAAGTAAGAACAAACCTATTACCATATAGTTAAAAAATATTCGTGATATAACGCTAGACTCGACACCAGTTTTGGAATTACAGATAATGTAAAAATGTGTGCTAGTCCAAATAAAACCAATACAAGTTTAACACAGATACTTTCTATATTTTATCAGAATAATAATCCATACGTAATTTTTGAAGAAAAAGAACTATTTGACAATGCGTGTACGTCCGGAAAACTGATGCCACCGGCACTAACAGTGAAGTGAGTGGAAGGTTTAGCTGCATAGCACACACTCGCAGTAACTTTCGGAATAAAGGAAAAATAACGCATTGGTGTAAAAAAAAAATGTGCTTTGGCATCGTTCTATATTTTCTGAAAACATATCCTTACCTAATCACCGCTAACCTATGAACACTAAATTTGAAATATATAAGTAATTTTTAACAAATATGAACATATAGAAATCCATCTTGAAGAAAATATAGGAACTGTAAGTATATATAACGAAACCTGGTTTAAACTACTTTAATCCATGAACACATGATCTAAGATAACATACATAAAATGAAAGAAAAGAAATATTCATAATATATGTGAAGATATAGAAACAGAAAGAAAAATGTTAAAACTGCTGTGACTTGAACCCCCGACCATTTATTACAGACATCAACGCGTTAACAATCTGACCACCGAATCAACCCTGTAAGTATTGGTTTATCCGTTGTATTTACTGTGCAAAAATGCGAAATTAAATCAAGATGTAAATTGTTTCGTACAAACATTAAGTACTATACAGAACATAACTCCTTAAAGACAATGTTTCGCCTATCACCGACCTAACGTTCGTTTTTTGGAATTTAAAAGAAATAGGACAATTTTAATTTTAAACTTTATTAACCAAGCCTCGTATATAGAGAAGCAATCTTGAATCTTTTTCCAGCAGTTTGGTATTTTGTACATTTGTGGTAGTAAGCATAGCTCCGGTGTTACAGCCATATATGGTCAAGAAACAGGAACCCTGATCACGTGACTCCTGCATTTCTGGTGACTGTTTATTTATATCTGACTTTCGGGATAATCATCCTCAGTTTACGCACTGTTATAACTAAAAGCTGATTGGACGATAATTCTGGTCCCGATGCTACGGGTGAAAATCGGGATTTTCGCGGCTGACCATATACAAGTTTTGATTTGTTAAAAGAACCTTCAGCGCTTTGTACGAACGCCTGGTCATCACTCGGAAGGGCACCCACGAAGGTGAGTGTGGTGCATTGTTCTAAACGCACGTTATACTCTTATGAGTGCTCCGATTGTACGGATTGAGCTTCGCAACCTAAATCGCAGTTTGCATACGTGAGAGCCAATTTTTTTAGTTTATCGTCAGTGATTGTACGATATTTGCATACGCATCCGGGTAAAATATATTTTTTTTTAATATTGTGCAGAAATCAGCACTGAAGTGACTAGTACATATGTGTTAGCACCCTACCATTAGTTTGTAATCTCAGTTTTGTGTGACAACCTCCGAATCATTGAAAAGGAATGAATAATTGTGCCCACTTCGACGATCGCTAATTACTATAAGCAGAAGACTCAAGCTGACCCTTGGGATTATCTGTTGTGGAACGCCTGAGATCCTTATAACTGCAACTCCTCTAAAGCAATTGACCGGTCGAAGGTTATTGTAAGTAACTGAAGTCTTAATTTATCAATTGTGCCACACAGATGCATGTATAAAAAGAAAATAAGATAAAAACGGAAACAAAACAAGTCAGAACGGCCGTAAACATATACAGTAAAAGCTACTTGTTCATTTGTAATCTTCTGATTTTATTTTAATTTGTATGAATTACATTCAGTATTATTACATTTTCTATACACTTTTACCAGGTTTTGGGATTTGCATCGCAAGATAATTTTAGTTTATTAATATCTGAGCTTAATTTGATCATTTGCTCACTTTTCCATTCTTATGGTATCTATGTTTTGTCTACCGTTCTCCCCAAATTCGGTTTATGACTGCTATACAGCTGAAACTTATACTAGCTATACTGCTATTACTTTTACTATTAAAATAACTACTTCCAAACTAAGGTACTCTTTATTTACGGATACGGGTACATGCACACAAACTTCAAAAGTACTTTACTAATTTTTATCCCCATGCTACTAATTAATATTCTTCACAGTACTTCTAACTAGCCCACTTGCATACTCCAACTTCATTCTTGCTCCCACGAACTCTTTGACCCATGCCAAAGCCGGCCATCCTCATGCTCATCACAGACTATTGACAGTAGTGTCACACTCTTCACAGACTATATGCTATACCACATTCTCCACAGATTACTCACTATTTAACTCTTCCACATTCTTCACAGATTATTCACTATTTCACTCTTCCCCCGTTTTTTTTTACAATGACAATCTATTAGGTGGTCTCCTGATCCTTCCGGATCTTCTTGGTAGCTGCCAATCTTGCTGCTCTACTGATGTTCTGACACCTCCTGGATATCTTGTTGGTAGCTTCCTATCTGGGTCTCGTACTGGTGTTCTGCCATCTTCTGGGTGTTGTCTTGGTAGGTGTTGGTCTTGCTCTCTGACTGATGTTCTGAATTTATGTTTGGACTTCTAGGAAGTTGTACGTGTTGTATATCTTCCACTGCTGCGTTTGTGAGCGGGTTTTTCCGGCAAAGAAACCATATATCCTCCTGACATTTTCTTGGCATGTTATCTTCTTGGTTTCCCTTTGCTTGCGGAAAAAATATTTGATGTCGATGGCACTTCCGTATTTTTCCTTGTATTCTTACCAAAAACACGACTGGGCTCACCTGCCTGACCAGTTCGGCTTTGATAAACTTAGGAAAACGATCGCGATAGTTCTTCACCCAGACCACTTCATTCTTTTCTTGTTGCTCCACTTCTTTCTTGTCTTTCTTGCCGCGTTCAAACACTCCCTTCTGTACAACATTAAACATTGTGCGTGGTTGGAAATTTAACATCAATTCCGCTGGTGGTTTCCCTGTTGCCTTACTCGGTGTGAATCGAAGCATGTATAATATTTCTTTCAGCTTATGCTCTCCTAATCTACGGTTTCATGCATATTTATTGTCTAAAAACTGTTTTCTTAAAAGCTGCTTTACTGTCTGCACGGCTTTTTCAGCGATTCCATTGCTTTCTGGGTTGTATGGTGGGGTTAGCACTGCCTTGATGTCTCTTTCCTTTAGGTATGTCGTGAACTCAAATGATGTGAAAGGAGGTCCGTTATCTGATACTAAAGTCTTTGGATACCCGAAAATTTGAAAAAAATTCGTGTAACTTTTGTTTAGTTTCAGATGCTGTCGTTGAATTTACATTCCACACTTGGATCCATTTTGAATAACTGTCTACTAGCAGCAAAAATTTAGATCCCACACAATCAAAGTGATCTACATGCACTCTTCCCATCGGTTGTGCTTCTGCTTTCCAACTACTATATTGCTTTTTCGAGTTATTCCTATGCATGCTATTACACGTTTCACAAAATTCGCTCATTTTTTTGATATCACGGTCTAAACCTGGCCACCAAACTGCTTCCTTAGCTACACCCAGCATTTTCCAAGCACCTAGGTGATTCCTGTGTAACTGTTCCAGATACTTCTTCCTTAACTTATGTGGGAGTACAGTTTTGCCTTCCATAATCACACACTTGTTCACAACTGAAAGACTTTGCTTGTTAAAGAATGTTCTTAACTCTGTAGTATTATGTTCTTCCTTCAACTTCCTGGGCCAGCCTTTTATTATCCATTCTCTCACCTGACATAATTGTCGGTCTTCTTCCGATGCCTCCATGACTTCTTGGACCGTTAATGGTGCCAACATTATTTGGCTTATGAACTCTTTTTCGTCTATTTTTACATCCACTGGTGCCTCGTTAATCGGTAGTCTGGATAGGAAATCTGCTACTTCCACTTGCTTACTATAAAGGATTTTGAAGTCGTACGAAGACAAGAACAGCATCCATCGTTGGAGTCTTGGTGAAGCTGCGTCTGGAATAGCCTTTTCTCCGAATATGATCTTGACTGGCATAGAATCTGTAATAATTGTAAAACGTATACCGAACAAATATTTATGAAATTTCTTTACTCCGTGTATTATCGCTAATGCTTCTCTTTCGAACTGGGCATAGTTACGTTCTGCATTGCTCAATGTTGCTGACGTACACGCTACCGTCTTCAACTTGTTATTCACTTTGTTACACAGCATAGCGCCGATTCCATCCTGTGATGCATCCGTAACGAGTACCACCTCTTCCTTCTCATCAAATGGGTGTAGTATTTCCGCCTTCTTCAGCAGTTCTTTCGCTTGTGTAAATTCTTGTGCATGTCGTTCATCCCAACACCATATGGCTCCTTTTCTTAGTAATGCATACAACGACGGAATTTTTGACGCTAAGCCAGGTAGTTGTCTATGGTAAAATGAAAGCATGCCTAGGAAGGCCTTCAGTTGCGTTACATTCGTCGGTTCGGGACATTTCATGATCGCTTCCACCTTATCTTCCATTGGTTTAATTCCTCCTGGACTAATATGATGTCCCAAATACTCTATTTCCTGTTTGAAGAAAACACACTTGTCTCCCCGCAGTCTGATATTCAGATCCTTGAACTTTTGTAGAAGTATCCGTGTCTTTTCGTAACAATCATTCGTATCTTTTCCCCATATTATCACATCATCCAAGAAACATGCAGCCCACGGTAAATCTTGTAACACTGACTCCATAAACTTTTAAAAAATTTGTGCTGCACAGCTCAACCCAAATGCTAGTCTTTTGTGTTGGTACAAGCCCCAAGGTGTGTTCAGCGTCATGTATTTTAATGAATTTTCATGGATCAACAATTGTTGGTACGCCTGCTTTAAATCACACAATACGAAACAATGGGCACCCTTCAACTTGTTCATTAAGTCTTCAATGCGTGGTTGTGGGTACGATACGTTTTCCAGAACTTTGTTTACCGTCACGCGAAAGTCCCAGCATAACCTGATGCTTCCATCTTTTTTTCTCGCTAATACGAATGGCGTCGCCCAATCGGAATAATCCACTTGCGTCAAAATACCTTGTTGCACCAACTTGTCTAACTCATCTTTCACTTGTGGTTTCAAACTTAACGGTATTTCGTATGCCTTCTTGAAAATTGGTACCGCTTCTTCAGGGGTGCCCACAAGGGGGGGCTATGACGCAAAGTGCGTCATTGAAATATTTGGGGGGGGGGTAAAAAATCTGTATAATATGTTTGAGGGAGTGTAAAAATTAATCGAAAAAAATATTTTTTCATGGAAGAACACCTACGGGTAGACAATTGGGGGGGGTGCGTCATGGACATAAGGGGGGGTGGGCACCACTGGCTTCTTCTTTCATTGGTAATACCAGTTTCTACCCTTTAGCTGGTGTGTTTAAGTCTCCCTCAAACACTTCTTTGAACTCATCTTTGATTTTACTTGCTAAGTTGTCAGCTACAGTTGCGTCATCTGTTCCTATCGAAGCAATATTACTACTAAACTGTTCTTTCCAACAAGGCCAAAGTATATTGATCCATGAACGTCCCACAATTGGTTGGTTTAGTTTAGCATCCAGTACATATAATGGCAACTGCCACTTACTACTTTTCCACTGCACTTCCACCATTATTTTACCTTTAGTGTCTAACGGTCTACCATCGGCATTGCATAATTTAATGGTATCCGATACTACTTGTTTGTTGGGAAAATGTTCGTTGCATGCATCTCTACTGATTACTGACACTGCGGCACCGGTATCTAGTTCAAAAAACACTGTCTTACCGTCACATTTTAGCGGTATGTTACATCAGTCCTTGCGTTTACCGTCTGGTACGTCCATTGCCAAAATTCCACGATCTTATCTAAGTTTTCTTCCTGCATTACTGACGTTTCTGGGGTAGTCACTTTAATTTCTTTCACTTTTTCAGTTACTTCCTCTGCGTCAATAGTCCCTTGTGCTTCGTGTCTTTTAAAACACATTTTCTGAAAATGGCCTTGTACACCACAAAAATTACACTTTACATATTTCGCAGGACAGGAGTATTTGTTATGTTGTTTCCCGCACTTACCACACACAAATTTACCCTTGTACCGTTCTGCTTTATTACTATTTCCACTGTTATTACTGTACCTTACCTGTGTCTGGTTTTGCTTATTTGGCATACCTTGACAATGACTCAACACATTGACCTGACAAACCTCTTCGAATTCTTTCTTTCTCATGATTGCCATGTCGTAACCAATAGTTTCCGCTTGCACTGCCATTTGAACAGCTACTGTGAAGGTCATATTGTCTTCTGCTAACAATCTCTTAGGCACATTATCGTCGTTGATGCCATATATAAACTGATCCCGTAATGCTTCTTCTAAAAATGTGACGAATTTACACAATGCTGCTTGCTGTCTCACCGTGGCTACAAATTCGGTAACGGACTGACCTTGCGACTTTTGAATATATCTGAATTTGTACCGTTCTGAAATTGTGTTGAGTTTTGGTCGGAAGTGTAACACTAACTTGTCTTTGATTTTTGCGTAGGTCAGATCTTGTATCTTTTCCGGTTCACAAATGTCTCTCAATAGTTTGTATGTTTTTGCACCGATAGACGCGATCAATGTAGGCACTTTCTTTGCGGCCGGTACCTCCATTGCTATGCAGAATTGATCAAACCTGTCCAAATAATCACTTATTTCCTGGTCTTCCACCTCAAAGGCTTCAAAAAGTTTGGATCCTGCCATATTGTAAATCCTTTTACCTCGTCGCCACTGCTATACTGCCGAAACTTATACTAGCTATACTGCTATTACTTTTACTATTAAAATAACTACTTCCAAACTAAGATACTCTTTATTTACGGATACGGGTACATGCACACAAACTTCAAAAGTACTTTACTAATTTTTATCCCCATGCTACTAAATAATATTCTTCACAGTACTTCTAACTAGCCCACTTGCATACTCCAACTTCATTCTTGCTCCCACGAACTCTTTGACCCATGGCAAAGCCTGCCATCCTCATGCTCATCACAGACTATTGACAATAGTATCACACTCTTCACAGACTATATGCTAAACCACATTTTCCACAGATTACTCACTATTTAACTCTTCCACATTCTTCACAGATTATTCACTATTTCAATGACAAAACGTAGATACGGAAGAAAACGTGATTTGTCGTAGCAAAGCTGCGATATACGCAATAAACAAGTGACAGAAAGCGAGAGAGAGATGTGTAAACTTTTGGGAAAAAAGGCGAAAATCGATGTGAACGTTACGATTATATTTACAAGATTCAACAACTAGCAAAAAACACGATTTCTACCACATGGCGACCGTTTTCTGGATTAAATTATAGTAGCCTTCCTACAACTGCTTTTAAAATACCATTAGTTATCCAGATAACGTGTTGAGTTTCGAATCTGATTAGCCTAGTTTCGACAGTCAATTTCCATCAGCTCATGCGCGAACACAATTAATTAAAAATAAAGAACAGGGATAGATAAACACAAAAAGTAAGTAGGCCTAATGTAGATTTTTCATGTAAGTTAAGTATATAGGTTTCGACTTTGAGAGCGACAGAGATTAATGTAGCTTATAAAAAATTTTCTTGTTGATTTTTAATGCTATGTAGATGTGAGTGGATACCAAACAGCTGATTGAGTATTAACACACACATTAAGCACCTTCATATGCATTTATGAATAAGAGACAATGTTTTGAATATGGTACTAATTTATATCTGTGTTAATTTTATATTGAAGCACTTCGCAAAGTGACACCTGAGTTGTTAAAAGAAGGACTGGTTGTTAATGGTCGTAATATCAAAATTATTCTTGTTTCATGTTTTAAGTGCATATTTCTTATTTTCCTATTAAACTTAGACATTTATATCTTTGTACTTTAATTTAGTTGATCGTAATTCATATCAATATGGAGGCTAGTGTTTTAGAACAATTTTAAGCAATGTTGACAGAGGAATTAAGGAAACAATTAGAAACCATTGCTCAGAAAATGGAAATGAATGTTGGACGTCTAGGACAAAAAATAGATGAATCTGTAAGTGAATTCCAGCAGTCTGTAACAAAAGCGATTTGGGAGCGTAGGAAATAGCGAATTGAATGCCAAAGCAGACAGTTTACGTAATAATATCAAAGTAAGCCAATAACTCAATAACTGAGGTACGCTCTGAATTAGTTAACGCGGCCAATCATATTTATTCAGTAACTGCCGAGTTTAAAAATAGTGTAGTGGAATGAAAGAAATGTCTCACTGAGAATTGTGAATACATGCGAACGGCACAGGTTGAGTGTACAAAATACAACAGTGCAAGGAAGTGCAAGGCGGAAAAGAAACCGTAAATACTCTTGAATTCGAGCCCTCCCACGGTGTGGAAGATATGTGCCAAATAAACCGGAAAGTCGATTACAGTCAGGAAAAGGAAATATGCATTGTAGGGATAGCGAAAAAGGTAGAATCGTTACGTGTACCTGTAGACAATTATGTTTCTAATGTAATTGTTTTGCCGGCAGTGGATGCCGATGTTTCACACATGATAAGTTGTAAGCGTTGAGGTTGCGCGTACCCATCCTCTCGAAGAAGCCAGGGAAGGCTTGAGCATTCAATTGTTAGGTTTGTGTGTAAACGAAGTTGTAGTGTTGTCGTTTGTGTGTCGCAGGCAAATGCTTTGTGCGATTCAACAAATTCAAAAATCTCTTCGTAACCGTGAATGTCTAACGTGAGTTGCATTTTAGTGCTGCAAATCCATTCCGACTTTATCAACTTTGAGTATTGTACAAGAAAACGACTTCAAATTCACAATTTGGAGAGTAGGCCCACGAAGAGAATTGTGTTTTACGCAGTGAACGTCTCGTACATAATCAATCGGTCGGAAATGTTTACCGTAAACAAGCGTAAAAGTAACACTTCCAATAAAGCACACGCAGTCGTACTTATATTTCCGTTGAGTTGAGTTGATTTTAGTTTAGCGTCCCTTTCAGCAGCGAGGCTATATGAGACGTGGACCTACTGATTAACGTGGAATCCGAACCACATGAGCTCCCGCCGGGAATCGAACCCGGGTCTCCCACGCCAAAGGCGCGTACGCTAACCATTTAGCCATGGAGGAGCTCTACTTATATTTCCGTTATAGAGCTGAAATGTAGCACCAAGGATAAGAAGAATAAGATAGCCAATGAAACCCACTCGAGTTTTGTCATACGTCAGTTAAGGTAAACTCTATTTCGAGGAGCATAATCAACAGAATTAAAATAAGCAGACGTAATAATATTATCAGTACATTAGATGCAATATTTATTAATTTTCAGTTGCCGAAAGGAGTTAATTTTCAAGCTAGTATTTCACTATTGCGAAAAAGTAAAGAGCAAAGATTTAAGTGTGGGGCTGCTCAAAATGTAGAACAGTTGATTGCTCGTGATGACAACAATGTTCGTCGACCTCCACGTACAGCATACTCTCAGCGCGGAACCATGCATTAGGCGTTCAGTAGGAAATAAGTTGATAATAAAAGAAAAGTGCTTTGGTAAGCGTGATACGGAACGAACTAAACCCAGTCTCAGACGAACTAGATGCAAATTAAAGTCGAGCTGTAGGCAATCTTATTTTGCGTCAAACATGCGGAAAAAAATATACATCGACTCCGAAGACTACTAAAAATAATAAGCGAAAACACGTACGAACATTGTATAGTAAACTACATGGGAAATATACAGGGTGTCCGAGAAGTCTTTCCCTGATTGCAGAAATTGATAACTCAGACTAGAAATAAGATATAAAAGTTTTTGTCTGTGTTAGGTTTGTTCTGTGCACCACCTCATTGGGGTTTGGGCGTCCGTGCCTATCTCGATAGGACATTTCCTGGGCGATGGATTGGTCGTGCGAACCAACAGCTTGGCCTCCACGCTCTCCTGACATAACCCCATTAGACTTCATTTTATGGGGTTATGTCAAGGATGAGGTCTACCGAACACGTGTACCAGATCTTGAAACCCTGCAGCAACGAATAACCACAGTCGTTGCATCGATCTCTCCAGTGATGTTGGCTAATGTGTGGATGGAAATTGAATATCGCCTAGATGTGCTACGTGCTACCAAGGGTGCTCATGTGGAAGTGTACTGATGTGACCAAAACTTTTATAGTTTGTAAACAATTCAACACCAGTTTCATATTTCTATCTTATTTCTAGCCTGAGTTATCAATTTCTGTAATCAGGGAAGGACTTCTCGGACACCCTGTAGTAATAGTACGAGCAAACATAAGAAGAAATTTATCACAGGTATCGCAGTGCAGCGTAAATCTAATTGTGGTAAACTAAAACGTGTCATTAGGCGAAATTTTGTAAATGTGCTGTAAAAAGGAGAAAAGTTTCGCAAATTAATGAAACTAACTGGAAAAGTACATGTAAACGTGCTAAATTACAGCTTACAAGCGTAACCGGCATAGATGGAATATTAAAATCTTAGCGCAAAAAAGCGTGAACTTCACCCGAACTTGGACTAAACCCCAGAAGAGATGAGAAATTAGAAATACCGAATTTGACCTTTTAAACTTTTAGGGAGAATTTAAAAAATGATTATTGATAATTTATTTGATTATTCCCCTCGTATTTCGAAAGATAGGGTTTTTACTTTTCATATTCAAAATGTGTGCACATCGCCACTGACGCGCCAGTCCAAAAAACCATCAATATCGCTCTACACCAAGGTACATTTATTTAGATGTTATGTTTTATGATTTCTTTAAAGCTTTTGGAGATGAAAGATGAATGTGGAAAGCAGAGCAAAGGCAGCATTAGAAATTTTAAACAGGAAATTTATTTAGAACGCAATTTCGGTCTTTCAAATAGTAATAATAACCCACCACTGTTGAAAAGTATGGCTATCCCGTTTTGGATGCGGACTTTCTTTATCGAATTCTTCTTAGAATGTTCAAGTTTTATATATATTTTTAAAGGTGTTTCCAGTTTTGGGAACAAGACTTCATAATAAAATTTTATTATGAAATTTTGATTTGAGTTTTTATTCATTCTCCTTTATGTTTGTATTAACATTTAGCTGTCCCCATACAATCAATCATTTAGGGAAATGTTAGCAATTAGAGATATTTACGAACATAATTAGAGAAGCACTAGTAATAACTACAATTAATGATAAAGTTAAAATTTTGAGTAATTAGAAAGGTGTGCTCCTTAGATAATGATTTTTTCATCTTATGTGATTCAATAATGGGAAAATATGCTAAATTTGTAATATAAGATTAAGTCGCTGTCAAAATACTGTAAATTAAACACAATTTAGTATAATATTGAAAATAATTTAAAATTACGTTGATTTTCATAAAGGTGTTTGTTTTGTTCGTCGTTCGAATTATATATGCCGTCTATTATGGAAAGTCAATGTGCATTCATTGCGACTAATGAGACCTGAAGTTAATTGAGTTCAGAGAAAGCGATATTATAAGTTAAAAGTTGAAAGTTAAAATATAATTCACCCCTAGGGACATCACTACTTTCGTTACAAAATTAAAGTTATGAAACCAGTACGGCGCCTGGTTGGCACCCAGCTAATGCGTAGATTCGGCAATTGACTACACATTTCAAAATTTGTAATATTAATTTTTAATGTTTGGCATATTTAGAGAAAAGCATAGTAGTAACAAAATTGATGTTCTGATTTTCGATTTTGATATAATACTTAGTTTTCATTTAGATTTAGAGAAAGTAACTTAGATGTTATTCTTTTCGATTTTTGAAAATAACTCTTTGTTTTATTGTGCCGGGAATAATAAACCGGTCTCGAGAAAAAGAAAAATGGAAACCCGTTTACGATTCCACGGTACCCTTTACTACGATAAACACCGGATACTATGATGTATCGATAGTACGGAGTGCCTACGACAGTTTGGCAGTATATTGTAAAATTAAAGGTTATGTTATGAGAATTTAAATTGTTACGTACGAGTAGACCCTGAACAACATTAATGTTTAATGAACAAGTTCATATTACTTTTATCTTGTATTTCACGATTGTGACAAATGTTTTCGGATGTGACTTTATTCTCTGTAAAGATAAGTGCAATTGCTAGTAAGCCACACATAAGTATTGTCTTGCGCTCTTTACAAGGTTACATTTGTAAACCTACCAATTTTGTAGATATGAGCAGGCCTGAAGTAATACTAATGATTAAATGATTGATGAATTGAAATGCGGGGCTGTAGCGTTAAATATCCTCCCAGGGTATGTTTCTTGTCGTATTTTTCATTAAAATTATTTTCCTAAAATACCTCCTAAAGGCCTGAATATTGACAGCCCAATTGGGGTTGGGAAATTAACCCGGATATGTCATGATTTGAATGCCGAAAGCATGCAGCCAGAGTGGTATATAAGGTCTTAGTGTAGAAGCGATTCATTCGAATCGTCAGGGAGTTTAGCGACCCTGCAAGCTTCAATTGTAGGAGATTAAGTCAGCGCTGTTGGTTTTTGGAACCAACTCATTAGCCTGTTTTTTTTATGAATGACTTACAACCTGACTTGTCATTTAATGGCTCTCCGTAGGGTTTAACCGTCGTTTAACTCATTTATTCGTTTTAAAATGTTCAAACGCATATTAGTTACGTTGTATGATATATATTGATATTTTAATTATTTTATGTGTAGTGACATGTATGTAGATTTTGTTTTCTTTTGAATTTTACTAATTCCATGAATAGATTATATATATTTAGTATCTAAGTTTTGCTCGTATATTATATATAAATATACGTATTTACGTATTATGTTAGTACATTTTAATTATTTTTTTTAAAAAAAATGAGTGTTTAAAACGAAAAAAGTAAGTTTAGTGCGGAAAACATAATTAAAAAACTTTGTTTTCATAATTGTTTTACGAGATTATCTATTGCTCAACGACTCACACAAATGAAAAAATAACTAATTCTTGTTTCCTTTTCTGTTAAATATTCATACAGGTGGAATAATTTGGTTAATTTACTTTACTGAAATTTTTATTCACTTCAACACAAATGAAGCAATAGTTAAAACATTCGGTATATGATTAATATAAATACAATAGTCATACCTAACGAATCATTTTGATGTTTAGCTGATTGTTTTTGTGTTGATTAGTTTAAAAGGAGAGAAAATATTGTATTAAACTAGCACTTATCAATAAACTCACACAATAGTAATACTGTGTAACAAAATTTAAATTGAATTTGAGAATTCTGATAAAAAATACGACATAAGAAAAGTTTTTGATTCGTTGTGTAATCTAGTGATGGGTAGTGTAACGAACCATCCTTCTGAATCTGGGAAGAAGAAGAATAGATGGTTACATGAAGGAAAATTATATATAGAGCGATATATTTTCTATTAAAACTAATAATGTTAATAATAGTCAGTATTTAAAAAGATTATATTCACTTTGTAAAAAGTCTTCTTTAAAAAAAAGTAATTTAAAAATTGATAGGAATAATGTAAGGAGGAATTGACTTGGTAATGCTATGCTATGACAACTTAAGGGAAAAAAGGTGTTGGCGCGTGTTTGTCCAGTGGGCGTGGCTTGTCCCAACCATTCTACATAGCTCGGTGACTCAAGGACCCGTTATCTTGTTCCCTGAGTTACCCCAGAGAGGATGGAGTTGTTTGGTGGTTGCGTGTTCTTGGCTTGCTTGTGTGTTAAGTAGGACATGTTCTTGAGTGCATATACGTGGGCAATTCTGAGTTCCGTGCCGGAAAAGCTTTTGCTACTATATATTATTTGCGAGTTAAGTGAGGTAAAGTATCACGATTTGTGGAATAAGTTCACAGTGTTAGTGGACGAAGTTGGCAAAGAAATAGACTATTTTTGTTCTAAACTTTGACTATTGCTCAAGTTACAGAGTCAGAGAGAGAAAGTGTGCATGCAAAAGTGAACCCTCATTTCGCTCTATCAATTGTAGTCAGTGAGTGAATTTAATGTGCATTTTGGGCCTGTTTCATTACTCCTTAATCTTTCTGAAATATTTCTTTTTTCTAAAAAAAGAAATTTATTAAGAAGAGAGAATTCTTGTAGTGTAGGGCATTTCTTAATAGAGTCTGCAGTGATTGCTAGTTTGGATACCTTTTTATTCTGGCAATCCTAAAGATTTGTCCTCTAATTATTCTCTGTAACAACGTGATAGCATAATTTCTGGCATAGATCAAAGAATTGCGTACGTGACTAGTCAACAGTTAGTCAAAGAGGCCGAATTCCAAACGAGAGGAAAGAAGACAGTAGGTAAACCATTGAGCTTTTCCGATACCTGGTGAGTTAATACTTTTATATTTACCTATAGTAATTGTGTTCGTTAAAAATGTGGACAGTGAGGTCGTCTGTAGTTTGTTTCCAAAGGGTTTAAAACTCGCGGACCTTTGCTTTCCAATAGTAGTGATTTTCCTCCCAGAAATTGTGGCGATTATTCTTTCTACTTTGACCGTAATCGTTGACGTAAGATTTGAACCAGCTGCGGATCCGACGTTTCGTTTAAATTAAGTATTTTCCTTTTCAGCTGTTTAGTTATATGTTAAAGGAGAGCGTGTTTAGATATTTTGTCTCGAAAGACAAATATAGACATTTAGTTTTCTCGAAAGTTGTCATAAGCTTGAAAGTAAAGATTTTGATTCAGAAGTAAATTTGACTGCTATTATTTGGATGAATTAACTAATTAAGATCTGAAACTATTGTCAGAATTATATTTAGAAATATTTTTCATGTTTGAAAGAATTTATCAATGAGTAGTTGATGTTCGTAAAAGTCGACAAGATATTTGTAACTGTTATAGTCAAGTTTTGATGAGAATAGTAATTATTGATTGTAGACACTATTTGCATGAGCCAACTAGGCACGTGAACATTGATAACGTTCGTCAAGCGAACATAATGATTGCCTGTAAAGTATTTTAGAGCTGTGTACGTTTGAGTTCAACTAAATGGGAATTGAGCATTATAAATGATTTAGGGCTATTTTCAAGATGCCAAAAGCCTGATTTAGAGCGGCACCTTTACATGAATTTACTCTTATAATGTATGCGAATTTTAACGTGATGCCAAAGGCCATTAGAGGGCGGCTCACTCCGAAGATAGTTACTCCTTCTTACTTCGCGAATGCCTAGCTTGTGAATGCTAGATGAGTAGGAACCGTTTATTGTGCATCTTTAATATTTTGGAGGTGGATAGAATATCCTCTTGTTATGTATATTTGTGATCAATGTCCATAAATGTGCTAGTAGAGTTTTACTTTGCCGTTGCCAACAAGATGTTTGTTGAAAATAAGGTTAAGTAATGATTGTATCAGCCTAAAATCGCTTGCTCACTAATGTTGTAAAGATCCGTGCATTAGTGTTGATGCCTATGTAAATGTTATAGTTGATGATTTGGTAAAAATAGAAGTTTGTTTGCGAGTACTACTGATAATTTTTTTAAAAGAGATTTTTATATGTATGTTTAAATAACAGCAAGACAAGAGAGATTGTTTTGTGAGTTGACCTACGATTGTTTTGTGAGTCTAAATTTATTTGAAACATTTTAATGAATCTTTCGTTTTGCCGTATGAGCAATATGATTATTGAAACTTGAGACTTTAAATGACTTTGTATTGCTTTAGAATTTTTGATATTTAGTAAGTTGTAATATAGTATTTTAAATAATCACTATACAAGTAATGCTATAACTACTTTTCGAAATGCGTCTTTTGAAAATTGTCTTCCTTTATTAATCTTTTTACGAAATGCTGCTTTTGAAAATTTTCGTGCTTTATTCATGTATTTATGTGTATGAATATATATATATATATATATTAATTTATACAATAATTTTAATGCTACATTTTATGTTTATATTTAGTAGTTGAATATTACAAAATATTTTTGAATAAAAAGGTTTGGGTATTGAATAAGTTTGTTGTGAAAAAAGTGCATATACACGCATTCCACTATACTAGATACACGTATTAGGAGTTTCGGCTTTAGTGTTTACACCGTTGTTAGGCAACACTTCCGAAATATACACATTTTCTATTATTGTTTAGTAAATAAGTATTTTGTATTAATGTCTACCTGTATATTCATTTAGTTTCAAGTGTCTACTATGATTTCAAATATGTTATACTCTTTGGATGAATCCTTCGCGATTAATTCTCATCAGAATTGTCTTACAATCGATAGGATAAAGCGGGAGTAAAATGGAATTAAAAGAAGAAGAAAGTGCTGGCAATCAACAGAGATACCATCTAAAAGTTTGTTCTTGGCTTTCTTTTCATTCTTCCGAATATCATTTTGTTATGGTTTGTTTGTCTTTTCCATTTGGTCTATTGCCAAACAACATCTGGAATTACAAACATGTATTATAACGATCATTAACAAAACGGAAGTGATGTTCCAGGTTATTTCGAGAGAAGTTAATTTCGTTTATAACAAGTTTTCTTCTTCGTTTATAAAGATTTATAATTTGTGCTAAAGTAATGTATGATTTTTTCTTGTTTTCGTTGTTTTTTCTTCTCGCGATATTCTTTACTATATATTGAGCTAAGTTCTGAATTTAATTTTCAATTTTACCATTTGATGTTATCCCATGCCTCTGGATTAGTTTTTTCTAATATCAATAGTGTCCTAATTTCTACCGGGGTCACAATGAGAAGCTGTGAGGGGCGTAGACTGTAATCATTAATAAGGGGCACTGAATGTAACATAGGGACGTTATAACATATGCGTATTTTTTATTTAACTAGCTGATCAACAGTTGTATGTGGAGTATTATTACATACTATCCTCGCACACCGTCTAAACGCTCAAAATTGTAAGTATCAAAAACAACGTAGTTTTATAGTTTTATTCCGTTACACTCAATAAAACATCTATATCATATAAAGATATAAAGAGATTGAGTGGTTCAATATTTTCCTGTTCCAATTCATGAGACTGCCTATGACATTATCGGGATCCGAACCTTGGATCTCTTTAGAAATCTTCATTATAACATCATTCCATTGCAAACATTAATGGGATCCAGTAAGGAACTGGTGATAAAACAAATAACTCCACTCCCACGGTCTTAGAATTCGGGCGTTATAAATACCAGAGGCATATGCCGTGTGCACACCGTCACTGTTGCGCTAACCCAAAAATATACTCCTTAATATCTGTAAAAGAATACAAGGTGGAACGGACAAGCATGGTCAACACCAGACGATTTGTGGGAGACGAAAGTAAACATTTGCACTTCACTGCCTTGAAGATACTTTACCTCATGACGTCCTACTTTAAGCTGCACACATATTTAGAATTTGATATCCACCATTCACTGAGAAAGAAAGATGTAAAATCACACACTTTGATGCTATTAAATATTGCTTTCAACTTCAACGGATATTATAAAGAAAAAGAAATATTTTGCAAAACACTTATATTTTGAATTTGACTTCTATGAAAATGAAATATTTACATATAAGCATCAACACAAGAACACCTTTGAATCATTATCAAAATTTTCACTTTTAATCACACTCGCCCATTTATTTTACGGGACGATACCGTTAACACGCACGATATTCGCGATCGGCGGATGCAGTGGTTCGTACGATAATGAAAGTTCACTGTAGATATTTAACTTCCATTAGGTTGCGTAAAGATGAGCTTATTTGACATCTCATTATCTGGATTGTAGTACCACTCTTCTGTTTTCTTCATTCATTTTAAATCTATAAGATGCTAACTGAGGGTGTGCGATGAAAACACATTGTTTATATCACAAGATCACGCCATATTAAAAATATACAAATTTGTCGTTGCACTATTAGAAAAAAATACTTAGTTGAATTTGAACTAATTTTACAAATATTTTCACTTTCTGTTCTCTGGTGCATTTTTCTGTTGCGAGAGCAAGACTCCTTTACGTTTTCGCCTTTTGGAGTTTTAAAAGTGCTCTGACGCATGGCTTGAGGCGTCACATCGTTGCCAGTTAAATAGCGTAAGAATACACTAACAAATGAAAATATAGTTCATAGAAAACACTAAGTTTTTGCTTTATAGTTTTACTAATAATGTATAGTTTTACTAATAATCCATAGGTTAATTGAAACCATATTGAAAACACTGATACTCTCAGTAAAATAGGAAGTTAATGATTACAACTAAATTTTACATTATCACGTAAAATCAGTCGTCATCACATGAGTCTTTACTACGTGGGTATGGAGAATGAGAGTAGCGAAATTCCTCACCTAAAATAGGCTGACGGGAGGAAGCAAGACTGTCTGGAAAAGTGAGGCACCTTTTGGGTGACAAATTCCTGAGCATTGTTCTCCTCCAAATGTTAACTGGTTGCGTTTCATTTCTACGAATCGAAGTTGAGAAATACGAGAGTTGATTTAAAAGTTCATGTCTATTCATATCGTCATAATCAAACATAAGGTGAAGACCTTGGAGGTCAAGGGAACTGACTTTTGAAGTAGGTATACTTATGCCTAGGAAATTGACTTTCCATAGTGAAATATATAAGCTGGGAAGAGAACCACGACGCAATTGACTCATTGGTAGACCCTCGAGTGGAGTGCGATGCGGTTCTTGTAGTTTGCAAATTGTGATCCGGAGAGTAGCTTTCCGAATATAAATAAACCTTGTTGGAAACGTCATGTATAACTTGGATCCCTTTTATTATGGCAACCTCAATTGAGCTGTCTTAAAACAATGAACTAAATGGATTTTCGAACTATCAGTAACCAGAATAAATTTTGTAGTTTTTCATAATTTGGGATAAATTATCACTTTTGGAAAGAGTGGTGGATAAACTCACATGAAAAGGTGATGTAAAAATGTGGCAATGTACCTTTTTTGTGGTATTTTAGACTTTGGTTTCAGACAGCTTAATTACTATTGATGCATTGCCACATTATATATATATATATATATATATATATATATATATATATATATATATATATAATGTGGCAATGCATCATATATATAAAGCATTTAACTTTTATTACTTTGATCTGTTTACATGACAAGAAGAAAGGACATCCTTACCTTATATCAGAAATATTTTCCATTCTGAATTAACATGACAGAATTTATTATTTAAGACATCTTTATTCACTTTGTTTAGTATATCCCTTTCATATTGCATTAACATAAAGGATTGAAGGTTGTCTTTTCCGAGGTTTGCTCTCAATCCTTATTTTATAATATTGAGTTTCAAAAAAGGCTTGTTTACAACTTCCTTTCTACATGTGTAAGAGGGATAGTAAGGAGGAACTTGTACATTTTAAAGTTGTATGTGTAACCTAAGGCATACATGTGATGTTCATATATAATTTTAAACGCACACGTGAGGCAAGACTTGCAAGCTTACTTTGATTTCCTACATCCCTGGTTCAATATCGCTTCACCATGCTTCCTCTTCATACTCACTAATTATATATTCAATATCATATTCACTCACATCTTGCGATGACTTGGATTAAATATCTGCATAAAATTCTAGTTCTTCGATAGTTTTCCCTTTGTCTATGCCACAGATTTTGTTCATAGCATTTGAGGGTAGTTCGTCTTTTAAATCAGAAATCCGCCTTGGATCGAACCACACCAAGTCGTGGAAAAGATTTTCGTGTTTCCAAACCCGGTTAGTCACACTTTGAATGATTTTGTTAAGGACATCTCTGAAATCACACAGTCTGAAACTTTTCTCTTCGGTATTGCCTGATTTCGTAACATGCCAATTCCGGTCATGCAACGATATTATATATTTGTGAATTACTTCCATTTTTCTTGTAGCTATTTTGGGCAAAAGTGCAACTTAAAAGTGCACAATCTGTTGTTAAGAAAAAAAATATAGAATATATGTTGATTTTAGATAGATAATTTGTAATTGTGGTTACAGTAATAAAATAGAATTTTTGTTTCGGTTTGCTATGGCAACTGGTATTTATTAATGAAGATTACAGAACAAAAAGTAGTTGTGTTGAATGTGATGTGTCTAATTTGAAATTTATGCAATCACTAGTTATTACAAATATACGTATAAATTGAGTGTGCCTGATAGTAGTAACTTATCTTAGTATTCGAACTGGGCTAATGTGACGAAAAATACGTTTAATTAAATTATAATGTTGCGATCGAACGATTACATTCTACGAAAAAAAAAAGTTTTACACTATCTCAGGGAAAGATAGGCACAGTTTATATGATTTGATCACAGCAAAACGCATGCCTCCTCCTGGTTTCTTCGGCACCTACCCCTCTCCAACTCCCTACTACCCCTACAACCTCCCGCTACGCGCGACATCGAATCTGCTACGCTCCTTGTGGATTACAAGGACATTCTTTTTAGTGTTACCTTATTGTCAACAGCTGGTGTGAAATTGCCCGTAAATTCTGCGTGGTCAACAACTCAGTTTCAAAACTGGAGCGCACTAACTGACGCAACATACATATTTTGTATTTTGTTTCGAAGAACTATGAGAATCGTCAAAGTAATTTAAATGATATTTTTATTACTTGTTTATGGTAATGAACAACTTGTTAAACAGTCAATTTATATTTTGACTGAGTGTGACGTGAAAAGTCACGAAATATCAAAATTATATGCGAGGTGGCAATAATATCATCACATGGCCGCACATCATTCGGGTACTACTTTCCTAGTGTAATCATTAGCAAAACGAACTCACACCTGCGGAACTATTTGCAAACAAACAAACGGAGTGAAATGAATATATATACCCAGTCAGGAATGTCCAGAGGATTAGTAACTGTATTCGCATCAATAGTAACTGTGTTTAGGCGCAGAACTCAACTTTAAAAAAGTTGAAACCAGAAACGTAATGAATCGACATAATGATCTTACTTTTCTCCAGACACTATTATGTTTTCACCTTGTATTTACCATGACCACCATTGCCTTCAGGAATCTTACAAACACACAAATTTTGAAAGATAAGGTTGGTAAATACTCTTACATCTCTTACGGTACAGCTTCTATACAGTATTCATACAGTATACGGTACAACTTCTACACAGTATTCATCTTAACTTCTTCTTCCGAAACTAAACGCAGCGAAATGATAGTTATTTCATAATAAGTTACTAGGTTTGGAAACACCTGCTCGAAACACAGGTACCGTAGTGAGTCATCAAATTTGCCAAAACGCCATTTTATAACTTTTACCTTTGTAAGAAAAAGTTTAATCGAACATTTCTGATTCAGGCCTACACATCCGGGATAAGAATGGTACCAACTTGAATTAGTATATGAAAAATTGAACATTACCTTTCTGGCCGAACTGAATTTAAATTTAGTGATTAGAGTACGACGCGCAAGTCTCCTGAACCACTATTTTTCTAGGCGTTTCTATATTCCTTTCAAATTCAGGATCTTCTACTGCTAATTCTGATTTCATCCTATCAACGTTTAGTTTCACATCCAAAGAACACATAGCTGTATCCTTGTCCATTGTTTCCTCTCCTTCCGTTGTAGATACTATTAACTCTTTGTTGTCAGTCATCAGTTCCAATGACCACCCTTTCCCTTCGAGTGGATATTCCTGAGGTAAGTCATAAGCAATTTCTTCTTTGCACATCAATTCCAACTTAACAGACGCCTCACTAGCCATTATGAATTGAAATATAATAAGAATTTAACACTGTTCTTATACTTTCCTTATATTTTATGTTGCCAGTGTTAATGAAATGGTTTACAAGAACGTTCACAAATGCAACTTTATATTTCAAATCTTATTCTTCTGATTTTGCTTATTTCCTTAGCCACGATCGCTCTTTCGGCAAATGTTTGTTTGTTTGTAGCAGCCGGAGGAATGGCAAATGGAACCCGGATGTATACTGTTTCAGTTCAGACTTCATTCAAGTGAGATCCTTTGCCGCTAGTGTCGCTCACTCTCACATACCGCTATTCTCGTGTTTCAGAAGGTATCCATCCATCTTTATCGTTTTAGCGGGAATAGCAAATCCTGTATTTCTGTATGTCATTGCGGTTTGATTGACTGTCGAACTCCCGTTGCGTATAGCGGTACTAATTTTATTTAATACACGTGCTATTATTGCTTCAAGTGCCACTTTTGATTGTGACTTCTTCCGCGACTTATGATAGTTAGTGCGAACAATTTAATATTTAAACACAATTTTTCCACTTGAGAACAATAACTGGTTGTGGCTTTTGTATGTATGTGTAAGCGTCTCGTGGAATAAGACGTCGATTTTCGGTGCCATTTGATAACAGTCACTACCATCACTCACGCTCCTACTGTAATTATTGGAGACAAACTTAGAGATCTCTTGCCCCAAACACTACACATTTCCCCCCACACAACCCAGGGCTGATTTTAAGCAGCACGTGCGATGTCATTCTCTTCAATGTTGCCGTACTTCCGTAACCTTTCATAAACAACAAAATTCAGCATTTTTTTTAGAAAAAAAGAATGGTAGATAAAAGAAAGGGACAATAGAGGGAAGTAGCAACATTTATTTTCAGGTAACGGGGTCACAAATATCTAACAAATGTCTCAAAGAAGAGAAGGGAGAGTTTTGAGGACTTTCCAGATTCCATGAAAAAAAAACATCTTTAACTGTATCAGCTTGTATACGAGGTCAGACAAATACTGCCCTTGTAAGGATTCCATAATTCCAGTATGATACGCCAGGTGACAGCACCGAATCGAAAATGGGTGGATATAAAGCGAATAACCTTCTGTAATTTTTAGCAAGTACCTAGGTTTATAATACTACGCAAGAGCGACCATTTCTCTGTAAATTTATTGGGGGGGGGTCACTCACACCCAGAAGGTATATACTGTATATGAGGATGTTAAGACAAATTACATTCAAATTATGCAAAATATTACATATTCATAAATACACTAGGAGGGCCCCATTAGCTTTCGAGGGCCCCGGACCCACAGGATTGGCGCTCTTGGTACTACGCCAGAAAATTAATCAATGTTTCGAGATGTTCTTTCTTGATCAGACCGCCATCTAAACTTATACCGTTCTAATTGATTTGAAGACTTATTTTTTAATAATCTGAACACATCTACAGCAAACGATTATACTATGTAATATATTTTACATACAAATTACTAATAACGCAGATAAATCTTAGTAGGTATTCATATATTTAAAAAGTGATTCAGGAATGAATAGCCTTTACGATCAACGACTACCACAATAAAATTGTGTTTTGTTGGAGTTTTCTTTTCGAACCCTTAAAACATTTAAATTGCGCAAGGGTTTTTATGCTGCTTTGATTGAAGTTCCTCAGTCTTCCTTTTCATTTTTTTAACTTTTCCTTTGGTTGATTAGATTTTAGTGTCCTTTTCAGCAGGCAGTTGTATAAGATGTGGATCTACATTTTAACGTTCAAAGCAAACCGCACGAATACACGCCAGGAATTATGCCTGCATGCAATTAGTCCCCTTCACACTGAATTTAAAATTATTTTAATGTCAACATTTTGACCATCATTTGATCTGGTATGATCAACCATTTCTGACATTTGATCAGTTTTATTAACATAAATATAAGCTACATTTAGTATAGGCCTAGCGTTTAGTTAGCCCCCTTCACGCCGATCAAAAATTTCCAGCGTTTGATCAACTTTACTAACACTTACAAAGGTTAGAAAAGGGGCTAGCCTATTCTCCTACTTCTCCGATTGGACTCTTTATTATGCTAATCGTTTGACCATCGTTTGATCAGGTATGATAAACCATTTCTGACGTTTGATCAGTTTTGTTAACATAAATATAAGCTTCATTTAGTAGCGGCCTAGCATGTAGTTAGCCCCCCTTCACAGCGATCAAAAATTTCCAGCGTTTGGTCAACTATACTAACAGTTACAAAGGTTAGAAAAGGGGCTAGCCCATTCTCCTACATCTCCGATTGGACTCTTTATTATGCTAATCGTTTGACCATCGTTTGATCAGGTATGATCAACCATTTCTGACGTTTGATCAGTTTTATTAACATAAATATAAGCTTCATTTAGTAGCGGCCTAGCATGTAGTTAGCCCCCCTTCACAGCGATCAACAATTTCCAGCGTTTGATCAACTTTACTAACAGTTACAAGGGTTAGAAAAGGGGATAGCCCATTCTCCTGCATCTCCGATTGGACGCTTTATTATGCTAATCGCTTGACCATCGTTTGATCAGGTATGATCAACCATTTCTGACGTTTGATCAGTTTTATTAACATAAATATAAGCTACATTTAGTATAGGCCTAGCGTTTAGTTAGCCCCCCATCACGTCGATCAAAAATTTCCAGCGTTTGATCAACTTTACTAACAGTTACAAAGGTTAGAAAAGGGGCTAGCCTATTCTCCTACTTCTCCGATTGGACTCTTTATTATGCTAATCGTTTGACCATCGTTTGATCAGGCATGATAAACCATTTCTGACGTTTGATCAGTTTTATTAACATAAATATAAGCTTCATTTAGTAGCGGCCTAGCATGTAGTTAGCCCCCCTTCACAGCGATCAACAATTTCCAGCGTTTGATCAACTTTACTAACAGTTACAAGGGTTAGAAAAGGGGATAGCCCATTCTCCTGCATCTCCGATTGGACTCTTTATTATGCTAATCGCTTGACCATCGTTTGATCAGGTATGATCAACCATTTCTGACATTTGATCAGTTTTATTAACATAAATATAAGCTACATTTAGTATAGGCCTAGCGTTTAGTTAGCCCCCCTTCACGCCGATCAAAAATTTCCAGCGTTTGATCAACTTTACTAACACTTACAAAGGTTAGAAAAGGGGCTAGCCTATTCTCCTACTTCTCCGATTGGACTCTTTATTATGCTAATCGTTTGACCATCGTTTGATCAGGTATGATCAACCATTTCTGACGTTTCATCAGTTTTATTAATATAAATATAAGCTTCATTTAGTAGCGGCCTAGCATGTAGTTATCCCCCCTTCACAGCGATCAAAAATTTCCAGCGTTTGGTCAACTATACTAACAGTTACAAAGGTTAGAAAAGGGGCTAGCCCATTCTCCTACATCTCCGATTGGACTCTTTATTATGCTAATCGTTTGACCATCGTTTGATCAGGTATGATCAACCATTTCTGACGTTTGATCAGTTTTATTAACATAAATATAAGCTTCATTTAGTAGCGGCCTAGCATGTAGTTAGCCCCCCTTCACAGCGATCAACAATTTCCAGCGTTTGATCAACTTTACTAACAGTTACAAGGGTTAGAAAAGGGGATAGCCCATTCTCCTGGATCTCCGATTGGACTCTTTATTATGCTAATCGCTTGACCATCATTTGATCAGGTACGATCAACCATTTCTGACGTTTGATCAGTTTTATTAACATAAATATAAGCTACATTTAGTATAGGCCTAGCGTTTAGTTAGCCCCCCATCACGCCGATCAAAAATTTCCAGCGTTTGATCAACTTTACTAACAGTTACAAAGGTTAGAAAAGGGGCTAGCCTATTCTCCTACTTCTCCGATTGGACTCTTTATTATGCTAATCGTTTGACCATCGTTTGATCAGGTATGATCAACCATTTCTGACGTTTGATCAGTTTTATTAAGATAAATATAAACTACATTTAGTACAGGCCTAGCGTGTAGTTAGCCCCCCTTCACAGCGATCAACAATTTCCAGCGTTTGATCAACTTTACTAACAGTTACAAAGGTTAGAAAAGGGGCTAGCCCCCTTTCCTACATCTGCGATTGTACTCTTTATTATGTTAATCATTTGATCATTGTTTTATCAGGTAGGATCAACAATTTCTAACGTTTGATCTGCCTTAAAACATAAATATAAGCTATTTTTAGTTTGGTGTTAACTACACACTGGGAAACTTCACGTCAGATTCGAAATTTCTTAATGCTAACCGTATGAACCTGATTTGATCAAGTTTGAACAATAATTTCCAACGTTTGATTGACTTCACTTACAGATATAAACAGTAGAAAAGAGGGAAGGGATTATATATCTATCAAATCAGATGATGAATCGCTTAAAACCGTTGACCAATTTGATCTAACGAAGATCAAGCGACTTACATTGAAAATTGTCGAATTTAGCGTAACCAGAGAGGAATAGCTGTTGAGTACTTAACTCTTTTCTGAAGGTAGCATATATGATATGTCTGTCTATTAAATCAATCACGTGCTGGAAATCATTAATTAAATCTAAATAAATAAACACCTTATATCTCCTGTTTACATATTGATCGAATGAACCTAATCAAACTATTTGTCGAACTAACATATTCTTAAGCCCGATTACTAAAACCAACGAATGTTTCTGTCAGTAATGTCGATCAAAATCTGCAAATTGTTGAATAAGTCTGGACAAAACGAATGTTAAACGTACGATGTGATGAAGTGTTGAATCTAGTGTTACCACCGAGACGGAATTTGGTGCAGTTTCGATTTGAAAATATCGTGAGAGAGCTGTCTCGTCTAGAAGAGTCTTTTTTACTTTTGGAAGTGACCTGTCTCGTCTCGTATTTCGTGAAGAGAATTCTGTTTCAACTCATGTAACTGGTGCATACGAGCCATCACGCCAGCTTCTGTATTTAATGGAATTTTTTTCTTTGCAAATCGATACATTAATATTTTTCAGTTTTGATCAAACATTTTTAATGATTGATTGGCTCCTCTTACTTAGACATGAGCCGGCGTAGGTCAAGGGTAATCCTCTGTATTCATTGTATTAAATATTTGAGCATGTCAAATAATATATCTTACTTTAATCAGATTTGTTCAGCCATTTCCGACGTTTCATCAATACCCTAAAACCCAATATAGTCTTTTTTATTAGGAAGATAAATTCATGCTAGCACTCTCAATTTAATATCAGTTCTTTTTTCCTTAGTTAGTCGATACATCATAGTTTCATCAGACCTCTTGCCGAGATGTAAGCGGACGAAAAAAGGGGCTCAGCATCCCATATCCATCGGGTGAGCACTTGATCACGGCTATCGGTAGGTATTTTTTAAAATCAGATTGGATCAGCCATTTCCGATGTTTTATCAATATCCCAAGACCAAAACTGTCCATTTTTATATTTTCGAACTTTGCATTGCATCAGTGTTGGAAGTCTTAAAGAACTGTCTTGTTCGTCTGTCGACAGGCATCAAAGCAAAAATGTTAAAATGTGTCAAGAACTTTTTTGCCAATCGATTTAACGTCCCAAGAAAAGTTTACATCTCTTCCGTGAACGAATTATTCCCAGAAGCGACAGTCCCATTAGCGACAGAAACTGTTATCTGTCCTATGAGGGACCGACTCATTTACATTGAAATGATGGAAGATGATATGATTCCATCTCGTAAAATATGTTTGCCTCCGTTATTAGCGCCCGAACAACATTGGTATGAAATACGTACGTGGCAGTGATACTGTTAGTCAAATATATTTTTCCTCTACTGTTTGTGTAAATAAATCTTTTTTTTTTTAATTTTGAGTTAGGTTCGACAGAAAACATATCAAATAACTCAACGAGAAAACAGGGATATTTCCATGAAAAGTGTATTCCTAAAGGTAAAACAATCCAAAAGGCAAACTCTTTAGACTACTATTCCCCTATTCTAAGCTATTAAAACGTAAACTAGTTGCTTAATTTGCCTTTCTTCCTTGTTATGACTTCTACGTGAAAGCCTGTCTTGAAGCAATCTGATATAATCCCTAATAACTAGATGAATTGTAAAGTCATGCGATAGATTTTTAACTTGTGTAATAATTTCTTCGAATACACCGTGTGTTTAGATTTCTTTGATATCCTCAAGTGGTTAACACCTTTTTTCCCTGGGCACCCGATGGGAAGGCAGGAGTCGTCCCCCTGCCTCACAAAAATGTATACGTAATATAGCAAACCACGTATATTAAATACCAGATATACCAGACCTGATACAGTAACCATGGAGATGCCCCTCCCTAGAAAATTTTCTTTGGGCGCCCATATCTCTTTCTGATTATCTTCTTATGCCATAAACATATTCACTCTAAACTTATGCTCCATATCATTTTAACATGTAATTTTTAATTATATTAGAATCATACATGGCTACTAGAAGGCGGAGCTACTCTAAATATTTAGTTAGTTTTCACCTTGATAGAGTCAATGTATTCATATAAATTAATTCAAAAGTATAATATTAGGAAAAACGTATAAAAGATTGTTAATATAATGAGAGCGTTCTCACGTATTCAATTCAGGTAGAGCGAAATCTTTCACAGTACATTTCTTCGGTTCTAAATCACATTAGCATAAAACAAGTTAAAGAAGAGGGAACCTTATCTTCTTCCATCATCTTAGTATGAACTAATCGGTGACTCATATGACATTAATAGATCGAATCGGTTGATCATAGGACAGCTAACCGTTTCTGTCGCTAATAGGGCTGTCGCAAGTGGGAAGACACCCCATGAACAGTCTATTCAAACCAGCCGTAATTTAAATTAACCATTTCCGGTTTCGGCGTTTATCTCCGTAGAACAAAAAAAAAAAGGGTAACAGATAGCGAAAAGCAAATTTTGCAAAAGATTTAGGGGACAATCCACAAGATACAACTAAACCAGGAAGTGTTTCAAATTTAATATTGCTTCTGGTTCCAATACTGATTTCCCTAGAGTAAAAACGTAAAGATATGGAAATGCGATTGTCAAAAGAATAGGTTCCATCTTAACGTTATCTTCTAAACCGGAAGTGGTTGAAATTAGCAATTTCAAGTTTCATCACTTATCGCCATAAAACAAAAATGGTAATAGATAAGCACAAGAGGTTTTCTGCAATTGATTAAAGGTCTCAAGAAAATATATAAGGGAAGGCGTTGTACGTTTGAAACAATGTACCTTGGAACATCTGTGCTTTTCTAGAAATCAAAGCTATCTAGGTGCAGTTATTAAAATTCGTTTGAAAGATTATATGAAAAAAAGCACTACAAACTGGTTTGGCTGTTGTTTACTGAGTGTTGTGCCGAGCAATATACCTTTTAATTTTTTCACCCCCAAAACGAAGATTTTTTGTAGTTACCTTTTGAGTTTTGTGCTCATCGGTTTTTGCAACTTGTGATATTTATTTGTCCAAACTTGGGGTAGAATCATTGGCGAATACAGTAATATTTTTAGTTTTAACATCTGTTCAATATTTAAGCTAGTGGAGAACATTTTTCGTAATGGTGACCCTCTTATACCTATGAACAATAATTCATCGTGTACTTTTGAACGATAAGTAACACGGTTTAAAGCTACACAACGTAAGTAGTTAAAAGAATTGATATATTTTATACAGGTTATGTTAGGATATAAAGTTATTAATTATAATTTTAAGTAGTTTCTACATATTCGCTTGTTCTATAACATAATGTTAAGAGTTGTATATGCTCAACTTTATTATTCACAAGTTTTTGGTAGAACTTCTCTTCAATTTTTAATTCAGTTAATAAAATTTCAATTCTGGGGAACGTTTTAAAGCTAAACCTTTTATTGCAATTTATAACTGTTAATATTTACGACTTTTTTTTATAATATTGCCTCAGAAACGTAATTTTCAGTTTGTTCAAAGTTACAAGAGGGTCTCTTCAATGGAACACGACCATAATGTACCTGTGAACAAAACGGGTATGCTCTTGTTATATTCTATAAAAGCTAATGTAATTATGTAACACGTTTAAAATTAATCCTATCTGATAGCAAAGAGATGGGTCTTCAAATATACGACAAAAATTGGGGAAAAAGTGTTGAATATTAGCACCAAAATTTCAAAGACTCTAAAAGTGTTCACAGGTACATCACCTTTCCCTCATAGCCTTCATTGTTAGCAGCGTTGTAGACATCGGCGCTGTTCCGAAAGGAATAATATAATACAAACCTCTTTCCCTGTAGTCCACTTTGGCAAAACACTTTATCTTGTCAGGCGAAGTACAGAAAAAGGCTGCGACGGTGAATGGGTGGCTAGGAGGAGGAATGATGCGAGGCTTTGTTTGTATATTACAATGACTTTCTACCAAGTTGCGTAGTGTCTGTCATCAAACAAGAGAAAAATGCAATACAGGTAGTATACCTTTTAATATATGACAATTCTATGGTGATAAGAAAATTGCCTTCCTCTACAAAATGTTTAAATTATTATTAGGTACAAGGAATGTTTCTATTCATACTATATCTTTTTATATTACTATTTCGTATTTCCAACACAGATTCCCCCTCCCCTTGTATGAAAACTAAAAAGGGTAAAGAAGCCGTCTTATCACTTCGCCGATTTCGTGTTGGACTATTGCACTTTAGAATTGGTAAAACAAAAGACAAACTCAAAATTTAAGAAAACCACCTTAAAATCAGGGTTTCGTGTTGGTAATATGTCGTAAGTATATCGTTTGTAATCGCTGTATATAATATTTTCTAGATTTGAAATAATATCTTAATCTATGCACAACCTAATCAAACAAAGGCCAGTACATAGTAATATCACAGAGAAAATAACAAGACAAAATCAGAATGTAATGGCCAACGTACTGGGCCAACAGTAATCAAACTGGCCCGCACAATTTGTTTTCCTCTCCAATTCGAATAAGATGCTACCAAAAAAGTTTACTCAACACGTGCCAACTTCTACCACCAAAAGTAGAATTTGTACCCCCAACAATTACGAGAAATTTGAATTTTTGATGGTGGGTCAAACTGGCCCGCATAACTTGTTTTCAATTCGAATGAAAACAATACCATAAATTTGTATTCAATATGCGCCAATTTGTACCACCAGAATTATAATTTGTATCCCAACGAATTTTGAGAAATTTGAATTTTTATGGCTGTTAAAGTTGGCCTGCACGACTAATTTCTCATTCCAATTCGAACCGAAACGGTACGAAAGATACGTACCCAATGTGTACTCGAAGTGAAAGGATTAAATTTATGTGCTGGGCAGATTCACTTCCTAATAAAAATTCAATTTCCTCGAAATTGGAGAGGTACAAATTCCAATTTTGGTAGTACAAATTTGTACATATCGGGTACAAATTTTTTGTACCGTTATGATTCAATTTGGAAAGAAAAATAAGTTATGTGCAGGGGTAAAAGTGGGTCTGAAAAGATGGAGGGGCGGTAGGTAGCCCTTGAACGTAATAATTCGGGTAAAACCGTTAAGCGGTTAAGTCCTGATTTGAGTGTCTACTTGAGCTGGACTCCCATTTTGTTCCGTTAATTTTTCATAAACCAAGTCGGTACAAACTAAGGTACAATCTGGTACAAACGAAAATCTTTCTAATGAGGCGATTAAATTGTTTGTACTGGAAGGTGTTCCTGCCGCCCAAATTTTGTTTTCTTAATTTCTCATAATCTGATACAGTTAAACTAAAATTCATTGTGACAATATCCGCTACTAACGAAGTACTTTCATATGACATACAAAAGTCATGTGTACCCGGTGAATTAAGTCCTGATTTGACGGCCTGTTTGAATTAAGCCCCCACTTTGTTCCGTTAGTTTTTCATAATCCAAGACAGTACAAACGAAATAAATTACGGTACAAATAAAACTCTTTCAGATAAGCCAATTAAATCGATCCTAGGGGATTGTGGGGTGGTGCTGCGTGAAACTTCACCACTTCGTTTTCTTAATTGCTCATACTGCAGTACCGGTATACTACAAATAAAAATATTTGCGGTACAAACTGGTACAAATGAAGTATTTTTTATTGATACACAGAAATCGTTTGTATCGACAGGGGAAAGGTTCACAAGAGTTGGTGGAATACCTAGAAGTCTCTATAATCGAGTGCTGAAGCAAGCGGAAAGTGAGTTAAGGAGGATTTCAGCCAAACGTTTTGTTAGGGTGGTTGTCCCCATCACTTATTTTTTCCACTTTCTTCATCTCGCTAGAAAAGAAACTATTGGAAATGGATGTTGCTGTCTTCTTAACCACTAAATGGAAGGAACGCTTTTAATGTCTGTTGTCTGATTTATACCAAGTAGAGGCATCTTTCGTGCACATAAAAATAGATATTTTGTGTCGAAGAATTTGGTATACATGTAGTTTTGACACAATAAGAATATCTTTTCCTACCTGAATCAGTGGGCTATTCGCGAGAGCAAGAGATGATTGCCCTCCTCCTAAAAGCGTTTCTTTTTTCTTTCTTACGTTAGTTCAGTTGATGGATGATGGTTTGCGATATACAGAACCACTAGTGGCGGCTTTAGTGTGTAGGCTGGGTAGGTACGGGCCTACCCACGGCTAAACAACGATGTAGGAATAAGTGGAATATGCTTTTATGAATCGGAAATTTTTCTGAAAAAGTTTCATCACTGGTTGCACTACGAAGCTTCCTACTAGTTCGCGGATTAACTGAAAAACATTCATAATGCGAACTTGCAGTTTATTTCTTCTATTCAGCCTTACGCAGTAAACCTCCTATTTAATCCATCACCGTAAGCAGTAATCAAGAAGAGCGAGATCAAAAGAACGACGTGTTTAAGTAACCAGACCGTTAAGACTGATCGATCGCTTAGGGTAAATCGCATTCAAATCAACCAACTAATATGATCCGGTACTACGTCCTGCTGCAAGATGAGCTTCCACTTTGTGTGTAAAGGAACACTGTCTAACTGGTTCTTCAAATTATTTTGTAACAGATGAAGGTGCCGCTGTGTATTTATGCAATCATAGAGGATGCATCATAGGGGATCAACAAGACTCCAACCATGATATGATATACATTTATTGAAAAATTGTCTTTGTGTCCTGTGTCAAGGATTGCGGTCGGATTTTCCCGAGAATCGCAAGTGTGTCTATTGGGACTATTATACCCTGGTTTGAACAAAGGTCGACTTATCACTAAGTAAAATGTATGGCACTTGAATTTCATTGAGTACTAACCAACGAAAAAAAAAAAGCTGGAAGTGTAATCAGCAGGATGTAAGTGTTGAACCCGTTCACTGTGGAATTGATATAAATTATCTGCATGTAGTGCTCGCACACACGGGTACGTGGAATATCAAGACGTATCGACATTCATCAGGTCCTAAAGATCCGCTGTATATTTACAATTCTCGTACTCGCCGAATCTGGTTTCAATTCTTTGATTTTTTGCTCTAGAATGGAAGTATGCTACTTAGACTACAGTTTTTTAATTCACTCATTACCTTTCAGATAGAACTCAATTTCCCAATCTAGTTTTCTACTTCTACTCAGTCTTTTTAGATGAAAATGTTGATTCTTTTTTCAAAATTAAATTCTTGTGCATGTCGTTCATCCCAACACCATATGGCTCCTTTTCTTAGTAATGCATACAACGACGGAATTTTTGACGCTAAGCCAGGTAGTTGTCTATGGTAAAATGAAAGCATGCCTAGGAAGGCCTTCAGTTGCGTTACATTCGTCGGTTCGGGACATTTCATGATCGCTTCCACCTTATCTTCCATTGGTTTAATTCCTCCTGGACTAATATGATGTCCCAAATACTCTATTTCCTGTTTGAAGAAAACACACTTGTCTCCCCGCAGTCTGATATTCAGATCCTTGAACTTTTGTAGAAGTATCCGTGTCTTTTCGTAACAATCATTCGTATCTTTTCCCCATATTATCACATCATCCAAGAAACATGCAGCCCACGGTAAATCTTGTAACACTGACTCCATAAACTTTTAAAAAATTTGTGCTGCACAGCTCAACCCAAATGCTAGTCTTTTGTGTTGGTACAAGCCCCAAGGTGTGTTCAGCGTCATGTATTTTAATGAATTTTCATGGATCAACAATTGTTGGTACGCCTGCTTTAAATCACACAATACGAAACAATGGGCACCCTTCAACTTGTTCATTAAGTCTTCAATGCGTGGTTGTGGGTACGATACGTTTTCCAGAACTTTGTTTACCGTCACGCGAAAGTCCCAGCATAACCTGATGCTTCCATCTTTTTTTCTCGCTAATACGAATGGCGTCGCCCAATCGGAATAATCCACTTGCGTCAAAATACCTTGTTGCACCAACTTGTCTAACTCATCTTTCACTTGTGGTTTCAAACTTAACGGTATTTCGTATGCCTTCTTGAAAATTGGTACCGCTTCTTCAGGGGTGCCCACAAGGGGGGGCTATGACGCAAAGTGCGTCATTGAAATATTTGGGGGGGGGGTAAAAAATCTGTATAATATGTTTGAGGGAGTGTAAAAATTAATCGAAAAAAATATTTTTTCATGGAAGAACACCTACGGGTAGACAATTGGGGGGGGTGCGTCATGGACATAAGGGGGGGTGGGCACCACTGGCTTCTTCTTTCATTGGTAATACCAGTTTCTACCCTTTAGCTGGTGTGTTTAAGTCTCCCTCAAACACTTCTTTGAACTCATCTTTGATTTTACTTGCTAAGTTGTCAGCTACAGTTGCGTCATCTGTTCCTATCGAAGCAATATTACTACTAAACTGTTCTTTCCAACAAGGCCAAAGTATATTGATCCATGAACGTCCCACAATTGGTTGGTTTAGTTTAGCATCCAGTACATATAATGGCAACTGCCACTTACTACTTTTCCACTGCACTTCCACCATTATTTTACCTTTAGTGTCTAAAGGTCTACCATCGGCATTGCATAATTTAATGGTATCCGATACTACTTGTTTGTTGGGAAAATGTTCGTTGCATGCATCTCTACTGATTACTGACACTGCGGCACCGGTATCTAGTTCAAAAAACACTGTCTTACCGTCACATTTTAGCGGTATGTTACATCAGTCCTTGCGTTTACCGTCTGGTACGTCCATTGCCAAAATTCCACGATCTTATCTAAGTTTTCTTCCTGCATTACTGACGTTTCTGGGGTAGTCACTTTAATTTCTTTCACTTTTTCAGTTACTTCCTCTGCGTCAATAGTCCCTTGTGCTTCGTGTCTTTTAAAACACATTTTCTGAAAATGGCCTTGTACACCACAAAAATTACACTTTACATATTTCGCAGGACAGGAGTATTTGTTATGTTGTTTCCCGCACTTACCACACACAAATTTACCCTTGTACCGTTCTGCTTTATTACTATTTCCACTGTTATTACTGTACCTTACCTGTGTCTGGTTTTGCTTATTTGGCATACCTTGACAATGACTCAACACATTGACCTGACAAACCTCTTCGAATTCTTTCTTTCTCATGATTGCCATGTCGTAACCAATAGTTTCCGCTTGCACTGCCATTTGAACAGCTACTGTGAAGGTCATATTGTCTTCTGCTAACAATCTCTTAGGCACATTATCGTCGTTGATGCCATATATAAACTGATCCCGTAATGCTTCTTCTAAAAATGTGACGAATTTACACAATGCTGCTTGCTGTCTCACCGTGGCTACAAATTCGGTAACGGACTGACCTTGCGACTTTTGAATATATCTGAATTTGTACCGTTCTGAAATTGTGTTGAGTTTTGGTCGGAAGTGTAACACTAACTTGTCTTTGATTTTTGCGTAGGTCAGATCTTGTATCTTTTCCGGTTCACAAATGTCTCTCAATAGTTTGTATGTTTTTGCACCGATAGACGCGATCAATGTAGGCACTTTCTTTGCGGCCGGTACCTCCATTGCTATGCAGAATTGATCAAACCTGTCCAAATAATCACTTATTTCCTGGTCTTCCACCTCAAAGGCTTCAAAAAGTTTGGATCCTGCCATATTGTAAATCCTTTTACCTCGTCGCCACTGCTATACTGCCGAAACTTATACTAGCTATACTGCTATTACTTTTACTATTAAAATAACTACTTCCAAACTAAGATACTCTTTATTTACGGATACGGGTACATGCACACAAACTTCAAAAGTACTTTACTAATTTTTATCCCCATGCTACTAAATAATATTCTTCACAGTACTTCTAACTAGCCCACTTGCATACTCCAACTTCATTCTTGCTCCCACGAACTCTTTGACCCATGGCAAAGCCTGCCATCCTCATGCTCATCACAGACTATTGACAATAGTATCACACTCTTCACAGACTATATGCTAAACCACATTTTCCACAGATTACTCACTATTTAACTCTTCCACATTCTTCACAGATTATTCACTATTTCAATGACAAAACGTAGATACGGAAGAAAACGTGATTTGTCGTAGCAAAGCTGCGATATACGCAATAAACAAGTGACAGAAAGCGAGAGAGAGATGTGTAAACTTTTGGGAAAAAAGGCGAAAATCGATGTGAACGTTACGATTATATTTACAAGATTCAACAACTAGCAAAAAACACGATTTCTACCACATGGCGACCGTTTTCTGGATTAAATTATAGTAGCCTTCCTACAACTGCTTTTAAAATACCATTAGTTATCCAGATAACGTGTTGAGTTTCGAATCTGATTAGCCTAGTTTCGACAGTCAATTTCCATCAGCTCATGCGCGAACACAATTAATTAAAAATAAAGAACAGGGATAGATAAACACAAAAAGTAAGTAGGCCTAATGTAGATTTTTCATGTAAGTTAAGTATATAGGTTTCGACTTTGAGAGCGACAGAGATTAATGTAGCTTATAAAAAATTTTCTTGTTGATTTTTAATGCTATGTAGATGTGAGTGGATACCAAACAGCTGATTGAGTATTAACACACACATTAAGCACCTTCATATGCATTTATGAATAAGAGACAATGTTTTGAATATGGTACTAATTTATATCTGTGTTAATTTTATATTGAAGCACTTCGCAAAGTGACACCTGAGTTGTTAAAAGAAGGACTGGTTGTTAATGGTCGTAATATCAAAATTATTCTTGTTTCATGTTTTAAGTGCATATTTCTTATTTTCCTATTAAACTTAGACATTTATATCTTTGTACTTTAATTTAGTTGATCGTAATTCATATCAATATGGAGGCTAGTGTTTTAGAACAATTTTAAGCAATGTTGACAGAGGAATTAAGGAAACAATTAGAAACCATTGCTCAGAAAATGGAAATGAATGTTGGACGTCTAGGACAAAAAATAGATGAATCTGTAAGTGAATTCCAGCAGTCTGTAACAAAAGCGATTTGGGAGCGTAGGAAATAGCGAATTGAATGCCAAAGCAGACAGTTTACGTAATAATATCAAAGTAAGCCAATAACTCAATAACTGAGGTACGCTCTGAATTAGTTAACGCGGCCAATCATATTTATTCAGTAACTGCCGAGTTTAAAAATAGTGTAGTGGAATGAAAGAAATGTCTCACTGAGAATTGTGAATACATGCGAACGGCACAGGTTGAGTGTACAAAATACAACAGTGCAAGGAAGTGCAAGGCGGAAAAGAAACCGTAAATACTCTTGAATTCGAGCCCTCCCACGGTGTGGAAGATATGTGCCAAATAAACCGGAAAGTCGATTACAGTCAGGAAAAGGAAATATGCATTGTAGGGATAGCGAAAAAGGTAGAATCGTTACGTGTACCTGTAGACAATTATGTTTCTAATGTAATTGTTTTGCCGGCAGTGGATGCCGATGTTTCACACATGATAAGTTGTAAGCGTTGAGGTTGCGCGTACCCATCCTCTCGAAGAAGCCAGGGAAGGCTTGAGCATTCAATTGTTAGGTTTGTGTGTAAACGAAGTTGTAGTGTTGTCGTTTGTGTGTCGCAGGCAAATGCTTTGTGCGATTCAACAAATTCAAAAATCTCTTCGTAACCGTGAATGTCTAACGTGAGTTGCATTTTAGTGCTGCAAATCCATTCCGACTTTATCAACTTTGAGTATTGTACAAGAAAACGACTTCAAATTCACAATTTGGAGTGTAGGCCCACGAAGAGAATTGTGTTTTACGCAGTGAACGTCTCGTACATAATCAATCGGTCGGAAATGTTTACCGTAAACAAGCGTAAAAGTAACACTTCCAATAAAGCACACGCAGTCGTACTTATATTTCCGTTGAGTTGAGTTGATTTTAGTTTAGCGTCCCTTTCAGCAGCGAGGCTATATGAGACGTGGACCTACTGATTAACGTGGAATCCGAACCACATGAGCTCCCGCCGGGAATCGAACCCGGGTCTCCCACGCCAAAGGCGCGTACGCTAACCATTTAGCCATGGAGGAGCTCTACTTATATTTCCGTTATAGAGCTGAAATGTAGCACCAAGGATAAGAAGAATAAGATAGCCAATGAAACCCACTCGAGTTTTGTCATACGTCAGTTAAGGTAAACTCTATTTCGAGGAGCATAATCAACAGAATTAAAATAAGCAGACGTAATAATATTATCAGTACATTAGATGCAATATTTATTAATTTTCAGTTGCCGAAAGGAGTTAATTTTCAAGCTAGTATTTCACTATTGCGAAAAAGTAAAGAGCAAAGATTTAAGTGTGGGGCTGCTCAAAATGTAGAACAGTTGATTGCTCGTGATGACAACAATGTTCGTCGACCTCCACGTACAGCATACTCTCAGCGCGGAACCATGCATTAGGCGTTCAGTAGGAAATAAGTTGATAATAAAAGAAAAGTGCTTTGGTAAGCGTGATACGGAACGAACTAAACCCAGTCTCAGACGAACTAGATGCAAATTAAAGTCGAGCTGTAGGCAATCTTATTTTGCGTCAAACATGCGGAAAAAAATATACATCGACTCCGAAGACTACTAAAAATAATAAGCGAAAACACGTACGAACATTGTATAGTAAACTACATGGGAAATATACAGGGTGTCCGAGAAGTCTTTCCCTGATTGCAGAAATTGATAACTCAGACTAGAAATAAGATATAAAAGTTTTTGTCTGTGTTAGGTTTGTTCTGTGCACCACCTCATTGGGGTTTGGGCGTCCGTGCCTATCTCGATAGGACATTTCCTGGGCGATGGATTGGTCGTGCGAACCAACAGCTTGGCCTCCACGCTCTCCTGACATAACCCCATTAGACTTCATTTTATGGGGTTATGTCAAGGATGAGGTCTACCGAACACGTGTACCAGATCTTGAAACCCTGCAGCAACGAATAACCACAGTCGTTGCATCGATCTCTCCAGTGATGTTGGCTAATGTGTGGATGGAAATTGAATATCGCCTAGATGTGCTACGTGCTACCAAGGGTGCTCATGTGGAAGTGTACTGATGTGACCAAAACTTTTATAGTTTGTAAACAATTCAACACCAGTTTCATATTTCTATCTTATTTCTAGCCTGAGTTATCAATTTCTGTAATCAGGGAAGGACTTCTCGGACACCCTGTAGTAATAGTACGAGCAAACATAAGAAGAAATTTATCACAGGTATCGCAGTGCAGCGTAAATCTAATTGTGGTAAACTAAAACGTGTCATTAGGCGAAATTTTGTAAATGTGCTGTAAAAAGGAGAAAAGTTTCGCAAATTAATGAAACTAACTGGAAAAGTACATGTAAACGTGCTAAATTACAGCTTACAAGCGTAACCGGCATAGATGGAATATTAAAATCTTAGCGCAAAAAAGCGTGAACTTCACCCGAACTTGGACTAAACCCCAGAAGAGATGAGAAATTAGAAATACCGAATTTGACCTTTTAAACTTTTAGGGAGAATTTAAAAAATGATTATTGATAATTTATTTGATTATTCCCCTCGTATTTCGAAAGATAGGGTTTTTACTTTTCATATTCAAAATGTGTGCACATCGCCACTGACGCGCCAGTCCAAAAAACCATCAATATCGCTCTACACCAAGGTACATTTATTTAGATGTTATGTTTTATGATTTCTTTAAAGCTTTTGGAGATGAAAGATGAATGTGGAAAGCAGAGCAAAGGCAGCATTAGAAATTTTAAACAGGAAATTTATTTAGAACGCAATTTCGGTCTTTCAAATAGTAATAATAACCCACCACTGTTGAAAAGTATGGCTATCCCGTTTTGGATGCGGACTTTCTTTATCGAATTCTTCTTAGAATGTTCAAGTTTTATATATATTTTTAAAGGTGTTTCCAGTTTTGGGAACAAGACTTCATAATAAAATTTTATTATGAAATTTTGATTTGAGTTTTTATTCATTCTCCTTTATGTTTGTATTAACATTTAGCTGTCCCCATACAATCAATCATTTAGGGAAATGTTAGCAATTAGAGATATTTACGAACATAATTAGAGAAGCACTAGTAATAACTACAATTAATGATAAAGTTAAAATTTTGAGTAATTAGAAAGGTGTGCTCCTTAGATAATGATTTTTTCATCTTATGTGATTCAATAATGGGAAAATATGCTAAATTTGTAATATAAGATTAAGTCGCTGTCAAAATACTGTAAATTAAACACAATTTAGTATAATATTGAAAATAATTTAAAATTACGTTGATTTTCATAAAGGTGTTTGTTTTGTTCGTCGTTCGAATTATATATGCCGTCTATTATGGAAAGTCAATGTGCATTCATTGCGACTAATGAGACCTGAAGTTAATTGAGTTCAGAGAAAGCGATATTATAAGTTAAAAGTTGAAAGTTAAAATATAATTCACCCCTAGGGACATCACTACTTTCGTTACAAAATTAAAGTTATGAAACCAGTACGGCGCCTGGTTGGCACCCAGCTAATGCGTAGATTCGGCAATTGACTACACATTTCAAAATTTGTAATATTAATTTTTAATGTTTGGCATATTTAGAGAAAAGCATAGTAGTAACAAAATTGATGTTCTGATTTTCGATTTTGATATAATACTTAGTTTTCATTTAGATTTAGAGAAAGTAACTTAGATGTTATTCTTTTCGATTTTTGAAAATAACTCTTTGTTTTATTGTGCCGGGAATAATAAACCGGTCTCGAGAAAAAGAAAAATGGAAACCCGTTTACGATTCCACGGTACCCTTTACTACGATAAACACCGGATACTATGATGTATCGATAGTACGGAGTGCCTACGACAGTTTGGCAGTATATTGTAAAATTAAAGGTTATGTTATGAGAATTTAAATTGTTACGTACGAGTAGACCCTGAACAACATTAATGTTTAATGAACAAGTTCATATTACTTTTATCTTGTATTTCACGATTGTGACAAATGTTTTCGGATGTGACTTTATTCTCTGTAAAGATAAGTGCAATTGCTAGTAAGCCACACATAAGTATTGTCTTGCGCTCTTTACAAGGTTACATTTGTAAACCTACCAATTTTGTAGATATGAGCAGGCCTGAAGTAATACTAATGATTAAATGATTGATGAATTGAAATGCGGGGCTGTAGCGTTAAATATCCTCCCAGGGTATGTTTCTTGTCGTATTTTTCATTAAAATTATTTTCCTAAAATACCTCCTAAAGGCCTGAATATTGACAGCCCAATTGGGGTTGGGAAATTAACCCGGATATGTCATGATTTGAATGCCGAAAGCATGCAGCCAGAGTGGTATATAAGGTCTTAGTGTAGAAGCGATTCATTCGAATCGTCAGGGAGTTTAGCGACCCTGCAAGCTTCAATTGTAGGAGATTAAGTCAGCGCTGTTGGTTTTTGGAACCAACTCATTAGCCTGTTTTTTTTATGAATGACTTACAACCTGACTTGTCATTTAATGGCTCTCCGTAGGGTTTAACCGTCGTTTAACTCATTTATTCGTTTTAAAATGTTCAAACGCATATTAGTTACGTTGTATGATATATATTGATATTTTAATTATTTTATGTGTAGTGACATGTATGTAGATTTTGTTTTCTTTTGAATTTTACTAATTCCATGAATAGATTATATATATTTAGTATCTAAGTTTTGCTCGTATATTATATATAAATATACGTATTTACGTATTATGTTAGTACATTTTAATTATTTTTTTTAAAAAAAATGAGTGTTTAAAACGAAAAAAGTAAGTTTAGTGCGGAAAACATAATTAAAAAACTTTGTTTTCATAATTGTTTTACGAGATTATCTATTGCTCAACGACTCACACAAATGAAAAAATAACTAATTCTTGTTTCCTTTTCTGTTAAATATTCATACAGGTGGAATAATTTGGTTAATTTACTTTACTGAAATTTTTATTCACTTCAACACAAATGAAGCAATAGTTAAAACATTCGGTATATGATTAATATAAATACAATAGTCATACCTAACGAATCATTTTGATGTTTAGCTGATTGTTTTTGTGTTGATTAGTTTAAAAGGAGAGAAAATATTGTATTAAACTAGCACTTATCAATAAACTCACACAATAGTAATACTGTGTAACAAAATTTAAATTGAATTTGAGAATTCTGATAAAAAATACGACATAAGAAAAGTTTTTGATTCGTTGTGTAATCTAGTGATGGGTAGTGTAACGAACCATCCTTCTGAATCTGGGAAGAAGAAGAATAGATGGTTACATGAAGGAAAATTATATATAGAGCGATATATTTTCTATTAAAACTAATAATGTTAATAATAGTCAGTATTTAAAAAGATTATATTCACTTTGTAAAAAGTCTTCTTTAAAAAAAAGTAATTTAAAAATTGATAGGAATAATGTAAGGAGGAATTGACTTGGTAATGCTATGCTATGACAACTTAAGGGAAAAAAGGTGTTGGCGCGTGTTTGTCCAGTGGGCGTGGCTTGTCCCAACCATTCTACATAGCTCGGTGACTCAAGGACCCGTTATCTTGTTCCCTGAGTTACCCCAGAGAGGATGGAGTTGTTTGGTGGTTGCGTGTTCTTGGCTTGCTTGTGTGTTAAGTAGGACATGTTCTTGAGTGCATATACGTGGGCAATTCTGAGTTCCGTGCCGGAAAAGCTTTTGCTACTATATATTATTTGCGAGTTAAGTGAGGTAAAGTATCACGATTTGTGGAATAAGTTCACAGTGTTAGTGGACGAAGTTGGCAAAGAAATAGACTATTTTTGTTCTAAACTTTGACTATTGCTCAAGTTACAGAGTCAGAGAGAGAAAGTGTGCATGCAAAAGTGAACCCTCATTTCGCTCTATCAATTGTAGTCAGTGAGTGAATTTAATGTGCATTTTGGGCCTGTTTCATTACTCCTTAATCTTTCTGAAATATTTCTTTTTTCTAAAAAAAGAAATTTATTAAGAAGAGAGAATTCTTGTAGTGTAGGGCATTTCTTAATAGAGTCTGCAGTGATTGCTAGTTTGGATACCTTTTTATTCTGGCAATCCTAAAGATTTGTCCTCTAATTATTCTCTGTAACAACGTGATAGCATAATTTCTGGCATAGATCAAAGAATTGCGTACGTGACTAGTCAACAGTTAGTCAAAGAGGCCGAATTCCAAACGAGAGGAAAGAAGACAGTAGGTAAACCATTGAGCTTTTCCGATACCTGGTGAGTTAATACTTTTATATTTACCTATAGTAATTGTGTTCGTTAAAAATGTGGACAGTGAGGTCGTCTGTAGTTTGTTTCCAAAGGGTTTAAAACTCGCGGACCTTTGCTTTCCAATAGTAGTGATTTTCCTCCCAGAAATTGTGGCGATTATTCTTTCTACTTTGACCGTAATCGTTGACGTAAGATTTGAACCAGCTGCGGATCCGACGTTTCGTTTAAATTAAGTATTTTCCTTTTCAGCTGTTTAGTTATATGTTAAAGGAGAGCGTGTTTAGATATTTTGTCTCGAAAGACAAATATAGACATTTAGTTTTCTCGAAAGTTGTCATAAGCTTGAAAGTAAAGATTTTGATTCAGAAGTAAATTTGACTGCTATTATTTGGATGAATTAACTAATTAAGATCTGAAACTATTGTCAGAATTATATTTAGAAATATTTTTCATGTTTGAAAGAATTTATCAATGAGTAGTTGATGTTCGTAAAAGTCGACAAGATATTTGTAACTGTTATAGTCAAGTTTTGATGAGAATAGTAATTATTGATTGTAGACACTATTTGCATGAGCCAACTAGGCACGTGAACATTGATAACGTTCGTCAAGCGAACATAATGATTGCCTGTAAAGTATTTTAGAGCTGTGTACGTTTGAGTTCAACTAAATGGGAATTGAGCATTATAAATGATTTAGGGCTATTTTCAAGATGCCAAAAGCCTGATTTAGAGCGGCACCTTTACATGAATTTACTCTTATAATGTATGCGAATTTTAACGTGATGCCAAAGGCCATTAGAGGGCGGCTCACTCCGAAGATAGTTACTCCTTCTTACTTCGCGAATGCCTAGCTTGTGAATGCTAGATGAGTAGGAACCGTTTATTGTGCATCTTTAATATTTTGGAGGTGGATAGAATATCCTCTTGTTATGTATATTTGTGATCAATGTCCATAAATGTGCTAGTAGAGTTTTACTTTGCCGTTGCCAACAAGATGTTTGTTGAAAATAAGGTTAAGTAATGATTGTATCAGCCTAAAATCGCTTGCTCACTAATGTTGTAAAGATCCGTGCATTAGTGTTGATGCCTATGTAAATGTTATAGTTGATGATTTGGTAAAAATAGAAGTTTGTTTGCGAGTACTACTGATAATTTTTTTAAAAGAGATTTTTATATGTATGTTTAAATAACAGCAAGACAAGAGAGATTGTTTTGTGAGTTGACCTACGATTGTTTTGTGAGTCTAAATTTATTTGAAACATTTTAATGAATCTTTCGTTTTGCCGTATGAGCAATATGATTATTGAAACTTGAGACTTTAAATGACTTTGTATTGCTTTAGAATTTTTGATATTTAGTAAGTTGTAATATAGTATTTTAAATAATCACTATACAAGTAATGCTATAACTACTTTTCGAAATGCGTCTTTTGAAAATTGTCTTCCTTTATTAATCTTTTTACGAAATGCTGCTTTTGAAAATTTTCGTGCTTTATTCATGTATTTATGTGTATGAATATATATATATATATATATTAATTTATACAATAATTTTAATGCTACATTTTATGTTTATATTTAGTAGTTGAATATTACAAAATATTTTTGAATAAAAAGGTTTGGGTATTGAATAAGTTTGTTGTGAAAAAAGTGCATATACACGCATTCCACTATACTAGATACACGTATTAGGAGTTTCGGCTTTAGTGTTTACACCGTTGTTAGGCAACACTTCCGAAATATACACATTTTCTATTATTGTTTAGTAAATAAGTATTTTGTATTAATGTCTACCTGTATATTCATTTAGTTTCAAGTGTCTACTATGATTTCAAATATGTTATACTCTTTGGATGAATCCTTCGCGATTAATTCTCATCAGAATTGTCTTACAATCGATAGGATAAAGCGGGAGTAAAATGGAATTAAAAGAAGAAGAAAGTGCTGGCAATCAACAGAGATACCATCTAAAAGTTTGTTCTTGGCTTTCTTTTCATTCTTCCGAATATCATTTTGTTATGGTTTGTTTGTCTTTTCCATTTGGTCTATTGCCAAACAACATCTGGAATTACAAACATGTATTATAACGATCATTAACAAAACGGAAGTGATGTTCCAGGTTATTTCGAGAGAAGTTAATTTCGTTTATAACAAGTTTTCTTCTTCGTTTATAAAGATTTATAATTTGTGCTAAAGTAATGTATGATTTTTTCTTGTTTTCGTTGTTTTTTCTTCTCGCGATATTCTTTACTATATATTGAGCTAAGTTCTGAATTTAATTTTCAATTTTACCATTTGATGTTATCCCATGCCTCTGGATTAGTTTTTTCTAATATCAATAGTGTCCTAATTTCTACCGGGGTCACAATGAGAAGCTGTGAGGGGCGTAGACTGTAATCATTAATAAGGGGCACTGAATGTAACATAGGGACGTTATAACATATGCGTATTTTTTATTTAACTAGCTGATCAACAGTTGTATGTGGAGTATTATTACATACTATCCTCGCACACCGTCTAAACGCTCAAAATTGTAAGTATCAAAAACAACGTAGTTTTATAGTTTTATTCCGTTACACTCAATAAAACATCTATATCATATAAAGATATAAAGAGATTGAGTGGTTCAATATTTTCCTGTTCCAATTCATGAGACTGCCTATGACATTATCGGGATCCGAACCTTGGATCTCTTTAGAAATCTTCATTATAACATCATTCCATTGCAAACATTAATGGGATCCAGTAAGGAACTGGTGATAAAACAAATAACTCCACTCCCACGGTCTTAGAATTCGGGCGTTATAAATACCAGAGGCATATGCCGTGTGCACACCGTCACTGTTGCGCTAACCCAAAAATATACTCCTTAATATCTGTAAAAGAATACAAGGTGGAACGGACAAGCATGGTCAACACCAGACGATTTGTGGGAGACGAAAGTAAACATTTGCACTTCACTGCCTTGAAGATACTTTACCTCATGACGTCCTACTTTAAGCTGCACACATATTTAGAATTTGATATCCACCATTCACTGAGAAAGAAAGATGTAAAATCACACACTTTGATGCTATTAAATATTGCTTTCAACTTCAACGGATATTATAAAGAAAAAGAAATATTTTGCAAAACACTTATATTTTGAATTTGACTTCTATGAAAATGAAATATTTACATATAAGCATCAACACAAGAACACCTTTGAATCATTATCAAAATTTTCACTTTTAATCACACTCGCCCATTTATTTTACGGGACGATACCGTTAACACGCACGATATTCGCGATCGGCGGATGCAGTGGTTCGTACGATAATGAAAGTTCACTGTAGATATTTAACTTCCATTAGGTTGCGTAAAGATGAGCTTATTTGACATCTCATTATCTGGATTGTAGTACCACTCTTCTGTTTTCTTCATTCATTTTAAATCTATAAGATGCTAACTGAGGGTGTGCGATGAAAACACATTGTTTATATCACAAGATCACGCCATATTAAAAATATACAAATTTGTCGTTGCACTATTAGAAAAAAATACTTAGTTGAATTTGAACTAATTTTACAAATATTTTCACTTTCTGTTCTCTGGTGCATTTTTCTGTTGCGAGAGCAAGACTCCTTTACGTTTTCGCCTTTTGGAGTTTTAAAAGTGCTCTGACGCATGGCTTGAGGCGTCACATCGTTGCCAGTTAAATAGCGTAAGAATACACTAACAAATGAAAATATAGTTCATAGAAAACACTAAGTTTTTGCTTTATAGTTTTACTAATAATGTATAGTTTTACTAATAATCCATAGGTTAATTGAAACCATATTGAAAACACTGATACTCTCAGTAAAATAGGAAGTTAATGATTACAACTAAATTTTACATTATCACGTAAAATCAGTCGTCATCACATGAGTCTTTACTACGTGGGTATGGAGAATGAGAGTAGCGAAATTCCTCACCTAAAATAGGCTGACGGGAGGAAGCAAGACTGTCTGGAAAAGTGAGGCACCTTTTGGGTGACAAATTCCTGAGCATTGTTCTCCTCCAAATGTTAACTGGTTGCGTTTCATTTCTACGAATCGAAGTTGAGAAATACGAGAGTTGATTTAAAAGTTCATGTCTATTCATATCGTCATAATCAAACATAAGGTGAAGACCTTGGAGGTCAAGGGAACTGACTTTTGAAGTAGGTATACTTATGCCTAGGAAATTGACTTTCCATAGTGAAATATATAAGCTGGGAAGAGAACCACGACGCAATTGACTCATTGGTAGACCCTCGAGTGGAGTGCGATGCGGTTCTTGTAGTTTGCAAATTGTGATCCGGAGAGTAGCTTTCCGAATATAAATAAACCTTGTTGGAAACGTCATGTATAACTTGGATCCCTTTTATTATGGCAACCTCAATTGAGCTGTCTTAAAACAATGAACTAAATGGATTTTCGAACTATCAGTAACCAGAATAAATTTTGTAGTTTTTCATAATTTGGGATAAATTATCACTTTTGGAAAGAGTGGTGGATAAACTCACATGAAAAGGTGATGTAAAAATGTGGCAATGTACCTTTTTTGTGGTATTTTAGACTTTGGTTTCAGACAGCTTAATTACTATTGATGCATTGCCACATTATATATATATATATATATATATATATATATATATATATATATATATAATGTGGCAATGCATCATATATATAAAGCATTTAACTTTTATTACTTTGATCTGTTTACATGACAAGAAGAAAGGACATCCTTACCTTATATCAGAAATATTTTCCATTCTGAATTAACATGACAGAATTTATTATTTAAGACATCTTTATTCACTTTGTTTAGTATATCCCTTTCATATTGCATTAACATAAAGGATTGAAGGTTGTCTTTTCCGAGGTTTGCTCTCAATCCTTATTTTATAATATTGAGTTTCAAAAAAGGCTTGTTTACAACTTCCTTTCTACATGTGTAAGAGGGATAGTAAGGAGGAACTTGTACATTTTAAAGTTGTATGTGTAACCTAAGGCATACATGTGATGTTCATATATAATTTTAAACGCACACGTGAGGCAAGACTTGCAAGCTTACTTTGATTTCCTACATCCCTGGTTCAATATCGCTTCACCATGCTTCCTCTTCATACTCACTAATTATATATTCAATATCATATTCACTCACATCTTGCGATGACTTGGATTAAATATCTGCATAAAATTCTAGTTCTTCGATAGTTTTCCCTTTGTCTATGCCACAGATTTTGTTCATAGCATTTGAGGGTAGTTCGTCTTTTAAATCAGAAATCCGCCTTGGATCGAACCACACCAAGTCGTGGAAAAGATTTTCGTGTTTCCAAACCCGGTTAGTCACACTTTGAATGATTTTGTTAAGGACATCTCTGAAATCACACAGTCTGAAACTTTTCTCTTCTGTATTGCCTGATTTCGTAACATGCCAATTCCGGTCATGCAACGATATTATATATTTGTGAATTACTTCCATTTTTCTTGTAGCTATTTTGGGCAAAAGTGCAACTTAAAAGTGCACAATCTGTTGTTAAGAAAAAAAATATAGAATATATGTTGATTTTAGATAGATAATTTGTAATTGTGGTTACAGTAATAAAATAGAATTTTTGTTTCGGTTTGCTATGGCAACTGGTATTTATTAATGAAGATTACAGAACAAAAAGTAGTTGTGTTGAATGTGATGTGTCTAATTTGAAATTTATGCAATCACTAGTTATTACAAATATACGTATAAATTGAGTGTGCCTGATAGTAGTAACTTATCTTAGTATTCGAACTGGGCTAATGTGACGAAAAATACGTTTAATTAAATTATAATGTTGCGATCGAACGATTACATTCTACGAAAAAAAAAAGTTTTACACTATCTCAGGGAAAGATAGGCACAGTTTATATGATTTGATCACAGCAAAACGCATGCCTCCTCCTGGTTTCTTCGGCACCTACCCCTCTCCAACTCCCTACTACCCCTACAACCTCCCGCTACGCGCGACATCGAATCTGCTACGCTCCTTGTGGATTACAAGGACATTCTTTTTAGTGTTACCTTATTGTCAACAGCTGGTGTGAAATTGCCCGTAAATTCTGCGTGGTCAACAACTCAGTTTCAAAACTGGAGCGCACTAACTGACGCAACATACATATTTTGTATTTTGTTTCGAAGAACTATGAGAATCGTCAAAGTAATTTAAATGATATTTTTATTACTTGTTTATGGTAATGAACAACTTGTTAAACAGTCAATTTATATTTTGACTGAGTGTGATGTGAAAAGTCACGAAATATCAAAATTATATGCGAGGTGGCAATAATATCATCACATGGCCGCACATCATTCGGGTACTACTTTCCTAGTGTAATCATTAGCAAAACGAACTCACACCTGCGGAACTATTTGCAAACAAACAAACGGAGTGAAATGAATATATATACCCAGTCAGGAATGTCCAGAGGATTAGTAACTGTATTCGCATCAATAGTAACTGTGTTTAGGCGCAGAACTCAACTTTAAAAAAGTTGAAACCAGAAACGTAATGAATCGACATAATGATCTTACTTTTCTCCAGACACTATTATGTTTTCACCTTGTATTTACCATGACCACCATTGCCTTCAGGAATCTTACAAACACACAAATTTTGAAAGATAAGGTTGGTAAATACTCTTACATCTCTTACGGTACAGCTTCTATACAGTATTCATACAGTATACGGTACAACATCTACACAGTATTCATCTTAACTTCTTCTTCCGAAACTAAACGCAGCGAAATGATAGTTATTTCATAATAAGTTACTAGGTTTGGAAACACCTGCTCGAAACACAGGTACCGTAGTGAGTCATCAAATTTGCCAAAACGCCATTTTATAACTTTTACCTTTGTAAGAAAAAGTTTAATCGAACATTTCTGATTCAGGCCTACACATCCGGGATAAGAATGGTACCAACTTGAATTAGTATATGAAAAATTGAACATTACCTTTCTGGCCGAACTGAATTTAAATTTAGTGATTAGAGTACGACGCGCAAGTCTCCTGAACCACTATTTTTCTAGGCGTTTCTATATTCCTTTCAAATTCAGGATCTTCTACTGCTAATTCTGATTTCATCCTATCAACGTTTAGTTTCACATCCAAAGAACACATAGCTGTATCCTTGTCCATTGTTTCCTCTCCTTCCGTTGTAGATACTATTAACTCTTTGTTGTCAGTCATCAGTTCCAATGACCACCCTTTCCCTTCGAGTGGATATTCCTGAGGTAAGTCATAAGCAATTTCTTCTTTGCACATCAATTCCAACTTAACAGACGCCTCACTAGCCATTATGAATTGAAATATAATAAGAATTTAACACTGTTCTTATACTTTCCTTATATTTTATGTTGCCAGTGTTAATGAAATGGTTTACAAGAACGTTCACAAATGCAACTTTATATTTCAAATCTTATTCTTCTGATTTTGCTTATTTCCTTAGCCACGATCGCTCTTTCGGCAAATGTTTGTTTGTTTGTAGCAGCCGGAGGAATGGCAAATGGAACCCGGATGTATACTGTTTCAGTTCAGACTTCATTCAAGTGAGATCCTTTGCCGCTAGTGTCGCTCACTCTCACATACCGCTATTCTCGTGTTTCAGAAGGTATCCATCCATCTTTATCGTTTTAGCGGGAATAGCAAATCCTGTATTTCTGTATGTCATTGCGGTTTGATTGACTGTCGAACTCCCGTTGCGTATAGCGGTACTAATTTTATTTAATACACGTGCTATTATTGCTTCAAGTGCCACTTTTGATTGTGACTTCTTCCGCGACTTATGATAGTTAGTGCGAACAATTTAATATTTAAACACAATTTTTCCACTTGAGAACAATAACTGGTTGTGGCTTTTGTATGTATGTGTAAGCGTCTCGTGGAATAAGACGTCGATTTTCGGTGCCATTTGATAACAGTCACTACCATCACTCACGCTCCTACTGTAATTATTGGAGACAAACTTAGAGATCTCTTGCCCCAAACACTACACATTTCCCCCCACACAACCCAGGGCTGATTTTAAGCAGCACGTGCGATGTCATTCTCTTCAATGTTGCCGTACTTCCGTAACCTTTCATAAACAACAAAATTCAGCATTTTTTTTAGAAAAAATGAATGGTAGATAAAAGAAAGGGACAATAGAGGGAAGTAGCAACATTTATTTTCAGGTAACGGGGTCACAAATATCTAACAAATGTCTCAAAGAAGAGAAGGGAGAGTTTTGAGGACTTTCCAGATTCCATGAAAAAAAAACATCTTTAACTGTATCAGCTTGTATACGAGGTCAGACAAATACTGCCCTTGTAAGGATTCCATAATTCCAGTATGATACGCCAGGTGACAGCACCGAATCGAAAATGGGTGGATATAAAGCGAATAACCTTCTGTAATTTTTAGCAAGTACCTAGGTTTATAATACTACGCAAGAGCGACCATTTCTCTGTAAATTTATTGGGGGGGGGTCACTCACACCCAGAAGGTATATACTGTATATGAGGATGTTAAGACAAATTACATTCAAATTATGCAAAATATTACATATTCATAAATACACTAGGAGGGCCCCATTAGCTTTCGAGGGCCCCGGACCCACAGGATTGGCGCTCTTGGTACTACGCCAGAAAATTAATCAATGTTTCGAGATGTTCTTTCTTGATCAGACCGCCATCTAAACTTATACCGTTCTAATTGATTTGAAGACTTATTTTTTAATAATCTGAACACATCTACAGCAAACGATTATACTATGTAATATATTTTACATACAAATTACTAATAACGCAGATAAATCTTAGTAGGTATTCATATATTTAAAAAGTGATTCAGGAATGAATAGCCTTTACGATCAACGACTACCACAATAAAATTGTGTTTTGTTGGAGTTTTCTTTTCGAACCCTTAAAACATTTAAATTGCGCAAGGGTTTTTATGCTGCTTTGATTGAAGTTCCTCAGTCTTCCTTTTCATTTTTTTAACTTTTCCTTTGGTTGATTAGATTTTAGTGTCCTTTTCAGCAGGCAGTTGTATAAGATGTGGATCTACATTTTAACGTTCAAAGCAAACCGCACGAATACACGCCAGGAATTATGCCTGCATGCAATTAGTCCCCTTCACACTGAATTTAAAATTATTTTAATGTCAACATTTTGACCATCATTTGATCTGGTATGATCAACCATTTCTGACATTTGATCAGTTTTATTAACATAAATATAAGCTACATTTAGTATAGGCCTAGCGTTTAGTTAGCCCCCTTCACGCCGATCAAAAATTTCCAGCGTTTGATCAACTTTACTAACACTTACAAAGGTTAGAAAAGGGGCTAGCCTATTCTCCTACTTCTCCGATTGGACTCTTTATTATGCTAATCGTTTGACCATCGTTTGATCAGGTATGATAAACCATTTCTGACGTTTGATCAGTTTTGTTAACATAAATATAAGCTTCATTTAGTAGCGGCCTAGCATGTAGTTAGCCCCCCTTCACAGCGATCAAAAATTTCCAGCGTTTGGTCAACTATACTAACAGTTACAAAGGTTAGAAAAGGGGCTAGCCCATTCTCCTACATCTCCGATTGGACTCTTTATTATGCTAATCGTTTGACCATCGTTTGATCAGGTATGATCAACCATTTCTGACGTTTGATCAGTTTTATTAACATAAATATAAGCTTCATTTAGTAGCGGCCTAGCATGTAGTTAGCCCCCCTTCACAGCGATCAACAATTTCCAGCGTTTGATCAACTTTACTAACAGTTACAAGGGTTAGAAAAGGGGATAGCCCATTCTCCTGCATCTCCGATTGGACGCTTTATTATGCTAATCGCTTGACCATCGTTTGATCAGGTATGATCAACCATTTCTGACGTTTGATCAGTTTTATTAACATAAATATAAGCTACATTTAGTATAGGCCTAGCGTTTAGTTAGCCCCCCATCACGCCGATCAAAAATTTCCAGCGTTTGATCAACTTTACTAACAGTTACAAAGGTTAGAAAAGGGGCTAGCCTATTCTCCTACTTCTCCGATTGGACTCTTTATTATGCTAATCGTTTGACCATCGTTTGATCAGGCATGATAAACCATTTCTGACGTTTGATCAGTTTTATTAACATAAATATAAGCTTCATTTAGTAGCGGCCTAGCATGTAGTTAGCCCCCCTTCACAGCGATCAACAATTTCCAGCGTTTGATCAACTTTACTAACAGTTACAAGGGTTAGAAAAGGGGATAGCCCATTCTCCTGCATCTCCGATTGGACTCTTTATTATGCTAATCGCTTGACCATCGTTTGATCAGGTATGATCAACCATTTCTGACATTTGATCAGTTTTATTAACATAAATATAAGCTACATTTAGTATAGGCCTAGCGTTTAGTTAGCCCCCCTTCACGCCGATCAACAATTTCCAGCGTTTGATCAACTTTACTAACAGTTACAAGGGTTACAAAAGGGGATAGCCCATTCTCCTGCATCTCCGATTGGACTCTTTATTATGCTAATCGCTTGACCATCGTTTGATCAGGTATGATCAACCATTTCTGACGTTTGATCAGTTTTATTAACATAAATATAAGCTTCATTTAGTATAGGCCTAGCGTTTAGTTAGCCCCCCTTCACGCCGATCAAAAATTTCCAGCGTTTGATCAACTTTACTAACACTTACAAAGGTTAGAAAAGGGGCTAGCCTATTCTCCTACTTCTCCGATTGGACTCTTTATTATGCTAATCGTTTGACCATCGTTTGATCAGGTATGATCAACCATTTCTGACGTTTCATCAGTTTTATTAATATAAATATAAGCTTCATTTAGTAGCGGCCTAGCATGTAGTTATCCCCCCTTCACAGCGATCAAAAATTTCCAGCGTTTGGTCAACTATACTAACAGTTACAAAGGTTAGAAAAGGGGCTAGCCCATTCTCCTACATCTCCGATTGGACTCTTTATTGTGCTAATCGTTTGACCATCGTTTGATCAGGTATGATCAACCATTTCTGACGTTTGATCAGTTTTATTAACATAAATATAAGCTTCATTTAGTAGCGGCCTAGCATGTAGTTAGCCCCCCTTCACAGCGATCAACAATTTCCAGCGTTTGATCAACTTTACTAACAGTTACAAGGGTTAGAAAAGGGGATAGCCCATTCTCCTGGATCTCCGATTGGACTCTTTATTATGCTAATCGCTTGACCATCATTTGATCAGGTACGATCAACCATTTCTGACGTTTGATCAGTTTTATTAACATAAATATAAGCTACATTTAGTATAGGCCTAGCGTTTAGTTAGCCCCCCATCACGCCGATCAAAAATTTCCAGCGTTTGATCAACTTTACTAACAGTTACAAAGGTTAGAAAAGGGGCTAGCCTATTCTCCTACTTCTCCGATTGGACTCTTTATTATGCTAATCGTTTGACCATCGTTTGATCAGGTATGATCAACCATTTCTGACGTTTGATCAGTTTTATTAAGATAAATATAAACTACATTTAGTACAGGCCTAGCGTGTAGTTAGCCCCCCTTCACAGCGATCAACAATTTCCAGCGTTTGATCAACTTTACTAACAGTTACAAAGGTTAGAAAAGGGGCTAGCCCCCTTTCCTACATCTGCGATTGTACTCTTTATTATGTTAATCATTTGATCATTGTTTTATCAGGTAGGATCAACAATTTCTAACGTTTGATCTGCCTTAAAACATAAATATAAGCTATTTTTAGTTTGGTGTTAACTACACACTGGGAAACTTCACGTCAGATTCGAAATTTCTTAATGCTAACCGTATGAACCTGATTTGATCAAGTTTGAACAATAATTTCCAACGTTTGATTGACTTCACTTACAGATATAAACAGTAGAAAAGAGGGAAGGGATTATATATCTATCAAATCAGATGATGAATCGCTTAAAACCGTTGACCAATTTGATCTAACGAAGATCAAGCGACTTACATTGAAAATTGTCGAATTTAGCGTAACCAGAGAGGAATAGCTGTTGAGTACTTAACTCTTTTCTGAAGGTAGCATATATGATATGTCTGTCTATTAAATCAATCACGTGCTGGAAATCATTAATTAAATCTAAATAAATAAACACCTTATATCTCCTGTTTACATATTGATCGAATGAACCTAATCAAACTATTTGTCGAACTAACATATTCTTAAGCCCGATTACTAAAACCAACGAATGTTTCTGTCAGTAATGTCGATCAAAATCTGCAAATTGTTGAATAAGTCTGGACAAAACGAATGTTAAACGTACGATGTGATGAAGTGTTGAATCTAGTGTTACCACCGAGACGGAATTTGGTGCAGTTTCGATTTGAAAATATCGTGAGAGAGCTGTCTCGTCTAGAAGAGTCTTTTTTACTTTTGGAAGTGACCTGTCTCGTCTCGTATTTCGTGAAGAGAATTCTGTTTCAACTCATGTAACTGGTGCATACGAGCCATCACGCCAGCTTCTGTATTTAATGGAATTTTTTTCTTTGCAAATCGATACATTAATATTTTTCAGTTTTGATCAAACATTTTTAATGATTGATTGGCTCCTCTTACTTAGACATGAGCCGGCGTAGGTCAAGGGTAATCCTCTGTATTCATTGTATTAAATATTTGAGCATGTCAAATAATATATCTTACTTTAATCAGATTTGTTCAGCCATTTCCGACGTTTCATCAATACCCTAAAACCCAATATAGTCTTTTTTATTAGGAAGATAAATTCATGCTAGCACTCTCAATTTAATATCAGTTCTTTTTTCCTTAGTTAGTCGATACATCATAGTTTCATCAGACCTCTTGCCGAGATGTAAGCGGACGAAAAAAGGGGCTCAGCATCCCATATCCATCGGGTGAGCACTTGATCACGGCTATCGGTAGGTATTTTTTAAAATCAGATTGGATCAGCCATTTCCGATGTTTTATCAATATCCCAAGACCAAAACTGTCCATTTTTATATTTTCGAACTTTGCATTGCATCAGTGTTGGAAGTCTTAAAGAACTGTCTTGTTCGTCTGTCGACAGGCATCAAAGCAAAAATGTTAAAATGTGTCAAGAACTTTTTTGCCAATCGATTTAACGTCCCAAGAAAAGTTTACATCTCTTCCGTGAACGAATTATTCCCAGAAGCGACAGTCCCATTAGCGACAGAAACTGTTATCTGTCCTATGAGGGACCGACTCATTTACATTGAAATGATGGAAGATGATATGATTCCATCTCGTAAAATATGTTTGCCTCCGTTATTAGCGCCCGAACAACCTTGGTATGAAATACGTACGTGGCAGTGATACTGTTAGTCAAATATATTTTTCCTCTACTGTTTGTGTAAATAAATCTTTTTTTTTTAATTTTGAGTTAGGTTCGACAGAAAACATATCAAATAACTCAACGAGAAAACAGGGATATTTCCATGAAAAGTGTATTCCTAAAGGTAAAACAATCCAAAAGGCAAACTCTTTAGACTACTATTCCCCTATTCTAAGCTATTAAAACGTAAACTAGTTGCTTAATTTGCCTTTCTTCCTTGTTATGACTTCTACGTGAAAGCCTGTCTTGAAGCAATCTGATATAATCCCTAATAACTAGATGAATTGTAAAGTCATGCGATAGATTTTTAACTTGTGTAATAATTTCTTCGAATACACCGTGTGTTTAGATTTCTTTGATATCCTCAAGTGGTTAACACCTTTTTTCCCTGGGCACCCGATGGGAAGGCAGGAGTCGTCCCCCTGCCTCACAAAAATGTATACGTAATATAGCAAACCACGTATATTAAATACCAGATATACCAGACCTGATACAGTAACCATGGAGATGCCCCTCCCTAGAAAATTTTCTTTGGGCGCCCATATCTCTTTCTGATTATCTTCTTATGCCATAAACATATTCACTCTAAACTTATGCTCCATATCATTTTAACATGTAATTTTTAATTATATTAGAATCATACATGGCTACTAGAAGGCGGAGCTACTCTAAATATTTAGTTAGTTTTCACCTTGATAGAGTCAATGTATTCATATAAATTAATTCAAAAGTATAATATTAGGAAAAACGTATAAAAGATTGTTAATATAATGAGAGCGTTCTCACGTATTCAATTCAGGTAGAGCGAAATCTTTCACAGTACATTTCTTCGGTTCTAAATCACATTAGCATAAAACAAGTTAAAGAAGAGGGAACCTTATCTTCTTCCATCATCTTAGTATGAACTAATCGGTGACTCATATGACATTAATAGATCGAATCGGTTGATCATAGGACAGCTAACCGTTTCTGTCGCTAATAGGGCTGTCGCAAGTGGGAAGACACCCCATGAACAGTCTATTCAAACCAGCCGTAATTTAAATTAACCATTTCCGGTTTCGGCGTTTATCTCCGTAGAACAAAAAAAAAGGGTAACAGATAGCGAAAAGCAAATTTTGCAAAAGATTTAGGGGACAATCCACAAGATACAACTAAACCAGGAAGTGTTTCAAATTTAATATTGCTTCTGGTTCCAATACTGATTTCCCTAGAGTAAAAACGTAAAGATATGGAAATGCGATTGTCAAAAGAATAGGTTCCATCTTAACGTTATCTTCTAAACCGGAAGTGGTTGAAATTAGCAATTTCAAGTTTCATCACTTATCGCCATAAAACAAAAATGGTAATAGATAAGCACAAGAGGTTTTCTGCAATTGATTAAAGGTCTCAAGAAAATATATAAGGGAAGGCGTTGTACGTTTGAAACAATGTACCTTGGAACATCTGTGCTTTTCTAGAAATCAAAGCTATCTAGGTGCAGTTATTAAAATTCGTTTGAAAGATTATATGAAAAAAAGCACTACAAACTGGTTTGGCTGTTGTTTACTGAGTGTTGTGCCGAGCAATATACCTTTTAATTTTTTCACCCCCAAAACGAAGATTTTTTGTAGTTACCTTTTGAGTTTTGTGCTCATCGGTTTTTGCAACTTGTGATATTTATTTGTCCAAACTTGGGGTAGAATCATTGGCGAATACAGTAATATTTTTAGTTTTAACATCTGTTCAATATTTAAGCTAGTGGAGAACATTTTTCGTAATGGTGACCCTCTTATACCTATGAACAATAATTCATCGTGTACTTTTGAACGATAAGTAACACGGTTTAAAGCTACACAACGTAAGTAGTTAAAAGAATTGATATATTTTATACAGGTTATGTTAGGATATAAAGTTATTAATTATAATTTTAAGTAGTTTCTACATATTCGCTTGTTCTATAACATAATGTTAAGAGTTGTATATGCTCAACTTTATTATTCACAAGTTTTTGGTAGAACTTCTCTTCAATTTTTAATTCAGTTAATAAAATTTCAATTCTGGGGAACGTTTTAAAGCTAAACCTTTTATTGCAATTTATAACTGTTAATATTTACGACTTTTTTTTATAATATTGCCTCAGAAACGTAATTTTCAGTTTGTTCAAAGTTACAAGAGGGTCTCTTCAATGGAACACGACCATAATGTACCTGTGAACAAAACGGGTATGCTCTTGTTATATTCTATAAAAGCTAATGTAATTATGTAACACGTTTAAAATTAATCCTATCTGATAGCAAAGAGATGGGTCTTCAAATATACGACAAAAATTGGGGAAAAAGTGTTGAATATTAGCACCAAAATTTCAAAGACTCTAAAAGTGTTCACAGGTACATCACCTTTCCCTCATAGCCTTCATTGTTAGCAGCGTTGTAGACATCGGCGCTGTTCCGAAAGGAATAATATAATACAAACCTCTTTCCCTGTAGTCCACTTTGGCAAAACACTTTATCTTGTCAGGCGAAGTACAGAAAAAGGCTGCGACGGTGAATGGGTGGCTAGGAGGAGGAATGATGCGAGGCTTTGTTTGTATATTACAATGACTTTCTACCAAGTTGCGTAGTGTCTGTCATCAAACAAGAGAAAAATGCAATACAGGTAGTATACCTTTTAATATATGACAATTCTATGGTGATAAGAAAATTGCCTTCCTCTACAAAATGTTTAAATTATTATTAGGTACAAGGAATGTTTCTATTCATACTATATCTTTTTATATTACTATTTCGTATTTCCAACACAGATTCCCCCTCCCCTTGTATGAAAACTAAAAAGGGTAAAGAAGCCGTCTTATCACTTCGCCGATTTCGTGTTGGACTATTGCACTTTAGAATTGGTAAAACAAAAGACAAACTCAAAATTTAAGAAAACCACCTTAAAATCAGGGTTTCGTGTTGGTAATATGTCGTAAGTATATCGTTTGTAATCGCTGTATATAATATTTTCTAGATTTGAAATAATATCTTAATCTATGCACAACCTAATCAAACAAAGGCCAGTACATAGTAATATCACAGAGAAAATAACAAGACAAAATCAGAATGTAATGGCCAACGTACTGGGCCAACAGTAATCAAACTGGCCCGCACAATTTGTTTTCCTCTCCAATTCGAATAAGATGCTACCAAAAAAGTTTACTCAACACGTGCCAACTTCTACCACCAAAAGTAGAATTTGTACCCCCAACAATTACGAGAAATTTGAATTTTTGATGGTGGGTCAAACTGGCCCGCATAACTTGTTTTCAATTCGAATGAAAACAATACCATAAATTTGTATTCAATATGCGCCAATTTGTACCACCAGAATTATAATTTGTATCCCAACGAATTTTGAGAAATTTGAATTTTTATGGCTGTTAAAGTTGGCCTGCACGACTAATTTCTCATTCCAATTCGAACCGAAACGGTACGAAAGATACGTACCCAATGTGTACTCGAAGTGAAAGGATTAAATTTATGTGCTGGGCAGATTCACTTCCTAATAAAAATTCAATTTCCTCGAAATTGGAGAGGTACAAATTCCAATTTTGGTAGTACAAATTTGTACATATCGGGTACAAATTTTTTGTACCGTTATGATTCAATTTGGAAAGAAAAATAAGTTATGTGCAGGGGTAAAAGTGGGTCTGAAAAGATGGAGGGGCGGTAGGTAGCCCTTGAACGTAATAATTCGGGTAAAACCGTTAAGCGGTTAAGTCCTGATTTGAGTGTCTACTTGAGCTGGACTCCCATTTTGTTCCGTTAATTTTTCATAAACCAAGTCGGTACAAACTAAGGTACAATCTGGTACAAACGAAAATCTTTCTAATGAGGCGATTAAATTGTTTGTACTGGAAGGTGTTCCTGCCGCCCAAATTTTGTTTTCTTAATTTCTCATAATCTGATACAGTTAAACTAAAATTCATTGTGACAATATCCGCTACTAACGAAGTACTTTCATATGACATACAAAAGTCATGTGTACCCGGTGAATTAAGTCCTGATTTGACGGCCTGTTTGAATTAAGCCCCCACTTTGTTCCGTTAGTTTTTCATAATCCAAGACAGTACAAACGAAATAAATTACGGTACAAATAAAACTCTTTCAGATAAGCCAATTAAATCGATCCTAGGGGATTGTGGGGTGGTGCTGCGTGAAACTTCACCACTTCGTTTTCTTAATTGCTCATACTGCAGTACCGGTATACTACAAATAAAAATATTTGCGGTACAAACTGGTACAAATGAAGTATTTTTTATTGATACACAGAAATCGTTTGTATCGACAGGGGAAAGGTTCACAAGAGTTGGTGGAATACCTAGAAGTCTCTATAATCGAGTGCTGAAGCAAGCGGAAAGTGAGTTAAGGAGGATTTCAGCCAAACGTTTTGTTAGGGTGGTTGTCCCCATCACTTATTTTTTCCACTTTCTTCATCTCGCTAGAAAAGAAACTATTGGAAATGGATGTTGCTGTCTTCTTAACCACTAAATGGAAGGAACGCTTTTAATGTCTGTTGTCTGATTTATACCAAGTAGAGGCATCTTTCGTGCACATAAAAATAGATATTTTGTGTCGAAGAATTTGGTATACATGTAGTTTTGACACAATAAGAATATCTTTTCCTACCTGAATCAGTGGGCTATTCGCGAGAGCAAGAGATGATTGCCCTCCTCCTAAAAGCGTTTCTTTTTTCTTTCTTACGTTAGTTCAGTTGATGGATGATGGTTTGCGATATACAGAACCACTAGTGGCGGCTTTAGTGTGTAGGCTGGGTAGGTACGGGCCTACCCACGGCTAAACAACGATGTAGGAATAAGTGGAATATGCTTTTATGAATCGGAAATTTTTCTGAAAAAGTTTCATCACTGGTTGCACTACGAAGCTTCCTACTAGTTCGCGGATTAACTGAAAAACATTCATAATGCGAACTTGCAGTTTATTTCTTCTATTCAGCCTTACGCAGTAAACCTCCTATTTAATCCATCACCGTAAGCAGTAATCAAGAAGAGCGAGATCAAAAGAACGACGTGTTTAAGTAACCAGACCGTTAAGACTGATCGATCGCTTAGGGTAAATGGCATTCAAATCAACCAACTAATATGATCCGGTACTACGTCCTGCTGCAAGATGAGCTTCCACTTTGTGTGTAAAGGAACACTGTCTAACTGGTTCTTCAAATTATTTTGTAACAGATGAAGGTGCCGCTGTGTATTTATGCAATCATAGAGGATGCATCATAGGGGATCAACAAGACTCCAACCATGATATGATATACATTTATTGAAAAATTGTCTTTGTGTCCTGTGTCAAGGATTGCGGTCGGATTTTCCCGAGAATCGCAAGTGTGTCTATTGGGACTATTATACCCTGGTTTGAACAAAGGTCGACTTATCACTAAGTAAAATGTATGGCACTTGAATTTCATTGAGTACTAACCAACGAAAAAAAAAGCTGGAAGTGTAATCAGCAGGATGTAAGTGTTGAACCCGTTCACGGTGGAATTGATACAAATTATCTCCATGTAGTGCTCGCACACACGGGTACGTGGAATATCAAGACGTATCGACATTCATCAGGTCCTAAAGATCCGCTGTATATTTACAATTCTTGTACTCGCCGAATCTGGTTTCGATTATTTGATTTTTTTTTTTTTTTGCTCTAGAATGGAAGTATGCTACTTATACTACAGTTTTTTAATTCACTCATTCCCTTTCAGATAGAACTCAATTTCCCAATCTAGTTTTCTACTTCTACTCAGTCTTTTTAGATGAAAATGTTGATTCTTTTTTCAAAATTTTTAGAGATGCTGCAGCCCATCAGCTCGCCCTCAGCTTATCCCAGTGCTTGTACCACATTTCACATTCAATTGGATATCTACGACCTGAGGAATAAGAATCAGGTTGAATAAGGCTATACTATGAACCTAAGCAAACATATTATTCCTTCTTAAAAACACTTTTTGGCTCCATTGCCATTAATTGTTTAAAGATATTAATCTAAGTGTAAGTACGATAAAATGAACTTACTTTTATTCGGCATGTCCTCGTGAATGAGCAAGATATGAATTAATTCTATTTACTAAAGCCACTGTAAAGACCTTCTCCAACATATTTCTACGCTATGTTAATTCTGTTTTAAGTCATGTACATTAACGTGATTTTTGAAACAATTTGTTTTAGGAATCTCCACAAGAAAAGATCGCATGGAGTGAGATCTGGACTACTTGGTGGCCATTCGACAGTTCACCGCATAAAAATAAGTCATCCTCCTAAATTCTCTTGAAAAGATTTATAAGTTAGTGGTGCTCCGTCTTGTATGAACCATAATTTATCATTTCGACCTAAATTTAAGCGATGTTGTGCGACAAATATCTTCCCCTTTAGTGGCTTTTAGTATGATGCCTTTGTTACATTTTCATGAAAAAAGAAAGGTCCTATCATCTCAGTAGCAGTTATGCCACATCAAAAAGTGATTCCTTTTTCTGCATTGACACTTCTGATCTCACGTTCGACAGCACTGATGACCAATATCTTGCATTTAATGAGGGCACGAAGAATTTGGCTTCCTCAGGAAACTTAAAGCAAGAGCATAGGGTTTTCATTTAATTTGTCAATAAACCAGTTACAGAAATAAACTCGATCACCATAATCACTTACACAGAACTCTGAAACCGTTCTGTGGTTTTACATTCAAGTTTCTTAAAATTCTTTGTAGCGTAACGTTTTAATACAGATAATTAACCTAAACTTCGAAGAACAAGGGATTGCACGATGAACTAGTGTTAGATAACAACATATATCTTTTCTTTCTATTGAGGGGTCTAGTATCAAAACCTACCATATCCATTTTTAACTTCCACTACCATATCCTGTGTATATTGTCTAAAAAGTGTTATTTATTGCCCAGTCCTCGATTTTGTGCGACCGAACATTTGTGTAGACAACAATGAACAGATTCCAGTGTCGAGAGAACAGAATTAAAGTCGCATGTTATTACAGAGATATATGTTTTTCTCATTTTCTCAAAAAAAGAAAAATGGATAGGGCAGGTTTTAATAATAGACCCCTCTTTTGTAAATACGCTGAGAGATATCCCTGCATTTTTTCTAGATGCTGAGGAACTGTTTGCACAAATGGTGAATTTGTACATCACACACTGTTAATCCGATTTCTTTAATTATATGAGATCTTGTTGCTTTTGCCCATTATTCTAATAAAATGTAATGCTAATAATAATAGTACGCTTATCCCCAGTTACAGGCTTCACGATCAAAGAACACTACAGTATGAATGTACCCTAAAAATGTAGTAGAAACTCAAGCATTCCAGAAACGATTATGCCAGTCTATTCACCATATTCACGTGCTATGTTATGTGGATTTCCGAAGAAGTCGATCGGTTGCTGATTACTGAAAAACTTTTACTGGAGCGTCAAAGTAGGTCGTACAGCATTGTTGTATTGCGAAAAGAAAAGGTCTGAAACTGAAGGCAGAAGTTGAGTCAACAATTAAAAAGGAGTTTACGAAACAAAGGATTGTTGACATTGCTTGAAATCAATTTACAATGGAGCGCCAACGTATGGTTCGGACATGGAAATTGTGTGTTCCAATCCTTCTTTAAATAAAATCAGTCTGTATTCCGAATGGGCCAAAATGAGCATGAAAGAAAGTGTAAGGAGGTGGTCTGGATATTTATTGTACTTTCTAAAGTGATTTTGGGACAAAGAAGGGGAAGCTATACACTCAAAATGACCACTGGAATATGGAAGTAGCTTCTGAGTGTTATTCTGTGATTTTTACGCTCACGCCAATAACGCAAATAACGAAAAGTAAAATTGTTCCTGTCGTTATTGTTGCCCAATAAGGAGGAATGGACGTAACAAAATTCCAGGTGCATGCACCAACAAAGGTACAAGCAAGAGTGTTATTGTATTTTCTAACTAAAAATGCAAATTTATCAATAAGTTCTTACAAATAATTAGAACAGCAGTTCTCAGAGTGGGATCCACGGACCCCTGGGGTCCGCGGGACCTAGCCAGGAGTCCACGACACCTAAAAATTGAAATGCGTTGCAATAAAATGGAACTCACAGCTGTTATTCAACAACTATTTTTAAGATTAAGAAACTGCGGTTGCGGGCAGTACGAGTTCAAAACAATAACTACTCATCATTTCCAGTGCTCAAGGATTTCATTGGTTCTTCAGGTGAAAAATTCTCTACGGAAATGCACATAACACTTGTAGGACACTTAAGCATGAGCAGTAGGTTTTCGAGAATATTTCCCTCTTCCACAAGTAATCGTGTTTTTTGCCGTTGTTAAAATTCTATAAACCAAAGCATTCATTTGCATTCACCCCAGCTTTACTATGGCAAATCACAATTACATCCGCGCATATATATTCTTATGGAATGTTATGAGTTGCTATTAGATGATATAGAGCCTGGTTCAATTCTTGGTAACGCTACGATACATTATGTTATTGAAAGTAATTTAACTTAATTTTATTTGCATAATCGCTTGTGTTTATTTAAATCATGTTACTCGACAAAGAAAGGAGGAAATATCGTTATGAAAATTATTTACATTGTTCATGAATTGTTATCTTTGTTACAAAAAGCAAAACTGCAACTTAGTAAGATTACGTTAAAGAGAATTTACATAATGATTTTATTATATAACTGTTAAATAATCACTATTAAATCAGCATTTTACTTTCAGAATTGTGTACGGAAATGTTTGTAACACTGTAAGAATTTTTGTATTCATCTCTTCCAGAAATTTTTCAGATTGACAAAATTTAGATTATCCGGAAGATTGCGTTTGGAGATTTTAAGGGTTTTTTGTCAGCAGAATGTTCTTTCCCAACTGAGTTTTCTTAAGAGCTCCACGTGCTGACTGGAATCTACTGAAAGATCTCTGAAATCTGTAATCTGATATTTTCGATTACATAAAACTGTTTCCTTGGAAATAGAGTAGTTAGTAAGAAATCTGCACCCAGTAGTAGAAGATTGAGAGTTGAGAGAACGCGGACTATTGAAAGAGACGCAACGAACTAGTTAACGCGATGAGTCGTAAATTATAAACAAAACGAACATGTCACTTTGTGATACGAAACTATACTTAAAGTAACGAGATCGAATTAATCATTTCAGTTTAGCGTGTTTGAAAAGCTCGTGCACAATTCTTATTCGAGAGTGTTTTACAATTACCAAGTTTCATCCTTCCAAGGAAATTTTATAACATCAAAAGCCGAGCTGCAGAGGAGGATTCTTGACAACATGGATCCAGAAGTACTCAAGGTATGACGTTTTCTTTAGCCAGATCTCCTTTCCTTTATTCCATACAATCTTTCAGACATTTAAAAATCGTCAAATCTGAGAACATTGAATTCTTTGTCGAATAAACTGATTTAAGATGAACGCTAAGTTTTTCTCTAAATTAAACACCAACTTCATTAATTACAACTTGAATTAGTTTTGGTTTTCACTGCACACAATTTTGCCTAACTTTTATGGGCATGTTTACAAGAGAAATTTCAGATATTTCTCTAAGTTTATTTTGTTCTCGTCCTTTAAGGTACAATCTCCACATTCACTTCAAGCTAGAGTAGACCAGGCTAACATGGTGGAAGATGCTGAAGGATCCCAAAATTTATATTAGCTTATCAGAACATGGTTGGAGATGCTGAATGATCCTAAACGCCTAAATACTTTTACACTAGCCCACCAGAACATGGTAGAGATATGCTGTGAGGCTTATGCCTTAATAACGATCCCGAATGTCTAAATATTTTACATTGACCAAGTAACATGTCGGAAACACTTTGAGGTTCATGTCTTTCCTTTCGATCCCAAATTTTCTAAACATTTTTATTTACTAGTTAAGTAGTTGCATGATAGTCGTTAGCCTACCCACCAGACCACGATTGTTGTGATTAGTTCCTAGTCTATATTAATAACATACACATACACACAAAATACATACACCTTGCTCCGGGTTTTCATTTTAATATAATGTGTTGATTTTCTAGAATAATGTGATGGCATAAAATTTTAAGGTGTTATATATATTATAAATATTTATTTATTTTATATTGGTAATGACTGAAGATATTTTAACTAGAAGTAAAAAGGCTATAAAAGACATGATATTGGTATAGAAAATATTAGTAAAATATTAACTGCTGACAAGAAAGTAAAATTATTAGAGTTTTAAAGTTCCCTAGCATAGAGTATAAAGTAGAAAATATGGCGAATCGAGACGGTAGTACATTGCAAGAACAGAAAATAGCAGTCACAGTATTTTCAGATTACGGCAGATTACCGAGATTCGATTTAACAAATGATAGAGATAGTGTCATTCTTTGAGAAATTTGACGATGCTTATGATATAGCAGGTTATGACGATAATAAAAGGAAAGCGTTATTACCGTCAGTATTCAAAGGAATCAGCCGTCAGTGGGTCAAATTGTTTTTGAAAAGGAAGAATATTGATGCCATATCTTACGCGACACTGAAAAAGCAGCTAATAGACGAATTTACAGGATCGGCATTTAATATAGACATTGAAGATCGGATTAGAGATAGACTTCAAAGATGAACCAGTTATTAACTTTGCATACGATATTTTAACCTTAGCCGAAAGACTAGATGAGAAAAATTCGGATAAAAATAAAATAGGCCTTATGGCATCAGGTTTGTTACCGTATTACAATGATAACGTCGGAACGAAATCCTATGTTAACTTAGATGAATTTCTGAATGACTTACATAAACTAGAGAAAAATAAGATAAAAATAGTTAGAAGAGAGAATCGTACAAATAGTGAACCAAAGGAAACTGTTAGGGAGAAGTTAAGTAAATTAAGAAAGCAAGACGGTGAGAACGAATAAGATTTAGAAGAATTAGTAGCAAAAATTGCAAAGAAAAGGGAAGAAAAGCAGATCAAACAAGAACCGGTGAGCTTATCTCAAATTGCTAATTTAGAAGAGAAATTAGAAGAATTGCAAGTAGCATTAGCTGATTGAAAGAATGATGGTAATTATAGTCAGAAAAATAATCGAGGGAGTAATCAAAATCAATACAATAATAATAGAGGAAACAATAACAATAGGATACAGTCTAGAAGTAGATAATTTAGAAATCAAAGGAATAGAAATTATAATCCAAAAACATCGGAAATAACTTTGGTAATATAAATTGTAGGCAGAGAGGAAATAGCAGAGGTTTCCAAACAGGTAGATACTTTAGAGGAAATAGGCCGGCATACAACAATTACCAATATCAGCAACATAATAGTCAGAATTTTCATACGTCATGTTGTAATCACCAACAATGTAGTCCATGTCAAGGAAGTTCAAACAGCCAATTAAATCTAAATGGAAATCCATTTGTTCCAAATAATACATATCAACAACATCAATGTTCTTGTAATATTTCTTTAAACTTAATTCCACAGTAAATGGCAGAGACACATTTACTGGAAACAGAAATAGTAAGAGTAGAGATCTTTTAGCCTCTATTCGTTGTGAAAATAATTTGGTATCAATTATTCCTATATCAATTATTCAAATATCAAATATTTCTCATGAACTTGTTCCACCAACGGCCAAGATAATTAGTAAGGACATGAGGATAAAAGAAATAACACAAAATTTACTTTCAATAGATAAAGTCGCAATAATAAAATTCGGTATAGCTGGTAAAAACTTTCACAATTTATTTCTTATTATTAACAAATTTCCCAACAGATTATTGATAAAAAACGATTTCCTTAGCACGCAGAAAGCTCAAATTGATTATGGCAGGAAAATCATGAGTATACAAAGGTTTGGTCGTCCACCATTAGCATTAGTTAAGACAAAAGGGTCAGTCAAGAATTTGGCACAAGTAGAAAATTACGACGAACTCACGAGCGTGTCAAATGAAGCGACAAACATCTTGAAAACGTGTTTAGTTCCTGTTTTCATCACGCCGAGGAAATGTTTTATTTGGCCTAAATCAACTGTAGCCATCCCAATAAAACTTAGAAATTCTTGGTCCAGATGTGAGATGATGTTGGGACCTGATTTAGGACTTCAAGCGAAGAAAGGAGTTATTTTTTTCGCGTTTTATTTAAGAAGGATGACATCATACAAGTGACAAATTTTATATGCGAAAAAGTTGTATTAAAACAAGGCACCGTTCTAGGGAGAGCAGAAACCTGAATCTCAAGAAATGATTTACAAGAACAATGCTTGACAGAAGTTGAAATTGAACAAATAGTAAACGCAAGGAAAGAATTATCTGAGAAGTTGCTTGGACTCGAGAGTTTTAAACAAGTTTGCTGAAATTCATAAAATTTCTTTACCAAAAAAAAACACCAAATATTAACAACATTGAGTGGACATAAATGGTTTTCAGTTCTCGATATAAAATCGGCATACTTTAAAATTCCAAATACACCAGAATCAAGACCATGTACAGTTTTTAATTTTCCGAATTTGGGAAGTTTCAAATTCCAGCGACTCCCACAGGGTTTTGTATCTGCAGGAGCAATATATTCCAGAATTATGGCCATCACCTTAACAAGTGTACACCCAGAAATTGTTAACTGTTACATGGATAATATTTTTTATGGTCAGACTCGCAACAGCATATGATAGACATATTAAAAGCAATTTTCGTTTGTTTGCGTACCGCTGGACTCAAACAGTCTCAAAAAATACACATTTATACAGGAAAAAGGTTTAGCATTAGGACACATTGTTTCAAATAGTGGATACCAAATTAGTGAAAAAACATTAAAGCAAAAAAAATAATTGCAACTACCAAAATCTCAGAAAGAGTTACGATCTTTCTTAGGTTTCACAAATTATGTGCAGAATATTTTGCAAAAACTATGCACAATTAGTGGCTCCATTACAGCGAATGACGAGAAAATACTAAATATATTTGTGATGAAAAAAAAAACAAAAAGTGTTTGAGAAATTAAAACAAGTACTTTTAGACGCCCCAATTTTAGTGCCATATGTTCCAGGAAAGCCTCTACGTTTATGAACAGATGCCTGTACAAATCCATTGGAGCGGTTCTCCTACAACAATCAGATGGTTCATGGTGTCATTTGGGCTACTACAGCATATTATTAAGACCGCAGAAGACACGACGCCATATTGTGGAGATAGAACTTTTGGCAATTTTGTCTGCTTGCAGAGCATTTAATTTCTTTTTGGCATGTAATGAATTTGAACTCTTGACGGACTGTAAGAGTTTAACATACTTGAAATCATCGCCAAAATTATCAACAAAATTACTTCGTTGGGCTCTTGAATTAGAAAATTACCCTTACATTTCTGTACACATAGCTGGGAAAATAATCTTGCCGATATTTTGAGTAGAAACACAGACATCGAGAAGACAAAAGAAGTTTTTGATCCCGAACAACTAGATGTCTCTTCAACATTTCAAAAGGGATTAGATGTCGCTCGATTACTAAAAGAAGATAATTTTTTTGATCGAAGACCCCGAAAGATGTTCCCCCGCTTTAGAAAGAGCGAAGAAAATGTACGAAATTCTAGATGACCGTTTATATAGAATCCATAGTTTCGCAAATGCGAAGAAACTTCTTCTACGCATACCATTTAGTATGAGGGATGTAATTTTTAGCCAAGCACATAATCACCCCATGGGCGGAGGTAATTTTGGATATAGTAAAATGTACAACGCTTTATATAACAAGATTTACATCCCGAATTTAAAAGGTTTCGTACATGAGAAATGTGATACATGCATAACATGCCAGATAAATAAACGGAAACAGGGAAAATAACGTTACACCCTTAAAAATATCCTCAATATGGACCAATGGAATCGATCGTTCTAGACGAAATTGGTCCTCTCCCATTGTCTAGAACCCATAGACATAAGTACATATTAGTAATGACTGACATGGCTACCCGCTATATTTTTGCCAAGTCCATTTCTAACGTTTGTGCAGAAGAAATTTCGCAAATCATATACGAAGAATTAATCTTACAGTTTGGGATTCCAAAGCGAATTTGTTAGACAGTTTGTCTGCCCATAAGAGTAAAAAAATGGAAGAAATGGCAGAAAGATTCGGAATAACTTTAAACTTCGCCGATACTGGAGCTCATTTTTCAATAGGACAGGTGGAAAGAGTAAACGCAATATTGAATGATACACTCAAACACTATGTAGGTAAAAAGATAGATTCATGGGTCATTTTTCTTCCGAGCATAGTATTTACGTTAAATACTCATGTACACGAAGGGACAAAATTCTCTCCATTTCTCCTTCTCCATGGTTATGATGCGAGAATGAAAATAGATCACATGTTTGATTTACCTTGCAATCATCAAGAAAACGAGGTACGGTTTACAGCCCTAAGGGAAGCTCGCGATATTGCATACAAAAACTTATAAAAACAATACAAGCAACACAGACGATACATAGAAAAGAAATATAAAGAGGAAAATTACGTTCCAGGTCAAAGAGTACTAATTAGGGAATTAGGACAGAAGCCCGGAATGCCAGCTTGTTTTTCGAACAAATATAAACTAACAGGTGAAATATTAGAAAAAGTAAATTATAATTCATACAAAATAAGGTATGTAAACGATAAAAAACAAAATAAAATAGATACCTTTGACATCCGAAGATTAAAATTATATAATGAAGCTTGTGAAAACTAAGTTTAAAAAATATAGATTATCATATGGTATTATTATTGTCTTCTTTTCCCGAGCGAGTCGGTGCGCAGGGCTGAGGTATCTTCTCAAAAATATAACACCTTTTAAGACATTCAGGTAATGGGATGTCTGTTCGAAGAAAATATAGTGTTATTGGTAATCTAATATTTAAAAAAATGGCTTCAAAATATTAACATAAAAATTTATTAAAAAAACAATTAAATCTAGGTATGAATTTAATCTAGGTAACGGAAAACCGAAGCAGCGCACATTCGGTTGATAAAACATAAGTACCGTAAAATGGAAATATGTGTAAATGATTAATTTCAACACAAATATTAAGGAATAAAAAGAGAAATCACCCTACGAATCAAATCAAGAAAACCTAAGTAAACTGTGCAAAAATATGTTGCTGAATAGGAATTACACAAATTAAAAGAACATTAAAAGATTACAAGCGGTCAAGAAATTTTGCTCGATATTCTTTGATTGTTTCAACCTTTCATTTCATTTCCATTTGCTTTCTTTCAATAAAAAAGTGAATAGGTGGCTCGAATAATTTATATTTCACTTACTCACGATAAATCTTCGACAGGTCAGTTCTTCCACTGCTGATACCACTCGGGTCCTGGCGTCGAATCCGCTGGATGTAAACAAGATCCATAAAAGTTCCTGTACTAGAGGCGGAATCAGCTTTGAGCTGCGTCAACTAGTCTTGAAGGTTCAATGTAATTCCTTACTGGCAGGAATAAAACGACCATCCGAGCTGAGGCCACAAACGAATGTTAAAGTGCTAACACGTATTACGAGTCACTTTACATGAGACATCTACACACTGTTAGAATGAATATTTTTTGCACAGATGCGTAACATATCACTGTTCATAAATTCTGAAAATTAACTTTCACATATACCAACGGCGATTCAACATGCCAAGCTCAACCCATACAAGAGAAGCGCGTATTATATTTAGAACACGGCACCCCACTCACCTTAGTGGGTGCTCTTCGAAGTAACAAACAAGCACGCGTACTAAACACACAGTGAGAGTTCTATTTAGCAAACCAAAGCTTCTATATGGTCAACGGGGAAATCCCGATTTTCGCTGCTAGCGTCGGGACCAGAATAATTGTCCAATGATCTTTTGGTTATAAAAATTCATAGGTGGAAAGTGATTGTCCCGAAAATCAGCCCAATGGGACGTTTACAAGCATGTAACTATCACGTGAACAGTCCTTGTTCCTTGACCATATATGGCCGTAAGAATCAGAGTGAGACCTAGCAACACAGATGCACGAAATACGAAACTGATGAAGAACGCTTTGTGATTGTTAATATTACGAGAGTTGGTTAATGAAGTTTAAAATTATGTGTGTTTTTTTCAAATGTCTTTTTTAAATTTGAAAAATGAGCTTCGGGTCGGTGATATCCTATTAACATCCCAACAGCGACCGAACAAATTGATCCAATTTGTGAAGAGGACTATGGCCCTCAAAGGGTTAATGTTCTCTATTGAAATGCCACTTCGAAAATCACTATATTGTAGAACACCCTGAATATAAATCAAATGTCACTGGGGACTCAGTATGGAAATCGGTATATTGGGACTTCACTTTACATATCACACTTCATTTGTTAACTATAAGATTGTTTAACGTGTATGACAATAAGCCACTTTTGGTTAAAGCCATCTGTTATATCTATAATACCACCTTTGAGTTCTGAGTAAGCCATATTTTGTTAAAGCCACCTATTAATAAAACGTTTATTATTATTTCATTTATTTGTATATGCAGTTCATAGTTCCTTTTTTTCCTTTTATTTATTTTTTTATTTTCAATTATCGGTTTCCCGCCGTAATCATGTGTGTTTCAATTTACTTTTAACCTTTTTCACTAAATATATAACATATTTAAATATATTAGATCAAATGAATATGCAAATAGACATTAACACAAAAGTACTTAACTAATAAAATAACTCTAAAAGATGTGTATCGATTTCGGAAGTGTGTCCTGACAACGGCGCAAACGACAAGGTCGAAATTCCTAATATGTGTATCTGATGTAGTGTAATGTGTTTATATGCACCTTTTTACAGCAAACTTAATAAATACTTAAACTTTCTTATTCAAAATATTTTGTAATATTCGATTACCAAACATAAACATCTAATATAGCATCAAAATTATTATATCAACTAATATATATATTCATGCACACAGAAACATTAATAAAGCAAAGTAATTTTCAAAACCAGCTTTCGTAAAATAGTTATTGCATAAATCACATATTATTCAGAATATGATGTTTCAACTTACTAAATATCAAAAGTACTAAAAAATACACAATCATTTAAAATCTTAATTTTCAATAATCATATTGCTCAAACAACAAACAAAATATTCATTAAAATGTTTCAAATAAATTTGAAATCACATGTCAACTCTCATTTTTTTAACGCTGTTTAATCCAATATATACCAAAACTTATTTTTTTCAGTAATGCTCAAAACAAACCTAAACTTTTATTTTTTTATCAAATCATCAACTGCAACTGGTAGGCATCAAAACTAATGCATGGATTTTTCATAACATTAGCGAACGCACTATCATTGGCTGATACAATCATTATTATATCTTATAATCTACAATACTCCTCATTGGCAATGGCAAAATACAACTCTACTAACACACTTAGGGGCATTAACCACAAACATACATCGCAACTACCTCTAAAACATTAAATATTTACAATAAACACTTCCTACTCATCTAGCATTCACAAGTTAGGCATTCGAGAAGAAACAAGAAGTAACTATCTCCAAACGTGAGCCGCCCTCTAATGGCAGTAGACGTCACGTTAAAATAAGCGTATATCATAGCAGGAAATTCATGTAAGGATGCCAATCTACACAGCATTTTGTCATCTTCAATGTAGCTCTTATTCATTTGTAATGCTCAATTGCCATTCAGTTGAACTCATACGTATACAGCCCAAAATACTTCACGTACAATCATTTTTTTGCTTGATAATCATTACCAATATCCACGATACCAATATCATCACCAATATCATTACCAATACCATCATCACCAATACCGATCATTACCAATATCATTATCAATAGGCCTGATAGATTTATGCCTGGTTCCCTCAACATACCGTAAGCAATGGGACCTACCCGTTACTAAGTTACACAACGAATCTTTTTCTTAATCTGAAAATTCATTTCATTACATATTATTAATATCGAATGAGTTTATTACAAGTGCTAGTTTAAGACAATACTTTCTCTTCTTTCAAACCAATAAAAATTAAACAATTGGTTAAACAACAAAGTAATTCGTTGGTTACAACTATTTTATTCAAATGAATCATGTAGCGAAAGTTTCAACTAGTACCTTTCCCATATTCTAATACAGTGAATTAACTAATTTTTCCATCTGTATGAATATTTGAGAGAAAACAAAGCAACGATTAGGTTTTCTCTCCTTTGCGTGAGTTCTTGAGCAATAAATAAACTTGTAAAAATATGAAAACGAATTTTTTTACACTGAAATTGCTTTTCCATTTCAAATATACGTTATTTAGAAAAATGTTCAAAATGTACTGACATAATATATAAATCTGTGTGTATATAATATACAAACAAAGTTTAAATACTACTTATAATTTCTTCACTAAACATTTAAAATTTCAATCTGGTTTACTCAAGTTCAAAATTGAGTAAAATATACATATACACTATCTAACATACCTGCGTATTATATCATTATATGCAAAATGGTTAAAATATTTTAATATATACTTGCATTATATAATTAATAAACTTTCAAATATGTGAATGCAAATAAATGAGTAAAACGGTGGTTAAGCCTTACGAAACGCCATTCTGTGCGTCACTAATTAACAACACACCTTGTAAGCCATTAATAAAAAAAATAGATAAACAATTTTTTTCCGGAGACCAACGGGGAAGACTTACAGTCTCCTAATGCTGAAGCGTGCAGGTTCGCCAAACTCCCTGACGATTTAAATAAATCGCTTCTACAATAAAACCTTATACCACCCTGGATGAATGCCTTCTTCATTCATGCCATGAGACATCCGGGTTAGTTTCCAACCCCAATTGGGCTGTCAACATTCATACCTTTAGGAGGCATTTTACGAAAATAAAATACAATGAAAATGACGTAAGAGGTATACCCTGGGAGAAGTTTTAATGCTACAGCCATGCCTTTCAATTTCATTAATTATTTAACTATTAATCATTATTCAAGGCTCGCTCATAACTACAAAATTAGTAGGTTTACAAATGTATCTTTTTAAGGAGCGCTAGCTAATACTAGCTGTGTGGCTTACTAGCAAATACACTTATCATTATCGAGTAGAAAGTCACATTCAGGTATATTTGTCACAATCCTGACATACAAACACAATAATATTAACTCGTTCATTAAACATTAATGTTGTTCATGGGTTACTTGTATGTAACTATTTCAATATGCTTTTCATAACATAATCCTTAACTTTACAATATACTGCCTAACTGGCATAGGTATTTAATACTATCGATACATTATTGTAACCGGTGTTTATCGTACTAAGGGGTACAATGTGTTTATTAATTGATATCCTTTGATTTTCTTTCTCGAGTAGAAATAATAATCTCGGGTACAAGAAAAGAAGAGTTATATTAAAATCGAAAAGAATAAAATCTAATTTACTTCCCTAAACTCAAATCAAAACTAAGTATTATATTGAAATCTAAAGTCTCTAAATGCATAATTGCATACGGTCAGCTAAATGTTCATGCACACATAAAGGTGAATGAATAATAACTCAAAAGATAATTGAATAATGGAAGTTTATTAACGAAGTCTGGTTCCAAAACTGGGCACACCTGAAAACAAATAAAATATACAAAACATGAACATCCTAACAAAAATTCGATACAGAAGTACCGTATCCAAAACGGGATAAACATACTTTTCTAAAATGGTGGGGCATTATTAAGATTTCAAAGTCCGAATTTACCTATTCAAAATTTCCAATGCAGCCCTTCCTCTGCTTTCTACATTCATCTTTCACCTCCAAAAGCTGTAAAGAAATCATAAAACATGACATTTAAATGAACGTACCTGATTTACGAATGGATGTTGATAGTAACTCGGGCTGGCGCGTCGACAGCGGTGGGCACACACTTTGAATGAAACTGAATGAAAGTGAATGAAACTGTAATGCAAATTCCTAACTTTCGAAATTCGAGCGGGAAAATTAAATAAATTAGCAATTATCTTGATTTATTTCATCCATTGGCCTAGCAACAAAAAATAACTTCATTTTACTATTTATCTAAACTTCCCTCAAAACGTTTTTTTTTCAATGCCATAGTTGGAGTCCACTGGAATAGTTAGGCATAATGATCTTAAGGCATTCGCTAGTCCACTCTGGTGAGCGCATACAATAATCAGTGACGTACAAGTCACGGGTCTTGTAGAGAAAATAATTCAACTTGTGCATATTTTCCAATCGCACAGATCGTTGTTTAATTTGTGTCTCACCACCTTCTTCATTCATTGGCTCTTGATGGTTCTGGATTTCACACTCAGGTTGTAGCAGAGGTAACGGATCATCAATTGCCTCAAGGCGACGAGGAAGATTTTTCAATTTACCAATTTCGTCCTCAGGTAAATGTTTTTTGGCCACCAATAACCAAGTAATATACGTTTGCGGTGTGGGCAACCATATTTTGACCCTATCCATAGATTGATATTCTATACTTTCACCATTCAAAGGGTCTCACAACTCGACTGCTCTGTCATTGCTAGACCCACTAGTATATGTGTATGGCCCGCGGTAAAGTGAAAAAATGCAATTTGTTTCTTTATAAGACTGCTCACATTGTGCTGCCGCACTTATACAAAATCTCCGGCGCACACAAAGCGTCTGCGTTTTTAGTTTCATTCCACCTTTTGTTTCTCCTTTTAATTTTTTCAGTTCTTTTAGCATTGGCCAAAATTAATTTATTACTCCAATTTATCCGATCCTCATAAGACATGTCTTCCTGAACATTAATACCAAAATGCAGAATCATTGGGAGCGAAGAATCGACGTTTAAATGTAAACTGGCTGGTGAAACTTCTAAATTCTGTGAAATACAGTAATTATACAAACGTACAACCTGGGTCAAATTTTCAGCGCATTCCATCTGCGATTGTGAACACAAGGTTCTTAATGTTTGCACTAAATCTTTATTTACTCTTTCCACTAGAGAAGTTTGAGCATGGTAAACAGTACAATATTTAACGACAATATTGTATCTTTTCATGGCTTGAACAAAACATTTGGAAAGAAAATATGGTATGTTGTCTGACAAAATAAAATTAGGCAACCCAAGCATAGGATAATAATAATCTTCAAAACATCTAACAATCTCCTTGACAGTTGAGCTCCTTAACGCAATGCTGTATAATACCGTTTATACAAATCCATGATGACAAGAGCAAAAGGCTTATGTTACCTTCCAATTGGATACGCCCCAACATATCAATGGAGATACAATCTCGTGGTCTCCGTGATGGGATGGTACTTAACAACTTAGCTGCTGGTGTTGCTCTGGTTTCATTCGAGCGCACGTAACGCAATCTCGAACGAAATTCTTAACCGAGCTTCTCAATCCTTTCCAGTGAAATGCATTCGAGATCAACGCTATCGTGCGATTTGTGCCTGGGTGTCCTACATCAGTATGTTACGCGGTGACTATGTTGTGCACCAAGACTAGTGGTATACAAATTTTCCATTTATTAGGGTGATGAAAGTCACGAATGAGCAGGATATAATTTTGAAATTTAAAATGTGGATCCCAAGATCTACTATTTTGATATTCTATTTCACCTACTGTTTCCTCTCAAACGCGAATGCCGCTTCTATAGTCCGAACACTCTCTTTGGAGATCTGCTAATCGTTCAGGAGAAATATTGTGAACTTCAACCTGCAATACTTGAAACGAGTGTTCTTTAAGCAGTCTGCGCTCATCCTATGGAAATAATCTACTAAATGCATCACAAAATTTATTTTTGTCTTTCACAAATTCTATGTCATGTTGGAATTCACTGATTTCTGCGCTACAACGCGATAACCTATTGTTCCAGGATTTTACGCGTTTAAGAAAGAGAAGCGTGATGATCGGTGACATTTATGATTCGTCTTCCTAACAATATGGGTCTCCATTTCCTCAAGGCGTATATGACCGCTAGATATTCCAATTCCGAAATCGAATACCGACGCTCGCACGGGGTCAAGATACGACTAATGCACTGGATAATCCATGGTTCATCACCCTGTTCTTGCCATATTTTACAGCCTAAACCAACGGTTGAAGCGTCTACCTGGACGTAAAATGGTTTTGAAAAATCAGGGTGTGACAATAAAGTGCACAAATGTCATCTTTAATCTGTTTGAAAGTTTTCTCTCATTCTTCGGTCCACTGCCACTTTCGTCCCTTACGTTCCAATTCGTGTAGTGGGGCCGCTTTTGTAGCCTAATCTGGTATGAAATTTTGACAGCAATTAAATAATCCTAACGCAGATTGCAATCTTTTGATATTGGTGGGTTTTGGTAATTCCCTGACAGCTTTAATAGTTTTTCATCCTTTTTGATCCCCTTTGGACTAACAATATACATTAAAAGTGGTACTTCTGGTGCACAGAACATGCATTTATCAATATTCAACGTTATATTGTATTCCTAGAACTTAGCAAAAATTTGGTCCAATAACTGTAAATGTTCCTGATACGTGTCGTTCGTGACTAAATTATCGTCCACGTATCTCACAATTTTATTGTGTAACTCACGGCCTAACACTTGGGACATCATAGCGTTAAAGTTTGTCCTCCATTTCCATGCCCAAAGGCACTCTTTGATATAGATATTAGTGTCCCTAAAATTAAACGTGCGCATGGCTGAGATTTAGGATGTAACCCAAAATGATGGTACGAAGGGTCCAAGACACTGCTAAATGGTTTTCCCTGTAATTTAGCCAACAAATCTTCTATTCTCTCCGGTTTAATCTGCCTCAAAACTGAATTTTCATTAACATCTCTCAAATCGATGCAGAACCTCGGTTTATTATTTTTTTGGAACAACTAAGATAGGATTACTATGCATAGATCGACTGTTAGTGGTAATTCCCAACTGTAACAACTTTTTAATCTTACCTCGCACAAACGGTAAATGTTTGTAGGCAATCTTGAACTGTTTACGAACCAAAGTTTCTTTGGTGTCGATTTTTATTTCATATTAAATGCCTTTACACTTGCCAGGATAATTTGTGAAAATTTCTCTATACCGGAAAAATAAAATCAAAAACTGTTCTTTTTGTTTAAGATCCAATGTACTGGCGCGATCAACAGCAGCACTTAATATTTCTGTTGATGCAACTTGTCTCAAGACGTCATCTTCTCGACTACAGCTGACATTACCAGCGTAAAAGCGCTCTGCATTATTGTTTCCTTCATCAGCTGATTCGACCACGGACTCTGGGTTGTCATTACAATCTTTTGGTTCAATGGTTAGGAGGGAGACTACCACTCTAATATTATCATAGTCTAATGAAGTGTTGCCCTGACTAAGATTAATAATACTTTGTAATTGTTCTAATGCGTTGAGGCCCATTATAAATTTCTCGTTAAGATCAGCAACAACAAAAACTTCTAACGTAAATGCAAGCGAATCTTTTTTAACGGGTATGACAGTCCTGCCTCTACACTTTCTTTTAAATTTTCCACTAAAATCTACAATAACAACATCAGCTGGATGTAATTTAGGGAATGAGATCTCTTTCGTAATATTTTTCCACAGGTCATAGGAGGCTAATGAGGTCTCCACCCCCGTGTCACACAATGTTTTCACTTCGATCCCATTTACGAGTGTGTTAATAAAAGCAGAATACTGCCTGTCACACTCTCTAACTATTGTTTCTTCAAACTTGTCTTCTTCATTATCACCTCTTGCATCCTGGTCTAAATCCGAGTCGGATTCAAATGTAAAATTTCGAACGCGGAACATATTATTGGGGATTTGGTTATTTACTATCTCGACGAATGTCCCCCCTCGAAACCCGTCTTCGTTCAGTTTTCCGAATGGTCTTGGGTTCGATTCTGATTTGGTTCGTTATTGTTTTGGTTTCTCCAATTCTGTCGATTATTCCCCGTCCTCTATATTCCCTCGACGTTGTTCCAAACCACGGTTGTTATTGCCACGCCAATTATTATCCCTATCACTACGAAGTTCTTCAGTTCAATTCTGTTCACTACACGTTTGCGCATTGTTACCATCATGGTTGCTTGTATCACTGTGGTTTTGTCGAGTACCATTGCTATTCTTTCGTCTATAATTCCTTTGTTGGCCATTAGATGGCGCGTTTGTTGTTTTGGCTTGCACAGGAAATGAACGATTCTCTTTATTATTATTATTATTGTATGCATTATAGCCTCTATTTGCATTATTTTCTGCTACCCTCAACGATTCTATCCTATCGATGCTAACCAAAAACTGTTGAAAAGTAGTGCACGGATAGAATGTTAATTTTTCTCGATACCTTCCCGGCAAAGTATTAATGATGCTTGCGACAATCTTTGCAGGTGAACTTTCCGGATTTAAGTCTGTCAATAACTGATACAGTTTCGTGGCAAATCTGCGAACATTATCATGAGCCTTTGGATCGAACCGCCTACTTCTACAAGAAGCAATCAGGCTAGCAACAATGGTGTCTGAATCAAACGTGTCTATTACTCCTTTCTCAAACTGACCGAAGGTTTCAAATTCTCTAGGATAATTAGCGACCCACTGTTTAGCCCCCTGTTCGAGAAGACACGGGATAAGATGAACCAAATCATCTTCACATATACCTACGACCCTATCTTTTTCTTTCAAATCCTGAATATATGAACGCGCAGTTGTACTACCCGGGAAGCCCTGTATATTTTGATAAGTACTGCAAATCACTAACTTGGATGACACGCTTAGGATTAGAAACTCTACGCGAATAGACTTGTTTTACACTACTATCGGATCCGTCGGATTTGAATCTTCACTTTGATAATCTGAGCCTTGGTACTCATGATCGAACTGCTTCTCTTTACGTGGTGATGTACGTATATCAATATGCAATTGTCGCAATTTATCTTCAATATGTTCTTGTCGTACTAATAATTCGCTATTTACTCTCTCTAATCTATTCATTTCCTGAGTAGCATCTTGATCATGTTCAGATTTTACAATAACATGGGCTTTTTCTCAAAATGCTCGATTATCATTTCAACAGTAACTTTAAGGTGTTCCCTGAAACTTTCTAATGTTTGTTCGATTCGATCTGACCGTTCACTGTTCAGTTTTAGAATTTGCCGGTGCGCTTGCACTTCTTCACTTAAGTCACCTGTCTTTTCTGCGAGTTCTTTTACATATCCGTTTAATTCGCGAACGGTACTTTCCTGTCTATTCATACGAAAACTAATAATCTCGCATTTTTCTGCCTGTGAGCACCTGGTGTTCTTCTATTTCCTCTACTTGGCCTTTTACCCCTTTCAGTTCCTCTTTCAAAGTATCAATATCATGGTGTTGGCCCTCGGTGGTCTTTCTACTTTCAATCTCTACCGCTTGTATGGATGCCTGTAATTGCCCAACACTTTTCCTATATTCTTCGCGTTTGGTTAGGATTCAACGCGTTTGGTTAGGCTAGGTAATTCCAAACGTATTTCAGTAATCGTATTATTGAATTCAGTAATCAGTAATCGTACTACTCGAACCATCAAGGCTACTTTCTAATTCAACTCAATTCTACGTCCACTCTTTCGCCAATTTGGTTATGGACTGTTTACATTCATTTGCTGATTCTGTTATTAACTGTTTGCATTCGCCTATTAATTCATCTACTCATTCTCTATTGCTTTCAATTTTATATTCTAAACGTTCACTATTATTTTCTAGTTTCTGCTCTAATTCAGCAGACTGTTTCTCTAACAATGCTTGAATTTGTTCTAATGTAATTCTACTCTCTATATTTATTTAAGTTACAAACAACTAATTCACAATATAAAAGTGAAAAATACGAACGCCTAACTTCAACAACAAAGTGTAAACAAACAACTTTCTGAAACTAATGTGTCATTATTTCAATTGCACAAAACCTTCTCTTTTTTGACACTTCTCAAAACTTACTAATTTTTTAAACATACCCGTATTCTATAATTATTTTCTCAATATTCTTAGCATAAGTAAACAGAATGTTATGTCTATATTGGTGTATGTTTGGCTGTGATCTGCTGATTAGTGCTTATTTATCTCTGCGTAATATTGGAAGTTGACGGGAGAAAATTTTTGCGAACAAAGATAAAAATGTTATAATTTAATTTCTTACGAAAAATTTATACTAAGGTATGTTGCAAAACGATACGAACGATTCAAATATGTGACATAACTTTAGTAAACGCATGTTACGGGTGGAATACATGATATGTAAAGATGCACAAGGAGGATATGTATACAGACCATGGATAGTTCACTCACTTCCACGGCTAACCAAATTAAAAAAAAATAACCAAAACAATACGATAATAAATGTTGCAAAATGATACGAACGCAATACAAAAGCCAGTTCTAATAGCCAATAAATGATCCGTTTCGTAACACCGACTCGAACACTCGATCCAACACGCTGTCTACGAGCGTTTGCAGCAGAGTCACATCAGTTTGATTCTACGCAGCGATGATGGCATCCTGCAACTCACGAACATTCTTGTACTGTGTACCGTTTGCGTACACTGAGCGACACAATATTCCCCATAGATTTTCCATCGCGTTTATGTCTGGGGAATTGGAAGGCCAATCAAGGACAATCACACCTTTGTCCCGAAACCAATCCCTTGTAGTTCGAGCAACATTGGTAGTAGCATTGTCCTGTTGGAAAATCCATTCAGGACCGGCAATTAGCGCGGCAAATGGCAACAAATTGTCTGCAAGTGTTGTTTGGTACGTGGTTGATGTCATACGAGATGTAGGAAATGCGAGGTTTGTTGTACCATAATAACCAAAGCCTCCCCACACCATTACCGACTGCACTCCTTGCTGTCGCTTAGAGAACATCTGTTCCTCCTTCAGCAAATCGTGCCAATAGTATCGCCAGGCATCGGGACCATCCAAATTAAAATTTTTTAATCACTGAAGATGACACGACGCCAGTGCTGCTTCCAGGTCACATGTGTCTTGGCCCAATTAACCCGTCGCTCCTTGTGCTGCGCGGTGAGTCGTAGCTGTCGCTTGCACTTCCTATATCGGAGATAATTGCAGCGTTCTACAGCTCTTGATAAGGTAGATTTATGTACACGAATATTAGGGTCTCGTGTCAACTGTGTAAGGGATATTTCACCACAACTTAGCTTTCGAACAACCTGTCGTTCAAGTTGTGGCGTTAGTTTACGCGGCCTACCTGATGATTTCTTTACTCCATACCGCATACCAAGTTTAAGAAAATTGTTCACGACACAAGCACTCCGCCCAATTTGACGTGCAATTTCATTAACAGATATACCTTCTTCTTTATATGCCACTATTTGCCCCTTTTTGCACTCAGACAATACTTTGCCACGGCCCATTATGCTTCTCTTAATCGCCACCTCACCCAGACGTCCTCGCTGTAGTACACTACCTTACACTTCTATCAATAGTCTGTTATACATCTCACCTTCTCGTCCAGAGCCCTCTATGTTTGTAGCTTCGAATTAGCTATGTGTTGTTACGCTAAACATGTCTGCTTTCGTATCATTTTGCAACACTTCTCTTCGGCTGTTTTTTCTTATTTTCTTTCGCCATGTCGTCTATATGCGTCTATTTCTACAATACCTGTTATCGCGTAACATAAATACGACACTGTGCCATTCACCCTCACTTCCATTTTCCGTTTCCTTTCCAATCACATATTATGATGGTATCGTTCGTATCATTTTGCAACGCACCTTAGTAATATTCCTATAGTAATTAAATTTACTTTATGTTATTTAAAGCCTGCTTATTATTTTCTATCTCCTACCTTTTTCACAAGTTTGAACAACTTCCAAAGAAATTAAATTTAACTAGCTCCTACATGTACTACGTGACTCAAATTCTTAATTCTATACGCAAACACTACAATACCTGTTCTAAATACTGTCGGGTTTTACCACGAAAATCAGTAGTATCTCCGGACACAATTACATTCGAAGATTGATGATTTTGTCCTGTCACGGTCGCCATGTGGTTGTAATCGTGTTTTCTTGCCGATGTTAAAACTCTATAAACCTAAGCATTCACCCCAGCTTTACTATGGTAAATCACAATTACATATCTTATCGAACTTATATCTTATCGAACACACGAAGCTGGGCACACACGGTTGAACGTAAAATAGAAATATTGTAAATGATTAATTTCAACACAAATATTAACGAATAAAAAAGAAATCACTTTACGATACAACAAGAAAACTTAATTAAACTTTTCAAAATATATGTTGCTGAATATGAATTACACAAATTCAGAAAACATTAAAAGATTTCAAGAGGTCAAGTAACTTTTGTTCAATATTCTTTGATTGTTTCAACCTTTCATTTCATTTCCATTTGCTTTCTTTCAATAAAAAAGTGAATAGGTGGCTCGAATAATTAATGTTTCACTTACTCACGATAAATCTTCGACCAGTCAGTTCTTCCACTGCTGATACCACTCGGGTCCTGGCGTCGAATCCGCTGGATGTAAACAAGATCCACAAAAATTAATGTACTAGAGCCGAAATAAGCTCGGAGCTGTGTCAACTAGTCTTGAAGGTTCAATGTAATTCCCCACTGGCAGGAATAACACGACCATCCATTAACTGCAAAAAATATATAGCTTCTGCTCGTAAATCCTTGCGTAAGAACAATCATATTGAATTTATTATGCTTTTCGAAGGGAGCGGCAGTCCCATATTAGTCACTGGTACATAAAAGTAGTATGGATCATTCATTCCGCTCATCTTGCAAGTAATTTGAAACTCATGTGCACTCCCAAAATAAAATTTGAAATTTTTATTTCCCGTCCTCTGTGACTTTCGAAGGTATCGCTACTAATTTACCCTCCCTGCTCTGTGCCCCCTGTCACCAAAATAACATTCCAGATTTTTACTAACATAACGATAGATTTCACATTAATTGACAACCAATGACTTCTTCCGTATATCCCTGCTTACGATATTTATCATGAATTTTTAATGCGATTTTAGAAGGGGGCTGTAGCCCAATATCAGTCACTGCCACATGCAAGGAACATCAGAATCTTAATTTCGTATCATTTGTGATTAACCTGACACTCACTGGATTTTCCAAAATAAAATTTATATTTTATAAAGATCCAGTAACTTACGTTTCGCCCCCAGTGTCCCCATAATGCGGTGCATTACCGACATAACATTCAAGATTTGATAAGCGCATCCTTTTTGTTACAATGAGGTTAAATTTCACATCAATTGACAAGAAATACATTCTTCTCGTATGTTCGTACTAACGATATTTATGGTGACTTTGTATCTAAAAGGGGGGCTATAGCCCCATATAAATCACTGGGACATGGAAGGAGCATTGGAATATTAATTATATGACATTTGTGGATAATCTGACGCTCACTTGCATTTCGGGTACAAAATGTTCAATTTTTATAAAGATCCATTATCTTTGCTTCGCCTCCTGTGGCCCCCTAAGACGGTGTATTACCAAAACAACATTTCAGATTTGAAAAACACAAAGTCTTTTGATACAATTACGCCAAATTTCACATTAATTAACAGAAGATAGTTCAATCTTGCATGTTAGTAGATGGGTGGCACTTGACACCCGGTAGTTGAAAAATCGCCTTTTTTTCCAGGGTCTCCTGAGAGCAAGGACTCAATTTTCCAGTGTCTCACGATACGCTATGACCCACGCACCGTCAACCCATGATCTTTTACGACCTCCATGTTAGGGGTGAATTTGTTCTCTTTTGTGAGCACCTTTTAGGGGTTTACTCGTTCTCTTTTATGAGCACATCTTAAGGGGTGTACTCGTTCCCTTTTATGAGCATATTTTTCAACCCTTATTTTAACAGCAGAGAATACGAACACACAGCAGAAAGGGTGAACTCGTTTAACATAGCAGAGAATACATAGAGATTACAAACATAGCACAGATTACATAGCAGACAAACACCTATGGTGTACTCGTTCAACCCCTAGCAGAGGTAATAAAAGATTATGGCATATTTTTCAAACATAGCAGGGGTGTACTCGTTCCAACCCCTATTTGAACATAGCAGATATTACATAAGATTCATTCCCTTTTATGAGTACATAATAGAGGGGTGTACTAGTTCAACCCCTAGCAGGGGTAATAAAAAGTATGGCATATTTTCCAACCCCTATTTTAACATAGCAGATTCAACACAGCAGGGCTCAGTGCTGGACAATCTATCAAATTGAAGATGTCAAAAATTTTGATTTCGAAAAAGTTGAAAGTTGCACGATGTTTATCAAACTCGGGTAGAGGATACGTTTGATGATCTTAAATCGAATGTTGTTAAAATTTTATTTCTATCTCTCACCGTTTTCCAGATATAACGATTCGAATTGTTCAAAATTTTACTAACTTCGACCCATCTGGTTTCTGAGTTTTTGAAACTCTGTATATGTGTACTCCACTGGAAAGACCGGTCAAAAATGTGGCTCTATCTCTTGCCGCTTTCGAGATATGACGGTCTAGAAGCAAAAATTTCGATTTTCGAAAAAGTTGAAAGTTGGGCGATGTTTACCAAACTTGGGTAGATTATACACTTGATGATCCTAAATCGAAAGCCGTTAAAATTCTATTTCTATCTCTCACCGTTTTCGAGATATGACGATCCGAATTTTTTTGGCAACTTGGCCCACCCTTGTCGTACAAGATTGAAACATGGTTCCATGGGTTCTTCATGTCTAAAAACGGTAAAAGGATTTATAAACGGGAGATTTTTTCGATTATTTTTGATATTTTTGACCGTTTTCGAGATATGGGCCATTTTGTGATTTTTGCACATCCAAAAATGAACTCTGGAGTATTTCTTGCATTGACGCCCTGAAAGTCGAGAAGCAATGCTTCAATATGTTATGTTTGCTCTATCTCTTACCGCTTTCAAGATATGACGATCCGAAGTTTTTTTTTTGCACACCTTGGCCCACCCTTGTCGTACAAGATTGAAACATGGTTCCATGGGTTCTTCATGTGTAAAATCGGCAAGGGGGGAGGTACGGGGAGATTTTATTGATTATTTTTTTGATATTTTTGACCGTTTTCGAGATATGGGCCATTTTATGATTTTTGAACACTCAAAATCAACTTAGAAAATATTTAGCACATATCTTAGACGTTTTTGTTTTTAGCCAATAGTAAATAGTTTTATTTTGGCCAATGAGATACTTGACTTGTAGATTTTGCTCCAATGAAAGAGTTTTATTTTAGCCAATCAGAGGAAAGCAGAACAACTATATAAGGGCTGAAGTTCGGAGCAATTCTCAGTCAGTTATTCGTTGGATTGCAAAAAGACAACATTGTGTGCAAAGTGAGAGAACATTGAAGTGAATTTTGTGTGAATTAAGGGTAAGTATTTTTTTGAACTTTGTCAAAATTTCGGGTGGTGATTTGTAAGTGTTCCCCTTAACCCCACCCATGATTTATTATTTTTTGAAATATACGTTGTGTTGAATACGTTCGTGAAAACCAGACGTCACAGCGGTAAAAAAATAAGCAAAATATCGATTTTTAAAGAAATTAGGTATTTTTGAACTTTGTCAAAATTTTCGGTGCGGATTTTTAAGTGTTCCTCTTAACCCCACCCATGATTGATTATTTTTTGAAATATACGTTGTGGTGAATACGTTCATGAAAACCCGACGTCACAGCGGTCAAAAATAAGCAAAATATAGATTTTTAAAGAAATTAGGTATTTTTGAACTTTGTCAAAATTTTCGGTGCGGATTTTTAAGTGTTGCTCATAACCCCACCAAAGACCGATTATTTTTTGAAATATTCGTTGTGTTGAATACGTTCGTGAAAACCCGACGTCACAGCGGTCAAAAATAAGCAAAATATCGATTTTTAAAGAAATTAGCTATTTTTGGACTTCGTCAAAATTTCGGGTGGTGGATTGTAAGTGTTCCTCATAACTTGCACTATAGTTGTTTGGTTGATGAAATATTCGATGTTTTCAATCATGCTAATTATGAATATTATATCTTCTTTCCCATAAAAAATAGTTTATGTGGGATACGCTTAATAAGCGATTTTTTGGATGATTTTGCATTGTAAGAAATGTAATAATTTGCTTTTTCTCTATTTTCAGGTTTAGAAACTATCACTAAGACGTTAGGAAGAATACGTTATTGAAAAAAGCACTTCTTGGTGTACTATAGTGGGAACAGCCCCAATTACAGTAAAAGCATCAAACAGCGGAAATACGTGAGATATAGTTTTTCGTAAATAATTGCTAGTTGATAGAATACTATTTTCAGGTTTAGAAAATATCACTAAAACGTTATTGGAAAAAACACTTCTTGGTGTTCTATAGTGGGAACAGCCCCAATTACAGTAAAAGCATCAAACAGCGGAAATAATTGTTAGTTGATAGAATAAAGCAATAAAAAATGGAAAGTTCTAGTAAAATTACAATCATTAACAAAATAACTAGAAAGTACAAAAAATTCCGAATGAATAGCACAATGATAACTGCACAACTTGCGAGAACCCCTGAAGGGGAAAACCCAATTACCTGGTTGCGAAGCGGAATTGCTCAACTATTGAATATGTTGATGGAAGATGTAGATTCCCACCATCAGGTATGGCTGACATTATGGAATCAGAATAATCCAGATAGATCGTTTTGGTTTTCATTTCGAGAGGCAGCGAATGTCGGTGAAGACTTCGTCTGGGAGGCTCTGAATCGAGTCATTCAGTCAAATGCAAAATTTATGGAACAAGATCGTTTTGTTATTGATTTTCATCATGTGACTTTACCTATAGGCGAAGGGAGGAAAAGTCAAAATTTTTCCTCTGATGAAGAATATATGAAAAAATGCAAGGGTATAGTCGTTATTAAAAATAAAGATAGTAGTTGCCTTGCTCACGCCCTTGTAGTTGCTAAAGGGCTCATTGATAACAGGGAATAAAAATGCGTCTTAACCCTATTATAATCAAAAAAAGAACTTTATGTCTTTAGAAGCTAAATTATTGTGTAAGAGTTCTGGCGTTAATTTGATGCATGGTGGTGGCATACCTGAATTAAAACTAATTCAATCATATTTAACTGATTATACGATTACAGTGTACGACGATTTGACGGGGAAGAAAACATTTTTCGAGGGCATCGGTGGTGAGAAGAAAATTAATTTACTCCTGATAAATAATCATTATAATGTTAATACCAATTTATGTGCTGCATTTAGCTGTTCATACTTTTGCGAAACATGCCATAAAAAATACGATCATAAAGAAAAGCATATAGGGCACTGTAAGGCATTATGCCCAAAATGTCAAAAAAATCCTCAATGTAAGAAGACAGATCAAGTATTAAATTGTAATAATTGTAACAGATGTTTTTACGGTAACGAATGTATGGCGTATCATATAAAATCAGGTTTGTGCTCACAGCTAAAAGTATGTAAAATATGTCTTAAAGCGTATGTTATCAGGAAAAATAGAAATCCTCACCAGTGTGGGGAAACATTTTGTATAAACTGTGACAATATGATGCCCCCCGTCATTTATGTTGCATGCAATCACGAAAATATTCAAACGTAGGAAAATGGATGATGATATTCTATGACATTGAGTGTAGGCAAGATGAAATATTCCGTGAACATGTGCCTAATTTGGTAATCACACAACAAGTATGTTATCATTGTTTTGAGAATAGCGAGGGTAATTCATGTACTATTTGCAACAGAAAGGAAAACATTGTTATGGTGAAGAGTGTGTTACTGATTTTCTGGAGTATTTATGCAGTAAACCATCCAATATTAATAAAGTTATATGCATTGCACATAATGCAAAAGGATATAATGCACATTTTATTATGCGTGCAATGATATCAGCGAAACGATGGACTCCAAGCGTCATAATGAAGGGGTGTAAAATAATGAGTATTGATTGTAAATATTTAAAATTTATCGATAGTATTAATTTCTTTCCGATGGCTCTATCAAAATTATCTGATGCATTTGACATAGAAGAAACAAAGGGTTATTTCCCGCACTATTTTAATACGAAAGATAATCAAAGTTATGAAGGGCCTATGCCCGACCCTAAATTCTATGGTTTTCAGTATATGAAAGAAAAAGAACAAAAACAGTTTATAGAATGGTATGAAAAATCCTCAAATCAGACATTTAATTTTAAAGAAGAATTAATTCGTTATTGTCGCATGGATGTTAACCTTCTACGGAAGGCATGTGTTAAATTCGTAATAGAATTCAAGCAAATAACTGATGTTAATCCACTAGTCGAAGCAATTAGTATAGCCTCGGCTTGTAATCTGGTATTTCGATGCAAGTTTCTCAAAGAACAGACTATAGGTATTATTCCTCATAATGGTTATCGTTGGTCAGATCAACAGTCCATCGAAGCGATTCAATGGTTGGTTTACGAACAAGAAAGACTAGGTATTACAATCAAGCACGCAGCAAATGGAAAGGAAATGGTTCTAATGGCTGTTTTTAAAGTAGATGGTTACGCACGTATAGGTGAACAGACCCATGTATGGGAATATGAAGGTTGTTTTTATCATGGATGTGTTAAATGTTTTAAAGTAGGGCGTGATAATGATTAATTATAATGATCCGCATACCACTCTTGAAATACGCTATGAAAACACCATTAGAAAAATTAATCATTTAAAAAACTTGGGCTACGTAGTTCATGAAATGTGGGGGTGTGAATGGAAGAATGAACTACGTAAAAATCCGCAAATTGCAGAATTGGTGGCACACCCCCCCGTATGTAGAAAAGATCCTATCAAACCTAGAGATGCTCTATATGGGGGGCGATGTTCCGCTGTTAAATATTATTATAAGACGGCCCCGGGGGGGAGGTGCACTACGTGGACGTCATTTCACTATACCCCTACTGTTGCAAGGTGAAAAAATATCCCATAGGGCACCCAAAAATCTATGTGGGTGCTGATTGTCCCGCAATAGATAAATTTGAGGGTATCGTGAAATGTACAGTACTTCCTCCCCGGGATTTGTATCATCCCGTCTTACCATATCGCAGCAATCATAAACTTTTGTTCCCTCTGTGTTGCAGATGCGCGGACACTCTAAATACAGAGGACTGTGAGCATAGTGATGCGGAGAGGGCCCTCACTGGGACGTGGGTGGTGGACGAAGTACGTAAAGCCCAAGAGAAAGGTTATGAAATATTAGAAATGCATGAGGTATGGGAATATAAAGTAGTGCAATATGATCCTGTTAAAAAAGAAGGTGGCATTTTTACAATATATGTAAATATGTTTATGGAATTGAAAACAGAAGCTCATGGTTGGCCTAAATGGTGTAAAAGTGAAGAACAGAAAAGCAAATATATTAAGGATTATTATGAAAGAGAGGGAGTACAACTAGACAAATGGAAAATTGGAAATAAAAACAAAGCACGAAAAAGTATTTGCAAACTAGCACTAAATTGTTTATGGGGCAAGTTTGCTCAAATTGATAATATGACCCACACACAAATTATTCGAGAACCTGCCATATTTTATGATAAATTAACAGACAGTAATACTGAGGTAACACAGGTAAGATGCGTAATTGATGAAGATGCGTTATTATTAAATTACAAGATTTTTGATGACGCAATTGTACCATTGAAAATACTAATGTAATATTGGCTGCTTATACTACTATGCATGGTCGATTAGAATTATACAACTATTTAGAGAAGGTAGATAAAGATGTGTTATATATGGATACTTATAGTCTTATTTATATAGTAAGAGTTGGAGGCATAAAATTACCTCTTGGGGATTATTTCGGCGAGTTAAAAAATGAAATAGATAATGCAGGTCCCAATGCATATATTAATGAGTTTTGTAGCGGCGGGACCAAAAATTATGCGTACGAGGTATTCAGCGGAGGTACAACAAAGACCTGTTGTAAGGTGAGGGGAATTACTCTAAATAGTTAAACAATGAAAATTGTGAATTTCGAACAAGTTAGAAATATGGTTCTGAATGATGCCCCTCCTGTAAGTGTGTCAAACCCTTGCAAAATTGCTCCCACAAAAGACATCAAAATTATCAGCAAAGTAGAAACGAAAATCTATCAATTGGTACACACAAAACGCAAAAGAGTTGAAGGAAGTTATGATACAGTGCCTTATGGTTTTACGAGAAATAGACTATTGTAAAAAAGAATAAGTTGTGTAAATAGAGAATTATACATTATGGATAAAAAACAACTTTTAAGTTCTTTCTACTTCATCGATAATTCTACTGATCTTTGTGTATATTTGAAATATAGTAGTGATTATAAATTTTATGTGTTTGTAAAATTACGCATTGTTAATGAATGTATTGTGTTATCAATTAATGAATGGTCCAGGTTTTTATCATATTCCATGTATATAAATGATTATTTTAGAGAAGGTGAGAATGCAACTGAATACGCACTAAGTGAGAAAATGAAAGTAATACTTGACGCTAATAATGACGATGATAATTTAATGTATATTTGTGCAAATGATGATAATAGTAGAGTTGAAATAGATTTTTCTACAAGGAAAAAAATATGTTACTATTTCCCATGTATTGATGAAGCAATTTCTTCATGTTCTACACTTGCTCCTCTAATAAGTAAATATCTATATGAATGTGTTGTGAATGGTAAATTTTCTAAAGTTACTTTTGTTGAAGATACTGTCACAGCAAATCGTATTCAACTAGAATTAGTTTCAATGTTATTGGGTGAATGATAAATATTTTATTTTTTTGAAGAAATATAAAATAAAGAGAAAATGGAGTTTCGACATCCTTTCACTTGCATTATTGCAGGCCCCACTGGGTGTGGTAAATCATATTTTGTAAAAGAGTTTTTAAAACATTATGCCGAAAAATGGAAAAATATAGTATGGTGTTATGGTGAATGGCAACCTCTGTATGAAACTCTATCCTCAGGTTGTACATTTAAAGAAGGGCTCCCCAAAATAGATGATTTCTCAGCACAAGCTGGCCCACATCTTGTAATTATTGATGATTTAATGCGAGAATGTGATACACGAATTGTTGACTTTTTTACTAAAGGTAGCCACCACCGAAATTTAAGTGTTATTTTTATAACACAAAATATGTTTCATCAAGCTAAAGGTATGAGAGATATATCATTAAATTGCCATTATATACTATGTTTTAAAAACCCCAGAGATCAGGCTCAAATTAATTATCTAGCACGACAATTATATCCTGGTAACACAAAATTTGTACAGGAGGCCTATCAGAACGCAACACGAGATCCTCATAGTTATTTGGTTTTTGATTTAAAACAGATCACTCCCGACGAACATCGTGTTCGAACAAAAATTTTCCCCTCAGATTCTTACAATTATGTTTATGTACCAGTAAAAAAAAATAATCCCAATAACTGATATATTTTAATACTCAATTTTAGTATAATAGCTACAAAAAATGATTAGCAAAGAGAGTGCACATTTACTAAAACTTTTAGCAAAGGCAAAACCTAAAGTACGCCAAGCAATTTTACAAAATGCTGATCCCCAATTAATTCGCTCTATTTGTTAATGTTCCTATAACGTATTACAAGGAAATGTTCCGTTAAATAAAAAAGAGAAAAATAGATTAAAAAGATATAGAAAGGAATTGAGGTATTTAGCGAAAAAAGGTCCATCATTAAAACAAAAGAAAGAACGAATAATTGTACAAAAAGGTGGGTTTCTTACTGCTTTGCTTGCACCTATTATTGGAGGTATACTATCTACTTTAATTAAATAATTATGCAGCATTCACAAAAGCTTGTTTTAATTGCAGCGGAAAAATTGCACCAATATCAAACTATATCTAATTTAGATGATGAAATGAAAAATATTTTAAATAATAAAAATATGAGTGTTGAAGAAAAATGGATACGCTATAAAGAGGTGTTACAAAAATATTTACACTTTGTGCAAAAACCTTCTGCAACAACACCAACTAGTGTTGGTTCTAAGAAGAAGGAGGAGGAGGAGGAGGAGGACGATGAAATACTATCTACTCTCCCCGAAAATTGTCTGCGTAAAGCAAGACCTTTATTACGTAGATTAAAACAAAATTCCAACATTCATTGGGATGACAATGGTAATGTTAATATTTATAATAAATTAATTCCTGGAGCTAATATAGTAGATCTAATAGCAGATTTTGTCAGGTGTCGCAAGAAAAATATTCCCCCTACAGGTTGGGAACCCTTCGCTGTACTGTTAGCAAAATCCAATATACCTTTAGAGTATATACGTAACCCACAGCGTACAGAATATATTCGTAAGCTGACATCATCATCATCTGCCGCTGCTGCAGATCCAAAACAGGAAGAAGAGGAGGAAGAGGAGGAGGAGCCACCACGTAAACGTAAAGTTGTCAACAGATGGCGTGATTATAAAATATGAAGAAGCTGGCCGATATTTATTATAACCCTTCACACCCTGCCTCGTTTTCAACTTCTACGTCATTATGGAGAGCTGGGAAGAAGTCAATTCCTTTACACAAGGTGCAACAGTGGGTAAAAGAACAGCCGACTTATACACTGCATAAACCAGCACGCAAAAAGTTTCCACGTAATCCCTATTTAGTGTTCAATATTGACGATCAGTGGCAAGCTGATTTAAACGATATGCAAAGTCTGCAGAAGTATAATGATGGCAATAGGTATATTTTAACTGTGATTGATTTGTTTAGTCGTTATGCATGGGCTGTGCCTGTACGTACAAAAACTGGTGAAAACATTATAAAAGCATTTAAGCAAATATTTGCATCTACCCGTCGTATACCCTTACGTCTACAGACAGATAAAGGTACAGAGTTTGTTAATAAACCATTTCAGTTATACTTAAAAAAGCAAAATATTAAATTCTTCACAACACAAAATCCCGATATTAAGGCAAGTGTAGTGCAACGTTTTAATCGAACTCTTAAGGAACGAATGTGGAAATATTTTACAGCAAAGAAGACTTACCGGTACATAGATGTGCTATCGAAACTTGTTCAGGCATATAATTCTAGACCACATAGAGCTCATCAATTACCGCCTGCCAGTGTGAACCAAGACACTTTTCAACAAGTTTGGAATAAATTAATAAAACCGATGCCTCATACTAACATTGCAAAATATAAAAAAGGCGATACTGTACGCATTACTAAAGCAAAACGGCATTTTGAAAAAGGGTACAAAGAAAAGTGGACTGTAGAAATATTTAAAATAAAACAGGTGATACATAAGGAAAAGAAAGTGGTTTATGAGCTGGAGGTCTTAAATGGTGAAGTTATTGATGGTACATTTTACGAAGAGGAATTACAAGGAGTGCCTCTGCCGAAACTTTATGAAATAGACGAAATTTTAGAAGCTAAAGGTAAACGTGTACTTGTTCGTTGGCGGGGGTACCCCCTTCCTTTAATTCATGGATTCCTGTGTCGCATTTGAAAAACATTTAGTCACAGTACAATATTATAAACGACTGTTATATTTGTGTATATAGGAAAAAAATAATAATGAATGATCCATACTTTAAATACTATACGCACCAAGCAGGAAGTGGTTATAACGTGTTTAGGGGTTCACCATATCAAGAAGGTTATGGTATTGGAAGTTTTTAGGTGGTTTATTTCGAAGTGTATTTCCGTTAATTAAACAAGGAGCAAAAACTGTTGGTAGAGAATTGTTACGTACAGGAATTAATGTAGCTGGAGATGTATTAGGTGATAATAGACCTATTGATGAAGCTTTAACATCACGTTGGCAAGCAGCTAAAAATAATTTAAAAACTAAAGCTCAAAATAAAATAAATCAAGTGTTGGAAGGATCTGGAAGAAAACGAAGAAAAGTACATTTTGCAGTCTGGTGGTAAAAAGAAAAGGAAGAGGGAGAGTGATATTTTTGATTAATATGGAACAGACTAGTTTTTATCTTACATTACCGAGTAACAGTTCTAAGGAGTATTTTCCACAAAATACTTTGTCATGTTATACTACCAAATTATATCATCCATTGGTGCTAGAGAAAGGTGAGTGGGAGACGGCAGTTGTTGAAGTACATTATACAAACTCATTTCAGAATGTTTCCAAATATACTAATGATATTTATTACCGTCTCATGAATACAAAAAGCTGGAACATAACTAAAATCTTACCAGGACACTATTATAATGTTGATGATATTCTATCTCAAATTAATCATAAAAGTGATATATTAAATTTACAATTAAAAGTTAAAGCATCAGTAAAACGAATTGAAGTCAGTAGAGTAATAAAAGATCAAGAGAGGCATATAGAAGTACGTCTATCTCCTGAACTAGCCAGAATACTAGGTTTTGATCATATACAACAAGAAGATATTGCAGTTGTGCATCATGCTCGTTATCCACCTGATTTACAAAAATCGCTACCTACACTTATGTATATTTATAGTGATATTGTAGAACCACAAATGGTGGGTGACAGCGTAGCTCCATTGTTACGTATTATAAATACAAATATTACAGAGTATGGTATTAATAATGTACATATTTTTGACAATCCTCACTATGTCCCCGTGCAACGTAAACAATTTGATCAAATTATTATTGATTTAAGAGATAGTACAGGTAATCCACTTCCTTTCCAACATGGAAGTGTATGTGTAAAATTACATTTTCGCAAACGTAATACGATATTATAAATTTTACCATGTGTGAATATTAATAGTAAGAAAAGAGAAAAATGCAGTGTGAGTGTATGAAATCAGAATTAGATTTATTTGCTGGTTTACCCACTTAAACCAGTATTATAGGTAATAAAATAGTTCCATATAAGCCTGTGGCTTCGATAACTGATAATGCACCAATAGAATTTGTTGTTCCAGGCCATGGGGATGACTATATAGACTTACCGCACACAATGTTTTATATTAAAGGTAAAATTACTAAATCATATGGTTCTAATTTAACTTCTGCCGATAAGAAAATCGGCCCTGTAAATGATTTTCTCAATGCAATGTTCAGCGAAGTGCAATTATATTTAAATAATCAACTTATTTCCTACTCTTCACATACATATCCATATCCATCGTAAATTGAAAAACTACTAAATTATAATGCTGAAGCTAAATCAACGCATCTTCAAACATCAATGTGGTTTAAAGATACTGCAGGGCATATGGACAGTGTGTCCGATAGTAATGTAGGATTTAAACAACGTTTTCTTCTCACTACTTTAAGTCAGTCATTTGAATTATTGGGTTATATTCATGCTGATATATTTAATCAGGAGAATTTTTTACTGAATGGGGTACAACTGCGTATTAAACTAATTCCAGCTAAACCTACATTTTGTCTAATGGGTGACGCAGATGCTGATGGAAAAGTTGTAATTACAGATGCAACATTGCTTGTGAAAAAGGTTGATGTGTCACCGGCCGTTAAAATAGCACAAAATAAAATGTTACAAAATCCTAAATTTAGAATAAAATATCCTATAACAAAAGTGCAGGTGAAGACAGAAACTCTACCACAAGTAATTATGGATAGTACACTTCCAGATCTGTTTTTAGGCATAGTGCCTAAACGTATTATTATCGGATTTGCCAGTAATACTGCTTTTAATGGTACTTATCAGACAAATCCGTTCAATTTTCAACATTTTAATATGTCATTGTTTACATTGTATGTTGATGGAACGCCTGTGCCATCCAAACCACTACAACCTGATTTTGATAATAAACTTTATATACAAGCATATTCCACGTTGTTTACAGGTTCAGTATTTATTATTCTAATCAAGGTAATAATATTTCACTCGCCGAATATCCTAATGGTTATACTCTACTGGTGTTTGATTTAACTCCCGATTCTAGTGCTAGTGCTGCATTTCATACTAGTCCGCAACGGCAAGGAAGTGTACGCCTAGAGGTTCATTTTAAAGAAGCATTGCCATCTCCTGTAACAGCGATTATTTACGGTGAATTCTCCTCAGAATTAGAAATTGATTTCCAGAGAAAAATATATATTAATTAAATAACACTTGAACTTTATGAGGCGCTACAACAAAATCTGCCTAAAAACCATTTTATTGGAGTATATGCTGCAGATGAGCTACCACTGTTTATTCATACATTTCCAGCAGCCATAATTATAAATACACATTCTAGTGATAAGTCTGGGGAACATTGGGTTGCTGTTTATATAACTAATATGCGTGTGGAGGAGTATTTCGACAGCTATGGTATTCCACCTTATATACATCATCATTTAAGGTTTTTAAAACGAAACTGTCTGTATTATACATGGAATAAAAGACGAATTCAAGGTGATTTATCTCAATTTTGTGGACATTATTGTTTTTTATATCTAACATGCCGTGCGTCTGGTTATTCACTACGCAATTTCTTAAAAAAATTCTCACTTACCACTATTGATGCTAATGATATTATGCTTTATTCATTTATGAGATGGTCACTGGCGCGAGATTAAGTTCTCCGTAAACCATGGTCACTGGCGCGAGATTAAGTTCTCCGTAAACCATGTATGTGTGATGGTCCCTGGCGCGAGATTAAGTTCTCCGTAAACCATGTATGAGTGATGGTGGTTGACATGAGATTATATATATTATATATGTGTGTGAATAACCAGACGTCGTTATTTTTTTTAAACTCTGCTAAAATGTCTACAAAATGAATAACCTAACCTTTTAACTCCGCCATTGCCGGTCCCAAGCCCTGGATGAGAAAGGAGGAGGGAAGGTTCTAACAGAACGAGTACTTCTGCTTTGTTCAAATAGGGGTTGGAACGAGTACAGCCCTGCTATGTTCCAATAGGGGTTGGAAATATGCTCATAAAAGAGAATGAATACACCCTTATTATGTTACGTATTGTGTGTTACGTAGTCTGATGTTCGTCGGGGTTGAAAAAGGGAATGAATCTTATGTATTCTCTGGTCTGCTGTGTGTTGGTAGTCTCAGTGTAATTTCTGCTATGTTCAATTAGGGGTGGAGAAAATGAATACACCCTCTGTGCTATGTCCGTCTCTGTTATAGTAAAATAAAGGTTGGAAAATAAGCCATTAGATCTGCTATGTAATCTGTGCTATGTTTTAATAGGGGTTGGAAAATATGCTCATAAAAGGGAATGAATACACCCCTAAACTGGAGGATGTTGTGTTTATTATCTGCTCTGCTAAGTGTTCGTAACTTGAAAACGAATACACCCTGCTATGTGTTCGTAGGGGTTGAAACGAGTACACCCCTAAAATGCTGTGTGCTCATAGTCTCAGTGTAATTTCTGCTATGTTAAAATAGGGGGTTGGAAAATACGTACTGTGTGTTATGTACTCTTATGGGTTATCTCTGCTCTTCTATGTGTTCGTAGGGGTTGGAAAAGTGATCATAAAAGGGAACGAGTGCACCCCTTAAGATGTGCTTATAAAAGAGAACGAGTACACCCCCTAAAAAGTGCTCATAAAAGAGAACAAATTCGCCCCTAACATGGAGGTCGTAAAAGATCATGGGTTGGTGCGTGGGTCATAGCGTATCGTGAGACACTGGAAAATTGAGTCCTTGCTCTCAGGAGACCCTGGAAAAAAAAAGCGATTTTTCAGCTACCGGGTGTCAAGTGCCGCCCATCTACTCATGTTCCTCCTGAGGACACCGGCGTCTTTTCGCGCGATTTTCGACCGCGACGAGCAAAAAGAGATTCGTTCACCAAAAGAAAAGAAAGAGAGTTAGAAGGTAATTTGTTGCTTTAAAATACGAGTTAGGGCTTATATTTCCCTCGTTTAAAGCTCTCTCGAAACAGTCGGCAACCAGTCGGACGACGACTGCAAAAAGACACTGCCAGCAATTTTTTTGAGAAACGAGGTCGGAGAATGTTTCAATATCACGTAAAAGTGGCAACGAGTCGAGTTTTGTAAAATGAATAGAGCCTGTAACTTCTTTAACGTCTATGATCCCCCACTGCTCATTTGAGTACATTCGTTTTAATATTGCGTAAACGTATGTCGTTTCATTTCAATTGCATCCTTACAAGTTTTGCTACTCAAGTACTCATTCGAGAATACATTTAGTGCACTCCAGGTCCATCATATGGCAGCTTTGAGTATACAGTGTACTAACTAGAAAATATTCAGAAATAATTTTTTCGTGCAGTAAAAAAATTCTGGTCTGTAAAAGTTAAAGATGAAGTAAAAATTGAAACTGTCCGAAGGTTTTTCCCTTGAGTGGGCACTAATTCCATAAAAAATGTCATGTGAAAACGAAGTCGGAAGATAGTCGGCATCGCTGGAAATGATGGTTGTAAAGACGTCGAAACGTTGGCGGCGTGCAGATCATAAAAAAGGTATATGTATGAAAAGATATGTAGTAAAGGGACTGCATGTAAGCGGTATATGAGAAGTAAATTTTTAAAATTAAATTACAAGTACGAGAATATCATTGACAAACATTTTGGAATAAGACGGCAAACAGCGGACGGATGACCTCGGCAAATGTTGTCGGAAAGGCGCCAAAACCCTGGCGGCGATCCGACAAGTAAGGGAATCGAAAGAAGGTCGGCAAACAGCGGACGGACCGACCTTGGAAAGGTGCTCGGGCAGGCGCCGAGCCGTCTTTGCCGCTGAAGAGCCTCATTGAAGAAATCATAGTCTGGTCGCGCTGCATGTATATTCGGTTCGCGTCCTTCATTTGTCAAATGGTGATGCAGTGAGGGTGAACTGCTTCAAACAGACTTCGATGATTCTTATAGTCAAGTGAAGGTGAGTTTACAAGTAGGGAAAATGTTTGTGGTAAAAATATGCATTCTTTGGCAACTGTACCAAGTTGCTGGTTAAGCAAATATCACGAAAACATGATTTGTAAGCGTCTATGGTGGGGAAGACGACGAATAAACTAAATATTAACCAGCTAATAGTATTTCATGTGCAACATGAGTAATCGTGGCTTTAGAAGTGGAAGAGCTAAATACATGTGGTGAGTTGATGTAATACTATGCATATACATTTCAATTTGTCATAAATTCTATATGTTGTGTTACATATGTTAATTGTTGCTGCGCATGAAAAAGATGCGATTATAGTATGTTCCCGCACATTGGCGTCTCCGGCATGTAAAATTTTTAAAGGGGCATCAAAGAAATGATTAAATGTTATTAACTTCGATTCTATTTGTTACCTTTTTGCTTACCTTCACAGACCCCCTAATGTATATCAAGAACTTGATTACTATTAAAGGGAGCGCGGCAGCTCGGTGGTACAGCGTTCACCTCTGGTGCCCGGGTTCGATCCCAGCCATCGCCATGTGAACTTTGTGGTGGACAAGCCCTGATTATCTTTGCCCATTGTAATGTTTTAGGAACTGGGGAACGCCGTACATATCTTTTGGAGGTTGGGGACGGCGTCCTCCTGTCTTCCAGTACACTTTTACCGCTAGGGATGCGCTCGAGTCGAGACATGTCTCGAATCTCGACTCGACTCGACTCGAATTCGAGTCGAGACACACTTTGTAAAATTCGAGGCGAGTCGAGACAAACGTATTTCTCGACTCGAATTTTCGAGTCGAGACACGAGTCGAGTCGATACGGCTCTTAAAAATCTAGACTCGACTCGAATGTCTCGAAAATCTTTCTATAATTTTTAATATTATTTTGAAGAAAGTATTCACTGAGAAACAGCCTTGAAACCAATTCCAGCTTTTATTCCTTCAGAAAGGTACAGAACGCATAAAATTAATAATTAATCTTTAAAGATCAAGATTTAATTTTCAGCTCAATTCAGTTAATTAGAACTAATAGTTAATGTCGTTGTATTTGGTTGTACTGCAAATATAATGATAATAATAATAATAATTGATTATCTAGTTTGTATAAAAGTATTATCCGTAGTCTAAATCTAGTTTGTATAAAACTATTGCGATAAAGTGAACTTCATAAATTCTCTGAATGAGCAGTTGGTAGTCTATAGTAATTTAGCATAGTTATAATTATTGTGTTTTCGTTCCCATGAACGCAATAGGGTTACGTAACTTCTGGATTATTCGCTTGCCCAACTATTCTGAGGCTATAATATGTTGCAGCATAGCACGAGCTACGGATAATATATAATGTAACATTTGTTGTAAATCACGTATTATGATACGAGACTATTTTACGTAGAATATCTTATCTAATATTAATAAAATAAAGAGTTTGTTTGTGTGTTTGTCTGTGTGCGACCTGGGGACCAGACGAGTGGACCGAGAGTTCCCAAAATTTGGTCACGGGTACCTTAGTCCAGGCCCCAGATCAAGACGAAGCGTTTCTTTTTAATTTCGAACCAGGGCGGTCTCGGGGGGGGGACGTTTACTGGAACCGACCTGGGGACCAGACAAGTTGACCGAGAGTTACCAAATTTTGGTCACCGATACCTTGGTCCAGGTCCCAGTCTAAGGCGAAGCGTTTTTGTCAAAATTAAAACCAGGGTGTCTCAGGGGGGCGTTTAGCGAGACATGTAGTAAAAGTAATCCAAATTGATCGACATTAGTGTCAAATCCATAGTTTTCACGGTCGCTGAGATCAATGGTGACACTTCCATCAGCGATGACTTGCAAATTCAGCTACTACTGTATGCGGGCCGGGTGTCAGCGGGTGAAGAATACCGAGACATGTATAAATAGGCCATATTGATTGATACTAGTGTCAAATCCATAGTTTTCGCGCTCACTGAAATGAATGGTGATACTTCCACAGGTGTTGACTTCCAAATACAGCCCCCATGCGAAGAATGGGTATATTAAACTAGTATTACAATAAATGGACTGCTTGGATACCAAGAACTAGTACAGATAAGTATCATTCATTTCTATGAATAGGTATTTTTTAAAATGATTTTTGTAAACACTAAGTTATAAAACAATGAACTACATACAGTAGTTATGGTTTTGGTTCCCAACATAAAAGAAATATGGATTGTTCATGAGATATTGAACTTCAACTTTCACTCCTGGAAAATTTCAATTTTGGAGTTAGGCCACTTGGCATCAAAGCAGTTCACTGTAAAATAAATACATTCCGCACATTAGTAACATAGTTGTTCAGGGGCCTTCGATTTCCATCCTCTCAAATGAAAGCTGAACGATTGCTTGATACATGCTGACTATATAGGAGAAATACTGTATTAAGTTTTCAAGTTTTGGTGCGTATCCGTATTTACACTCTGATATAACTTTAAGTTCACACTCAAATCGAACTAATTGTTTAATGCATTTCGAAAGCTTTTGTTTTTATGCAGCTCATTAAGGAAAATCTATTTCATAATCGTAACATTTATGTACTAAGAAACTATGAACGTAAAGTGGACTCGACCTAGCCCCGTGGCCGCTGTGACTCAGTGGCACAGCTCTCACCCTTGGTATGTGAGGACTCTGATTCTGTGTGTGTGTGTGTGTGTGAACTCCGCGGCTAGTGTACGCGTCTTTGCCGTGGAAGACTCGGATTAAATTCCCGGCGCGAGCTCATGTAGTTCGGCTTCCACGTTAATCAGTAGGTCTACCGCTGCTGAATGAAACGGTAAAGTCAAAATCAACTCAACAATATATATGTGTGTGTGTGCTTATGTGAATTTCCTCGTGGCTGTATGGTTAACACATACGCCTTGATCGCGGGAGACTCTGGTTCGATTTACGGTGGAAGCTCATGAAGTTGTTACCGGTATCCCACTTTAAACTGTAGATCCATGCCTCATATAACCATAGATATAATATATATGCCTTTGATACACTTATTTTCCGACTTGAAAGCCATCGAAAATTTCCGGACACAGAGTCCCGTAGACCGAAAATGAGAAACATGGGTACAGAGTAAAACAGCCATAGAAATTTAAGCTTTTTAGGCGAACGTAATCCTTACATATAATGCAACTGGCTTGGCCAAGTTATAATGGAGGAAATGCTATCATTGCAACACTCTGAGAATAGAAAATGTTCGTCAGGAATTACTATCCCCCCTCTCCTGCAGAATGAAAACCCTGACTAAAACTCAATATATATATATATATATATATATATATATATATATATATATATATATATATATATATATATATAAAACTATTTTGTGTAATGTAACAAACAGTGGCGGATAGTACTCATGTTTCCTTGCAGAGGTCCTTACGAGGGTTCGCTTCCATCGTCCTCTCCCCAAGAACTAAAATAAATTAAAAATTGCTATTACTTGTTAATCTTGTACAAAGGACGCAATTAAAGTCCCAGTGTAACAGCCCTTCACATTTAGATTTTTCCCCTGGAAGAAAACCAGTTATTATTGTTTCTTGATTTCTCAGTCTCACCTACATAAACATACGAATAGAATTACAGGATAGGACATATTTAGAGTGCTTGCACGTGACATCTAACTATATTTCTCATCAAATGTGTCACAGATGAAAATTTCCGTTTGTACTGCCTCTATTTTCTGATACATATGTTTCATTTATGTTATGTTGCTAAAATTCGTTAGGAAACAAGTACAGACTACGCCTGTGTGCCTGACAAAACGTAAATGTACTGGATGATTATTTCTTCACTTTCTTCCAGAAAAAAAGTAACCCATCTCATGTCGGCTAACAAAAGCAGGTAGCGGACCAAAGATAGCCGTTGTTTACCTAAGGTCGTTACACAGCAGGGGTTTCATTCAGTCAGAGGGGAAAAAAATAATTTAAGGTTTCTACATTTGTTTTGAACTGCAATATACTTCTTCCTTTTATTTTAAGAACCATTTCCTTCTCATTTGTCTGCATCAGAAAAAAATGCAAAAAAATCACTAGAATGTGCCTATTTACCCAAAGTACGTACTAGATCACTAGTTCAATAGTAAAATAACTAAATCTAGTACGAAATCATAAATGTGGCATCCCTGGGTTGGAGCGAAAGTAATGGTTGGAGTAAAAACTAGTCCGTGTTTCTACTGCGTTCTGTTGTTGAATTCACAGAAATGTTCAAAAATAAATTCAAGAAGTAAAACACGATCCTACAAAAGACTGTTTACTTGCTTACTGGTTTTCGTATTGTGAACTGAAACTCAAGTGCGCAGTCATGTTGAATACTTCTGTCCCTTTCTACTTTACAACTTGAGGTGGGATGAGGGTCAGGATAGACCTAGTGATATACCGCTAAAGGAAGTGCTTCAGTACAGAGTCGGAAGCGGTATGTATTGTTTATACTACTTACAACGTTACCCCCCACATAAAATATAAATTCACCCTTTCTCCCTTCCCTTTTTCGAATACAATGAACCGACTCTTTTGCTGAAGAAAGATGCTAAAAGAAAATTGAAACATTTGTGTCTAAACTTTCTTTGAAGCGCAGTCTTTTGTATTTGTAAGGTTTTGCGAGTGTTTTCGAGATAGTCAAATCTTTTACCATGGACTCCTGCTGCAAACTGACCGTGAGTAAACACCCGATCTCGCTGTGCTCAATTTCTCTCGCACACGTGAAATGGGTTTGTTGTTTCCAAAACAAATAGGAAGTTACCTTGTGCTTTTGCATTTCTGCACGCACACAGGTACCATTGTTGTTTTAATGATCAGAAGAAATATCAAAACCATCCGATATATATGATACGAAACAGCTAACAGAGGGAGGCAAAGATAAAAGTAGGCCTATACCAAGTTTTCAGCGTGGTACCATTATGGAGAATAAATATTTGATAAAGTCACGTAGATGCGCTTAAACCTATTCCATCTGTCCTTATAACTTTTCTGGTCTCATCAATTTATCAGGAGAATACGTACAACATATCCAAATTCCATATATACTCTTTCTAAACTAATGAGTAAACTCATTAAGAACACCAACTGATATCAATAAACACGAAAGAAAACAATACTTTATACTTCTATCATTTGGTACACATCATTATGAAGCACAGCTTGTTTCTTTTCGAAATAGCTCCTTCGTGTCACAGCTGTGGTTAGTTTTGTTTTGTGTTAGGATGAAAGAGAGAAATGCAACATTTGCTTCGCGGTGAAGTTATATATATTATTAAGATGAGCGGTGATAAGCGAGGTTTAACAAAAGGGCCTTTCGGATGCACAATTTAACGGGTAGTTGCATTCCGTGTTGAGAATCGAACAGAAGCTATGTAAGACATGTTATGACAAATCCAAAAGATGTGTTGTATCTGTGCAGTACCAGTTTTTCACGTTTTTCAAAATGTTCCAAAACCCAAAGAATAATCTTTAATTTCTGATATTTTAGTCGTCACAAATTACAATTTTATAATGTAGTCAATGTTTATAATTACTGGGCAGTTGGGCGTTTAAACTAATGACATCATAATAAAGTCAAAACCATAATTTTGAGTTGAATTGATTCTGAGTTTAACGTCCCGTTCAGGAGCGAGGCTATGTGAGACGTGGACCTACTGATTAACGTGGAATCCGAACCACATGAACTCCCACCGGGAGTCAAGCCCAGGTTTCCAACGCCAAAGGCAAGTATGCCAACCGTTAGCCACGAAGGAGCTCCACCATAATTTTAGTGGGCGATAAGAAATATTTCGCCAGTGCTTTTACAATAAATAAAATTTTATAAGTATTAAAGAATAGTGGTAAGAGATTTTATAATAGCTCTTTTATTTATGAGATATGAGTATTTAAAAAAAACAACTAAAGAATAGGTTGGCGGAACCACAAAAGACTCGTAAAATAAACTTTCTTAGAAATACATACGCACCTTACTCATCTTTTATAATTGCCATGCTTACGTTCTCCATAAAAACAGAAATTCTCTTTTAGTAATACTTTACACAAGATCATGAAGTGGGTTCAAATTTAATTAAAGGCAAAATACAATACAATAATCCACAAATATTGCCTCAAGTGAGTTTAAAGATTTCTAAACACTAGTGCAAAACCGGGCTCTGCCGTTGCGATCGATTTACAGGTCTTGAGACGAAAGTAAGAAGGGACTTACGCACACAGTAAGTAAAAACAATTAATATGCTTGTAACTTTCCCCAAAATGGGTGTATCTTAAAACAAACCTCACCATTATTTTTCTAATTAATTTCTAGCCCGAAATTATGTATCATATTACCCTATTCCCATTTTGAAAACTTGACCTTAATTCAAAATGGCGGATTTCAAGATGGCTGCCATCAAGGTCATATCTACCATACGACTTCCCCCCAGGACTCATATGTATCCACATGATTTTTCTTCACTTTACAATAACGCTCCACCATACAACTTCACTTTTCTTCACTCATTAACGCTCCGTTTACAATGGGTAGTAAGGGACTTCTGTAATCTCCAATAACCACATCACAATTCTTAAAAGTTATTAAAAAAAGTAGAAAACATGCACATGGCAAAAATTTGTCATCACAAGTAATGATGCATACATGCCTTCTATCAGCAAAAAAAGTTTCATTGAAATTGGAGCCGGACATTTGAGTGATGTCCCTTGTGGGATGTGATTGAACGTGACGTCAGAACACATTGCCCCCCTTCCCGGAATTTACGGGAATTAGGTGACCTGAGTGAGCACATGTGGTGCCAGCTCTCTCCAGCGACCTATCAAGGATCATTGCGTGTATGCCAAGACGTGTCGCCGTTTTTATCCATGCCAAAAGTCGACATACTGACAATTAGGTAGGTAGTCATGATGGTCTGGCTGATGTGTGCGCATATTTTAACTCGTACATTTTGTCTCGACTCGAATTTCGAGACGTCTCGACTCGAATTCGAGTCGAGTCGACACAGAGACTGTCGAGTCGAGACAGAAACATATTTTCGAGTCGAGACAACATTTTCTCGAGACGAGTCGAGACAGGCTTAAATCTCGACTCGACTCGACTCGAATCCATCCCTATTTACCGCTAACATGAGCGAAAACTGAACAATTTATATTCAATGAAAATGTTTTAACATATGAATGTGACACAGCACTTTCTATTAGATATTGCTTGATTTATACCTTGAATTGGAGTATATTGTCTATAGTGTTTGATTTTCAATTATTGCGCCAAATTCTGTGTTACGAAATTAGCCTGACTAGCATTGGGTGACCAAACGTACTAACTTTTGCAGTAGAGTGCTGTTTTCTAAAGAGATGTTCTGTGTGCTGTGAACACGCACAGTGGTATGAAATGCTAAAAACGTGGAAAAAATTCAAAATCACTTTCAGTGTGTTCAGAAATGGGCATGCTGTGGTTTTTGACCTCAGTGATCACGAACTTGATATCGAAATTGAAATCTTCAAAATGGTGGATCCAATATATCGGATCAAATTTCGCGAAAAAGTAGAATTTGTTTTCATGCTTTAAAAGAAGTGCTTGTATTGAGGTCTCTAAAGAAAACTACAGTATATATAGTATTTTCAATCACTGCGTGGACGTTTTCTTCTGCTCCGGGTTCAATTTGATTAGTTTCAATAGTAGCTTGCACCTCCTCCTGCTTTGACCAGATGCTATTTAGATGTTTTAAGCATGCACACATTTCTTCTATAGTGCCTTCATTTGGAAATCTTTCACTTTTACGTCCTACGTTTATTCCGGTTAGGCTAAAGGAGACAATGATGATGAGAAATGAATGAAATGGTGGAATGAAGAAAGTGTAAGAACCCCGAGAAAAACATGCACACGGTGTTTGCCCACCACAGATTTCACATGGCGCGAGTTGGGATCGAACCAGGGACCCCATTCACCAGAGGTGAACGCTCTATATCTTAGAACCCGCGACTTTTGTCTTCATTTGGATCCAAAGCCTGAACAAAGGTGTTTATTCTGGTTAACTGGCCTCTGTATGCAGATCTTTGCCTTAAAAGACGCTAGTCTTTCAGTGATTCAGTCATGATTAAATGCTACGCTGAGATTGGGAGAATAAAAGAAAGAAACCTGTAGGTGCTGCTTTTCTTCTTTTTTATACACCTATGAAATGGAATTCCGAAGTTTGATATTGTATACAATAGCCTGTCCGCCCTCACAGCAACGTGATTATTGTTCAACGTAGTGCTTGCGCCACATATAAACCAAAACAAACACCTTAAATGTAGTCTTCGCAGCAGCACAGAACATTTATCAGGAAACTTTTTTCACTCATGTGAAAAGCAAGAACAAATGTTTGAGTAATGTAGAAGAACAAAAATTGTAGTGTTAGTTATACCTTCACTAAATAAAATGAAAATGCTAGAAACAATGTTCATAAATAGTGGATTTTATTAGGGTCTTAACTTGTGGGGATCAGGAGGGCAACTTCTCCCCAGGGTAGCTCCCCGCTTTTCGCGGGGGATCCAATTGAAGACAATATTTTTAATCCATATACGATACGAACATAAGATTATGAATTAAATATCAAACAGGTTCAATATATTACATAAACAAAACTGCGAAAACTAAAATGAGTCGTGCGCTAATTTCAGTTAAAAAAAATCCCTATTATTACTAGCCCTAGAAGTTATATTTATTCGTACGGCTTTGAGATAAGTCAATATTGTCCCCTTAATTAATTTGTCATGTATGGAACAGGCCCAGAGGCATAACTATTGGCTCCACAGACCTTGCCGTGCAGGAAGGTCCACAGGCACGGGAGGCCCGCAAAGAGCAAGACAAAGGTGGAAAAAGGGGCTATTTTCGAATTTTGAGGGAGGGCTTACGCGATGTTTTTATAGTGACCACAAATATTAATGCTTACCACCCCCCTTTCGAAAAAAAATCTAAGTTACGACGGTGGGCTGTGTTGATGTTTAATTAACCATACGAATGCAGATCAGTCGTTTCTTCAGAAAAATATTCCGGGGTGCACTGCTGGTGGTATTCTATTTATTATTATGTTATAGACGTATTTCCGAATTCCCTTCAGAGAAAAACGTAACACATAATACGATCTAGACTTTAAATAGTTCAACGTTCTCTGTTCTACCGGCTTCCTAAACTAATACAACGAGATGTCGCATACACCCATTGATATTTAATTCTGAATCTGTATATAACTCTGCACTACGACGTCATTTTAGTGGATAAAATTTAGTCAGCTATTGACAACCTTTCTTCTTATTATTTACAAGTTGCTATTTTATAATTATTGCTATTGTCATTGTATTATTATTATTATTATTATTATTATTGCTAGAACCGATGTGCTAACTAATCATTAGACTTACGAAGTTGAAGCGCTCCACCTGGCATGCTATATATCCCCATGAGCTATAGAGCCGGAGTAAAGCTTTTATTACTTTCATGAAATTACCGTTTCTTCCCTAAGTATTTAGTGCTTCAGTTTGATTGCTCAGATATCCAGTCACCTATGTAAGTCTAAATAATACTACGTATCCATATTGTATTATTAACAAGAATAGACTATATTATAAATAACATATATGATTTCAATACAAGTACTTGAAAGCACAACGAAAAACCGGGTTTCCTCAGCGGTATAGCGCTCACTTCAGTTGCGTGGGATACCTAGATGGGTCCTAGTTCGCGGCAGGTTCTGCTTGTGGTATACCAATACTGTGGTGGGGGGTTTCTCGGGGTCATCCCGTTTCTTTCCACGTTCTTAACCCTCCTCATCGTGACCGTCTTCCTTAGCCTTGGCTGGTATTCGTAGATCGTTAACTTATAAGATGAAATCACAAGCACAATAATGTGATTAATTTGCTGATTTAAGTTTAACTTCCCTTTTCAGCAGCGACGCTAAGAGATGTGGACTTACAGTTTAAGGTGAATTCGAAACAGCATAATCGTTCAAGATTTTGTAAGTCGCACGTGGTAGCCACTAGACCAGCGGGGAGAGCTTCAATAATACGAGTATTGAATGATTGTGTTAATGTGTTTATAAACCTAAAATATAGTTTGCAATAACGTATCTTACGCAGTGGCGCAAATCTGTCTTCAACATTAGGGGACACGTAAGACCGTTTTCTTAAACGATGCTCAAAATATTTGTGAAGTTTGAAAACAGTCCTGTGGAAGATCAGGAAGCAGAGTTGTTTTCAACATTGAAATGCGGGCAGATTTGAGGCTTATTCTGGGGGGACATCAATTTCATCTCTCTTTCCTTTGTGGTATTCGGACACAAACCACATGCTTTTCCCAAAAAGGACATCGGATTATTGGGGGGACAGTCTCCCCAGTTCCAAGATTGGAGGGGACAGTCCGCCCAATTCCAAGATTGGAGGGGACATGTCCCCCTTATCCCTCCGGGATTTGCGCCAGTAATCTTATGTTAGGGAATAATTAAACTTCTCTTCACTTTTTGTTTCCGTGTGTAACGTGAGTTGTACATTTGATATCCAGGTAAAAGCCACGTATCAGTGGCAATAACAGCATCCCAGAATTTTAAAGGAGGTCCATTAAGTTTAATTATTGTCAATAAAGATTGGAAGGTACTCGCCAACATACGGTTTCTGTCGGAATTTTTAATATTATCAACATCACTGAATCCGCATTCACAGGCAGCAGTTGATAATGGCACTGAGCGAACTTTAACGTGAAGGTTTTAAGAACTGGAAAGTCATTTACCAATGTAGAAATTGACTTATACTCTTTCCATTCTGATACTGCAACAATTCCAACAGTTGAGCTGCTTTATATATGTCTACGTTACCGTGTGAGCAACTCAAGCTATTACGATCTTTATTTTCAAACACTAAAAAACATTTTGTACATTATTTGAAGGAAATATGTTTTCCACTTTGTCTACTAAACCCTGGCCCCTTATTTGATCAAACTCACTATAATCACTCCCTGTATCAGATGGTTTCAGCAGTGCACTAAATGCTCTCCTTTATAAAGACTGAGGTAGACATAATCTTTCACATGCATTTGTCTCAGATCTTGGATTATGGATTGAATTTTTTTCTCTATTTCATTGTACGAAACTGTTTCCTTTTGCATCGTTTTACTAATAATAGACAGAATGGACGCAATATCCAGAAGGACACCTAGGAATAGAATGTTTGTTTTCTCCGAAAGTGTTTTTTTTTTCAAATACCACAAAGTTTAGAGCGGTCTCTGCTGAAATGGTCAATATTTTCACGCCTCGAAAGTAGGAAACCGAAACATGTGCTAGTACCAAGTTCGTAACCGTTATAATGCGAGCGCAAGTCACTTGCACTAATTCCGCGTTTTATCTGGGGACAAGAGAAACTAAAAAAAGAAAAAATTATTTTCCAGGGCTAAGTCCCGCTTTAACATGACTTTTCATGAGTGTTGTGTTCATATACGGAAACTGTAATGACGACTTGTTTGAAATAAAGGTCTTTTCATTTTTAACAATAAAGTTAAGTACTTTCACATTGGAGAAAAATTAGCAAGGCACATTACATCGATTAGGGTGCTGATTCTTATGGAAAGTTTCACTTGAAGCGGAAGATTTCCTCATGTGGACATCGGATTGCCACAATTCATTTTGCTGAAAGACGTGGTTTATCATGAAACAAATGTAAATTGATCGCGGTTTATCTCCTTGTAACAAATGTAAAATGATCTTAAACAGAGCTTTATCGGAAAGGTTGGCTAATTGAGCTGTAAGCTCTAGCCTTTGTAAATAATTGTGAATTGATTAGCTGGAAGGATCACCCTGAAATTTAGGGAAACATTGAATTTCTTTAATCATAACATCATCTTTAAGTTTCGTGCTTTCTCTCTGGCGATTTGTGATAGTAACATTTTTATTGCTCTTGCGCATTCGGTTATAAACAACCCAGATTTCTCAATCATCACTAGCACTGTTACTACTGCTGGTGTCTTTACATTCCGAATAAGCCGAATCACTATAATGCCTTTCTCTAAATTGCTTAGGAAAATCTGTTTCTACTTGAGGCTCAAATTCCTGCGCTCTATTTTCGGTACTTTCTATTCTCTGAGTGACCTCTACCATATCACGCCTAATTTCTTTTATTATGTTATCTATTGCCCGTATGTCAGCACGACATTCTCCGTTAGATTCAGTTTTTACTCTCGTATTGTAATCTATTAATTTGGCTTCGCATACCGTCTTAATGTCCTTCCCCGTGTCTTTCTACGCGTTTAGAAATTTCCTCGATACGTTCGTGCATCTCATCTAATTTATCAACTGTATTTATGTGTTTTAACGCAGCGCTCCTTGTTAGCCTAACATACATCTCGGGCTGATTCCAACTGACATTGGAGGGATTGTTTGTAATCGTGCAAACCTCCTAGTGGTTCTAAATTTTTAGTAACTTTTGTTTCTATGTATTCTACACAATGGCATGTTTCTTCAATTCATTGCTTAACTTCGACGCTGTTCTGTGTGGAGAGTTCGATTCCCTGTTTAATAATATGACTAACTTCAGCAAGTTCGTTGTGAATCTTAAGTGTTAAGCCACCATATTTTTGTTCAAGGATTTTGTTCCTACGTTTATTTTCAGCTTCTACAGTCCTAATACTTTGTGCTAATCTTTCGTTATTTTCGCGATATTCTTGTTGTACGGCGTCCAATTTCTCACCTAATTCCTCTTTAACTCGAAAAAATTCTCCTTATTCTCATCTATTTTTTTTTAATCTAGCAAAGTTATCTTTATTTTCAACACGGGTCTCTTTATTTTCCTTTTCTACTTTAGCAAAATTCTCTTTATTCTTATCTATTTTTTTCTAATCTAGCAAAGTTATAACCATGGCGTACGAAGATAAGGGGTTCGTGATTTAAACCTCCTCCTTAATCAAGATATTATAGAAGCTATGCATATTAACAAGAAACAATCATGTTCGAAATACGTATTCTTAAGGAGATGCAAGAGATTCAAATCTTTTTTGGGAAGATTAGTGTATCTCACAAGTTCCCAAAGTATATGAATTTCCCATTAAAATAAACTAACAATCGTTGCAGCTTTTTTGGAAATTCTGTGCCCAAAGTAACAAATTCATATAATATTCGAATTTCAAAATATTTATTCATAAAATACTCAATATAAATTAAAGGTGCCATTCGAATATTTAAATTCTTTAAAAAAAATAAGGGAAATTTAAGCTCTTTATTAAAACTGATCGGATACGTGTTACAGCATTTATAACAAATTCGTCTTCTGGAGGAGAAATGGGGCAATTTAGATAGAATATTAAAATTTCCGGTTTTATATTAAATTAATTGTAACTGTGCGAAGAACGGACACTTCTGACAATGGTCTATATGGTGAGTTATGAATTATTTTATACATTCAAAAAATAAATTTTATTTCTTTTGACTACGTAAAATGTGCGGCTCTTTGAACCTCTACGGGAACGATCTGTTGTGTACATTGCTGACTTTTCATATAGCATCAGTGCTGAAACTAAACCCTAATCTTGAAAGAAACAAACAAATAAGAGCATGCAGTTCTATGCACAATATAGCGTATGGGATTTTTTTTCAGCTTTTATCAACAAAAATAAGGTAAAGGGATAAGGAATTGTGTGAATAATGATGATACACTAACCCATATCCTATTTCTTTATGGCTTTAATTTTATATATATATATATTTACCAAATCGAAAATCGTTTTGTATGTTTCTTTGTTTTTTTTTCTGTTAGATTGAATTTAGTAAACCTAAACACATATATAAAAATGCGTAACTTCTGGTAGTTGATAAAATAGTTAACCAACCGAAATGACACTTGCGATATTTGGGTTGTATAACTCACACATTGCTGGTAACAACTGCAATGCAAGTTTGAAAACTAATCAATACACCCAGCCCTGGATTGAACATATAACTCACAAGTACTGCAAGTTCTAAACGCACTTGATTAATTGCAGTCTCCACTACAAGGAAACAAACATAGTTCCTGAAGAAGAAAGTCATAAAAAAATTTAAAAATGAAAATTTCGTCGTTTTGTTAAAAAAAGACGCGTTTTATGGGAGGAAAACCTCCATCTGAAAAAAGTTGGCTTTTTAAAATCTCTATCGGTCACCACTAAAAACCTAGATTGAACTTTCAACATTATTTATAATATGTACCAGACAATTCTATTCTTCCACGGCAGACAGTCAGCGAACATGGACGAAAAAGGACGCGCGATGCTGGCTGGCTATAAGAACTTGTTTGTTATAGTTTATCCGTTTCTATTTTCGTTCCCATATGATTTTTTACCGTACATTCATGTCCAAAATTGTCTCAAGTCTATAAATATGTTATTGTAGGAATATAATTTGATACCGAATTATTATATTTCTTATAATGTTAGTATGTGTATAATCGGCAAAGACATGTATGTAACAAATTTCATGTGAAAAGAGCAGTAAATAAGAACAATAAAACGAAAATAAAATTTTCTTGTCCATTTAGCAACATTTTATGTTACTCATTATAATTTCGTAAGATAATTTTCCCTGTGAAATTTACCACCACAAATATACATTCCCCGATTATACACATAGTATCAGTATTAAAAGTACCTGCAAAATAATTATCAAATTATATTCATACAAGAAGACAGTTGTAGATATGCGACAATCATTTTGGACATGACTGCACATGTTACGCAGAATATGTGTCACTCGAGATACAAATGTGCAGAGTAAAATGTCGTTGATAAAAAGAAACAATAAGTAGAATACGGAATGCCAGAATAACATTGTAAGTGATAGAGCAATAAATGATTTAGCATATAAATTTGAGGTAAATAACCTTCTGTCTATGGAAAAATTTCAATTATTATTAGGTATATTGTATAATAGAATGACTTCACATGCAAACACGATACAAAGAATGTCTTTACACACGGTTGTGTGAACTGAAATTGTAGCACTGCATATATTGTTTTACGCAATTTTACGTATCAGTAGACTTACAAATACTTCAGTGAACCACGAACTCTTATGTATTTCAAATTTAACGATTACGAATTAATCGTTGAGCTTTACTTCCAGGTTCTAATTTCCTCGTGACTGTAAGTGTACTTTTCAATATGTCAAGTTCAGTAATATAAAGTTGAACCTAAAAGAAACAAATGTCACATATGAGAAGTGATATAAATTGCTCCCAGTTATTCGAAGTACTAAATAAATTAGTCTTGTAACTGGATTTCCTGTACGATGCAATTCGAGAATACTTTACGAGCAAAAATAAGTTGCGAAACATTTTATTACATTACTGACTTGTCTAATAAGAATACCAGTTTGTTACTTCATCGGGTCTAACCAGTGTTGCCACAGTTCTATCTCTGGAGTGGGCTGAAAAATAGTACCAAATTGAAACAAAAAGGGCTGAATTTATAACCGCCACCAGGTTATAGAAGTAATTTTTGTGGACGCCCTGTATATTTCGTAAAGACAGTGATTATTATTTTCGATTTATACTTTATTCTGCAACGCACATAACCTATTTCTCCGGTATTTTGTCTCTTCAAAAATACTTTGATCCACTGCCTGCCATTTCCTTTAAACACGCTTGGCAATAGTTCCTTTCTTTTGTCTTCGCTCACGCCTGCCATTTGACACGCGTCGTCAAACTCATCGAAAAATACTACAATGTCGTTATCGACCTTTAAATCAAACTTTGGGAGTTTATTAACGTCCGAATAAAATATAACACTGGTCGTCATCTTGTTTTTTTTGAGAACTACCGGACTGTTTATTACTTACAACGCTACTTTCGAACGGAAAGATAGACTCAAAATCTTCTGAGTACGACTTCGCTACAGGACTTGACGGAAAATTTTCTACAGGTAATAATTTTAAACTAGGTTTAACACTTTCTTACTCTGTAACTTTAACTTGCTTTTTTCTACTTGCGGTAGCAATATTGAATAAACTTCCGACTTGTACCCCTCTTCCAGCTCCTTGTGCTTTAGTACGAATATTATCGTCACTCATTTAATTATTAATCACTTTAATTATTATTCATATAATACTTATATTTCGAGCATCTATAATTAATTGGTGGGGTGGGTCGGTTGAAATTTCTTCTTATTGCTTAAAATAATAATCACATTTAATAAAATCCTACTTATAACTAACACCTTATAACTAAACAACTTGAAACTATAATTGCTAATTTGAGAAAATACTTTAGATATTAAACTTCATCGTAGACAGGGTGGGTTGGGTGGGTTTTATTTACTAATATAACATAATATAGCGTAATTCAAAAAGGGGTGGGTTGGGAGGGACTTAATTAATCGCATAAAGTAGCTGCACCGGGACTCGAACCCTAAGTATCTCCACCATGACAACCCAGTCACTCAGTGCCTAATTTGGGGATGCTAATTGAGTGATACTGAGCGCCTTCCACTCACCATCTAGAATGAGTGGGAATGATCTCATATACATGTGCGAGAGGTTAACTTAATTTCCATATACCAATTGGGGATTAATTCTGGTAACAAAACATTTACTTCAATCATTCAATAACAATTATATTTCTCTTAGATAAAAATTGTGAATGTAAGTGTTGTGATGTAATTACGGATAATCGGAAACTTTGCCAGTCGAGTATCGCCGATCGAGTATTGAGCATTTGAGCCCTGAATAGGAGTAACACATACCTTATCTCTTCAGATGACGCTCGCTGTTGACCTTGGTGTTGTCTCTAGTATCGCCAGGTTGATACTGCTTCTTAATGGTTGCTGTAGTTGAGCATTGAGTTTGGTTTACTCCCAAATGCTAAAGACGACTCGACGATCTCCGTAGATAGAATATTGAATTCTAAGTTGACTGTCGGTTGACTGTCGAAGACTGATCTGTATTCACTAATCCAAGACTGATCTCAAACTATGATCCTCCAGACTCATCCTGAAGACCTCTCGTCTCCTGGTTTTGTTCAACCCGGTCCTTCTAGAATTTTCTCCTGTCGTCTGCTTGACGGCACGTGCGACCTCCTTTCACTTGGAAGAACGAATTCTTTCATTGTGTCAAGACTCAAAAACTGCAACTCTCGACACACTTCGATTTCCCGATTCTAAGCAATTTCCTCATATCCGTGAATGTGTGAAATGTTCAGAAAAGCTTAGAATCTCTCTTTTCATAATTTACAGTATTTGACCTATGCAAGAATTGAGGCATTGTATGCATTGCTTTCCTGCATTGGCAGACTCTCAATGAAACATTTTATTTACATTTTATTTACATCATTTCGCTGACCATAGAATAGTAACTTTTCCTCAGCTTGCATTAAACTTACCTTGTAACAATTATTCACCTTCACTTTATTATTTTATAAAACACGATCTTTGCAAAATAAATAAACATTGATTGATAAAATAAAATTATTATACATAATCTTTCGATTTAAAAACGGATACTGCCACAGTATATATGATCACTATGAAGTTAAATATTTGTTTCGAGTGAAGATACATGAAATTGCACGTACGAACCATTGTAAGTGGCATGAAAATCGAAGTGAAGAATGTTGCGAGCTGCGTGCTGAACGTGTAATATTCATGGTTGTGCAAAAGATGAACATTTTGAAGCGTGTGGTTGCCAAATGCTAATAATTTATGAATATAAAGAAATTGATTAGTTTCTCGTGAAGTCTCGCCTTTTCGATATGGAATATAATGAGTCAACAGTGAACATAATGAGTTTTCTTATGTGTAATACACCACTATTAGGAGAAATCCTTGTTTACTTCTTTCTAGTTAATAAATATTTTATTTTGAGTGCTGGTATTTAAGCAATAAAATAGTCACATAGGTATCGAACTTAATTATAACAAGAAAGATATTGCTTCAATAAAGTGAATGTACACTTTCGCTTAAAGCGTATCCACTATCTGGTGTTTGTATTTAATATTGTAAATATAATATAAATTTAAATCCTAGTTCATATCTTATCAAGCAAAAATGGTCCTGGGTCCAGGAAGCAAAGTGTTACCATTCATGAAATTTTCTTTCACGTTACCACTGTAGGGTTAAGAACAATGAATGTCACGAGGGTAAAGTGTACTAACAGGGCGTAAACATTAGGGACAAAAGGTATGCTGATAGCGATTTCGTCTAGGATCTAAAGTGAGGTAATAGATATTGTATGAATAAAGGGTGCTGAGTTTGGAAGCGTTTGCTGATATAGGTGAGATTTAGTTTTTCGATATCGTACTGTAATATGGGGAAAGTTATGCATTGGTATAGCTCCAGAGTAGGACTAGGTAATCGAAAAAGGAAAGCTCTTTGGAAAACTTTTGGTTAGAGGATAAAAAGATTTTGATAAATAATGGATGATGCGGCTATCCGCACCGTAAATCTGTGTGTTAAATTTTGCAATACGAAATCTTTGTATGTATTTAGGATAATCTATGGATAAAGTTTAAAAAAATGGCATCAAACCGTAGAAAAGTTAAAGTTCGTGCTCCTGCTTCGGGAAAAATATTTGTGCTATTTCTGTGCTTTTTCATTTCCATTGTGAACCCAGTAGTAAGGCTACGGCTAGAGTCTGCGTTTGACAATATCTCCAGCTGGCAATGCAGTGATATACCGTTTTCACTTATTGCTACAGAACACTCAATTAATATAATTTACAATGTTCAACCCAGATGGCAAGAAAAGAGTGAGAGTGACTAGAACAACGTGATCCCACGCTAGAGAAGTGTGCCGTCAGGTGCTCCATATTCTGCGTTTAATGTGGTGATGTACAGAAGAATGCTGATCGAAAGTGCAGTGAACAAAACCACGTTTAAACTATACTATCTAAATGTACAATGCATTATAATCAATTTTACGGACTGTGGTATTTATATTAGTTAGTTGCTGGAATATGGCTGTCTAGTGGTAATTGAAACGTGTCTGAAAGTATTGGTAAGGAACAGTGGAATGCCCTTTCTCAACCAATTCTCTACATAGATAAACGACCACAAGACCACAGGGGCGGATTATTTGTAGTATTAAAATAAATAGGGCAGCAGAGCACAGAATGATCACGTACGTGAGTGTGAAATTATTTGAGCCCAAGTAAGTCTATCCAAAACAAACTTCGTCCGGTGTTTTTGCAGACCATATACGAACAGTCCTCAAGTTTAATTGAAACATGCCACGAATCATTTCCAAATGTTGTCACAAGGTGACAAAATTCTTCATTTTGGTGAATATATCTTGGGCTTACATATGGAACTACAGTAAACATGGGATAACATCACACAAATGACATTCCTTTGTCGAACATTCTACTCAAGCACTCGACTTGGGATTGTACGATTTTCATAACGCGCGTAAAAATAGCAGCTTAAATTATGTCATGTCTATTTTTCCGATATAATCCGTCATCTCATATAAAGAGTTCCTTCTCCGAGACCGCGAGTTGCCCGTTCCCTATCTTACCCCAATCCCGGAAGCCAGCAATCCAACTCAAAAAGAAAGTTTGTACCTGATTGAAGGAAGGCCCCTTTGGGTGAAATTTGCAAAGTGCAACAGGTGATACAGTGGACACTTTTACTAAATTGAACTATAGACGAGGCACTGGATTCTTTCCCTCATGTTTTTAATGCAACAATAAATACTTTCTACTGTTAAAAAAAAGTAAAAACAATGAAATTTCCAATGAGGCACGGCGAGCAGAGTCGCTACACATTACCAAATAAAAAAATAAAAAAAAAATTTGGGAATTGTGGTGTGCATTTCCAAATGAATACATATCTTAAAATAAATTCTGATATACGACTTAACACAAAAAAGCTATTGAGATGCAGCAAACACCTAGATTATATCTTTAAAAAAAAGACACCAGCATCAGCAACACTAAACAATTTTGGTATCTTATCAGACCTAGATCTAAAACTTCTAGCATAAGTCTTTTAAAGTACAATGTTATATTCGGTGCACAAATTGAGGGAAGAACAGAAATTTTTAATAAATTCTCAACTGCATAATCGACGTACCTCCCTGTTCAATCCGTTTACTCGTCCACCTTATCTCATTTATCTATCACTCCCCCAGAGTATGAGTTACTCTTATTTTCACTCCGGCCTGAAAGCCTCTGGCCAGGACAATATAAGCTGGACCTTTCTGTATTCGAAATCATATATTATTTCTTTTCCACTTTCGCTCATTTTTAATAGATGTTTCAGGGAAACCTGTTTTCCTTGTTCTTGGAAAACAGCTCGATTTTCTTCCATTTGTAAATGTGGATTAGAAAGTAATGTGTAATGCAAAAGCAATATCTCGCTACTCTAAACATATCAATCCTCTGCGAGAAAATTATCAAATGCATTACTTCCCGTTCAGTAGTTGGTAGTCCCAAAGTTGGTAGTGGAGGGTGGACGGCCAATCTGCCGTCAGAGGGAGCCAAAACGTGATTTTTTGTTTCGCATTTACATAAAATTTTAATAAAAGTTTCATTATTTTTCATCCGCTGTTTCATTTTTAACTGCCCTAAAAAAATATATTACAAACCCATATCTATACGTGTTAGCATTAGAATTAATAAATGAAAACCTGAAAGCTCATCGTAAAATATCAACTTTGAAAAAAAAATTGGTGGTATGCTTGGCACAATACAGAAAACTAACTACCGATGATGAAGCAGTGTAACCAATCCGAAGAGATATTTCCTACATATGCGGGTGAAGGAAAAGCAACAGAACTCGCCTTGAATGTAATAATACATGCAAGCAATCTCAGAAAGAGAGCAGTGAAGTGGATGTTGATTAACTTTGAACCCGCCTTGAGTCTACATATTGTGGAAAAACATATGCAAAAAGCATTCAATCATTACTGCTCTCTGCAATAAATATCAGCATTATAACAAGCTCAGTGACATGGATATTGGTTTGGTTCGAATCTGTTATTTTGTGTTTTGTACAGTGTTTTCACTCATATTTAACAGTATTATAGTTTAATTAAACTTATACATTTGGTCAACAATGATTTGTCTTGATTTACTAAACCTAAATGCTCCAAAACATACTTTTTGCATCATGCACAATGCTGAAAAATGTGAATAATCAATCACGGCCGAATTACCGTCGTCGCGAGCGGAAACGTGAATTGGCAGTACGTGAGATTGATACGTAATATTGAACGAATTTTATCGCACTTTTGATAACTAAGATGTTTCGCATTTGTATATTTTATCACGTGTGTAAATTGAATATACTTTTTATGTACAAACATGATTTTTTAGTAATTAGTTTCACATATCTTACAATGTCTTTCCACTAACAAAATGTGTACTTCATGTAAACGCTTTTCACAATTATACACAGCCATCTTTTACCTGTATGAGATAGCATGTTTCCTCAAAATTGAACTTCGATTATACCGTTCTTCATAGTCTTGACTGAGCAGTTACTCAACCATCTGTGTTTATATATCTGTTGGGAAATAGAAACTTTAATTAAGCCCTTTCTACACACGTAGAACGCTTTAATTTTTTCCGTAGTATTTAATGGTATGTTTTCTCTTGTGCATTGTAAAACGCGGGCTTCATATAAATCTTCTTTTCGCCTGTGTGTTGTCATATGTGTGAGAGTTTCATCTGTGTATTAAAATATCCTTCCAAACTTGAGTATAGACCAAGTAGTATTCCAAACTCTTAGTATATGTGAAGTTTTCCACTTGTGTATATTAAAATTTGTCTTGCCAAGCTTGAGCGCGAACTATATGGCGCACTCAAATCAGAAGTTGCTAACTCATTATTGCTTCATTTTACAGGATCACGCTTTAAATTTTATAGAAATGTGTTGAAATACCGATATATTAATACAATGGTGTAAAACTTTGTATGCTGGTTCGATTTGACAGGTGTGACGTTGTCTTACAGTACCAGATTTTTATAAGGTAAACAGAACGTTTTTGAATAAAAGTTAAAACCTGATTCAACAACTTTTCTTATAAAACGAGTGAAAAGTTGTTAAGTCAGTATACTCAGAAACTTCTAAGTATACAAGAGAATAAGTAAGGAATGCGAAACATAGCTTCGAACTTGATTTTTTACAACCGACATGCACATTCACCTTATATCATCATCCCGCGCTTGAGAAACGACTGTGGACGAAAAAGAGTAGAAGATATTTGCGTCGAAATTTTGGTACAGACCCTTTTTTCGCACAAACACCACGAATTCCGGTAAAGTCATTAACACTTTGGATAAAAATGCTATTAATCTCGCTTTGAAGACTTGAGTTTATGATCGCTTCTTATCAAAGACGACAACAACTGGAATGCAATCGTTTTCAATATTATTAGTCAGTCATTTTTTGACACATACAACCTTAATACGATTTTAACGTAAAGTTTATCTGATCAGTTTAACCCATGTAAAAGAGACGAAGACTTGAGTTTATGATCGCTTCAGTAGGGTGGGGACACTTGGGCGAGTTTTTTTTCCTACTGCGCATGCGCAAACCCTGGACGCTGATTGGCTGGCGCAGGTCACGTGACCCGGCCACGCCCCCTGACGCTGATTGGCTGGCCACGCCCCCTTGACGCTGATTGGTCGCCCCCGGCCACGCCCCCTGACGCTGATTGGTCGGCCACGCCCTTGACGCTGATTGGTCGGTGCAGGCCACGCCCCCCCGGCCACGCTCTTTTACGACCTCCTATCTACTGCGCCGATTGGCTGGCGCGGGACCCCCGCCGATTGGCTGGCAGCGGACACCCACCGATTGGCTGCCACCGGACCCCGCCCCGTTCACGCCGATTGGCTGGCGTCGGACCTCGCCCCCTTGACGCCGATTGGCTGTCCACGCGCACGGTCTGCGCAGATCGGTCGACGCCGGATCACCGCACCTGCCACATGCCACATAAGATTCGTTCCCTTTTATGAGCACTTTACGAACACATAGCAGAGCAGATATCACATTCTTCATTCGCCTATTTAACGCAGCACATATTACACAGAGACTCGTTCCCTTTTATGAGCACTTTTAACATGGCAGAAATTACACAGAGACCACGAACACATAACATAGCACATATTACATAGCAGGGGTGCACTCGTTCCCTTTTATGAGCACTCTTTTTAAACATAGCAGAGAATAATGGGAGTGTATTCGCCCTCCATTTTGAGACCAATTTTTGACCTACTGCGCATATGCGCAAAACTGTTCCGATTTCGCCGTTAAAAAAAAATAACAACATACACACAGCAGACCGCAGACTGTTCCAGTTCAGGAGCAGATTACTGCTATGCGCAGAAACATAAAATAAGACATAACACCCCCGTTCTCTTTTACGAGCACTTTATAGCAACATAATAGAGCAGAGAATAAAAAAAATAACAACCACACACACACACTTGATTGCTTATGCGCAGTAAAATTAAATTTCCAATTAATTACACATTGCACGCATGCGCAGAAAAATTACACTAGACTACAGCCTGTTCCAGTTGCAGTGCTGGTCCCGGTTCAATAGAGCAGACTACGTGCAACAAGCAGGTCATAAAAGACTATGACCTATTTTTCATCCCCTAAATAACATAGTATACACCCACACTTGGAAATAACACGCATGCGCAGAAACATTTACATTTCCGATTCGACCATGCTGGTAAAGAATACCACACTTATTTCTAATAGAAACTAGTTGCGAAATAGAAACTTTAATTAAGCCCTTTCTACACACGTAGAACGCTTTAATTTTTTCCGTAGTATTTAATAGTATGTTTTCTCTTGTGCATTGTAAAACGCGAGCTTCATATAAATCTTCTTTTCGCCTGTGTGTTGTCATATGTGTGAGAGTTTCATCTGTGTATTAAAATATCCTTCCAAACTTGAGTATAGACCAAGTAGTATTCCAAACTCTTAGTATATGTGAAGTTTTCCACTTGTGTATATTAAAATTTGTCTTGCCAAGCTTGAGCGCGAACTATATGGCGCACTCAAATCAGAAGTTGCTAACTCATTATTGCTTCATTTTACAGGATCACGCTTTAAATTTTATAGAAATGTGTTGAAATACCGATATATTAATACAATGGTGTAAAACTTTGTATGCTGGTTCGATTTGACAGGTGTGACGTTGTCTTACAGTACCAGATTTTTATAAGGTAAACAGAACGTTTTTGAATAAAAGTTAAAACCTGATTCAACAACTTTTCTTATAAAACGAGTGAAAAGTTGTTAAGTCAGTATACTCAGAAACTTCTAAGTATACAAGAGAATAAGTAAGGAATGCGAAACATAGCTTCGAACTTGATTTTTTACAACCGACATGCACATTCACCTTATATCATCATCCCGCGCTTGAGAAACGACTGTGGACGAAAAAGAGTAGAAGATATTTGCGTCGAAATTTTGGTACAGACCCTTTTTTCGCACAAACACCACGAATTCCGGTAAAGTCATTAACACTTTGGATAAAAATGCTATTAATCTCGCTTTGAAGACTTGAGTTTATGATCGCTTCTTATCAAAGACGACAACAACTGGAATGCAATCGTTTTCAATATTATTAGTCAGTCATTTTTTGACACATACAACCTTAATACGATTTTAACGTAAAGTTTATCTGATCAGTTTAACCCATGTAAAAGAGACGAAGACTTGAGTTTATGATCGCTTCAGTAGGGTGGGGACACTTGGGCGAGTTTTTTTTCCTACTGCGCATGCGCAAACCCTGGACGCTGATTGGCTGGCGCAGGTCACGTGACCCGGCCACGCCCCCTGACGCTGATTGGCTGGCCACGCCCCCTTGACGCTGATTGGTCGCCCCCGGCCACGCCCCCTGACGCTGATTGGTCGGCCACGCCCTTGACGCTGATTGGTCGGTGCAGGCCACGCCCCCCCGGCCACGCTCTTTTACGACCTCCTATCTACTGCGCCGATTGGCTGGCGCGGGACCCCCGCCGATTGGCTGGCAGAGGACACCCACCGATTGGCTGCCACCGGACCCCGCCCCGTTCACGCCGATTGGCTGGCGTCGGACCTCGCCCCCTTGACGCCGATTGGCTGTCCACGCGCACGGTCTGCGCAGATCGGTCGACGCCGGATCACCGCACCTGCCACATGCCACATAAGATTCGTTCCCTTTTATGAGCACTTTACGAACACATAGCAGAGCAGATATCACATTCTTCATTCGCCTATTTAACGCAGCACATATTACACAGAGACTCGTTCCCTTTTATGAGCACTTTTAACATGGCAGAAATTACACAGAGACCACGAACACATAACATAGCACATATTACATAGCAGGGGTGCACTCGTTCCCTTTTATGAGCACTCTTTTTAAACATAGCAGAGAATAATGGGAGTGTATTCGCCCTCCATTTTGAGACCAATTTTTGACCTACTGCGCATATGCGCAAAACTGTTCCGATTTCGCCGTTAAAAAAAATAACAACACACACACAGCAGACCGCAGACAGTTCCAGTTCAGGAGCAGATTACTGCTATGCGCAGAAACATAAAATAAGACATAACACCCCCGTTCTCTTTTACGAGCACTTTATAGCAACATAATAGAGCAGAGAATAAAACAAATAACAACCACACACACACACTTGATTGCTTATGCGCAGTAAAATTAAATTTCCAATTAATTACACATTGCACGCATGCGCAGAAAAATTACACTAGACTACAGCCTGTTCCAGTTGCAGTGCTGGTCCCGGTTCAATAGAGCAGACTACGTGCAACAAGCAGGTCATAAAAGACTATGACCTATTTTTCATCCCCTAAATAACATAGTAGACACCCACACTTGGAAATAACACGCATGCGCAGAAACATTTACATTTCCGATTCGACCATGCTGGTAAAGAATACCACACTTATTTCTACCAGGGTCTTATAGTTTATGTGGGATATGCCCTTTCTATGACAATTTTAACCGATTTGGATGAAACTCGGTATATGGGGGTTTTCGACCATGCTGATTACCAATACCACACCTACTTTTACCTGGGTCTTATGGTTCATGTGGGATACGTCCTTTCCATGACAATTTTAACCGATTTGGATGAAACTCGGGATATGGGGGTTTTCGACCATGCTGATTACCAAAACCACACCTACTTTTACCTGGACGTCGTTTGTATGACACTTAAAACCTAATAACTCAAAAACGGGTCCACATATTGAGGTCGTGTTTCCACATTTAGTAACTGGACATCAACTACTACAAGTTCCAAAATAATGACCATCGAGGTCAAAGGTCAACCTACTTAAAACCTAATAACATGAAAACTGAGCCACATATTGAGGTGCTGTTTCCAAATCTAGTAACTGGTCACCAACTACTACAAGTTCCAAAATAATGACCATCGAGGTCAAAGGTCAACATACTTAAAACCTAATAAAACGAAAACGGAGCCACATATTGAGGTGCTGTTTCCAAATCTAGTAATTGGTCATCAGGTACTACAAGATCCAAAACATAGACCATCGAAGTCAAAGGTCAACCTACTTAAAACCTAATAACACGAATACGGGGCCACATATTGAGATGGTGTTTCCAAGTCTGGTAATTGGTCATCAGGTACTACAAGACCCAAAACATTGACCATCGAGGTCAAAGGTTAACCTACTTAAAACCTAATAACACGAAAACGGGGCCACATATTGAGATGGTGTTTCCAAGTCTGGTAATTGGTTATCAGGTACTACAAGATCCAAAACATTGACCATCGAGGTCAAAGGTCAACATACTTAAAACCTAATAACACGAAAACTGAGCCACATATTGAGGTCGTGTTTCCACGTTTAGTAATTGGTCATCAGGTACTACAAGTTCCAAAATAATGACCATCGAGGTCAAAGGTCAACATACTTAAAACCTAATAACACGAAAACGGAGCCACATATTGAGGTCGTGTTTCCACGTTTAGTAATTGGTCATCAGGTACTACAAGTTCCAAAACAATGACCATCGAGGTCAAAGGTCAACCTACTTAAAACCTAATCACTCGAAAACGGAGCCACATATTGAGATGCTGTTTCCAAATCTAGTAATTGGTCATCAGGTACTACAAGATCCAAAACAATGACCATCGATGTCAAAGGTCAACCTACTTAAAACCTAATCACTCGAAAACGGATCCATATATTGAGATGGTGTTTCCAAATCTAGTAACTGGTCATCAACTACTACAAGTTCCAAAACATTGACCATTGAGGTCAAAGGTCAACCTACTTGAAACCTAATCACTCGGAAACGGATCCACATATTGAGATGGTGTTTCCAAATCTACTAATAGGTCATCAGGCACTACAAGTTCCAAAATAATGACCATCGAGGTCAAAGGTCAACATACTTAAAACTTAATAACACGAAAACGGACCCACATATTGAGATGGTGTTGCCACATTTAGTAATTGGACATCAACTACTACAAGTTCCAAAATAATGACCATCGTGGTCAAAAGGTTAAAATACTTAAAACCTAATCACTCGACAACTGAGACACATATTGAGATGGTGTTTCCAAATCTAGTAACTGGTCATCAACTACTACAAGTTCCAAAATAATGACCATCGTGGTCAAAAGGTTAAAATACTTAAAACCTAATCACTCGAAAACGGAGGCACATATTGAGGTGCGGTTTCCAAATCTAGTAATAGGTCATCAACTAGTACACGTTAAAAACGTACTGACTTTCGAGGTCAAAGGTCAAATATTTAAACCTTAATAACTTGTAAACGGAGTCAGCAAGAGATTTCTGTGTCCTATTCTTTTTTTTGTTCCAAGCAGAAAAAGTGAAGAATGAATAAATTTTAGTGACGTATTTGCTATTGTACTAACGAGAAAAAAAAATCAAAACAACGCCATTTTTAACTAGCTCAGAATTTCTGTACATTTTGGTTATTCAAAATAATTTGGATGGACTAACGAAAAAGAAAGCAGAGATATGCCACTTTAGCTAGCTGAGAATTTAAAGAAACAAAGGGAACCTACTCAATTTTCTATCAACGAGAAATGCCATATTTCAACTACCTCAGAGTTTATGTCTTCTTGTACTAATTAAATAAACGAAGGAATAATGTACCAATGAGAAATGCCATTTTTTTCTAGACCATGTTCTAATATTTAAACAAACGAAGGGGTGAATTTGAGTGACCTATTCAATTTTGCACCAACGAGAAATAACGGCGTATTTTAATTCATTTTGTACTATTTAAATGAACAAACAATCGGATAAATTTAACCGGCTCAGAAGTGTACTATTTAAACAAACGAAGGTCTCTTGAGTGAGATTTCCAATTTTGTAGCAAGAATGACTATTTTCTAACTAACTCAAATTTGGATGGAGTGATTAGTTTTGTTCGAACCAGAAAAATTTGATTGGATTATTTCCTTATGTACCAACTGGGAAAAGTGAAGGAATAAATTTGGGTAGAATATTTAGTTTTGTACCTAGCAAAATAAGAAAAAGAAGTGAAGAACGAATAACATGTACCAACAAACAAAATGGAGCACCAGCGACAAAAAAGAAATCGAAGGAGGAATAAATTTGGGTGACCTAATCAGTTTGTAATAAGCAGAATCAGCATTCTATACTTTTTTTCTCCCATTCATTGGGGTTGTCCTATTTCCTTTTGTACCAACGAGAACCATTTTTAACAGACATAGAATCTGTACCAAACAGAAAAGAGGAGCTACACGATTAAACAAAGCAATCAATTTTTAACTAGCTCAGAATTTATGTGCCTTTTGTAACGAAGAAACAAATTTGAAGGAGGTTCATTTTAACTAATCCTGCTGCGAGTAGATCAATTAGTACATAGTAAAAAAATAAAACAATATGACATTATTGCGACTTTCATTTTCGAATACATACGAATTAGGCCACTATGGCAAAAAAATTCTTGAAAACTCTCTCCTTATGCTTTAGAAACCCGCTAGTAGGGCGTCGATTCAGTAATCCATATTGGAGTATACCTTTCATACAACAAACAAGTCTACTGTCTTCGGCACGCATTTTAGACCAAGGGCAGCAAGACACTATATTAAATAACACTTCTGCTGGATAGAAATTCGATTCTCTCGATCTTCTGCTTTACTTGGAAATTCTCCACATCTTAGAATTTATCAGGTTACATCTAGTAAAAGAAAACGAACAGATAATTTTGAGACAGTTCCATATGGGTAAATACAGTATTAGTAGAGATAAGGAGAGAGTAAAAAAAAAAATGGAAAATTAAATTTTAAATCATTATTATTATTATTATTTTAGAGGTCAAAAGGAAGAATAAATGAATTTGAGTGGCATATGTACGGAATTTAGTTTTGTAAAGGGCAAAAAAATTGAATGGAATATTTTATTTTGTACCAGCTGGGAATTTAGTGTTGCACCATTGTATCAATTTAAGTATTTTTGTACTATTTAGTACCACCGAGAAGGTGTAGAATATTTAGTTTTGTTGGCTTCTTTATTTTGTATTAACGACTAAAGCCTTTAACACATACTTGGTTGTGTGCATTATAATGGCCGAAGTTTTTCATTTCCCCGTGGTACAACGTAATGGTCGCCCCGCTTATTCTAGGTCTACAGTTAGATATTTTCGATTGGATAATGGTATAAAGCCACGTTTTGTTGAGCACAATGCCCACTATAACGATGTGGTAGACAATTATTTGATGGATAGATATTTGTTTAATAGTCGATATAACAAATGGTCGAAGGATAGAATTTGTTAAGCATTTATCGCATGTAGATATTAAGATAGACTTTTAATCCTGGTTTGTTAAATCTTACGTTGAAATATTTTATAAGCCTTTCTTAGTGACGGGAGAGGCAATTTAAATTGTTCTCTGGATGACACAAAAATAATACAAAATGTAGCATCACAAAGGTATAACATTCTGAACTTTTCTTCTTATTGTTACAAAAATGAAATAGAATAATACAAAATGGTATAAAAATAGTGAGCTTGTTATAATGGTCCTTCTTCCCTTTTTTTGTGGTTGGTACAAAACTAAAAGTGAATAGGATTATTCCCTCGTTTATTTGAATAGCGCAAAAAAGGTATAGAAATTCTGAGCTTATTCCTTCGTTTGTTTGAGTAGCAGAATATGGTCTTATAAATGTTTTCGCAGAATGGAGGTGTAATTGTTATCTTTACCTAATAACTCTCTTAGATAAGATCATTATTGCTGGTAGACTACAATAAACTGCACTATTACAGACTATTATAAGTACAGTGCAATACCGCTATTATTTGGAAATTCTTACACAATGTATCGAAGTCTACTCCAACTAAGCATAAGGAGAAAGTAGTATTTTTTGCCATAATGGATAATTCTGTATGTATAGCTTTATTGTGAGAAAAACCATTTGTTATTCTTTTTCACCAAGTTTCCAAATACCGCGAGGTCCAACAGATAGGTATCAGGAGATACCGCAAAAAGGCCAGTTTTACCACATCGTGTAAAGCAGCCAAGTAAATCTGCAATCTGGATACTTGGCCTGAACTCGCCCACATGATTTCAAAACTTTAATAACTCATCCAAAGTGTCCTGCGTTCCCCCATAGCGAAAGAAAGCTATCACAGTATAACTATTACCCTTAGTTTTCATGGCAAAAAAGGTAGCTGATTGGAAAAGAGAACTGTGTGCAGTTAAACGAGTAACCAACGACAAAAAAGTCTATCTTAATATCTACATGCGATAAATGCTTAACAAATTCTATCATATACCATTTGTTATATCGACTATTAAACAAATATCTATCCATCAAATAATTGTCTACCACATCGTTATAGTGGGCATTGTGCTCAACAAAACGTGGCTTTATACCATTATCCAATCGAAAATATCTAACTGTAGACCTAGAATAAGCGGGGCGACCATTACGTTGTACCACGGGGAAATGAAAAACTTCGGCCATTATAATGCACACAACCAAGTATGTGTTAAAGGCTTTAGTCGTTAATACAAAATAAAGAAGCCAACAAAACTAAATATTCTACACCTTCTCGGTGGTACTAAATAGTACAAAAATACTTAAATTGATACAATGGTGCAACACTAAATTCCCAGCTGGTACAAAATAAAATATTCCATTCAATTTTTTTGCCCTTTACAAAACTAAATTCCGTACATATGCCACTCAAATTCATTTATTCTTCCTTTTGACCTCTAAAATAATAATAATAATAATGATTTAAAATTTAATTTTCCATTTTTTTTCACTCTCTCCTTATCTCTACTAATACTGTATTTACCCATATGGAACTGTCTCAAAATTATCTGTTCGTTTTCTTTTACTAGATGTAACCTGATAAATTCTAAGATGTGGAGAATTTCCAAGTAAAGCAGAAGATCGAGAGAATCGAATTTCTATCCAGCAGAAGTGTTATTTAATATAGTGTCTTGCTGCCCTTGGTCTAAAATGCGTGCCGAAGACAGTAGACTTGTTTGTTGTATAAAAGGTATACTTCAATATGGATTACTGAATCGACGCCCTACTAGCGGGTTTCTAAAGCATAAGGAGAGAGTTTTCAAGAATTTTTTTGCCATAGTGGCCTAATTCGTATGTATTCGAAAATGAAAGTCGCAATAATGTCATATTGTTTTATTTTTTTACTATGTACTAATTGATCTACTCGCAGCAGGATTAGTTAAAATGAACCTCCTTCAAATTTGTTTCTTCGTTACAAAAGGCACATAAATTCTGAGCTAGTTAAAAATTGATTGCTTTGTTTAATCGTGTAGCTCCTCTTTTCTGTTTGGTACAGATTCTATGTCTGTTAAAAATGGTTCTCGTTGGTACAAAAGGAAATAGGACAACTCCAATGAATGGGAGAAAAAAGTATAGAATGCTGATTCTGCTTATTACAAACTGATTAGGTCACCCAAATTTATTCCTCCTTCGATTTCTTTTTTGTCGCTGGTGCTCCATTTTGTTTGTTGGTACATGTTATTCGTTCTTCACTTCCTTTTCTTATTTTGCTAGGTACAAAACTAAATATTCTACCCAAATTTATTCCTTCACTTTTCCCAGTTGGTACATAAGGAAATAATCCAATCAAATTTTTCTGGTTCGAACAAAACTAATCACTCCATCCAAATTTGAGTTAGTTAGAAAATAGTCCTTCTTGCTACAAAATTGGAAATCTCACTCAAGAGACCTTCGTTTGTTTAAATAGTACACTTCTGAGCCGGTTAAATTTATCCGATTGTTTGTTCATTTAAATAGTACAAAATGAATTAAAATACGCCGTTATTTCTCGTTGGTGCAAAATTGAATAGGTCACTCAAATTCACCCCTTCGTTTGTTTAAATATTAGAACATGGTCTAGAAAAAAATGGCATTTCTCATTGGTACATTATTCCTTCGTTTATTTAATTAGTACAAGAAGACATAAACTCTGAGGTAGTTGAAATATGGCATTTCTCGTTGATAGAAAATTGAGTAGGTTCCCTTTGTTTCTTTAAATTCTCAGCTAGCTAAAGTGGCATATCTCTGCTTTCTTTTTCGTTAGTCCATCCAAATTATTTTGAATAACCAAAATGTACAGAAATTCTGAGATAGTTAAAAATGGCGTTGTTTTGATTTTTTTTTCTCGTTAGTACAATAGCAAATACGTCACTAAAATTTATTCATTCTTCACTTTTTCTGCTTGGAACGAAAAAAAGAATAGGACACAGAAATCTCTTGCTGACTCCGTTTACAAGTTATTAAGGTTTAAATATTTGACCTTTGACCTCGAAAGTCAGTACGTTTTTAACGTGTACTAGTTGATGACCTATTACTAGATTTGGAAACCGCACCTCAATATGTGCCTCCGTTTTCGAGTGATTAGGTTTTAAGTATTTTAACCTTTTGACCACGATGGTCATTATTTTGGAACTTGTAGTAGTTGATGACCAGTTACTAGATTTGGAAACACCATCTCAATATGTGTCTCAGTTGTCGAGTGATTAGGTTTTAAGTATTTTAACCTTTTGACCACGATGGTCATTATTTTGGAACTTGTAGTAGTTGATGTCCAATTACTAAATGTGGCAACACCTTCTCAATATGTGGGTCCGTTTTCGTGTTATTAAGTTTTAAGTATGTTGACCTTTGACCTCGATGGTCATTATTTTGGAACTTGTAGTGCCTGATGACCTATTAGTAGATTTGGAAACACCATCTCAATATGTGGATCCGTTTTCGAGTGATTAGGTTTCAAGTAGGTTGACCTTTGACCTCAATGGTCAATGTTTTGGAACTTGTAGTAGTTGATGACCAGTTACTAGATTTGGAAACACCATCTCAATATATGGATCCGTTTTCGAGTGATTAGGTTTTAAGTAGGTTGACCTTTGACATCGATGGTCATTGTTTTGGATCTTGTAGTACCTGATGACCAATTACTAGATTTGGAAACAGCATCTCAATATGTGGCTCCGTTTTCGAGTGATTAGGTTTTAAGTAGGTTGACCTTTGACCTCGATGGTCATTGTTTTGGAACTTGTAGTACCTGATGACCAATTACTAAACGTGGAAACACGACCTCAATATGTGGCTCCGTTTTCGTGTTATTAGGTTTTATGTATGTTGACCTTTGACCTCGATGGTCATTATTTTGGAACTTGTAGTACCTGATGACCAATTACTAAACGTGGAAACACGACCTCAATATGTGGCTCAGTTTTCGTGTTATTAGGTTTTAAGTATGTTGACCTTTGACCTCGATGGTCAATGTTTTGGATCTTGTAGTACCTGATAACCAATTACCAGACTTGGAAACACCATCTCAATATGTGGCCCCGTTTTCGTGTTATTAGGTTTTAAGTAGGTTGACCTTTGACCTCGATGGTCAATGTTTTGGGTCTTGTAGTACCTGATGACCAATTACCAGACTTGGAAACACCATCTCAATATGTGGCCCCGTATTCGTGTTATTAGGTTTTAAGTAGGTTGACCTTTGACCTCGATGGTCAATGTTTTGGATCTTGTAGTACCTGATGACCAATTACTAGATTTGGAAACAGCACCTCAATATGTGGCTCCGTTTTCGTTTTATTAGGTTTTAAGTATGTTGACCTTTGACCTCGATGGTCATTATTTTGGAACTTGTAGTAGTTGGTGACCAGTTACTAGATTTGGAAACAGCACCTCAATATGTGGCTCAGTTTTCATGTTATTAGGTTTTAAGTAGGTTGACCTTTGACCTCGATGGTCATTATTTTGGAACTTGTAGTAGTTGATGTCCAGTTACTAAATGTGGAAACACGACCTCAATATGTGGACCCGTTTTTGAGTTATTAGGTTTTAAGTGTCATACAAACGACGTCCAGGTAAAAGTAGGTGTGGTTTTGGTAATCAGCATGGTCGAAAACCCCCATATCCCGAGTTTCATCCAAATCGGTTAAAATTGTCATGGAAAGGACGTATCCCACATGAACCATAAGACCCAGGTAAAAGTAGGTGTGGTATTGGTAATCAGCATGGTCGAAAACCCCCATATACCGAGTTTCATCCAAATCGGTTAAAATTGTCATAGAAAGGGCATATCCCACATAAACTATAAGACCCTGGTAGAAATAAGTGTGGTATTCTTTACCAGCATGGTCGAATCGGGAAATGTAAATGTTTCTGCGCATGCGTGTTATTTCCAAGTGTGGGTGTATACTATGTTATTTAGGGGATGAAAAATAGGTCATAGTCTTTTATGACCTGCTTGTTGCACGTAGTCTGCTCTATTGAACCGGGACCAGCACTGCAACTGGAACAGGCTGTAGTCTAGTGTAATTTTTCTGCGCATGCGTGCAATGTGTAATTAATTGGAAATTTAATTTTACTGCGCATAAGCAATCAAGTGTGTGTGTGTGGTTGTTATTTGTTTTATTCTCTGCTCTATTATTTTGCTATAAAGTGCTCGTAAAAGAGAACGGGGGTGTTATGTCTTATTTTATGTTTCTGCGCATAGCAGTAATCTGCTCCTGAACTGGAACAGTCTGCGGTCTGCTGTGTGTGTGTTGTTATTTTTTTTAACGGCGAAATCGGAACAGTTTTGCGCATATGCGCAGTAGGTCAAAAATTGGTCTCAAAATGGAGGGCGAATACACTCCCATTATTCTCTGCTATGTTTAAAAAGAGTGCTCATAAAAGGGAACGAGTGCACCCCTGCTATGTAATATGTGCTATGTTATGTGTTCGTGGTCTCTGTGTAATTTCTGCCATGTTAAAAGTGCTCATAAAAGGGAACGAGTCTCTGTGTAATATGTGCTGCGTTAAATAGGCGAATGAAGAATGTGATATCTGTTCTGCTATGTGTTCGTAAAGTGCTCATAAAAGGGAACGAATCTTATGTGGCATGTGGCAGGTGCGGTGATCCGGCGTCGACCGATCTGCGCAGACCGTGCGCGTGGACAGCCAATCGGCGTCAAGGGGGCGAGGTCCGACGCCAGCCAATCGGCGTGAACGGGGCGGGGTCCGGTGGCAGCCAATCGGTGGGTGTCCGCTGCCAGCCAATCGGCGGGGGTCCCGCGCCAGCCAATCGGCGCAGTAGATAGGAGGTCGTAAAAGAGCGTGGCCGGGGGGGCGTGGCCTGCACCGACCAATCAGCGTCAAGGGCGTGGCCGACCAATCAGCGTCAGGGGGCGTGGCCGGGGGCGACCAATCAGCGTCAAGGGGGCGTGGCCAGCCAATCAGCGTCAGGGGGCGTGGCCGGGTCACGTGACCTGCGCCAGCCAATCAGCGTCCAGGGTTTGCGCATGCGCAGTAGGAAAAAAAACTCGCCCAAGTGTCCCCACCCTACTGCTTCTTATCTTCAAATTGCATAAAATTTTCTGTCACGTGCATGAAAGAATGTCGTAAAAACGGGAAATATAAATATTTGCGGTGAAAATGGAACTGCGCAACCATGTATGGACAAGCAAGATGCAGCTAAAATGCAGATGGTCCAGAAAGCCCTACTGTTCAAAATTGACATGTTTTTCCGCTGGATCTACACTTGTAGCTTATGAGGAAGGTGCGCCCTCACTATGGATGTCGCTTAAACTTGTTGCCTTTAACTCCCTTACATACAAGAACTCTCATGGGCTATATTTGAAATTTTTATCTCTACATAAATGTTCCTTGGAGTAGATGCGGAACCAATTTCCTGTAACATCTGCCCCCAAAATACGGACTTAACAATTTGTCCTTCACAGCTTACATTCCATTCCAAAGGGCAGGTACATTTGAAGGGCTGTGTGGTCTGACTCCTTTAATATTTAATTCTGTTGTAGTCCTCTTTAGCAGTGTATTTATCGTGCACAGAATATTTCTGCCAAAACTTAACTTATGAGAGCGGCAAATTCTTTTCTATATGTCATGTCTTTTTACGTGTCTTGCCAAAGCTGATTCTAAACTAAATCCTATTGAACTTCCTTCGCATATCTCTCGTTATTTAACTATGTGTTTTAGGATACGATTTGCCAGTAAATGTATTTCTACACTCCGCGCGTGTGAGACTCTTGTCTTGTGTGGATTAACAATTTCTTCCTCAATGTGAACCTTGATTAAATAGGAGGCTACGTTCTATGCATCTCTTTGGTTTGTCACTTGTGTATTGAAATGCCTTGCAAGGATTGAGCGTAGACTATATCATTTTCAACATTTTCCATGTGTGAGATTTACGTTCTATTTGGCTTAACACGTATGAACGTTGAATAAATTCCATTCCAGGGTTTTGGCACGTGTGAGATTTTGGATCGGGTGTGGATCAACATGCGTGTAGCCAACTCTGAATTTCATTTAAATACTTAACCACACTTTGGCAAGTGTGAGCTTTATATCTTTTGTGAACTAACGTGTGTAACCAAAGTTGAATAATGTTTAAATCCCTTACCAAACTCTTGGCGCGTATGATGCTTTAAACTGTGTGTATTGACATGTGTGAAGCCAAATATGAACGTCGATTAAATGACTTACCACACTCGTTGCATGTGTAAGGTTTTTCTCCTGTGTGGATTAACATGTGTCTAGCCAAACGTGAACGTACACTAAATCCCTTACCACACTCTTTGCACGTGTGAGGTTTTTCCCCTGCGTGTTTTAACATGTGTGTAGCCAAATGTGAACGTACACTAAATTTTTTACCACACTCTCTGCACGTGTGAGGTCTATCTCCTGTGTGGATTGACAGGTGTGAAGACAAATCGTAACGTCGATTAAATCCCGTACCACACTCTTGGCACGTGTGAGGTTTTTCTCCTGTGTGGATTGACATGTGATAAGACAAACTGGAACGATGATTAAATGCCCTACCACACTCTTGGCAACTGTAGGGTTTTCCTCCAGTGTGGATTAACATGTGTGAAGCCAAATATGAGCGTACACCAAATCCCTTACCACACACTTGGCACGTGTGTGCTCTTTCTCCTGTGTGGATTAACATGTGTATAGCCAAATCAGAACGTGCACTAAATCCCTTACCACACTCTTCGCACGTGTATGGTTTTTCTCCTGTGTGGATTAACAGGTGTCTAACCAAAGCTGAACGATGCTTAAATCCCCTACCACAGTCGTGGCATGTGTAGCATCTTTCTCCTTTGTGGACAAACATGTGTTGAGTCAAATCTGAACGTGCAGTAAATCCCCTACCACACTCTTGGCACGTGTATTTTTTTACTCCTGTGTGTATTATCATGTGTCTAGCCAAATGCGAACGTACACTAAATCCCTTACCACACTCGTGGCACGTGTGATGTTTATCCCCTGTGTGAATTGACAGGTGTGAAGACAAATTGGAACGTCGATTAAATGCCTTACCACACTCTTGGCACGTGTAAGGTTTTTCTCCCGTATGGATTAACAGGTGTGAAGACAAATTGGAACGTTGTTTAAATGCCTTACCACACTCTTCGCACGTGTGAGGTTTTTCTCCTGTGTGGATTAATGTGTGTCTAGCCAAACTTGAACATCGAGTAAATGACCTACCACACTGCTGGCATGTGTGTAACCTTACTCCTGTACGATTTAACATGTGCGTAGCCAAACATGAACATACACTAGATTCCATTCCACATACTCCGCAGATGTGGGATTTTTGACCTGTGTGCACTAAGTTATTGCTTGACAAAGTTGAACTTCGACTAAAGTGTTTTTCACTCTTTCGGTAGGCATGACGCTTTTCACTCTCCTGAGCTAGAATATGCCTTGACAAAAGTGATGGATGAAACCCCTTGCCAAACTGCATCGAAGTATGAGATTCCTCATCTGAATGAGAAATGGTTTCCTTGAAAGTAATACACGTATCGTCTTCTCCGTGGAATGGTAATACGTTATCGCGCCTGTAACAAATTCAACAAATAAGGAAATGTGAATGGAGATAATGATTAAGTAGCAACAAAAAAATAATCATTCTCTTTATTTCATGATAAAATTACACTCATTTTTTTTATTACATGAAATATTGTACAAATATGAAATGGAGTACCACTGAGTAGTTTCCATATCTTTCTATTCTCATAAAAAGAGGCTGTAGTTTGTTTCAATATATCAAATTGAGCCATCGTTTATACCGTTGCTGTCATAAGTCTTTGACCGTGGCTGCTTTGAAACAAATGCACAGTACGAGAATTAAATCTGTCTTATCTGTAGTTTCATGTGGAGAAAAAACAAAATTGCGTATCAAAGGTTTCAGAACAACTGAACTTATTAAAATAAACTCTACCGAAAATCATTCACTTATATCATCATAAGAGGAATACGAAAGACATTTTGAAACGAAGAAAAAAAATAATATACAACTTTCCAAGGTGAGGCAGAGAAACTTAAAGTAACCAGACTAAAGACTAATCATTTACAGCGTAGTGATTGTAGTTCAGTGGTCTAGGCGATTGGCCAATAATCTGGGACTTTTTCGATCGAATACACGTCGAGTATTTTTTTTTTTTTTTTTTTTACTTTAGGAATGTTGATGGCGGTTGACCAGCGATAACACACGCTTTATCACATTCAAATATTTGAATACTACTATAATAATTCTTTAATATAAATTTCTATGATAGATACGCCCCTTTAGTTAAGAAACGTGTTTCGCAACACCCATCACCATGCTAAACCGATGAATTACGTTCGTTAATGGCGCGCAGATAAAGCTTATAGAGCATACAGGAGATATGTTAAAAATAGTGATCCTTCCAGTGATAGCACCATAAATCCTAATACGAAATTCGAAAACAATAGGATGTTAAGAAACCGTTGCACTCAAGAAGTAAGGAAGGCAAAACGGAGCTTTGCCTATTAAATACTTGAATTCCAAAATAATGGAGCAGTTCTTTGGAAATGGCTAAAGTATTAGGGGTTGGGAGAAACATAGCCAAGAACGCTGTTAACTATACGCCAGATGAATTGAACACTTTTTTTCTGTCAAACCTGTATGGTACCAGCCTCCATGAAACTGCAAACAATGAATAATATTGTAGCTTCGGAAATTAACTCTCTGTTCTCGTCTTCTCACGTACAGCCTGCACATGTATTAAAGCGATCCAAAAAATTAAATCTAAAGCCACTGGTACAGATATTCAATAACCATGGTCAGGAAAATCCTACTGCATGTACTTAATCCTATCAGTGACATTTTTAATTACTCTCTTGCCACAGGTACTTTTCCCACACTATGGAAACTTGCTAAGGTCCCCCCACTTCCAAAAAAGAACAACGCTGATAATATTGCAGACTATCGTCCAATTAGTGTCCTTCCCCAGCTTTCAAAAGTTTTTCAATATATTGTAAATGATCAAATTCGGGAATACTTAACAACAAATAATTTATTGGATACATTTCAATCTGGTTTTCGAAGTAATCATAGCACATGCACTGTACTAGTAAACATAACGGAGGATATAAGATCGGCTATTTATAACAGAAAACTGACGCTCCTTACTCTACTTGACTATAGTAAGGCATTTCAAACCTTTGATTTTGACATATTACTTAAGAAATTTTCATTATTGTATAATTTTTCTGAATCAGTGGTTAAATGGTTTCATTCTTCCCTTCACGAACGTAAACTAAGAGTAGTGATTAATCAGGATCACATATCGGCATGGCATTGTATCAACAGTGGAGTGCCGCAGGGTAGCGTACTAGGTCCCCTTCTCTTTGCCCTTTACATTAATGATCTCCCTAAAATTCTCACCTATTGTAAATACCATATTTACGCTGATGATTTTCAGTTATATGCTTCTTTTCTCCAACAAGATATTAATAATGCGATTGAGAAAATAAATACTGAGTTAAACAAAATCAGCGACTGGTCTACGGCTCATGGGTTAAAATTAAATGCAACAAAATCGCAGTGCATCTTAATTGGCTCCCCAAGAATTCTTTCTTCTATTAATATCTATCAGCTCCCAAATATAATATTGTCCAATACTGTTATTCCATTCTCTAGAGCTGCCAAAAATTTCGGAGTCATAATAAATCAAAATCTCTCCTGGTCAGATCAAATAAATGTAGTTTGTAAGAGAGCGTTTGGTGCCCTACATACGTTAAATCGACTAAGAATTTTCTTACCAATATCTTTGAAGATCAAACTTGTCAAGGTACTGGTGTTCCTACATCTTGACTATTGCGACTCAGTCTATTCTGATCTAACAGAAAATCAATCAAAGCGCTTGCAAAGAGTGCAAAATGAATGCAATAGATTTATTTTCAATATAACTTACAGGGAACATATCACATCTTTTTATAAAAAACTGTCATGGCTGACGTTAGTCGGAAGAAGAAATTCACATAATCTTACCCTATTGTACAAAATACTTACTACGTCAGAACCATCGTATCTAGCCCGTAGATTTTTATATTTATGAGATTTTCATACTAGAAGCACAAGATCACAAGATAATTTCTTGCTCTCCATCCCCAGTCACAATTCTGATTCATACTCAAAATCCTTCACAGTAAGTACTACACGCCTCTGGAACAGTATACCTCAATTAATACACAAGGTTTCCGCAGTCGCCAAATTAAAAAAAAAAAATCGGTATATTCCCTTCTCTTAAGTAAAGATAAGGACACTGGTAGCAAATGAGGCATCTTCGTTTTACCAGATTATTAATAACCCACATATGAACACACAACCAATAGGTAACCTATGTTAATTTGTACAGCTTATTCATACCTCTAGTATTGCTATATGCAATATGCAATTTTTGGTTTCTCCATGTTATTTTTGTTTCCCGTATTGAATATTATTTTTTAATTTATGTGTTTTGAAGTGTTTAACCATTTTTTTTAAATTAAGTAGTATATTGTTTTCTTATGTGGTTCAATACTTTTCTTTTGTAATTGTTAATATTTTCTATATATTGGTGTTTTTTTTTAAATATGTATAATGCATGCACGTGGTTAAGTGCTCGAAGAAGGCTGCAGATCCTTAACTTCGCCACGTAAAGAAGTCATAAATACATAAATAAATATATAAATACTCGTTTGTTTCAACTCTTCAACTATCAAATTTCCAGGAATAATACTAGTGATAATAAATATTATCCGGAAAAATATTTAAAAATTAAAAATTTATTATCGCTCAGGTCATACCATTACAAGCAGAAATAAAAAAAAAATGGTTTTGTGTAACGTTGCCCATGAAAAGACGAATTTCTCATCTCGATTCTAAAAACAAACCAAACAAATTCGGGATGAGACTTAACATTTTAATTCCAGACGGGACAAGGCTAACTCACTCTATCGTCATGCTTTGGAGATGAGAATCGAGACGAGACGAAAAGTATCGTAAACATTTCTCGTCTTATCTCGATTATAGAAATAGTATATGTCACTCTTTAAGCAACAACTGCTATGTAGACTGAATCTTATATATTATTTTGCTACTTTGTACTTCAGAGCTCACTGATTTATGGTCTGTGTATATATTTTTGTAGCAAGGCTTTTATAATTACATCTGCAAACTCCACACGTTAGTTTATTACAAGCTTTAGTGTTCATTTATATTCAGGTCTTTCTATTACAGTTATTTTCCTGGAAACGTAAAGTAGAATATTTTCTACACGAAATATTAGCAGAAAGCTTTCGTTTAAATTAGAGTAGCTGTACCCCTTCCTCGAAACTCATACGTTTAAGTAAGTTTTGTCGAATTTTAGTGCAACTATAAACTTTTAATAGCATTATTATTATTATTATTATTGAAGTGTCATAAATTTAATGGTACAACCTGTTCCACCTAGCTCCCGCCTAGTATGCATTGTGCTGAACAAACAACGTGTGTATAGGTTTCCTCCGTGTTCTGCTTCCTCGAACTTTATTTATTTCAATATTTCTTTCATTCTCATCATCGACGTGTTCTGTAGCTTAGCCGGCATAACCATTACTTAAAAACAAATTTTCTTACGGCTCTTGTGAGTTCAGAATCCATACTTTCTAAACGAAATTTGCCTCCAAACTTTCCGTTATAACATTTAACTAGTACTAGGGAAACTTTCCGTTATAACATTTAGCTAGTTTTAGGGACGTTTGAGAGGGTATGTCCTGTTGATCCTAACACTTTTCTCTAATCCCGACTATTTTGTAACTTCTGGCTAACGCTACGGGCGATTTTACAGATTTTAATACAATGTGTCCTCATAAGGAAATTGTTACCTACTGAAGTTACGGAAATGAAAATAAATTCTTTTAACCCTATATAAGGATGAATTGAGTTATGAGATACTATGCAAAGAAAAGATAGGAAAAAGGTGTCAGCTACTGGATAATGTGGAAATCGAACAGAACCTAAGTAGAGTGTGTCTTTATCACAACACCCTTTCGAAGTTACACCCTTTCTTTGGGTAAAGGACAGTAGTGTAATAACCTAACTCCTGGGCCAAACTCTAGGCCAACCCATTTTGCAAATATCTTTGACCAGCACAGATTCAGTAGGGTGAGATTGGGCAGAGTGCTTTGCGCATAGGCTTTAATGACATTTAAAATCATAAAATACTTACATCTAAAACTTACATCTAACATTAAAAGTAAAAAAGAAGTTTTTACGTCAAATTATACATCCTGGATTGATTTTAAGAATAAAAGATTGGTTAATGTATCTAATGCTATCGATAACTTGTAACATTAGAGCTGCTTGAATAAGCAAACGAAGAGTTTACACAAAAAGAAACTGTAGAATTACCATGTCGATTGGCAAAAGATGATGTTGAGAAACCAGTCACTTTTGTATATAATTTAGCTGCTGCCTACAAATTTCTTTATAGAAGTAGGTTAATGCATACAGAATCAAGTTTCAATTTATAACTTATAGACACATTTTTAAATGAAATTCTAGTTGAAAGTTTTCTATTACACTTTAGTATAAATGATCAGTTAACAATTAGACCATCCAAAGATTCTGATTTGAAACAAGGCAAATCATTAATGATTATTATGTATATAGAAAGAGAGGATGAAGACGAATACGAAAACGAATCAAGTGATAATGATAATGTTAGGAGCATAGTATTAGGTAATGATGAATTTTAAATTTCTATATAATAAACAGGATGTATTGTGTTAAGCGTAAGAAATCAACAGATACGAAGAAAAACACTATTAGAATAGAAAAAATCAGAATGGAAGATATAGTAAGAAAGGTATTGGTTCAGTATGTGGTGTTACTAAATCGTAATTCGTTAAAAAGAAAGATTGACTAGAATAAGGTAAAGGTATTAGAGAAGACATTATAGAAGAAATTCACAAACGTTCCGGAAAGAATTATCCTAGGTTAAATGTTATTGTTAAAGGTATCGATGATTTATGGCAAGCAGATCTTGTGGAAATGCATAGTGGCATGTTAAAAGGTATCTCCGAGTTAAACAAAGGCTATAAGTATTTGCTAACGATTATAGATGTGTTTTCGAAATATGCTTTTGCTGTTCCTGTTAAAGATAAGAGCGGTAAAAATGTTACAGAAGCATTTGAATCCATATTAAGAACGGGAAAACCTAGTAACTTACAAACTGATCAAGGCAAAGAGTTTTACAATAAAGAATTTAAGAAGGTGATGGAGGAAAATAAGATTAATCATTACTCAACCTATAGGGGTAAGAAAGCTTCTGTTGTTGAGAGATTCAATAGAACTCTTAAACAAAACATGTGGAGAAATTTACAACACAAGGAGATTATAAATGGATAGAAATATTACCAACACTAGTTAACAAGTATAATAATCGTATGCATAGAACCATTGGTTTAAAGCCTATAGAAGTTAATAAAAAGAATGAGCAAATAAGTAAATCGAAAGGGTTATTTGAAAAAGGATATACACCTAATTGGTGAACAGAAGTATTTGTTATTAGCGAAGTTATACCATCTTATGCACCTACGTATAGAATTAAAGCTTTAGAAGAAGAGGATGTGCAAGGTAGATTTTACGAACCAGAACTATTAAAGACGAAACATAAAGATGAATACTTAGTGGAGGTGTTGAGAAAGAAAGGTGACAAAGCATACGTTAAATGGTTAGTATTTGATGATTCACATAATAGCTGGATAGATAAAAGTAATGTTGTAGTATAAATTTAAATATTATTTTTATGGAATAATAACCATAATAGGTTAGTATGGATCAAAGTTTGAATGAGATATGTTACGAACAGACTAAAGATATTGGTATGGTATCTTTGGTGATTTTAAACTGATTATAGATAAGAACACAGGTTACTTCAATGCTACTAAATTGTGTGCAATGGGAAGTAGAAGATTTAAAAAAAAGTTAGAAAATAAAGGTTCAAATGAAATATTAGAATATTACAATAACAAACTAAGTGGACCGAATTCGGGCCAGTTCAAAAACTCACCTTATACAGTAAAACTAGCTGGTAACGAAATAATGTTAAAAAATATTTTCTAAACAATAAATACGGCTACTATGGATAGTTTAAACGTTATTTGTTACAAACAGATTAAAGACATCTATATGTATGCTAGTTTTGGAGATTTTAAATTGATTGTGGATAAGAGTACAAGATACTTCATTGCTACTAAGGTGTGTCAAGATGGTCGTAAGAGGTTTGATAATTGGTTAAAATATAAAGTCACAAGAATTAATAAGATACTATGAGCTAGAATTAACCAACTCCTCTAATTATAGGAATTGCTCTTCCACATACCTAATAAAAGGAGGAGACAAAGAAGCAACCTTAATCATATGTGGAACTTATGTACACAAGAAATATTTCTAGCTGTTGCGTTTTTGTTATCTAAAGATTTTTACAATAAGTGTTATGATATTATCGAAGACTATTTCATCCAAGACTTTAAGCAATATAGAGTTAACAACGAATTACTCCAAACACGAATACAAGATATAGAAATACAGACGGAAAAGTTAAGTCTTAACAACAAGGGCTTAAAAAAATAGCAGCACCATATACAGACGATGATTCAAAAGATAATTGCCTAATCATATACAAGAAGAACAAACTTAATTATCCTTTCCCTTTTTATGGTATCAGATGCCAAAAGAGAAGTCTATATAAGCCTCTTAATGAGGCAGAAGAAAAATATCCAGATCATGAGATAATATACGAAAAGTTTCGAGATCTTAACAGTATTAGGATATTCAACCTAGTGCAAATAGAATTAGATATTGGTAAAGGTAAGGGTAATGAGTTTTGGACGTCCCTATCAGATGAAGATTTGGTTAAAGAAATTAAAAAAAATTGATTGTTTCTATTATCGGTTAACATCTAGTCCTATGTAAAAACTTTCGATATAACTTTTATGATTATCATTTCATAAAAACTTAACATCAATATTCGATGTTATTATTTCCAATCTTCCACAGAAAAAAAAACGGATTATCAAAATCAGGATTTTCTTCAAGATATTCATTGTTGTTGTTGTTAAGTATAATAACTTCTACAGAAAGGACAAGTGTTATCAATTCTTAACTAGGTAAGCATATATTCAACACAGAACACAAGCTTACACGTCATTTTACATAATTCAGTTTTTGTTTCTTTGCATACTGAGCATTCTTCTGAGTTCTCTATTAAATGTAAACCTGTTCAGAGTAGCATTAGTTTGTTTCTGAGGGACTCGTGACATGCTTATTTACTCTTAAGAATTTAAACATATCGATCTTACCTGTGATTTTCATTAGAAAGTTTTCTGAGAACTTCCTATCGCAACAAGTGCGTATTATGCTGTTTTTACTCCAAACCTTTCCTTTCGAACTCGAGAACAAATTTTTCGCTTTTATCGTGTAAACTAACACTTGACCAGTAAACTTTATTTTGTTATTTCTCACATGTGCTTCATCTAGCAGTGGTGTAATATCGTGCAAATCGATAATAGAATCGAATTCTCTCAAGAAGGATGTTAGTTCTTTTCCTGAGATGCGACAATTTTTAGAAACTATATCCCAACAGAGTTTGTCTTTAAAGGTTTTTAGGAATGTAAGTTTAAGCAAATCTGTTTTGCAAGAGAGTATGCTCCAAAGTAAGTATTCTTGGAATTGTGTGCAAACCTCAATAGCTTGTTTTTTGCGAATATTTCTCCAGTTATTTTCTTCACCAAACACGAGTCAATCAACTTTTTCTTTAAATTCATTAACATAATCTTCACTCATTTCCCAATGAATATGTCGTCCCAATGAATATGTCGTCTTGTATGTTCTTTATGGTTTCGTACGAAATCTGGTTTTAAATGATGATAACAACATGAACCATACCTTCTTTCACACAATTTGTCTCAGAAAAGTTTATCACTATACTTATTAATAATGTTTTCGTATCTAACTAAGTCTCTCCTGTTTGATAATCTGACCCAATTGATGTGTTCTTCATAACGTTCTATAAAAGAAAGTGACAGTTTATGGGTTGATGTAACTGAACACCAATGTATATTGTTTTTGAAGATATGTAGAAAGTTATCAGGTAAGTTCTTTATTTCTAAAATTTGTTTCCATTCTTTGAATTTTCGACTAATAAGTGCATTTATAACTATATTTCTACAAAGCATTTTCTGAATGTAGTTTACAATATTCTCAGGGTTTAACCTTTGAATCGTGTCTTTTATAAGCTCATCTTTATTCATCATTATTTTATCTTGTTTACTTGGTTGTTCTGAATTTGCAGCAGTTGTTGCTAGAGACTTATTTCTGTGCTCGTTGATTAAGGCTATTATTTCTCCTTTTCTAAGCTTTGAATAACCATGTACTCCGTTCTCTCTACATTATTGCTTAAGTTGGGGGATAGTTTTCCTTTCCATAACCTCCTTTTTTATAATAATAAGAAAGTAGGTATTCATTTTTGTTCATTTCTGTATTTAATAAAGATGGATAAGCAGTATGAAAGGACACAGAATAAACTTAACCTTATTCATCAAGATCTTCAACTCATAACAGTACTACTAGAAAAACACATATTAAAAGAACAAGAAATGCTATTAAAAGAAAAAGACAATGGAATATTAGAAAGATATACACCAGAATCAAATTGGGATAGCGACATAAAACTTTAGCCCCCAAATGATAGTGACAAAGAACTTGAGCCTACAAATGATAGTGATGAACATGATGAGGTAGATTTGAAAAAATAATAATAAAAATGAATTAGATTTCATTAGATCATTAGTAACTTTCATGGGTTATTTCCATAAAAGTCATGTTCTAATACAATATGCTAATAGACATCGAGATTTCCTACGTCACATGAATATCAGCTGTTGTATTAGATAACGAAAATGATTAAAAATTATTTTTTGTATAATAAAAACAAGAGAGTAATCATGAATTGAATTAAGCGCACAGTAGTGGAATTAAAAAAAAAAACTTATGTAAAGGAAAGGAGATCAAAAGTTATTCCCGACTAAGGAAAAACAGAACTCATAGACCGTATTAAAGTATATGAAGATGAACAAAACAGATTAAACTTTAGCAAAACTTTCCCATTTGAAAAAGACATATTGCAAAAACAAAAACCTAAGAGATTAGGTAGGAAGAGAGCTTTAAAACTGTTTCCATTTAAAAAAGAAGTATTTGAAGAACCAAAAATCAAATCTGAATCAATACCAATCGATGTAAATCGTCAAAATACTACATTTAAATCAAAATTAGAAACATGGAGATTCACAACACAATACAAACCACAAGATCCATTAAAACATAATATTAAAACAACATTTAAAGCTATATTAAACAGAATACAACTCAGCTTACAAAAACATGGCTCATTGAAAATTAATAATTCAACTCAGCTTACAAAAACATGGCTAATTGAAAATTAATCTATGTTTGTCCTAAATAAAAGAAAGGAAAAGAAATGCAAGAGTTTTTTTTTAATACTGAGAACCGAGTAATATATCAATCAACCAATGTCAAGGAACCACTAACTAATATGAAACAAGCATTAAGAACAAGAATGGATGAGTTTCAAGCTTGAAGTTCTGGCTGGGCTCTTATAAACATTAACTTTTTTGAACTAGCAATTGTTAAATATATACCATACAGAGGATCATCATACATAGAATTACCTAAACAGATTCAAAAAAAAAGGCAGTTTTTAATGTAAAACTGAAGACGAAAAATGCTTCTTTTACTCATTATACAGTGCCTTATATCCTACAAATTCACATCCTGAACGAGTACCAAAAGATGATGGACTATTGTCAAACTTAGAATCCATACTAAAAAATATTCATTTTCCTGTAAAACTAAGCGATATTCCAAAAGTCGAAAAATTACTTAATATTTCTATAAATGTCTATGCGAATGATAAAGACTCTCTCTCTCTCTCTATGGCCTATGGAACCCGGAGGTTCAATGCCGCGTTCACAAAAGCTCTCCACTGTCTTCTATCCTTAGCTAACTGCATCCAGTTTCTACTCTGTATTCCAATCTCTGCGAGATCCATCTTAATATTGTCCTCCCACCTGCGCCTAGCTCTTCCTAATGGTCGTTTTCCGATTGGTCTTCCAGTCAAGACTTTGAAAGCGTCTCTACTTTCTTCCATTCTAGCTGCATGACCCGCCCATCTAAGCCTCCTAGACTTGACAACCCTCACAATGTTGGGTAAACCATATAAATTATGTAGTTCCTCGTTATTAACTTTCCGCCATTCCCTATTCTCGTTCCCTTGGGTCCGAATATTCGTCTCAGGATCTTGGTCTCAAATACTTTCAGACTATGTTCTTCCCTCAGAGTAAGCGACCATGTTTCGGAGCCATACAGAACAACAGGCAATATTATCGTTTTGTATATTTTAAGTTTCAAATTCCTCGACAGAATTCGCGACGACAAGAGATTTTGATCCGAATAGTAACACGAATTCCCTGCGTTTAGTCGACATTTAATTTCTCCGTGAATATGATTTTCCTCTGTTAATATTGATCCTAGATATTTGAAAGTATCCACTTTATCAAAAGTATTATTTAATATTTTAACGCATCCATAATTTGCTGTATTTTGGTCCCGACGCACTTCCATGTAATTAGTTTTCTCTGCATTTACTTCTAAAGTATGATAAAGACTATTCAATCTATATAATACATCACACACAGACCAAAAAAGAAAAACATGTGAATTTGTCAATTATATAAAAACTTGTTGAAGAAAATGTTAAAACACATTATTGTTGGATTAAAGACCTAAGTAAATTAATTAGTACTCAAATAAGTAAATGGAGAGCTCGAAAATTTGTGTGATCGTTGTTTGTTATACTTTTAATAACAAATTGCATTAGATAAACATGAGCAAGATTGTTCATCGAATAAAGCAGTAAAAATAATAATGCCTGAAGAAAACACACATGCTAAATTTAAAAATTATCAGTATAAAATGAGAATGGCCTTTGTAATCTATGCCGATTTTGAATGCTTATTGCATAAGGTTTTGGGATGTGAAGAATGTTATCTAGAAAATAAACCATATACAAAAAAAAATATCAACAAGATAAACCTTCTGGATTTTGTATTACATTGTAAAAAGCGATGGAACTAAAACCGAACCTATTTGTTTAGAGGTAAAAATGCAGATAAAAAATACATAAATAAATTACAGAAAGAAGCTAAAATGATATTTAACATTTATAAGCAAAATAATGAATTACCTTTAAGAAAGAAACAGAGAAGAGAGTTTAATAGATCCGAATTTGGTTATTACTGTAAAGAAAAATACAGTAAAAAGAATTATAAAGTTAAACATCATGATCATGTAACAGGGGAGTTTATAGCTCCTTTCTGTAATAATTGTAATTTAAAGGTATAATACAAAAAGTTTGTGCCAATCATTATACATAACACGATACGACTCACATTTATTCATTAAAGAGCTTGGATGTAATAAAGAAACAATTGATTTATACCTAATAACAAAGAACGCTACATTTCATTCAGTAAAATGGTTGGAACTATCAAATTAAAATTCATATATTCGTTTAGATTTATGGAGTGTTTAAAGAAATTATCATCAAACCTAACAAGAGAACAAATGACTCACACACAACACTTCTACTCTAATGAAGAACAATTTAACCTTCTAACAAGAAAAGGTGTTTACCCGTACGATTATGTTAGTGACTGGAAAAAGTTTAAACAGAGACAATTAAGCCCAAAGAAAGCATTCTTAAACAAGCTTACCAACACACATATAAGTTATGAGAATTATACGCATGCGAAGAAAGTGCGGAAAACATTTAAAATTAATAATCTCGGACAGTACCATGACCTATATGGAAAACTGATGTGTTGTTATTAGCAGATGTGTTTGAGAACTTTAGAGAAACATGTCATAAAGCTTATGGTCTTGATACAGCTTGGTATATGACAGCACCAGGTTTAGCTTGGGATGCAATGTTAAAGATGACAAATATAGAATTAGAATTATTAACAGATAATGATATGGCGCTGATGATAGAGGAGGAATTTCACAATGTAGTAAAAGATATGTAAAAGCAAACAATAACTATATGGAAGATTACGATGAGAATAAAGAAGATTTATACATAATGTGCTTGGATGTTAAAAACTTGTATGGATGGGCAGTGAGCCAATACTTGCCATTTAAGGGATTATGATGGTTAAATGAAGACGAGATAAAAAACTGATTTCACAAATATACCAGATGATTCTGATGCGTGTAACATATTAGAAGTTGATCTTGAATATCCTAAAGAATTGCATTCAAGAAAACTGGCCTGTTATTAATGGTAGAACATTGAGGAGGAGGAGAAAGAATACGAGAAGGAGGACGAGGATAATTATACTACAAATAAAGCCGTAACACTGTTTGTGCATACGAATTGACCAGCACTTTTTTTTCTGGTGGCAGCTTTGTAAGTTTCTAGTTCTCTTAAACTAGTTTGATTGTAAGATCAGGTCAAGCGTTTGCCATCTGTGAACCAATTTGAACGAAACTAAAACTGTTTAGCTAATCAAAGGAAGTAATAAAATAAGATAAATTTAATTATGAGTTATAGACGCAATACTGTACTAAATACTAAATACTGTACATTGCGTCTATAACTAACTAACTAACTAACTATATGGCCTATGGAACCCGGAGGTTCAATGCCGCGTTCACAAAAGCTCTCCACTGACTTCTATCTTGGATCCAGTTTCTACTTTGCATTCCTATCTCTGCGAGATCCATCTTGATATTGTCCTTCCATCTGCGCCTAGGTCTTCCTAATGGCCGTTTTCCGATTGGTCTTCCAGTCAAGACTTTGAAAGCGTTTCTACTTTCTTCCATTCTAGTTACATGACCCGCCCACCTAAGCCTTCTAGACTTGACGACCCTAACAATGTTGGGTAAACCATATAACTTATGTAGTTCCTCATTATGAAGTTTCCGCCATTCCCCATACCCGTTCTTCTTGGGTCCGAATATTCGTCTAAGGATCTTGTTCTCAAATACTTTCAGTCTATGTTCTTCCCTCAGAGTATGTGACCATGTTTCGCACCCATACAGAACAACAGACATAATTATTGTTTTGTATATTTTAAGCTTCTGTCGAGGAGAATCGAACCGCGGATCCCTAATACACAAAGCGAATACTCAAGTCACTACCATAATAATGCTCTTTTAAGTAAGAGTGAAGAATCACTCGTCTATGTAGGAAATGCAAACGTTTACAAATGCAATGTTTTATTAACCATGAATCACTGATTTTGGTCATGATAAAATAGTGCAGTCCAGAGAATTCAAGATTAAATTTTAAAAAGACTGGAAGCATCTCTGAAATTTGTCTCTATTCTATTCGGTTATTCTCTTTCTACAGGTAATTTCAATAACATGGAAGTGCAGGGATACACCAAGGGCATCGTGTATTTCAAAGGTTTTCCCATCGACAATCGAAGGGAGACCCCACCTACTAATCAGTCAGATGGGTGGGGTGCCTGGTTCGTTTAAAAGGCAAGTAAGGTTGAGACGGACAAAATAGTGGTCGTGGGTTTTCTCGGGACACTCGCAATTCCTCATTCCACCAATTCATCCATCACCACCTGCTTCAATCATAGTTTTCCTTAGCCTAACAGGCATAAGCGTTGGACATTAAGTGATTTCATTTTCAAGCTGTTAACCCAAACCAATCCGAATCAAAAAACAGTTGTATTTTCTATTGCTCATTAAGGTTTTCTCACAAAAACAATATGTAGAAAAAGTCATGGCGAATCGTAATTCCATTCAAAAATAAAACAGCAGACTAGCAATACCTTAAATTAAAATGTAACAATTACATATCCTTTAGAACTTTTCCAAAATCTGTACGGATATTCTGGAAAGTGCCACAGCTGGAGTTGGTCATTGAGTAGGTGGGGCAGTCGATACTGGGTCAACAGCACGCGACCCACAACAACTCACCACTCACCATGACCTACTGCGATAATGACCCAGAAGTATGTATCTTCTGCACACGAAACTACAGACATGGCAGATTTAATTCTCACACTCTGCATTTATTTCAAAGCAGTCGCCATTACCTGGTCAAAGACTTATGTCCGACACGACACATACGATATCAGAGTTAACTCAGGTACATACCAAAATACTTATTTTGTGCTATGTGGAATAAACATTTATTATAAGTGAAAATAGAGATCCGTTGTCATCAGGATTATTACTTTTTGTGTCAGAAAATTTAAAAATCGGAAGAGGTTTTTGCCATTGCCGCTACAAGAAACTGCCACTATGATTACAAAGAAACAAAGGGACGATATAACAACTTTTAAAATTTTGCACAAGATACGTGATTTCATTAAGCATACCAATTTAAGGTTGCGCTTTATATAATCTCATACCTTGAGATAGTAAAATTTTGTTTATATTGATATGTAGCGACGTAGTTACATCTCATACATTCTAAATAAACAAATACATTTGAGAAGCATAGAGTTTGTAAATTATTGTTATTATTATGTACTTATTTGAAATACATGATATAATAATTCCAGAATTCAACGTTAAGGTAATATGGACACCCAACAGCACCTTCGTTACTCTTACATTATTACTAGTGCTTTTATGTTTGTGCTCTCAACATAGAATTTATCACAATCTGCTGCAATGCCATTAGCAAAAATCGAAATATATAATAGGTTTGAAATTCTGCTGTTACAGGACTTTTGCAAACAATGTCCTCGAGTGTTATTAGCATCGTGAAACACTCTAGTCATTATTGCTTTTTTATGCTAAAAGTAAAAAGGGAGTGCGAAGATAAATGCTAGACTCTGAATACCGAAAAATTGAAGAAATATGTTATACATCACATTATAAAATACAGGGAGCTGAACTGTTTGAAATAAATATTTAATATGTTGAACGTGTTCATTTAAGTGGCATTTTATTAAGTTACGTTCATTCAAATGGGTATCATAAAGACGGGAACAGGATTAAAACTGTACGTCAAATATTATAATCTGAGTGGTCTCTCTTGTTAGAGAAAGGACAGCTGGCACACTAGCTTTTTTCCTTTTAAAAAAGTGTCACGTGCAGCAGTTTTCGGAAATAAATATTCAAGAGACAGAAGACGAACAATCTGCATACTACACCTAAGTACAAAAAATTTGACATCAACCTTATCTGCTATTAGCTACAGAAATAGCTGAACCGTTTGAAATTAAATTTTACATGTCTGCAGTTAGCTACACATGTAACTCATTTAGAAATTTTTTTTATCTTTTCTTACGTTACTGCCACTAGAATGAAGATCCTACGAGTAAAAGAACAGATTTAAATTTTACGCTAAAAATGGTGGATGGATTATGCTTGAGAGGTGTCTTTATGCTATACCAGTGAGCAAGTGATCTATGACTTACAAGAAGAAAACGGGCAATTTCCGCAGGTTTCATAATACATAAATTTACCATATGATATATCATTAATGTGCAATGTACAGAACTTCATCACACATTGGTTGATGCACTCAAGTGATCACAATTTTGGTAGCATAAAAAGAATTATAAAAGAACTACGTTTTCAAGAGGATATTGTGAAATTAAGCTGTAAACCTCAAATAAACTTATAGACTTCTTTAGATGTTTTAACAAGAGCAACGTCAAAAACAGCAAAAAGGCTTGTAGTATACGACTTAAAAATTGTTTACTAAAAAACAAAGTATTTTCGTCATTTCTCTTTCAAACTACGCCTATATTCCTTCCGAATGTGCTTCTTTACTTATGTGGAGCAATCTACTTATACGGGGAAGTATATCTACATACTTCTAGGGAAAAATATCGAACCTGGGATAATAAGCATAAGCATATCCTGAACCTGGGACAATAAGCATAAGCTTGGTCCTGGTTGTATTTACTGTAGTATGTGTGAAATTTAAAAGTTGAGATTAAGCATTGGTTTTCTGCACATTCTTTTCCAGAGGTAGCACCCTCGTGATCAGATGTTTGTTTCGCTGGTTACAAGAAAGTACAACGTACTGAGCATACGTTCGCGAAATTATGAATGAAGGCCGAAATAGTCAATTGATTGCAACAAACGTGACCTTCATTTGAAGTTTTCATAGTAATTTTCCCTGTGTAATTTTAGCAGCAAAAATTAAAATCTTAAAAATAAAATATATACTTCACTTTAAAGTTTCGTATACATTCAAGAATATACGGAACTCATTCACTCAGTAATTAACCATAACCGAAGTTCCACATCTCATACATTTAACTTCTCAACTGGATATCATACTATACTAAACCATGCCAACTTTTATTATAGCCCATTCTTAGTTTATTGTATTGTATAATATTATCTTATCGTTTTTGATACACCAACCTTTCACGAAAGTTTTACAGTTCACATGCATATTACTCACGCAAGCGACGTGACCCGCCTATAGTAGACATATCGGTTTCTACTGTAAGTGTTAACTATATATATATAACATATAAACTTTCTTTCCTTCATCTCACGCTAAGTAAGTTATTGGAGATGTAAAGTCTTTTTGCTGATTGCTAATAACCATTTCTACCCTTTCAGCCTGACCTACACAACTGTGCAGGTAGATAGAATCAGCAATATATACAATACCAGCCGAACATGCATCATTGTGCAGGTTAATTTTTTCCGAAAGTTAATAGTTAAAAAAAATCTTGTTTAGTTGGATTAGTAGATCAAACTAGATTATCGAAACCACTATTCTTTCTTTCTATTTTTTGAGATAAAAAAAAATGATCACCCATTTCTCAATCTGGCCTTTCTGTTGAATTGTTCACAGTTCAGATGAAATTTTGTAAAGCCGGTCAAGAGATATTTTCTCCTTCCTAATCGATTGCAAGTGAAACTGTAGCTGCGTGATACGTCTATTCTAACAGCTAAATTTATTCCATTGATTAGAGCACTCTGAGGAACTGACGTAGAAACGTTTCACTTCAGATCACGTTATCGCAATCCGATGAGTGAAATAATTATTTTCTACAATCTAGGAAAGGATAAGAATATCGTAGGTAAGAGCTATAAAAATATGCTCAATCGTTTTATTTGTAACATGTTTTGAATTTGGATCTATAATGGCGTGCGTTCATCTTTTCACCACAGGAGTTATAATTTGAAATCACACCATTTAAAAGACAAGTGAAATGACCTAAAATTTTCGAGGATCTTACAGAACGAATGGGACTAGATATGAATCCCACACAATTTCTTAGCTTTTTATTTATTTGAGACGTATTTCCAAACTGTAGTGATTATTGATTCCATTTTCGATTTCGAGTGGTGAATCTTTCAAAGATTGTTATAAATATTTTTACACATCATTGGAATCACTATGTATTGTTCTCGATTACTCAACAGGTACTGATTATTAATATATATTTTTCTGTTATATCTTTTGTATGCTATATTAAACAAATGATACACAATACGAATTTTTTGCGCAGTATTAGGTAAAAATTCTTATTATAATACTGCACAAACTTGTATTTTACCGTTGCTGGCGAAAAAGCACTAGCTTTAGGAAAGAAACGCATATAGAAAGAATTTTGAAATAAGAAACTGATGAGAATAAAAAACACATTCTTGCGATCTCAATGTCCATTACCGGTACATTTGCAATTCCTTATCGTAATTATAATAATAACTATTATAATAAAAATTAAGCAAAATAAATACCAAGGAGCAACATTTGCTCTGCCAGAAGACTATGGATTCGATACTGATAGCGGCCCAATTTGATCATTTTCTCATCTCTACTCTTCATAATATTTTGGGGTCTTTCAAATCTATAGTTCTCTTCTCCATAATGTTAGTTATAAATGTATATTAACTTCCTGTTATAAATTAGTATACGAATCGAGCTTTATATTCCTAACGTGATGACAGAGAGAGAGAGAAAAAAAAACAAATTAATAACATCATCATAGGAATTCCTTTTCCCCAGTTAAGCTAAACCAAATAATGATAAATAATGATATATAACCTACTCTTTATTGAAAACTATGATGTCTTGCATAAAACTGCTTTGAAGTAAAATAAGACGGGGTTACTTGGCACATCGGCCGTTACTTTGCACAAAATTCGTAAAGAGTTTCACAGTTTTCTGTCGGGAAAACCATGAGCAGTAAACCGGAAGTTTCAACTTCCACCGTAAGATACAACATGTAACTGTATTTTGGCTGTAATGTTGGTGGTTAAATTCAGTTCTACTTACCGGCAAAGTTTATTTTTGTAGAGGTACTGAAAGCAGTCACTGTAAAGGATGATAAAATTTGAAAGATATCATCTATAAGAATTTCCGTCAAGGTTAAATTAGTTTCGTAGACTACCATGTATAGTGGGACTTTGATGCAGTAGTTGAAATTGAAATGTCTAACGTATTAGTCATAAAAAACGTAAAACTGAGAGAAGGGGTTCAGCCTATACTCGCGGTTATTTGGCACCGGTCCAAAATAACGCTTAGATAGAAAATTATTACCACTGGAACCTCCTGTGTTTTAACGTTAGGTAAATTTCCTATTTAGGTAGATGCCGGAATGAATTTCTTGTTAGAAAAAAATTATGAACAGCGGCGAATCCAGAAAAGTAGTTTGACCGCACCTTCATTCAAAAATCCTTTTCTTTTTATTTTAGAAATCACTAGATTTTTGTGAGTAGGTTTGTAGCTTACACATGTTGGAATCACTAACAATAGATTTTTCGGCAAATCTTTACTTTCGGTCAAACAGTGACTGCAAGCAATTCATCTGATCCGGTTACCAGAGCAGTTTTTGAATCATTCCTCAATTGCTCCCGGAACCGGATCAGATGAATCGGTTACAGTCACTTTCCGAGTCAAAGTAATGAACAATGTAAAGAATGTTGCTATAAATACAAGGGCCAAAATGTTACTAAACACTATACCTAATCAATCCAGGTGAAGCGATGACTATCAATATTGATATCTAAATGGGGACTACCGCTCCCTCAACCCCTCACTCAAGTATCGTAAAAACATCCCAAAAAACAATATTTAATCAAACCAGTACTATAAAGCTGACGTAAGAAGGAAAAATTTAGAAAAAAGAATCATCGCTAATTATAAGTTAGTGCAGCATGACGAAGAAAAATAAATTACATCTCACCAAGATAATGGAACCACCAGCAGCCAAACAAATACTTTGCTAAAAACTCAAATTCAAAGCAAATCAAGAATAAAATTAATATCAATTAATAACGAAAGCACTCGCCGTTTCGCCATACCAGAACACTCATGAATAATGAACTCACAAATGATGATTCACGAAAAAATAAGATAGCAAAAATACATGCGCAATACTCAATTTCACATTACTGAAAAATGTTCCTTTCCGCACAGACGTCGATTTACTAAAGCGAGGACACTTGTTATTATTACAAACAAGACTAACCAATAAACGCCAACTTTTACCATCCGTCGGAAATATCTTCAGCCTTCGACCACAACCATATTACGATTTCTCTAACTCAATGAAACCACACAATGCTGCAAAGCGATGAGTTAATATCCGAATCTAATTCAAACTTATTTAAAAACGACAAGTTCAAATTCTTTGTATTAAATTCATGTTACGGTTTCTCATTCGCACTTGCTAACTCGATTGTCACTATGATACGAAAATTTAATTACCCGCTCACCGCATTCAACACATACAAACAGAAAAAACATGTGACGTCACAGTAACAAACTATCATATGACTGTACAGAGACATATAGTGAGAAAAATATGAACTACCACCAATCTTTCAAAAAGGACGTCACTCAAAAGGCACGAGTACTTCCAGCAAGTGACTCACGCAGAAACTGTTCCGAGAAGTGATTGAAACAATAAGAACCGTCTAAAGTCACTGTTTGAGTCTAATTAAGTATTTTCCTTTTTTTTAAAAAAAAAGAAGAAGAAATCATGCAATTTTGGGTGGCCTTCAGCCTGAAAATTACAAACCCCATAAATCTTTCACTGATTACGGTTCGAATGATTCACACAACAGTAATACTATGTAACGGATTTTAAATTGAATTGGAGAATTCTGATATTAAAAAAACGACATAAGAATTTTTTTTGATTCGTTGAGGAATCTAGTGATGGGTAGGTCCCGTTGTTCATGGTATGTTGAGGGAGTAATGCATGACCCAACTAGGCACGTGAAAATTGGTAACGTTTGTCAAGCGAACAAAATGATTGCATAAAAAGTGTTTTAGAGCTGTGCACGTTTGAGTTCAACTAAATGGCAATTGAGCATTATAAATGATTTAGGGCTATTTTCAAGATGCCAAAAGGCTGATTTAGAGTGGCATCCTTACATGAATTTACAGTTATAATGAATGCGTATTTTAACGTGATGCCAATGGCCATTATAGGGCGGATCACTCCGTAGATAGTTACTCCTTCTTGCTTCCCGAATGCCTAGCTTGTGAATGATAGATGAGTAGGAACCGTTTGTTGTGCATGTGCTAGTAGAGTTTTACTTTGCCGTAGACAATAAGATGTTTGTTGAAAATAAGATTAAGTAATGATTCTATCAGCTAAAAATCGCGTGCTCGCTAATGTTGTAAAGATCCGTGCATTAGTATTGATGCCTATGTACCTGTTATAGTTGATGATTTGGTAAAAATAGAGGTTTGTTTGCGAGTACTACTGATAATTAAAAAAAATGTAAGTTTTCATATATATGTATTTAAATAACAGCAAGACTAGAGGGATTGTTTTGTGAGTTGACCTGTTATTCTAAATTTATTTGAAACATTTTAATGAGTCTTTCATTTTGCCGTATGAGTAATATGATTATTGAAACTTGAGACTTTAAATGTTTTTGCATTCCTTTAGAATTTTTGTTATTTAGTAAGTTGTGATACAGTAGTTTAAATAATCAATATACAAGTAATGTTATAACTATTTTGCGAAATGCTTGTTTTGAAAATTGTCTTGTTTTATTAATGTTTCTTGTGTATGAATATATATATTAATTTATATTATAATTTTAATGCTACATTATGTGTTTATATTTAGTAGCTGAATATTACAAAATATTTTTGAATAAAAAGGTTTGAGTATTGAACAAGTTTGTTGTAAAAAAAAGGTGCATATACACACATTACACTACACTAAATACACATATTAGGAATTTCGCCTTTAGCGTTTGCACCGTTGTTAGGCAACACTTCCGAAATATACACATTTTCTATTATGGTTTAGTAATTAAGTATTTTTGTGTTAATGTCTACCAGTATATTCATTTAGTTTCAGGTGTTTACTATGATTTCAAATATATTATATGTTCACTGAAAAAGATTGGAAAATCAATTGAAACATCCACTCATGGTAAGAAACCTACAGTTGAAAAATAAATAGATAAATAAATAAATAAGTGAATGAAAGAAAAGGACTTATAAACTGCAAATTTAAATGAATAATATGTACATTTTTATTAATGGTGGTATAATGGTGGCTTAAATGAGGGATTATAAATATAACAGGTGGCTTTAACAACAGGTGGCTTATCGTCTTATAGGTTGAATAACCTTATAGTTAGCAAGTGAAAACTGATCCATTATGTACAGTGAGGTACCAATATACCGATTTCCATGGTGAACTTCCAGTGAATTGAACCTATATATAGGATGTTCCACAATATAGTGATTTCTTCAGTGATACTTAACAAAGACCATTAATCCTCTGGCGGCCGCGGTTCTCTTCACAATTGAATCACTTACAGATTCATCTATTTTTGTCCTAGACGTCCAATATTCAATTCCATTTTCTGAGCAATGGTTTCTAATTGTTTCTATAATTCCTTTGTCAACATTGCTTGAAATTGTTCTAAAACACTAGCCTCCATATTGATATGAGTTAAAAGCAACTATTTCAAAGTACAAAAATATAAATGTCTCAGTTTGTGACGAAAATAAGAAACATGCACTTAAAACACAAACACTAAGAATTTTGATATTACGACCATTAGCCACCAAACCTTGTTTTATTCACAGCTCAGATTACACTTTGCGAAGTGCTTCAATATAAAATAACCACAGATATAAACTAGTGCCATATAAAAAACATTATCTGTTATTCATAAATGCATATTAAGGCGGAATCTGCGGAATTTGCCCGTTTTCATCTCGTAAGTCGTAGATCACTTGCTCACTGGTATAGCGTAAAGAAACCTCCTAAGCATAATCCACTCACCATTTTTAGCATAAAATTTAAATCTGTTCTTTTACTCGTAGGGTCTTCATTCTAGTGAGAGTAACGTAAGAAAAAAAAACGTTTTCTAAATGAGTTACATGTCTGGCTAACTCCTGACACGAAAAATTTAATATCAATCGATTCAGCCATTTTTGGAGCTAACAGCAGATTAGGTTGATGTCAAATTTTTTGTACTGAAGTATAGTATGCAGATTGTTCGTCTTCTCTCTCTTGAATGTTTATTTCCGAAAACACTGCTGCAGGCGACACTTTTTTAAAAGTAAAAAGGGCTAGTGTGCCAACTGTCCTTTCTCTAATAAGATAGACCACTCACATTATAATATTTGACGTACAGTTTTAATCCTGTTCCCGTCTTTATGATACCCATTTGAATGAACGTAACGCAATAAAATGCCACTTAAATGAACACGCTAAACATATTAAATATTTATTTCAAACAGTTCAGCTCCCTGTATTTTAGAATGTGATGCATAACATATTTCTTCAATTTTTCGATACTCAGATTGTAGTATTTATCTTCGCATGCCCTTTTTACTTTTAGCGTAAAAAACAATAATGAAGAGTGTTTCACGATGCTAATAACACACGAGAGGCATTCTTTGCAAAAATTCTGTAAAAGCAAAATTCCAAACCTAGTAGGCTATATATTTCGATTTTTGTGATTAGCATTAGAGCAGGTTATGATAAGCTCTATGTTGAGAGCACAAACATAGGAGCATTAGCAATAATCAGAGAGTAACGAAAGTGCAAGTAGTTGACCATATTACCTTACCATATATTCTTATCCCTTAATAGGTTGTAGAAAATAACTAATTATTTCACTCATCGATTAGCGATAACGTGATTTGAAGTGAAACACTTCCACGTCAGTTCCTCAGAGAGCGTAAATGAGGGGCCAAAATTTAGAGTACGTAAAGAATAGAAGAAACGGATAATTTCAGTTTGTTATCTACGGACATAGTTGTATATTTTATATTGTATCACATAGTAACAAATGTGTTTCCCTCACTTATTACGGATAAGACAAATTCAATTTATATCCTTTGTGTTGAGAAGCGGAAAAACAGTTATTACCAACCACAAGTTTGATAATATTTCAACAATAAGGATTGGAAATATTTTCCTAACTTGTATCGGATTTGTACCCTTTACTTGCAACTATTCTGCAACATACACTACGGAATAAATAACTTATTTCTTTTCATTTTTAGTAGTTAAGTTTAACAAATAAGGAGCTTTTGCTTTATACAATTTAGAATTTTGTAAGAATATCCCTGGCTTGAAACTACAAAGAAAGTTTCAATTCGTTCTATTTCAAGCCCTTTCGAATTCGAAATGAAATGAAATGAAATCTTAGTTTAACGTCCCACGGTTATGCCGGTTAGGCTAAAGGAGACGGTGATAATGAGAAATTAGTGAAATGGTGGAATGAAGAAAGTGGGAGGAAACGGGAGAACCCCGAGAAAACCCACGAGCACGGTGTTTGTCCACCACAAAGTTCACACGGCGCGAGCTGGGATCGAACCAGGGACCCCAAGCACCGGAGGTGAACGCTTTACCACTGAGCCACCGCGCCTTTCGAATTCGAATATTTGTTTACGCTGCTCTGAGCCTATTGTAAGAGGATGCATATTTGACATCCTGCTATTCCTGGTAGAAGAGGCAAGTAACTCGTGAGTATTTTTTTATGAAGAAGAAAGTATTAATGTCCGTGCTGACAAACAATGAAAGAAATTTTGGTCGTAGTATTAAACTTGTTTCAAACTTCGTGATCAAAACGACTCCTACTCAGCGGATGGTATAATTTGAGACCGTTTCATTTCTTTTAGGCAAGTGAAATGAATTGAGATCATATTTGAGAATATAAAAGAATGAAAGAATATCCCGGGTACAAACCATGAAAAATTTGCCAACCATTCTATTTGAAACATGTTTGGAACTTTAAGAGCTATTGCCAGTTACTTTGCTTCTAGCTGGAGAGAATGTAATTTGAGATCACGTCTTTCTTATTAGGTGAGTGAAATAAAATTTGTTATTCTGCTTTTAGATTTTAGACATAAGTGAGAATGGCCATAGATACAAGTCCCGCAGGATTTTGTATTTTTTTATTTAAGAACAGCTTTAGGATAGAAGAGTAAGAATAGATTTATCAATACAAAATAACTATGCAAAGTATCTTTTTTGACAAAATAAAATCTTAATATATTTTAAAAAATGTGCCCGACGGTTTCTTCCTTTTGTGTTCCCTTTAAAGGGGGGGTGGTTATTATGACTACAAATCGATTTCTAAGTAACGTTAGTTTCAGTTTCTGTTACGGGGCAGCTGCATTTTAACAGATAATGTTCTCGTTGTACTTTTAGAAAGGGTATTTTATAAGCGACTTTTCGTTCTTCTATATAGAACTCCTGTAGATCATCATTATTAATTAAGTTCATTTCAGAGCGATGTTAAGTCAAATTTCTTTGTGGGTTACTGAGATGTACGCATAAAATGCCAGCCAAGTGTTATTTATTTATTTATAAATTAGCCCTGTAAAGTCAACATTAAGAATATTATCTTAAATACGAATTTATTAAGTACATCCCGATTTTCGAACAAAATTTCTTAGTAGGATAGAAAACTGCACAGTTTAAGCTGCATTTCATTCTTGAATGTAGGTTTACATTAGTAGAGCACGATGATGGCTGAATCCAAGTTTTTATGAGACAAAGATTTAAACTGCTTTAAGAAAAATTATATTCCACTTTTATTATATTTCTTACACGGGGGAATATATTCTATGATCCGATCGAAAGTACAGGAACGTGAGAGTACAACGAACCAAGACAGACGAAAAGGTTATGCAGCTAATGGTTTATAGTTTACTTGTGTATCAGTTTTCTGATATATTTTGTGTTCCCACGTATTTTTCCCTTTCTTTAATTTGCACTTTTCTCAATTTTTAAGACACTATTTTCGATTGAATTCCAACAAAATATGAGTTTTCTATCATTTTGTCAGTGTGCTCATAGATTTTCCCATACTTCATACTGCCTTTTTAGACAGGTCCTTTTTTTTTTAGTTCTTCTTGCATTTGAAGCTGTAAACGCTGAGTTATTCCATACAAAATCAGGAAGTTCACGACAGAAGCCTTAAAAATTAAAGTTAGATTTTCATTTCAAGTGAAATTGACGTTTGTGCGAGTAGAACTGGCTGATGACTCAAAGCTCATAGAATAAAAGCTTGGGTGTCGTTTCTAAGCTTATGAATTACCCTTCACAACAATTTCCATTATCAAACTTAGATTTCTTTAATTTGTACTATTGTTTTCTTTTAAGATTATAGCCTGCATTCTCCGTTTTTTGTAGACTACTTACAGTCTTATCTACGACAATTGTCTCATGCCTTTTTCTTCCTTGTAATTGTCTATTTTCGTTGCCTCTCTTTTCTCGTTGGATATAACTCAGTAGGTTACGATTATGCATTTTAAATATTGCATCGTCTCTGAAGTTTAAACTTAATCCCTTTCTCCTTCGTTTCGTTCTGCTTTTTAAAATATTTTCTGAATTTAAAAATTACTCTAATAGCATATACCTTACAAAAATAGAAATCCTAAAAGAGCAGGGAGTGAATCAAAAAGCTACTTTCTCTTCTTTGTATTCAGTTAAATAAGATGTTACTATTTGGGTGAATCCTTCGCGATTAATTCTCATCAGTATTGTCATAAAATCGATAGGATAAAGCGTGAGTAAAATGGAATTGAAACAAGAAGAAACTGCTGGCAATCAACAGGGATGTCATGTAAAAGTTTGTTCTTGCCTTTCTTTTCATTCTTCCGAGTATCATTTTGTTATGGATTGTTTCTCTTTTCTATTTGGTCTATTGCCAAACAATATCTGGAATTACAAACATGTATTATAACGAACATTAACAAAACGGAAGTGATGTTCGCCTGTTTCAGGTTATTTCGAGAGAAATTAATTTTGTTTATAACAAGTTTTCGGCTTCGTTTGTAAATATTTATAATTTGTGCTAAAGTAACGTATGATTTTTCTCTTGTTTTCGTTGTTCTTTCTTCTCGCGATATTCTTTACTATATATTGAGCTAAGTTCTCAAATTAATTTTCTATTTTACCACTTGATGTTATCCCATGCCTCTGGATTAGTCTGGCCTCTGGATTTTTCTAATATCAATAGTGTTCTTATTTCTACCAGGGTCATAATGAGAAGCTGTGAGGGGTGTAGACTTAAAATCATTAATAAGGCGCACTGAATGTAAAATACGGACGTTATAACATATGCGTATTTTTTATTTAACTTGCTGATAAACAGTTGTATGTGGAGTATTATTACAAACTATCCTCGCACACCGTTTAAACGCTCAAAGTTGTAAGTTTCAAAACCACATAATGTTATTCCTTTACACTCAATAATACATCTACATCAAACATAAGGTGAAGACTTTGGAGGGCAAGGGAAGTGAATTTTGAAGTAGATAAATTTATGTCTAGGAAATTGACTCTCCATAGTGAAATACAGATGGTGATCAGAAAAATGGAAACACCTGAACGAAATTGCAACTTACCAGATTAATATGGTGTCGGGCCACCTTTCGCCTTCAGAACAGCCTTGATACGACGTGGGATGAAGGCATAGAGGTCGTGAATGGTAGCAAGTGGAATTTTACAACATTCCTCGTGCAGGGCATCGGCCAGTTCTGTGAGAGAGGCTGGAGGTGGAAATCGTCGCCGGAATCTTGTTTCCAAGACGGACCACAGATGTTCAATTATGTTGAAATCTGGTGATTGGGCGGGCCAGGGAAGGTGTTGAACGTCATCCCGATGTTCCTCAAACCACTCTGCAACAACTCCAGTTGTGTGAATGGGTGCATTATCATCCTGGAAGATGGCGTCATTGTCCGGGAACAACATCCGAACCATAGGATGCAAGTGGTCTCCAAAATTGCGACATAATCGTTGGCAGTGATTCGTCCGCTAAGTTTGACCATAGGCCCACAGCATCACCAAGCCGCCGAGATGTTTCACAGTTGGGCGGAGACACTGCAGATCATAAGCTTCTTTGGGTGTTCTCCACACATAAACACGGCCCGTGGTTGCGAATAGAGTGAAGGATGACTCATTTGACCATATCACAGGTTTCCAGTCCTCAACGGTCCAAGCTGCATGGTCGCGGCACCATTTGCGGCGTGTGAAAGCGTAATGGTCCCTGATGAGCGGTTTGGCACGTGCAACACGACCCTTTAAGTTCAAGTCTTGTGATTGTCGAAACAGGGTGGGGGGGGTGCTGGTTGAGTTCCTCCGCCACTTACTCCGCAGTGGCACGACGGTTCTGGGTAACAATGCGCTTTAATACCCGGCGTGACCTGTCAATCATGATTTTATTCCGCTTCCCCGATGTGGTTTTACCGTGTGTTGTGTAGGGCGTCATCACCTTCGACACTGTCCCACGGGACACACCTAACATAGTGGCCACTGCCGTCACACTCACTCCAAATAACCGCGCACCAACAATTTGCCCTCTTTGAAAATCTGATAGGTGTCCCATTTTACACTACCTCCGTCTGAGGCAGCCACTGGACACTGCTGTTCCACTGCGCCTGACGTAGCATGGAGACCGACCTAACACACCACCACCATCGGTCCGGCGCTGCACGTGCCACATCACTGCCAACCCATACATTTGACGTGTTGCCTACAACAGTTTGTAAAATATATGCTATTAGAGTAATTTTTAAAGTCAGAAAATATCTTAACCCTTAAAAGGGAACGTTATTTTTTTTCGCTTAGAGGAAATGCGTGTCTCTGGGACACGGACATTTATAAAGTAATATCTTTTTTAAAAAACGTATGTGTAATGTAGAATAATGAATCTTTATATTTTGTACTTCGAGCAAAATATGATAAACAAGAATTCATATATTAATTCGGTTTTATTGGAATATAAATTCAGAAAATATTTCAATATCTAAATAAAAATAGTACATAAATTTAAAAACTGAAAATTTTAAGTTAGTATAATTCTACATATTACTACCCTGCAAATATGCTATTTATCCACATGTAGCTGCCCTGTTCAAATGTTCTATTTGTCCAAGAGCTTGAAAACGTTTAACGAAGATGGTAGCTTTAAATAGAGGTCGTCCCAAAGTGTCTTGAAAATGGTAAATACATGTCTTCGTTGCCTGATTTACAAATAGAACACAATATTAGGAGAGCAATAAGGGCTTTATTTTGAGATAGGTCAGTAGATCTGTAGTTTGACTTTGCTCTAATTTACTTCAAATTTGTTTCGATTTTCTTCCCACTTCATATTGAAATCTCCTGAATTATATCATCATCACATAAGTTAGACAGGATTTTTTTCCCCAGATTTCTTACATGGGTGACTATACCAGGCATCCCTCTGACTATGTTTTGATGAAGAACCCTTCGGTTTCTTAGTGGTTCATTTCAATTCCAAACAAACCTGTTTTTACCTCTGTATCTAAGGCCTTCGTTATCACATGAAAATTCACTAGGGCTGCTCACATTGACAGTTCTGTTACTACTTGAGCTGACACCTGGCACTGTATCAGAATTGGTATCGCCCTCACTGTCAGTAGATAATTCTTGACTTTGAGGAAAAAATTATGCGTCTCAGTCAGAATCTACTGAAGACAATAATATAAATTACTTCTGTACTTTCAACATTTTTGGAATTTTTGCCGTGAAATAAGGATCTGCTGTACTTACAGTTTCATTCTTAAATTTCTTTCTCGAGGTACTAGGTCTATATTTTGCAAATACATAAAATCTCATACAAACAAAATAGTATGTTTCAAGAGCTCAATAGCTTCTATTTCATGGTAAATAAAAGTAAACCAAAAAAATTTTTGAAAGCAAAACTCTCTTCAGGAAATGTGTGTCCAATAATCACGCAAAAATATAAACATTAATGGAAATGTGTGCTTCTTTCTAAAATCATCGATAAATGTTCACTCAGACATTACGCCAACAATAGACTACTGCGAAACACATACAACTAAATAATTGGAAGGTACTGAAAGAACCGATACATTGAGTGAATCAGTGTTGCCAATGTAATACAAAGAAAAACCATAGGTGTCTGACATACACATATTTCCTCTTAAGGGTTAAAAAGCAGAAGGAAACGAAGGAGAAAAAGATTGAGTTTAAAATTCAGGGACGATGCAAAATTTAAAATGCATTTTCGTAAACTACTGAGTTATAACTAACCAGAAAAAAAAACAAAGGAAATAGACACTTACAAGGATGAAAAAGGCATTACGCAAGTGCACGAGATAAAGCTGTAAGTAGTCAACAAAAAACGGAGAATGCAGGCTAAAATCCTAAAAGAAAACAATAGTACAAATTAAAGAAATCCAGGTTTGTTAATGGAAATTCTTGTAAAGGGTGATGCACAAGCTTAGAAACGACACCCAAGCCTGTATCATATGAGCTTTGAGCCATCAGGAAGTGCAAATCAAACAAACGTCAATTTCATTTGAAACATAAACTCTAACTTTAATTTTTAAGGCTTCACTCGTGAACTTCCTGATTTTATATGGAATAGCTCAGTGTTTACAACTTTAAGAGCAAAAATATAGACCTGTCCAAAAAGGCAGTATGAACTATGGGAAAAGCTATCAGTACACACAAGTACTGACAAAATGATAGAAAACTCATATCTTGGTGGAATTTGGTCTAAAATGGTGTGAAAAAATCTTAAAAATTGAGAAAAGTGCAAATTAAAAAAGGGAAAAATACGTGGAAACACAAAATATATCAGAAAACTGATACACAAGTAAACTATAAACCATTAGCTCCATAACCTTTTCGTCTGTCTTGGTTAGTTTTACTCTCACGTTCCTGCACTTTCGATTGGATCATAGAATATATTCCCCCGTGTAAAAAATATAATAAAAGTGGAAAATAATTTTTCTTAAAGCAGTTTTAATCTTTGTCTCATAAAAACTTAGACTCAACCATCATCGTGCTTTACTAATGTAAACCTACATTCAAGAATGAAATGCAGCTTATACGATGTAGTTTTCTATCATACTAACAAATTTTGTTCGAAAGGCGCGATGTACTTAATAATATCATATTTATGATATTCTTAATCTGGACTCTAAAAAGGCTAATTTATAGATAAATAAATAACGCTTCGCTGGCATTTTATGAGTACATCTCATTAACCCACAATGAAATTTGACTTAACATCTCTCTTAAATGAATTTAAATAATAATGATGATCTATATAGAAGTTCCACATTTCTATGTAGAAGAACGCAAAGTTGTTTATAAAATACCTTTTTCAACAGTACAACGAGAACATTATCTGATAAAATGTTGCTGCCCCATAACAAAAATTGAAACTAACGTTACTTAGAATTCGATTTGTAGTCATAATGACCACCCCCTTTAAAGGGAACCCAAAAAGAAGAAACCGACGTCGGGCACATTTTTAAAACATATTAAAATTCTATTTTGTCAAAAGAGATACTTTGCATAGTTATTTTGTATTGATAAATCTATTCTTAATCTTCTATTCCAAAACTGTTCTTAAATAAAAAAAAACACAAAATCCTGCGGGACTTGTATCTATGGCCATTCTTACTCTATCTAAAATCTAAAAGCAGAGTAACAAAATTTATTTAACTCACCTAATAAGAAAGACGTTATCTCAAATTACATTCACTGCAGTTAGAAGCGAAATAACTGGCAATAGCTGTTAAAGTTTGAAAGATGTTAAAAATAGAATAGTTGGGACATTTTTCATGGTTTCTACTTGAGATATTCTTACTTTCCTTTATATATTCAAATAAGATCTCAATTTATTTCACTCGGCTAAAGGAAATGAAACGTTCTCAAATTATACCATCCGCAGAGTAGGAGCAGTTCTGATCACGAAGTTTGAAACAACTTTAAAGCTTGTTTTTCATTGTTTGTCAGTACAAACATTAATAATTCCTTATTCATTAAAATAAAAAAAAAAAAAAACTCGCGAGCTACTTGCCTCTTCTACTAGGAATAGCTAGATGTCAAATACATACTTCTACGATAGGCTCAGAGCAGCGCAAAATAAAAAAAAAATCGAATTGGAAAGCGCTTGAAATAGAACGAATTCAAACTTTCTTTGTTGTCGCCACCTAGGGATGTTCTTATAAATTTCTAAATTGTAAAAAACACAAATCCAAATTTGTTAAACTTAACTAATAAAAATGAAGAGAACTAAGTCATTTATTCAGTAAAGTTGGTTGTAGAATAGTTGCCACGATCGTCGCCATGAAACCAAAATTCAATTACCCGCTCACCGCATTCCACACATACAAACAGACAGAATATGTGGCGCCACAGTAACATAGTACTGTATGACTGTACAGAAACACCCAGTGAGAAAAATATGATCTACCACCAATCTGTTACAGTTCATGGCTTTACTAACAGATGACTGAATCTCTTTTCATATTTTGTGGGAAGTAATGCCCAATGTGCAAAGTAACCCCGTGTTACGGTAGCTAGTTACCACTGTAAGCGAAATGAAATATCAAAATTCAATGTGGCAAATCATGACACAAAACTAGAAAAACGTTTGGGAAGGAAGGAATTCATATAACTAAGGAATTACGTCAATAATATATTGTGTTAATTTGGAACACAAATATACAAGCAAAGAAGGCATTTCAGGATGATACCTATAAAATACTTAGGAACGTAAAGAACACATTCAACACGTAAGACATGTAAGTTTATCCTAAATACAGAATTTTGCGCTGTCCTCGTTTACCAACATTCTGCGTAATGCCCTAATCTGCATAGCAATCTTATTTTTACCGGCCATCTACCACATGCTGGTTAGCGCTGTTTGTACAATAATTCACACATCATGTACGTTCACTAAGCCCCTAAAGTGATTATACATTGAGAAATTTAGGTCCATACTCTAGAAATGATTCCTGGGAATGTAAAAAGTCGACTTCCTTGAAAGAAATGAGTGCAGCTATGAAATGGTTTGATGTATGGACCTCTACAATTAACGAACATCCATTGATGGTTAAAATATTCTTTCTCTTGTATTTTACTAATGTCTTTCGAAGCCCTCCGGAAAAATGAGGATAGACACATTTGAGCTAAATCCTAACTAAAAACACAAACGTCCATAGTTCTTGTTCCAATATAATACATTCCACGTTTAAATTTGCAAAATATTAGGATATATACCATTCTCACGATTTGTTATTTTACATAAGTCTCTATATAAATAAAACAATATTGTCGAGCACCCATATCTTAAATATGTGCAACAATTAGTGAGAAGTGTCTGATCAAGAATAAAGAAATAATTAGTTTATCAAGCTCCAAACTGCATAAGATTTGTATTAGTCGTATCGATCTTATTTTTATTTGGTATACAGCTTATCTATCTGTGCCTTGCAATTTCCTAATTGTGGGTTACTAACTTACGTTTGAGATATCTCCCATATCTAAATATTTCTCGTGAAGTATTGCTTTTAGCTAACAAACTTTCCGAACGCATGTAACCGTATTATCAATCTGAGCCAATTAGTATATGAAAAATTGAACATTACCTTTCTGGGCGAAGTGAATTTAAACTTTTGGTTGTTAATTGTTCGAAGTCATTAGAGTACGACGCGCAAGTCTCCTGAACCACTATTTTTCTAGGCGTTTCTATATTCCTTTCAAATTCAGGATCTTCTTCTACTGGTAATTCTGATTTCACCTTATCAACGTTTAGTTTCACATCCAAAGAACACATAGCTGTATCCTTGTCCATTGTTTCCTCTCCTTCCGTTGTGGATAATATTAAGTCTTTCTTGTCAGTCATCAGTTCGTATGTCCACGCTTTCCCTTCGAGTGGATCTTCCTGAGGTAAGTCAAAAGCAATTTCTTCTTTGCACATCAATTCCAACTTAGACGCCTCACCAGCCATTGTGAATTGAAATATAATAAGAATATAACACTGTTCTTATACTTCCCTTATATTTTATGTTGCCAGTCTTAATGAAATGATTTACAAGAACGTTCACAACAGCAACTTTATATTTAAAATCATCTTCTTCTGCAAATCCTTATTTCCTTAGCCACGATCGCTCTCTAGGCAATTGTTTGCTTGTATGTAGCAGCCGGAGGAAAGTGAAAAGGAACCCGGATGTATACTTATTTAGTTCATATTTCGTTCAAGTGAGATGTTTTGTCCCTAGTGTAGCTCACTCTCACATACCGCTATTCTCGTGTTTGAGAAGGTATCCATCCATCTTTATCGTTTTAGCGGGAATAGCAAATCCTGTATTTCTGTATGCCATTGCGGTTTGATTGACTGTCGAACTCCCGTTGCGTATACCGGTACTAATTTTATTTAATACACGTGCTATTATTGCTTCAAATGCTACTTTTGGTTGTGACTTTTGCCGCGACTTAAGATAGTTAGTGCGAACAATTTAATATTTTAACACAATTTTTTCATTTGAGAACAATAACTGGTTGTGGCTTTTGTGTGTATGTGTAAGCGTCTCTTGGAATAAGACGTTGATTTTCGGTGCCATTTGATAACAGTCACTACCATCACTCACTGTAACTATTGGAGACAAACTTAGAGATCTCTTGCCCCAAACACTACACATTTCCCCCCACACAACCCAGGACTGATCTTAAGCAGCACATGCGCTGTCATTCTCTTCAACGTTGCCGTACTTCCGTAACCTTTCATAAACAACAAAATTCAGCATTTGAAAAAAAACAATGAATGGGAGATAAAAGAAAGGGACAATAGAGGGAAGTAGCAACGTTGATATTCAGGTAACGGGGTCTTAAATCTCTAACAAATATCTGAAGGAACAGAAGGGAAAGTTTTGAGGACTTTCCACATTCCATGATAAAAGCATCTTTAACTGTGTCTGCTAGTATTCCAGGTCAAACAAACACTGCCCTTGTAAGGTGACCATAATTCCAGTATGATACGCCAGGTGGCAGCACCGAATCGAAAATGGGTGGGTATAAAACGGATAACCTTCTGTAATTTCTAGCAAGTACCTAGGAATATAGTACTAAGCAAGGACGCCCATTTCTCTGTATATTTGGAGGGGGACACACACGCAGAAGGTATATATATATATATATATATATATATATATATATATATATATATATATATATATGATGTCACGACAAATTTCATTCAAATTATGCCAAATATTACATATTCATAAGTACACTAGGGAACCGTCGGATTCGAATCCTTCAATTTGATAATGTGAGCCGTGGTACTCATGATCGAAATGATTCTCTTTACGTGGTGACGCACGTGTATGAATATGCAATTGTCGCAATTTATCAATATGTTCCTGTCGTACTAATAATTCACGATTTACGCTCTCTAATCTTTGCATTTCCTGAGTAATATTTTGATCATGTTCGGATTTTACGATAACAGCGGGCAATTTCTCAAAATGCTTCATTATCATTTCAACAGTAGCTTTATGGTGTTCACTGAAACTTTCTTAGGTTTTTTCGGTTCCATCTGACCGTTCACTGTTAAGTTTTAGAATTTGCCGTTGCCCTTGTACTTCTTCACCTATCTCACCTGTCTTTTCCGCGAGTTCTTTTACATATCCCTTTAATTCGCGTACGGCACTTTCCTGTTTATTCATACAAAAACTAACAATCTCGCATTTTTTGTCTGTGAGCACCTGGTGTTGTTCTATTTTCTCTACTTGGACTTTTACCCGTTGCACTTTCTCTTTCAAAGTATCAATATCACGCTTTTGGGCCTCGGTGGTCTCTCAACTCTCAATCTCTACCGCTTGTACGGATGCCTGTAAGGCCGGCTATACACTATAAGATAGATCCTAGGAAATCTCTTACGATTTATCCTAGAGTCAAAATCTCAGCGTGTATGGCAACAGATCCCATGTCATTTCCTGTGTTCTGAACGATCCTATGAGATTTCTCTTGTTTAGAGCACGCTCTATTTCGGAAAGAAAATTCGTAAGATTTCGATTTAAGCGACATCAGGTGAGAGAAAGTGAAAACAAAACAAATGAAAACACAAATGATGAGGTATCTTCTGATCGTGCAGGTTTACTTTAGATGTACCACTCGAAATAATTGTTGAAAAATTATAATTTGTCACTATTTCCTAAATGATTTGCGTTGACCGACATGAAAATATCTTACATAGCATAGATAAAATCCATGAAGGGGACCAACAAAAGCAATTGTTGATAAACTACAACTCTTTTACGATTTGCGTACAAATACGGGGTCAAGATATATATAGTATAAAAACTATAGTGCAAAAAACGCAAATCAAGTTGTGCTAGGTTATTTCTAGAAAGTGCGAATGCTATTTAACCGAGTCAGAGCAGGGCTAAGCGGAGTCCCGAGCGTTAGTGAGGGGGTGCGAGCGAAGGAAGCAGGCGCGTCAGTTGATGTAGTGAAAACGAGTGCGTTTTGGCAATGATACGAGTTTGAATAGCACTTGTCATGGTATCGTGGTAGTAGCGCTCCACTCGTAAACATAAATTATAGCTTCTGTAAACTATGCAGAAATACACCGGTGGTGGAAAATAGTAACACCGGTCAACTTTCATATGCACTCACTTACGTAAAAGTTTCGCAGAAGGGGTCCAGAAGTAAGCAGAACATACACAATTTACAGGAGAAATGGAAGATGCAAGTACTTAGACCTAACACAACCTAACTAAATCTAACCTAATGAAATTAACTAGCTTAAACTAACCTAATATTAATCGAAGTAAGCGAAATTCTATCACTTTTTGAAAATTGTGTTGGACCCATGTACTAATATAATCTAACGTAACATAACCGTAACTAACCTGAACCAACCTAAACTAAACTAATGTGAATATAAACTACCGAAATTGTAGCATTTCTTAGAAAAAATAGCTGGACCCTTTCTGCTAAACATTGTCTCACCTATTTTAACCGTCGTTAAAACATTTATAATGATTTTACACTAGTAACCCTACAATTGTAAACATAAAATACAGGTGTATTACTTTGTATTTAATTATGTTGCTTCCAAAAAAATGTTCCTTATAAATATGTCTTTTCATGCAAAGTATTAAATTTTACTTGTAAATCTTCTAAAATTTGGTGCGCCAAAAGTATACCAGCACCCTTCTAACTTATCCTTTTTTTCTTTTTAGAGGTATCCAATTTAACAATATAGCGCCTGATATTAATATCAGTGGGATGCAGTGTGGTTAGCATAGTAATTCTTCAACTTTATACTTTTATTAAATAGAACTATTTCACAATGTTGATATACGTCATTCGGTCAGACAGGAAAAATCTTCACGTGTATGGCACACAAGGGTAAGATTTCCTACAAGATATGTCATAACATTTTTCCGAAGATAAATCCTAAGATATTTCCTAGGATTGATCTCGTAATGTATAGCGCGCCTAATTGCCCAACACTTTTCCTATATTCTTCGCTAAGTGATTCAACGCGTTTGGTTAGGCTAGCTAATTCCAAACGTATTTCAGTAATCAGTAATCGTACTACTCAAGCCATCAAGTCTACTTTCTAATTCAACTCAATTCTACGTCCACTCTTTCGCTAATTTGGTTATGCACCGTTTACATTCATTTGCTGATTCTGTTATTGACTGTTTGCATTCGCCTATTAATTCATCTACTCATTCTCTGTTGCTTTCAATTTTATATTCTAAACGTTCACTGTTATTTTCTAGTTTCTGCTGTAATTTAGCAGACTGTTTCTCTAACAATGCTTGAATTTGTTCTAATGTAATTCTACTCTCTATATTTATTTAAGTTACAAACAACTAATTCACAATATAAAAGTGAAAAATACGAACGCCTAATTTCAACAACGAAGTGTAAACAAACAACTTTCTGAAACTATTGTCATTATTTCAATTGCACAAAACCTTCTCTTTTTTGACACTTCTCAAAACTTATTAATTTATCTTAACATATCTTAACACGTATCCTATAAATATTTTCTCACAATATTCTTAGCATAAGTATAAATAAAGGTGCAAACAGAAAGTTATGTCTATATTGGTGTGTGTTCGACTGTGATCAGCTGATTGGTGTTTATTCATATGTGCGCAATATTGGAAGTTGACGGTTGGAAAACTGCGAAAGTAGTAATGGCAGCACTCTGCCTAACTTTGGACTTTGACCCCGACATTTATGACGTCATAGGTCAAAGGTCAATGACGTTGGCCGGGGTCAATGACCTAGGGGTACCTAGGACTACCCCCTCTAAATTTTGGCAGGAGTACCTTGGCCCACCCCCTAAATTTTGGCAGAAGTACATAGGACCACCGCCCTTAAATTTTGGAAATTGCCAAATCTAAAAATTTGGTATGGTAGCCTAGGACCATAGTATGTACCCCTATCAGTATTGGGGGTCTATGTCGTTCCCTTTCATGGGTAAAAAATTGCCAAAAATTCAAATTTCGGGGTTTTTTGACCTAATTTATCCCCTTTGATGAGGTGTTATTACCCTATATAGTTATATGGGCGTATACAGGGGTCCATTGCCTTTCATAAGACATGGGTATATTATTGCACCCCTTGAAAAATTTGGGGGAGGGGTACCTTGGCCCACCTTAAATTTTGGATATTGACCAATTTAAACATTGGGTATAATAGTACACAACCCTAGTATGTATTATGATAAATTTGGGTGGTCCACCTCATTTTCTTCTAGGGGTACAAAATTGCCAAAAATATAAACGTAAGCAATACGTTATACCACGTGTTTGGTTTTTTGTCGATTTTATCCCCTTTGACGAGGTGTTATTATCCTATATAGTTATATGGTCATGTATAGGGGTCCATTCCCTTTCATAAGATATGGGTATATTTGTGCACCCCGGGAGGGGTACTTTGGCCCCACCCCTTAAATTTTCTAAAATGTCCAATTTAAACATTTGGTATTATAGTACAGGACCTCAATATATATCTTGATAAATTTGGATGGTCCTCATCGTTCCCTTTTAGGGGTACAAAATTGCCAAAATATAAACGTAAGACATATGTTGTACCACGTGTTTGGTTTTTGGTCCATTTTATCCCCTTTGATAAGATTCTATAACCTTATATGATTACAGGGGTCCATTTCCTATCATAAGACATGGGTGTATTGTTGCACCCTTCTTAAATTTTGGCAATGGGGGTCACTGAAATTGTCCAATTTAAGCATAGTGCAGGACCTCAATATGTTTTGGTGGTCCTATTGTCAAATTTTTAAGTGCAACCACGTGTTCTGTTACTGACTCAATTTATCCTATTTGATAAGGTTATGAGGTATGGACGGGTATCCCCTTTCAATTTGGTAGGACCCTTCGGGTGTAGTACAGTCACGTGATCAATGATTTGGTTTTGATGCGCGACGAGGTCCCTGGTCAATGTTCTCTAGGAATTAGGTGGAAACTTTGAACAAGATTCTTGGCATTTAAAACTTTTTTTCAACTTTCAAACTAAAAATAATCAAAACAAAAATTGAAACAAAAACATTTAAACAAAAATCTTGAAACTAAAAATTTTTCAAAACAAAAATTTGAAACGAAAAATTTTGAAACGAAAAAATTTCGAACAAAAATTTTGAAACGAAAAATTTTCAACAAAAAAAAATTGAAACGAAAAATTTTCAAACAAAAAATTTTGAAACAATAAATTTACAAACAAAAATTTCAAACACAAAATTTGAAAAAAAATTTGAAAAAAAAATTCAAAAAATTTTTGAAACAAAAATTTCAAAACAAATTTGAAACGAAAAATTTTTCAAATAGAATTTAAATCAAACAGTGATCAGCTTTCACGGTTAACCTTTAAACTTTATCCGGTTTTTAACTATTCGATTAACAAATAAACGGTTTTCAACTATTCAATAAACAGATGAACGGATTTTTTCCTTTTCACACCAGTGAGTGCAAGAATTTACAAACTAAAACAAAGAATTTTTGTACTCGCTTTAAATACGCATCATTTTTGAAACAAGGTCTTAGTGTTCATCATGGATATACAATGGAAACATCCATTTACCTGTATTCTCGCAGGGCCTAGTGGGTGTGGAAAAACGTATTTTGTGAAGCGATTACTGTCACATCTCCCAACCATGATCAATGCAAAATTTCGTAAGATATACTGGTATTATGCAGAATGGCAAGACGTTTATGCAACAATGCCGGTTCCAGTAGAATTTCACGAAGGACTTCCACGAATGAAAGATTTTCAGCCTCAAGATGGACCACATTTGATTATTATTGATGACCATATGCGAGAAGTGAATAGTGATATTGTTGATATGTTCATAAAAGGATCACATCATCGAAATATTAGTGTGATTTTTATAACACAAAATGTATTTCATCAAAGTAAAGCAAATAGAAATATGAGTTTAAATTGCTCGTATTTGGTGTTGTTTAAAAATCCACGTGACAAGTCACAAATCAAGCATATGAGTTGTCAAATCATGCCTGAACATCCACTGTTTCTACAAGAAAGCTATGCAGACGTCACAAGAAATCCACATGACTATTATTTACTGATGGATCTTAAACAAGATACACCCGATGAAATGCGATTTCGTACAAATATTTTTCCTGGCGATCTGCATCATTATGTTTACGTACCAACAAAACATGTTTAAATTATTGTGCATGTGAAAAGAATGACTTAGTCTGTAACGATGTCTCCTACAGTGAAACACGCTGATCTGCTACGTGCTCTGCACAAAGCTAAACCAAGATTGCGTAAAGCTATTATTGCCAATGCAGACGCTTCATTAATTCATAGTATTTCTGAATGTTGTTATAATGTCTTAAAAGGCAATGTTCCACTGACAAGTGCGCAGAAGTCAAGATTAAAGCGTTACAAGAACACGCTCCGCTATCTCGTAGACAATACAAAATCATTGGATAAAAAGAAGGAACATTTAGCCGTACAACAAGGAGGATTCTTACCTGCATTACCTGCACCTATTGTAGGAAGTGTGTTATCCAGTATTTTGTTTAAACTATAAACATCATGGAACATAGCAAGAAGATGGTTTTAGTGCCACCAGAAATGCTTCAACGAATGCATGCATCATCATCCCGTGTGAGTGAAAATCGAGAATCTAATCTCGATCGTGAAATGCAATCTATACTGAATACATCGTATCCAAGTGATGAAGAAAAATGGAATCAGTACAATAGAATATTACAGAAATATCTTTATGTGATACGTAAAGAAGAAGAACCAATACCACTTACAATTATATCAATGAAACCTGATGGTGACGTTCCGAATGTTGACCATAGCACGAAACAAGAAATTTTAGCCGCAATACCACAAATATATCGTAAGAAAGCCGAACTACTATTCCGTCGTTTAAAACAAGATGACGCAATTACGTGGGATCATAAAGGAACAGTGTACTACCATGAGCAAAATAAATGACGCGTCTCTTTATTTTGAAGTTTTTTGAAAGTATCTCCGTTTTCTTTATATGTTCGAAATTTCGGAAGGTTTCCCCAGCAGGACAGGTTAATAACAAACCCGTTTTTAATATTTGTGTTAGATATTAGCTTAAAATAAAGAAATTAGAAGCAAAAAACATTAAATCGACAGAAATCTCGAGAATTACCAACTCTGCTAAAGTGGGAAATTTTCAAGAACACGAGGGGATTTCTGCATTTCAACACGAAGCAGGGACATCTATGTCATTGAGAGAAATGTGGATTAAATCTACAAACTAAACTTTTAACGAATATTTCTAGTATGTCTTATTATATGCATTATCTGCAAACTCCAAATATATGAATATATGCTAAGTATTAACATAAAGATAGAGCAAATAGTGGAAATTATCTATGGAAAAGGACGAATTGGTAGGACGATCGTGTTGAAATATCGTCTTTACCGGAACAGGCTCAGTTCACGTAAAAAAACAAATAGCTCAGTTAGTTAAAGCAACGAGTCTGTATGCTGAAGGTAGCGGGTTCGATCCCGTGGAAGTGCCGTTATCATTTTTATCACTACACTACGGTTATTTTTTTTATTTTTTTTATTTGGGAAAGAATCAAATTGTAACGTATGTGTAAAACTCATGACGATACCAAAAAAAGAAAAAATGCTGTTGTCGCACTTGTATTAGCGTCCCTAATTTTGTTTGCAAACAGTTTCGTAATTATTTCCCCTGTGCTCACTGCTCACCATATGCTCGCTGGCGCATAACGAATGTTTCCCAGTAAATGTTAATTCTAATTTGGAGAATTTTATAAAGTTTCACAATATTTCTCACTAGATAGTCTTCTATCTACGTGTTTGGATATTTTGATAACAGATTTCCCTATTAAATGTTTAATTTTCCCTAGATGTTTAATTACGGAAAAGTTTTACAATGTATTTGTATTGAATTGAAATTGTTTTGAATTTACTACATAAGGTAAGTAGACCGAAGGAGGAGAACTCAAGTAATTGATATTCTACGTAAAAGCAACCTATTGTAGAATGATGATGCTTCTTACCTTCAGCACATAATCTTAACGTTAGAGAGTCAGAGAGAGAAAAATCCTGGTTTTTCCTCCTCTATGACCACCCATCTTAAACCTCTACATATCATTGTTCGTCTCACAAAATTTCGGTGCTCCAAAAACATTCAAATAATAATAATAATAATAATAATAATAATAATAATAATAATAATAATAATAATAATAATCCTGAAAATGCCATCCTTACATAATGTAGGATATCTTAGTTTCCTAGTTTAAATCTTAAATATCTTAGTTTAAAATGCTTTCTTTAGTACTTATTTGAGCAACCATGTAGGAGGGGGTACGACTTTTTATTTTGCCCCTCTCATTTCAGTAGCCTTCCAACAGAAAGTAATTCAGAAAGTAATTTTTGATAAGCAGGACAGACAAAATGAATAAGAAATATATTTACAGCATCCTCTCCCCTTTCATGATTGGAATATCACGTAATGTTTTTTATTTTACGAAAGATGGCCCTGTGCGGTTAGGGGTAGGTAACTAAAAAAATACCTAATATACAGCGCCCCTTGATTGTAATATTACCGCTTCTTTATTTGTACGAGGGAGCCCCTACACAATCAAGGGTGACAAAAAGAATAGGAAGAGTGTCTATTGATTCCAGTGGTGGATCCAGCACGAACTCCTGGGGGAGGGGAGGGGATGATGTGAAGCTGTCACAAATTACCACTTAACTAAACTAAACAATAGTGGGGGGAACCGGAACCCAGTCAGTTTAAATTGATGTAAAAGTTTAATTTTTGGCTTCATATTAAAGTTTTGGTTTCAAATGAGAATTTCAGTCCAAGTGGTCAATGATCAAATCTCGTGGGGCTCTTCAGTGTAGGCTAATACGGCCCCCTTATGAGAAAAGGCAAAATTATTAACATGTTTATAACTTTCGAATTTTTCGTCTATTTTAAAGAAATATTTTGCTTCGTATTAAAGTGTTGGTTCCAAATGACAAATTCAGTCCGAGTGGACAATGATCAAATCTCCTGGGGGGTCTTCAGTATAGGGGCTACGGCTCCCTTATGGGAAAAGGCAAAAATATGAAAATGCTTATAACTTCCGAATTTTCCGTCTATTTTAAAGAAATTATTGGCTTCATATTAAAGTCTTGGCTTCAAATGACAATTTCAGTCCGTGTGGACAATGATCAAATCTCGGAGGGCTCTTCGGTGTAGGGGTTTCGGCTTCTTTATGGGACAAGATTCACGTAGTTGATATTGCAAAATTGTTTTGTATATAAGTGGAAACTTGCACCATTTGGTTAATTTTACCTCTTATGTTTTGCAGATTCATATTCCAAGCAATAGTTACTTCGCAGAGCTAAAAGAAGGCACTTACTAGTTTCATTAAAATGAAATGTCTTTTATGAGAGGAGCAGACGAACGAACAGGCACCCAAACGTTGGTTGAGTCGTACGGTTGAAACTCGTTAAGCTCGCTTCAATTATTATTATTATTATTATTATTATTATTATTATTATTATTATTATTAATAATAATAATAATAATAATAAAGCATTGCAGGGACCTTTGGTGCAGGGGGTCCGTGGCTCGATTCCACTTCGTGCCAAGTGAAATTTGAGGTGGACAAATACCGTGTGCATTGGTATGTGTTTTCTTGAGATTTTCCATTTTTCTCCCACTTTCTTCATTTCACCATTTCATTCATCATCATTCTCCCTTAGCGTAGGAGCATAATCGTCCAACGTTAAACTAGATATTGCAATTTCAATAATAATAATAATAATAATAATTAATTCAACTGAAAGGACTGTAATTAATGTGGACAGCAATTATCATAAATATGCAACCATTATAAAAACAATGCTTTGAGTAGAAAGATAATCCTTCCCAAGTGTTAACGAATGCGCACGAGATAAGACATGTCTCGAGAAAGTGACAAGACGCGCTTTGTGACATCCAAGATAATACGAGGCAAATGTTTTGGACACGAGATAGCTTGTAAAATGTCTCGTCTTGTCTGGAATTTCTCGAAAACAAAAGTCTAAGTTTTAAAATTATTTTTCAAGATCTATTCTCTCAGAAGTAGTTCTCTGCCTTAAAATTAATAACGACATTTGTGATTTAAAAAAAGATAAACAATGCCTAAAGTTAATAGTTAACTTTTCGAAAAGAAGCTTCATTAAGGGTGAACCTGAAAGATGTCCACAAACTTCGGGAGGTGATTCGTGACATCAAAAGGAGACAAATGGTCCTCTTGCAGTTTTCGAATTCAGCTTCGTTGTCGAGATACAGGGTTGCCAACTGGTCGTGTTTGAGAAACTCACTGGGAATAAATTCAAGTCCAAGAATAAACTACTACTCATATATTTTTCAGGTCAATTGACTTATACCATGTTGTAAGGTCAAATATTTATTTATGAAGTGTGTACAAAATTCGCCAGTGTCTTTTCTGAGAAAATCGTCGAGAAAAAGTCACCTCCAAGAATAAACTACCCCTCGTAAATTTTTCTAAGAGAAATATCTGATACTGCAATATAGGGTTGTTAATTAAATATTGATTAATGAAAAATAAACAAAATTGTTAAAACCATTTTTGAGAAAATAGCGTTTTTCGATTTTCGGCTGTTTGTAAACCACACTTATTTTAGGTGGTAGGAAAAAATGGAAAAGCTCCTGTAAGAATACTAAGTAAACCCTAAGTTTAAAATTTGGTGTAGATAAGTTGAACGGTATGGCCTCTAGGCGAGTGCATATAAAAGTGTGCCAAACGGACGGACCGGAAGGACGGGTGTCGAAAAGTCACATTTTCGGTATGTAGACGCCATGAAACATGTAAATCCGTTGAAATCTGAATTTGATATTTTCACAATCACTATATTTTCTTCTCTCTTTTGTCGCTCGAAAAAGAAAAGCCTGAGTTTACCACAAAAAGCTAGGGAGTTTCTCAAAAAATATTCAATTACAGGGCCACCGCACTAAACTTTTTCAATTCAATTTCTTAACTGTGTTAGGCCGCAGTTGTTACTGAAGTGTGTATTTGGATAATACGAATAAAATTATCGTATTATTCAAATACATCGAATGTCAGATTATCGAATAAAAAACTTCGATTGAAGAAAATCCATACTACAAAACTAACTCACACTTTGAGCACATTTTCATTAGACATATAATAGACCAATTAATGCAATCATTGTTTATGAAATATGAAAAAAATCAAATGAGTCACTTTGGGAAAGTCGTTCAAAAAGAACACATCAGGAGTAACCTACCTCTTGTGAATTGTTTCGAACAATGAGTTATATACTTTTGGTTATTAATGAAATATTTATTTGCGAAATTTGAACAAAATCGCCTGTCGTTCGAGAAAATTGTCGGGGAAAAAACCTTGACCCCAAAAATAAACTATCAGTTGTAATTGTTTTTCATAGAAATGACTTATACTAAAATATAGGGTTATTAATGAAATACTTATTTATGAAATATCAATAAAATTGTCCGAGTAATTTTTGAGAAAATCGTGAGGGAAAAATAACTGCCCGAATAAACTCTCTCTTGAGGATTCTTTCAGGGTAAGCGAGTTATTCCATATTACTAGGTTTTTAATGAAATATTTATTTCTGAGTACGAACAAAATTGCTTGACTCATTTTTGAGAAAACCGTGGAGGAAAAACACTCACAAGAGTAAACTACCCCTCGCATATTTTTTCAGGACAAACGAGTTTTGCCATATTGTTCAGTTATTAACGAAATATTTATTTTTGAAATATGAATAAACTCTTTTGAGTCGTTTTTGAGAAAATCGCCCAGACAACACTCCACCAAGAATAAACTACCCCTCGCATTTTTTTACGACAAACGAGTTATGCCATATTGATAAGTTACTAATGAAATCTTTATTTATGAAATGTGAACGAAAACATTTGAGTCCATTTTGAGAAAATCACTGAGAAAAAATACACCCCCTTAGTATAAACTACCCCTTGTAGATTTTTCTCAGATGCCTTATACCACAAAATAGGGTTCCTAATTAAATATTGATTTATAAAAAAAGAAAGAAAACAAGATCGTTAGAGCCAGTTATGAGAAAATATCTTTTTTTTATTTTCATCATACAGGAAACTACCCTTGTTTTGGGAGTAGGAGGGAAATAAAAAAAACTATAGGAAATACTATGAAAATCTTAAACTAAAATTTGGTGCAGATAAGTTGAACGGTATGGCTTCTAGGCGAGTGCACAGAAAAGTGTAGCGAACGGACGGACGAACTGATGGACATGTATCGAAAAATAACTTTTTCGGTGTTAGGGGCTATAATATGTGTAAATTCGTTGAAATCTCAAATTTGATTTTTTTTCGAACACCATACTTTCTTCTCTCATTTGTCACTCCAAAGTAAAAGGAACTCAGAACTACAGATAAAAGACACCTACTTTTACACATAGACATTTATTGATTTAAAACTGTTTTAGTTTGTGTCATTTCACTTCCAATTGAAAGGTTTTACAATGATTAACGGCATACCAATGACGAGACGGAAGTTTTCAGGAAGTAAATGCATTCAGAAGTCTAGACTCATTACAGCCTGTTTTTATTTCTGCAATTGTTAACAGCTGTAATTTCGTCCAAACGCTACATGAAATAATTTTTGGTTGACGTCATTGTATTACTATTTTAGTATTGTTCTCTTCAGACTTGGTTGAAGTTTTGTCTTAACGGTTATACATTTTTTTCTTTCTTATTTCATCGTTACACATAAGAACAAAATGTTATGGTGAGTGGATAGATTCGAACCTACGAACATTGAGTTTATATTCTTCCAACACTTTGCCAATGGACCAAGCTTTGTCTTCACGTTAACGCCCGGTTACAGGGTTTACTACGATTTAAATAAAATGGCTGGCTGTTAGAATTCCCTGCTCACATATTTCGATAAATAATTTTCATTGCTTCGAAGATACGTAGAGCAATGTTTAGATACACATTTTAGGAGAGTGAATTTTGGTGTATATAATAATTTCATGCCAGGTAAAAGCTAGATATGTTTTGATAAAATGTTTCATATGTAGTTCTCAATAATAAGTTTGCTGTTCGGAGTGAAGTTCCAAGGTTCAGCATTGCCTAGCAGTTTTTGCTATTAATATCCCTTCTAACAATATTGGCAGTGGACAAAAGTTAGCCCGTGTTGAAGCTTTTTGCTCCTAATTTAGTTATTTTACTTATTTAAGGAATATATTGAAAATTGTCAGCAGGCACGTATGCAGTAATTTATTTCGGGAGAAGTCCGACTTCAATATTAGGATAAATTATAATAACATTTAAAAGATAATCCTTAAATTTAGGCTAAATTTACAGAGAAGTTGGGATTTCAGAGGGGAGTCCGGACCACCTGGACCCACCCCTAAATGCGTCCTTGTTTGTCAGTAACGTTTCCTCATTTTGAAACCCCCAAAAACTTCGGATATATAAAGGAAAACGAGTTATTTTCGATAAAATATCACTTCAGAAGACGCGACAGTTTTATTGCACATGGTGGTATCCCAAGTTCACAAGGGCAAGAATTCATTAATTTTGATTCTCTGTCATTGTGCTCTATCGAAAGGTTAGGTTTGTAACATATTACTCCTACGAACAAGCATGACTGGCAGATAGGACTACTGAACACAACTCCAGAGAAATGCATGCTGAACTTACGTTTATAGCTACGCTTTGGTGATTTGCCCTCAAGGTCAATCGAGTGGTAATTCAGTTCCGTCTCTGTTCTTAAGCCATGTTCGTATTACTTCGAACAGTTTTGATAATGAAAAGCATGCCTCTTAATATAACAGACTTCTTTCGCGTAAGAAATCGAAACTCAGTTGGTCAGAGCAACTAGTCTGTAAGAATTAGGTTGTTAGTTAGTTAGGAGCCCAGTACGAGTAAGGGTTTTTATTACTATTGTTTTTATCTTTTTTATGTGAGGTAAAATCAAATTGTGACATCGCGATATCAAATGTATTTGATTAGGTAGCTTTGTCTTAGCTAAACTTTAAACATCAGTAACCGTCGAAATTATTTCACCAACTGATCACTTACTGAACATTTCAAACACGTCAAACCAGTGGCATAACATGAAGGTTAACCTCTCCTCCGCAGTCCTTAGTTATGCGTCCGTACTTTCAAGGGCGGACTAAGGGCCGGGCGACTGGCCGGGGCGTCAGAGAAAGAGGGGCACCAAAACGAGCCTCAAAAAGTAAATTTTATAATGTGCTTTCTACTGACGTTTTTGGTTTATATTCTTGTAAAGTAGTGGCAATTATATGATCTTTTTCCATTTCACTATGGAAGAAGAGAGTTTCATAGTACTAAGGGGGCTGTATCGAAAAATTGAGAGATGGCATGTAGAATAAAGAGTGTTAAATAATAATAATAATAATAATAATAATAATAATAATAATAATAATAATAATAATAATAATAAATATGAATGTCTTTGGAGAGCCGAAATTATGTGAGACGAACAATGATATGTAGAGGTTTAAGATAGGTGGTCATAGAGGAGGAAAAACCAGGATTTTTCTCTCTCTGACTCTCTAACGTTAAGATTATGTGCTGAAGGTAAGAAGCATCATCATTCTACAATAGGTTGCTTTTACGTAGAATATCTATTACTTGAGCTCCCCTCCTTCGGGCAACTTTTCTTATGTAGTAAATTCAAAACAATTTCAATTTAAGACAAATATTTATAGAGAAAATTAAAAATTTAATAGGGAAATCTGTTATCAAAATATCCAAACACGTAGATAGAAGACTATGTAGTGAGAAACATTGTGAAACTATAAAATTCTCCAAATTAGAATTAACACTTACTGGAAAACATTCGTTATGCATCAGTGACCACAGGGGAAATAATTACGAATCTGTTTGCAAACAAAAATTAGAGACACTAATGCAAATGCGATGATATTTTCTCTCTCTTTTTTTTTGGTATCGTCATGAGTTTTACACATATGTTATTCTTTCCCAAATATACAATTTGATTCTTTCCCAAATAAAAAATAAATAAAATAACCGTAGTGATAAAAATGACAACAGTAATTCCACGGGATTCGAACCGACTACCTTCGGTATACAAACTTGATGCTTTACCTAACTGAGCTATTTGCTCTCTTACGTAAGCTGAACCTGTTCTACAGTAAAGACGATTTTTCATTACGATTGGGCTAACAATTCGTCTTTTTCCATAGGTAATTTCCACTATTTGCACTATCTATACGTTAATACTTAGCATAGATTCATATATTTGGAGTTCGCTGATAATGCATATAATAAGACATACTAGAAATATTTCGTTAAAATTTTCGTTTGTAGATGTAATCCACGCTTTTCTCAATGACATAGATGTCGCTGCTTCGTGTTGAACTGCAGAATTCCCTCGCGTTCTTGAAAATTTCCCACTTTAGCAGAGTTGGTAATTCTCGAGATTTCTGTCGATTTAATGTTTTTTGCTTCTAATTTCTTTATTTTAAGCTAATAAATAACACAAATATTAAAAACGGGTTTGTTATTAACCTGTCCTGCTGGGGAAACCTTCCGAAATTTCGAACATATAAAGAAAACGGAGATATTTTCAAAAAACTTCAAAATAAAGAGACGCGTCATTTATTTTGCTCATGGTAGTACATCAACGACAATAAACTACATGGATCCAATATTGTAGATTTAATGTGTGATGTGACTCGACCGAGGAAACATTCTAATCCTCAAGGCTGGGAATTGTTTTCCAACTACCTTGCATCGTCAAACACACCTCAAGAATTGATTGGTAATCCACGAAGATTAAACTATATTGTCAAGCATAATAGTACAACAGCATCTGAAGTATTTGCACCACCAAAACCGGCACCTGAATTATTTTCTTCCGGAAAAGAAGAAGAAGAAGAAGATGATGATGATGTTTTAGAAGTCCGACCAAAAAGAAAACGTATCATTCCACAATGGTCAACGTACAAACCATGAACAAAAAGTTGAAATCCATTTATTACAATCCAGCACACCCTGCATTATTTTCTACTGCAAAGAAATTATGGCAAGCCCCAGGAAAATCTATACCTCTAGCCAAAATAAAACTTTGGTTAAACAAACAACCTACCTACACGTTACATCGTCCTGTACGTCGTCGTTTCCGTAGAGATTTTTATCTTGTCAACAATATTGATGATCAATGGGAATGTGATTTAAATGATTTACAATCACTTCAAAACTATAATGACAATTACCGCTACATTCTTACAATGATTGATGTGTTTATTCGGTACGGGTGGGCTGTACCACTAAAATCAAAAAGTGCCGAGGATATAGTGAATGCATTTGAAATGATTTTCCAGGAGAGGAAACCAATTGTGCTACGTAGTGATCAAGGAACTGAATTTACCAACAAGACAGTACAAAAGTTTCTCAGGAAACACAACGTGCAACATGTTACAACAAAGGATCCAGATATTAAAGCCAGCATCGCAGAAAGATTTAATCAAACATTGAAACATCGTATGTGGAAATACTTTACCAAATATCAAACATACAATTACATCAAAGTATTGCCTTTACTTGTAAAAGCATACAATGAAAGTCGGCATTCCAGTATTAAAATGGCACCTGCAAACGTTTCTCAGCACAATTTACTGGAGGTGTGGCATAACTCCGTACGACAAAAAGCTACAACGTTCAAAACAAGATAGGGATTTATCTGTTGGTGATACTGTTCGTATAAGTAAAACAAAACGTATCTTTGACAAGGGTTACCTCGAGAACTGGACTTGGGAAATATTCAGAGTAAAAGCCATTGTACCAAGAAACCCACCAGTGTATCGACTAGAGGATTTAAATCATCAACTCATCGATGGTGTTTTCTACAGAGAAGAATTACAACCAGTACCGCTCCCTTCGACGTTCCTCATCGATAAAATATTACGTACAAGAACAAAAGGTCGCAGAAAGGAGTATCTCGTCCAGTGGAAAGGATATCCTACCTCATTCAATTCGTGGATCCCTGCAACTTCATTGAAAAAGAATGGAACCTGATCAAGGTTTTTACGTTACACTTCCCAGTAATAGTTCCATGGATTATTTTTCAGAAAATACATTGACTTCATATATTACGAAATTACAACGACGTGTAGAGTTTCGCCAGAAATGGGATGTGGCAATTGTAGAGATACATTATCCACATTCTTTGCTGAACATTAACAGTAAAAACAATAAAATATATTACAAATCATCAAGTAGTAATGATCAAGAACCGTGGAAGGTTGTAACGATCCCTGTACGCTATTATAACAATATACGGGATCTTATTCATGCAATTAATATACATCATAAAGAAACCAATTTATTTATATCTCATGACGCAACTAATAATATATGCCTCATAAGACATCCCAAAAAGGAAATCCATACTTCTGTACAAATCTCACCAAGTGTTAGTTTAATGCTTGGATTTGAACCGAAAAGTGATTTAAAAGATATGGAAAAGGGACAATATACACCGGATGTACGATTAGGCTTACCATCACAAATGTACGTCTATTGTGACATTATTGAATCTGTCATTGTTGGAGATACAATGGTACCCTTGCTACGAATTGTCAACATGGATCCTGTGAATCATACTTTTGGAAGTCATGCAGTACAAATCTTTAATCCTGCACATTATGTTCCGGTGGAAAAAATGAATTTTGAGCAAATACAAATCGATATAAGGGATAGCACAGGTCATCGGATGCCATTCACCTTTGGAACGGTGTGTACAAAATTACATTTCCGTCGTCGTCGTTATGACTGATCCGTATTTGCAATACTACCAAAAACAAGCGTTATCCGTGTTCTGATTTGTATAATGACACACAAGAATTAAACCACAGAACCTTTATTGTTAACCATAATTTTGTGCAAGTCAGGTGCAAGTGCAATATCGATCACAGAATACAAACTTCTACTACACACAGCACTGTTGCCATAACATGTATTTTTGAAAAACCCAACTTACAATACCAACATATCCCCTCCTCAATGTTGCAATTTTGATTTTAACACAAATTCAACATTGTACAAAACTTTTATTTTTACGCCTTGGAGTGGTTTTGTTAACATATCAGCTATCATTACATCAGTTGGACAATATTGAAATTTTACCTCTTTTTTACATTCCAAATCACGAATAAAATGAAATTTTATCTCTATGTGCTTGGTTCTGGGATTTATTTTGTCACTACTTATTAGCTTTAGACAGCTTTGATTATCCTCATTAATTACAATCGGTTCACAAAAGCTTTCATGCAAATCACTCAACAGATTTTTAAGCCATTTTCCCTCCTGACAAGCTTCAGACATTGCGACATATTCTGCTTCAGTAGATGACAAGGTAACACATGACTGTTTACGACTTGCCCAACTAATAATACCTCCGGCATATTTAAAAATATAACCACTGTTTGATTTCCTGTCAGTTAAATCGCCTGCCCAATTTGCATCTACAAACCCTATTAGTTCGCTGTTACATTCTTTCTTATTACCCAACTGCAATTTGTAACATTTGGTCCCTTTGAAGTATCTGAGAATTCTTTTTACTTCAACCCAATCTTGTTGAGAAGGATTATTAGTTTTTCTACTTAATATGGAAACACTAGCAGCAATATCTGGTCTACTATTATTGCTTATATACAGTAATGCGCCAATAGCCTTTTGATACAAACTTGCATCAACTTTACTTAATGATTCTACACATGAGACATTTCTAATGTAACCAGGATCTAATGGAAATTTTGACGTTTTTGCATTTTCTAGCCTAAATCTTTTTAGCACTTTATCGATGTAACTTTCTTGCGAAATGACAAAATATCCATCAACATTTCTACTGATTTCGAGCCCTAAGTACCTGCTCAAATCGCCAAGACAATGAATCTGAAACTCTTTTGCAAGCAACTGCTGTGTTTCATCAATAATCCTATTATCGGTACAAGCTATAACTACATCATCAACATATATTAAAACATACACATGAGTATTATTTACTTCCTTAGAATATAAACAAGGATCTGACTTTCCCCTCCTGAACCCATTATTTACAAGGAAATCATTTATCTTTTTATTCCAAGATCGAGCAGCCTGTTTAAGACCATAAATGCTCTTCTTCAACTTACATACAAGGTTTTCTTTACCTGGTTGCTCAAAACCTTCAGGTTGTTTCATGTAAATTTCTTCTTGTAAGTCCCCATACAAAAAAGCTGTCTTTATGTCATAATGTTTCACTTCCATATTTCTTTTTCCTGCTACAGTAAGTAACACACGCAAAGTGGTTTGTTTAACAACCGGTGCAAAAACCTCATCATAGTCTTCCCCCAAGACTTGATAAAACCCCTGCGCAACAAGTCTAGCCTTATACTGTGAGCCTTTGCCGTCAGTATTTTCTTTTATTTTATAAACCCATTTGCTACCTAGTGCTGTCTTTCCTTCTGGTAATTTCACCAAATCCCAAGTTTGATTTCTGTGCATAGAACTAATCTCTTCTTTCATTGCCATCTTCCAGTTTTCTTTGTCCGGTCTACTCATAGCTTCCTGAAAGTTTCTTGGTTCTTCTTGTGTCATTACCACCACCTTCTCTGCATACCTGGCAGGTAGTTTTCCTTTGGTTGAACGCGATGATCTTCTCACTGTCTCTGCTTCTAAATTGTTACCGGTAAAAATTTCATCTTGAGCTCTTTCTCCATGGTAGCTACGGGTACTTTCTGAGGTTTCCAGAGTTTCACATGCTTCACCGTTATTTAAACTTAACGGTATAAGGTCATCATCTTCGTCTTGTAATACTGCATCCTCTTTGGGAAGATTTTGTGTGTCTAGACAGTACGATTTTCACAGGTTGGTACTTCATGCGATACATTCTCAACAAAATGACAGTCCCTACTTATCACTACTTTGTTTGTAGTGACATCTAGTAGCCTGTACCCTTTTGTGTTTTCTTCATACCCAACTAAAATTAGTTTTCTTGCCTTGACATCTAACTTTGACCTTTGCTGATTAGGGATCATCGCATATGCAATACATCCAAAAACCTTTATGTGTCCAAGATATGGTTTCTTGCCGTACCATTTTTCATATGGTGTCACCTCACACGCTCTAGTGGGAAGACGATTTTGAAGATAGTTTGCTGTTAGTACAGCTTCACCCCAAAATTTATTTTCCATGCCCGCATCAATTAGCATACACCGTGCCATTTCTGTAATGCTTCGATTCTTTCTTTCCGCTACACCATTCTGTTCGGGAGTGTACGGTACCGTTTTTTGGTGAATTATGCCCTTCTGCTTAAGAAATGCCCGTAAACTAGTCGATGTATATTCGCCGCCATTATCTGTACGTAGCACTTTTGGCCTCTTCTGAAAATAGTTTTCGGTGAATTGCACATATTCTTTCAACTTTTCTTCAACCTCACTTTTGTTTTTCAGTAAATAAATAACAGTATACCTACTACAATCATCAATAAATGTTAAAATATACCTGTTTCCCCTTGGAGTTGGTGTTTGCATAGGCCCACAAACATCAGAATGTACCAAATCTAAAATTTCTTTGGCCCTATAGCTGCTTTCCGAAAATGGCTTTCTTGTCATTTTTTCTTGTACACAAACATCACATATCTTTTTAGTACCACATTGCTTTAATACTACCCCACAAACTAAGTCATCTTTAACCATGTTTTCAAGTACCTTTGGACTTCTGTGTCCTAATCTACTATGCCACACATGAATACAATTGTTTATTTCTCCTTGAGTAACCTTTAAAGCTTGTGTATCATTACTGTACTCTTGTTTACAAACATCTAGTTTGTACAAAGAACCGTTTTCTGTAGCACTAGCGATCATGCTGCCATTTTTCTTAATATGACATTTTTTCCCCGAAAAATATATATCAAAACCCTTTTTTGTTAGTTGATTCACAGATAAGAGACTACCATCTAATTCTGGCACATACAAAACATCCTTTACTACAACATTACATTTTCCATTTTTAGCAACTTCATTTTTGCACAGTAAAACACCTTCCCCAATACCCTTGGCTATTAACATTCGACCGTCTGCCAAGTAAATTTTACTTTCTGCATTATAGTTTAATGTTTTGAAAAATTGTTCATCATTTGTCATGTGACAAGTGGCAGCAGAATCTACATACCATTCACCTACATTTACTTCCCTTGCACTAGCCTTAAAACATACATATGCATCTTCACCTTCTTGTGTTTCTTGTGAACAATGCGTTTCTACAATCACTTCACTAGCACTTTGCACTTTGTTTGCCCTTGAAAAATTTTTCTTTTTACTACCGGTAGCTTTAAATTTTGCACAATCACGTTTGAAATGACCTGGTTTTTTACACCAGAAACACACACTTTTATCTTCTTTTCCTTGCACTTTCTTCTTTGAGTCCACCTTCATGGCACTTTCTTCATTCCTGTTGTGACCTTGCACTTCCTTTCGCCTCTTGTACTCGTCTATGAGCTTTCCTTTGACTAATTCTAGTGTTAGCTCGTTCTCCGGACGTGTTTCCAATGCTGTTATCAAAGTTTCATAGCTGTCCGGTAAACTGCATAATAGCATCGCCACTACCAAATGATCGGCCAATGTCTCTCCTAGTCCGGTAAGCTGATCCACGATGTTTAACATACTATTAATATGTTTTTCCATGTCACCATTTTCTTCTAACTGCATACGACACAGTCTTTTCAGCAAAAACACCTTGTTTGTCAAAGTCGATTTTTCATGATATGACTTTAAGGCTTCCCAGTAGTCCTTTGCAGTTTCCTGTCGCCGTAAATGAACTAACTGATTATCTTCAACTAGCAGTCCGATCGTTGCCCTAGCTTTCCCATCCTTCTTGCACCATTCTGCATCAGGAGATTCCGGTTTTGGCTTTTGTACGACATCCCACAGTTCTTCTTTCATGAGAAGCAACTGCATTTTATATTTCCAAACACTGTAATTGCTATTGTTTAACTTCGGAAACAAAATTTTTGCTGTGTCCGCCATCTCGTACAAGTTTTGCGCCAATGAGAAAAATAACGATCGATCCTAATGACTGCGAGACATCAAAATCACAAATACAATTTTAACAGTTTTAAACCACTTCATTTACATTTTTCTCGTCTTCACCGACATTTCACTGGGTTTAAATACTTATCTCTCTGGGGCCCATAACCTCTGTTCTGATTTGTATAATGACACACAAGAATTAAACCACAGAACCTTTATTGTTAACCATAATTTTGTGCAAGTCAGGTGCAAGTGCAATATCGATCACAGAATACAAACTTCTACTACACACAGCACTGTTGCCATAACATGTATTTTTGAAAAACCCAACTTACAATACCAACAATCCGGTATCGGCAACGTCTATGTGGGAAGTTCCTATCAAGCAGGACATGGCATTGGAAGTTTCCTTAGTGGCTTATTTCGTTCAGTGTTACCACTTGTGAAGCAAGGAGCTAAAACTGTGGGAAAAGAATTATTAAAATCAGGTGCCAATATGATTAATGATGTTGTGATTTCGAATCAACCGCTGGAAGAATCGTTTCAACAACGTATGCAAGAGGCAAAATCAAATTTACAAGAAAAAGCTAAAAATAAGTTAAAAACTATGCTGGGAAGTGGATATCATAAACGAAAATGGGATGACTGCTCTCAGTTTGAGGTTGACCTTCCAACGATCAACAACACCATCAATCCTACGAAGAGACGTAAATTATCACATAAGAAGAAGAAGAGATCATTGGCATCGTCACCATATATTTTTGATTAATTCAACGATGGCTTTCTTACATCATCAATCCTGTGAATGTGTAAAAAGTGAATTGGACATTTTTTCAACATTACCTACGCAAACTAGTGTTCTGGACAATCGTATTATTGGCTACAAACCAATTAGTTCAATAGCTGAAAATTCACCAATAGAATTTGTAGTGAGTGGTAGCAGTGATGAATATATTGATTTGCCACAAACCTTATTATACATCCAAGCACAAATTGTGAAACCAGATGGTTCCTCCTTCATCAATACCGATAAAGCAATTGCACCTGTCAATGATTTTCTAAATGCTATGTTTAGTGAAGTACAAATCTACTTGAACAATAAACTGATTTAATTTCCGTCACATAATCATCCATATCGTTCGTACCTGGAAAAACTGCTCAATTATAGTGATGGAGCTAAAAATACACATTTACAAACAGCAATGTGGTTTCAAGATACGGCTGGTCATATGAACGCAACCACAAATGAGAACAAAGGATTTCAACAACGCTATGAACTGGCAAAACAAAGTATGAAATTCGATATGATTGGACATCTTAATTGTGACATTTTTAATCAAGATAAATTTTTAATTCATGGAGTGGAATTACGTGTGAAACTTATTCCTGCAAAGCCAAACTTTTGTCTCATGGCCGGTGAAAGTGGTGTCAATGCAAAAATCAACATTCTAGATGCATCGTTGCAGCTGGAAAAAGTCAACATTAGCCCTAGTGTCAAATTGGCACACAATAAAATTTTACAATCTACACCGGCAAAGTATCCTCTGACAAGGATTCAAATGAAATCATTTACCATCCCGAAGGATATACAATCCAAAACTATTGATAACCTGTTTATGGAAACATTGCCAAATCGTATTATTGTAGGATTTACATCGAATAAAGCATCCAGTGGAACTATTACCACCAATCCATTTGAATTTCAACATCTAAACATTAATTTCTTTACATTGTACGTGGATGGAAAAGCTGTACCTTCAAAACCATTGCAACCCAACTTTGAAGAAAATCTCTACATTTCATCGTACCACACATTGTTCTCAGGCTCTGGCATACATTTTACCAATACTGGAAATACAATTTCAAGAGCCGACTACAAGAATGGATATACACTGTTTGTATTTGACCTAACTCCCGATTCTTCTGCTGGAGATTGTCACTATTGGAATTTACAACGACATGAAGCCATCCGATTGGAAGTTCATTTCCAAGAGAAATTAGCAGCACCTGCAAACTGTATTGTGCATGGGGAGTTTTCCTCACTCCTAGAGATCGACCACCAGCGCAACATTATCCTGGACTTTTAAATTACAAGGTACGTATACGTTATGTATCATTTCCATTCACGATGTTGAATACATTACAATTAGCTAGTGCTTTAAACGGTAGCCCATTATTCAGAAATCATTTTACCGGGATATTTGCAAGCGATGAGTTGCCCTCACGGATTTCTCTTCCTCTGGCAATCATTGTAAATACAGATCCATCTACAAAACTAGGAAGCCATTGAATTGCAATTTATATTGATAATCGCGGTGTTGGAGAATATTTTGACAGCTATGGCCTTCCTCCTTATGTACCACAACATGTTGCATTCTTAAAACTCCATTGTATGTACTATAAATATAATAATAGCCAAATGCAAAGTCTTGGTTCATCTGTATGTGGCTATTATGCTTATTTTTATTTGTGCTGTAAAGCCCAAGGAAAATCTCTGCGTGAAATTCAATATTTGTTCACAACAGTACTCACGGTTAATGATCGTAGACTGCTGCAATATATCTTCCAGGTAATTTTATCATATTTATCATTGTAAGTGTATTTGTTTTATCATCATCTATTTCTATACTAATCATCTTTTTCCTCGTTCTTTTTACAGAATTCACAATACGAAGCTTTGCAAACGGGTGCTATGCTGCAAAACATAGAAACAAATCATTACAATCAAGAAGAGGAGGCGGTCTAATGAAGAACCCCAGCTCAATATACAAACATTGTCAATAAGAAAGAAAAAGAGGAAACCAGAAAAATGAATAAAATACAATTTATGCTTATTTATGTGATTTTATTGTCCATTCCACATACAACGTTATCAGATTCTCCTAAAGAACTGTGCGATATAAGACGAGAACCCTGGGCAAAGTTTCCACCTAATTCCTAGAGAACATTGACCAGGGACCTCGTCGCGCATCAAAACCAAATCATTGATCACATGACTGTACTACACCCGAAGGGTCCTACCAAATTGAAAGGGGATACACGTCCATACCTTATAACCTTATCAAATAGGATAAATTGAGTCAGTAACCGAACACGTGGTTGCACTTAAAAATTTGACAATAGGACCACCAAAACATATTGAGGTCCTGTACTATGCTTAAATTGGACAATTTCAGTGGACCCCCATTGCCAATTTTTAAAGGGGTGCACAAATATACCCATATCTTATGAAAGGGAATGGACCCCTATACATGACCATATAACTATATAGGATAATAACACCTCATCAAAGGGGATAAAATCGACCAAAAACCAAACACGTGGTATAACGTATTGCTTACGTTTATATTTTTGGCAATTTTGTACCCCTAGAAGGAAATGAGGTGGACCACCCAAATTTATCATAATACATATTAGGGTCCTGTACTATAACACCCAATGTTTAAATTGGTCGATATCCAAAACTTAAGGTGGGCCAAGGTACCCCTCCCAAATTTTTCAAGGGGTGCAATAATATACCCATGTCTTATGAAAGGTAATGGACCCCTGTATACGCCCATATAACTATATAGGGTAATAACACCTCATCAAAGGGGATAAATTAGGTCAAAAAACCCCGAAATTTGAATTTTTGGCAATTTTTTACCCATGAAAGGGAACGACAAAGACCCCCAATACTGATAGGGGTACACACTATGGTCCTAGGCTACCATACCAAATTTTTAGATTTGGCAATTTCCTAAATTTAAGGGGGGTGGTCCTATGTACCCCTACCATAATTTAGAGGGTGGGCCAAGGTACTCCTGCCAAAATTTAGAGGGGGTAGTCCTAGGTACACCTAGGTCATTGACCCGGGGCCAAGGTCATTGACCTTTGACCTATGACGTCATAAAAGTCGGGGTCAAAGTCCAAAGTCATTCAGAGTGCTGCCATTACTACTGCGAACAAAGATAAAAATGTTATATTTTAATGTCTTACGAGAAACTTATACTAGTAATATTTCTATAATAATTAAATTTACTTTTATGTTATTTAAAGCCTGCTTATTATTTTCTCTTTCCTTTTTCACAAGTTTGAACAATTTCAAAGGAAATTAAATTTAACTAGTCTGCTACATATACTACGTGACTCAAACTCTGGATTCTATACGCAAACACTACAATACCTGTTCTAAATACTGTCGCGTTTACCAAGTAAATCAGTAGTATATTCGGGCACAATTACATCCGAAGATTGATGATTTTGTCCTTTCATGGTCACCATGTGTTTGTAATCGTGTTTTTTTTTTTTTGCCGTTGTTAAAACTCTATAAACCTAAGCATTCACCCCAGCTTTACTACGGCAAATCACAATTACATCCGAACTTATATCTTATCGAAAACCCGAAGCTGGGCACATACGGTTGACCGTAAAATAGAAATATGTGAAAATGATTAATTTCAACACAAATATTAACGAATAATAAAGAAACCACTTTACGATACAACTCAAAAAGACCTAATTAAACTGTGCAAAGAATGTGTTGCTGAATCTGAATTACACAAATTAAGAGAACATTAAGAGATTACAAGCGGTCAAGTAGATTTGTTCAATTTTATTTGATTGTTTCAACCTTTCATTTCATTTCTATTTGCTTTCCTTAAATAAAAAAGTGGCTAGGTGGCTAGAATAATTAATGTTTCACTTACTCACGATAAATCTTCGACCGGTCAGTTGTTCCACTGCTGAAACACTCTAAAAACAGTACCCATGATTTTGCACAAGTACCCATGAAATAGAAGGTACTTCGCTGATGTACCTAGAGAATTCAATGTAACGAAGACTTTAGTGCGTACACACCGCATCTCAGCCTCTTACCCATGAATTAGTGGGTACATGGAAGATTTATGGGTACAGTAAATTCGTACCGAAGAATGTACCCATGACAATAAGGTAACATGAACATACGCCATATTGTGTGTTTTCGGTTGATGTGTTGTCTGTGCATTATTTGAATGAAGATTGAAAAGATTCCAGCAACCACTCAAACGTGTCACATATAAAAGTAAATGGAATATTTTGTATTTACAATTGTATCTGGATATTTTAAATGAATTAACTTGTCTAAAGTGTATATTATATTTCAGTAGTCAAACAGTAATTTAAGCCATAGTTCCTTTGAAACAATTTTTCATGGTTAAGCTGATTACAAAATGTACATTTTAAATCTAGTTTTTCAAAAAAAAAAACATGCACAACATGCTAATTTTCGTGACTTTATCTGAATAATACTCCGACTGTTCCGTGGGTGCCATTAACATATGTAGGAAAATCAAGAGTATGGAATTGAAAGTTCAAGGGTAAGTATTCCATACACATGGTTACGTGCACCTTGCACTACATTGGTTTGTATAGGTTTTGTTTATGGCTTCTGGTGCTTACGTCCAAGGTAACGTTTACTAAATCCCTGTACCTTGTGCTTGTGCAAGGACTTTACCGTGTAAGTGTTGTATCGCCGGACCAATTTTTGGAAATTTACAGGGTGAATTAGAGAATTTATTTTGGTTTGAGAGGAAGAGTAAGTGAGAGTTAGGTGAAGGGAATAGTGATTTCTGTAGGCTGTGTTTGATATTGTAAGGGATATTGTATGTGGAGGCGGAAGTGACTGTTTGGCAGAGAGGTACACTTGCTATGATTTAATGGTGGAAAAGACAGTGTGGTAATAGCGCGTATATGTTAAGATTGTGACATACCTTGTTTGCGTTTTATAGAATTACACAAAAATAACGAATGTCAGTTGTTGAAATTCTGTAAAAGACACAGTATACTGTTTACAAGTGGAGCTTTACTAATATGAAGTCCTATTGAATCTAGTATCATTGCCTAAAACCATCTGTTTCACTACCAACTCGCATACCCACCATTGCTGACACGCTTGCTTCCTCCGGACGCACCCAGCACTGTAGCATACATCCGGACGCCGTGTTTGTACGCAATCGTAATTTTTTTGCCATATAAATTCTAAAAGTTTACATGGCTCTGTTTTGAAGGTAACTGAAACTAACCTAGCCTCAAGTAACGTAATGTAATCTAACCAAATGTAGTACACTTTGGTACATTTTTGTATTTTCATGTAGTCCTCGATATAACGCTAGAGATGCAAGGGCTCGGAAAAAACTCGGCGTTTTTGGAAAAAACTCGGTTCTTTCTGCTTCTCTTTTTTGCTTGGGAAATTTTGGGCTTTTTCTCAAAATTCTGCTTTAAATTGATAAAGGAGACTTTGTTTCGCTTCTCTATAACACAAAAAGTCATTGAATTAGTGGTTGGTGCTGATAATAATATAAAACCTCGAAAATAAACTATGAATTTCGAAAAGATATTTCGAACAATTTTTCTTCAACTTATTTACATTATGAATTCCACAGGATTAACCAATGTATATAATAAGAATTTTTTAACCTTCTATATACAAAAGTAAGGAGAGTTGACAAGAAACATGGTTGTTTTTGAAAATGCCAAAAACCCGTTTTTGGGGGGATGTTTAAACCAGGCTTTTTTGGTTTAAACGAGTTTTTTATTTAGATTTTTTGCTTTATGTATTTATATTACATATTCACAGAAATAAATTTGCTTCGCCTTTGTGTTATTATGCAACAGCGAGATTCTGCCGGAAGAACTCCCATACGCTTAAAGAAGCCCGGTCAGTAAATTTCTAAAATTGAGAATCTCCCGCCCTAGCCATCGGGAAAATCCCGTCATTACTTGAAATGTAAGACAATAACGGGAAATCCCTGTTATTGCTTTTCATGTAAAATTTAAAGGTCAACGTATCATAATCAGTACGCTAAAACTGAGGTATTAAATTATTAATTTAATACGTAGATATCATTGAAAGTGCAATCCAATCTAATGCTGGAAGCTACGTAGGCAATCGATAAATTTTGCCAATTTCTATCAATATATTTAACCTTCCTACTACCGTGGGTCCTATATGACCCCAAGCTAAGTTTAACAGTGTGTAACTCGCGTAATATATTGCATTAAAAAAATGAAAAACATTGGATTTTTATGTTTTCTTTGGAACTTCACTTTGGTACATTGTGATATTTTTTGTGTGTATGTGAGCGAAAGTTTCTCTACTTCCTGCACCGAGTACCATTGGGGTCATATAGGACCCCAGCAATTATTAGTAACTTTTGTATTTTTCCGATACATGCCACTGATTATTCGGAGTGAAATTTGACACAAGTCACTCTTCAATTGTTTTCTTGAATGTATGAGAAGCACCATGACATCAAAAAATCTATCTTGCGAAGACGTAGAAAAAATTTGCATGAATAAATCACTGATTCTGACTTTTCGCCAGAAGACCCTGCAAGTGATGATGTTTCATCTAGTGACAATTGTGAAATAGATTAAATTTTGGACTATAATGATATAGATGAATATGATTCAGATTCATATCTAGATTCTGAAGATGAGTGTATGCTTGAAAGATGCAAAAATGATACCTCAACATCTGCACTTAGAAGTAAGTATATTCTAATGGACTTCTACTTTTGTTGCATTTGTATTTCTGTCAATCAGTGTTGTCAATTGATTTTATTATTTTATGGAAATGGTAAAATACAGTCCGATATACTTTCATGTATTATAAAAATCTAAAATAATGATTTGCTTTGTTTTGAGTTTGACGTCACTCCATTATGCTGTGTACACTAAAGGAGACGTAGGCGTACTGAGTTTAGGGAGATCCGAACCTATTTATTCCTTCAACTGTACTTCTACCGGGAATAGAACCCGGCCCTGTGTCGAAGGTAAGTGTGCTAGCCTTTAGATCCAGCGGGGTCCTGAAAATAATGAGAAAAAGCTCCTAGTTGAAATCGTAGCCTTGCAATATCTGCTGTATTTCTTGTCCCGATCTATTAGTTTTCTGAACTTTCATGAAAGACACATTTCAGAATTGTTCTTTCATTTGATAATATGATTCCCCTTTTCGTTATTTCCTTTTTCCCATCCTTATTCAATATTGTAGAAAAGGGAATTGGAGAAGAGTCCACGGTTATTCCACCTAGGCTAAAGGTGACGACGATAATGAGAATAAATGAAATGGCTGATAGAAGAAAGTGGGAGAAAACGGGTGAACCCCAAGAAAACCCATGCACACTGTGATTATTCAGCACAAATTACACTTGGCGCAAGCTGAGATTGAACCAGGAATCTCAGGCACCAGAGATGAAGGTGTTACCAATGAGCCACCCCTTCACATTATTCAATGTTGTGTTTCTGAATAATCCACTAAAAAAAAAAAAACTAACTAACTCTATGGCCTATGGAACCCGGAGGTTCAATGCCGCGTTCACAAAAGCTCTCCACTGACTTCTATCCTTAGCTAATTGCATCCAGTTTCTACTTTGTATTCCTATCTCTGCGAGATCCATCTTAATATTGTCCTCCCATCTGCGCCTAGGTCTTCCTAATGGTCGTTTTCCGATTGGTCTTCCAGTCAAGACTTTGAAAGCGTTTCTACTTTCTTCCATTCTAGCTACATGACCCGCCCACCTAAGCCTCCTAGACTTGACGACCCTAACAATGTTGGGTAAACCGTATAAACTATGTAGTTCCTCGTTATGAAGCTTCCGCCATTCCCCATTCTCGTTCCTCTTGGGTCCGAATATTCTTCTCAGGATCCTGTTCTCAAATACTTTCAGTCTATGTTCTTCCCTCAGAGTAAGCGACCATGTTTCACAACCATACAGAACAACAGGCATGATTATCGTTTTATATATTTTAAGCTTCAAATTCCTCGACAGAATTCGCGACGACAAGAGATTTTGAACCGAATAGTAACACGAATTCCCTGCTTTTAGTCGACATTTAATTTCTTCGTGAATATGATTTTCGTCTGTTAAAATTGATCCTAAATATTTGAAAGTATCCACTTTATCAAAAGCATTATTTAATATTTTAACGCCTCCACAATTTGCCGTATTACGGTCCCGACGCACTTCCATGTATTTAGTTTTCTCTGCATTTACTTCTAAACCCATGTCCCTGCAATAATCCACTAAAAGTGTTCGTAATGAGCACGATCAACTACGATGATAAACATATTTCTATCCTTGTTCTCAATTTGATCCTGATTTGTGTTAGTCATCTTATGTTATTGCAATGTTTATTTTCCGTTTCTTTTATCTTATGAATCCGCATTTTCTTTTCAAGTCGAAGAATGGACAATAAATCTACAATAGTAATTTACTAAGGACTTCTCAGGACTCAGTTTCCGTCTATAAGACTCCGTTTCGCAATATTATCAAGACTGAAAACAGGGCTTACACGTCATAGTATCACGAATGTGGATACGATTCAATCTCCTTTCGAGCACTTTATGAGACCCAATATTCTTGAAACTATTTTGAAATGGACAAACAAGGAAGGCTCTATAACATATGGATATAAATGAGCGTATGTTGATAAGGGTGAACTTCAGTGTTTCATATTGCTTCTTATACTAGCGGAAGTATAAAAAGCACACAATGAATGTATTACACATTTGTGGAGTAAGGAGGATGACAGACCTATTTCCAACAAATCAATGTGGAGAAATAGATTTATCCAGATATCTCGATGCTTCCGGTTCAATGACACTTAACAACGAGGCAAAAATCATAGTTCGGACAAATTATTTCCAATTAGAGACGCTTTTGATGCATGTGGAAGTGCGTTATAGGACACATATATAGCGGGTAACATTACTATGGATGAACAATTAGTGTCATTTTGAGAACGCTGACCCCTCCGTCATTAGCTTCAGTGCTCTCAACGTTTTCATCATTTAGTTTTCACTCAATCCTGAATGGAACAGCAGAAGTAATTACAGATGGAGAATATTTCTTCTTGAACTAGCTAAGTAACTACACAAAACCGACTTCGGCGTTCAGAATTCCCGTGTACCTTCAGAAGCCAATAAATATCGAAAACGTGGTCGTTGTCATTTCTATGAGCGGTATGTTATGCAAGACATATGCAAAAATGCGAAATATACGTGTATAAGCAACACTCAGTTATTGTTTGTGTAATATGTGACAACGACTAAAACGGCAGTATAATTTTGTACAATTTCTTTTGTGAGTAGTTTGTTTCTTGGAGATTAAAATTTCTTGAACCAAAAAAACTTTACTTCGCAGGTAAACAAAAATTTAGAGAACTGTTTTAGAATCGAATTGTATGTCTAAAATAGGCAATTAGACTGGAAAATTCAGCTATACTACTAATCATCATCCAAATTATTAAGTTTCCCTATGTGGATACCTGTACTTAATGTATATAATTGCACTATGTTATCCATTTATCAACACATTAAGCATATTACGTGACCAGAAAAGCTAAGTTAATAACAATGTATAAACAAACCCGATAGAATGTAAAAGTGGGCATCATTAAATGTTTTTTAAACAAAAAAGGCTGTGTTTCTTCAACAAATGAAATGGGGTCACCAGTGTCCCCAACGGTATTCAGTGTAATGAAAAAATTCCGGTAGTAGCAGGGTTAAGCAACCTTGGATTCTTTATAAAACAACAGGCATTCAGGCAAGGAGAAATATACAATTTGGTTTCGTTTTGTACGTTTAGGCTGAACATCCTTACATAATACCGAGGTTATCAAGGAGAAGACTTTCGCTTAAAGTGACATCCAAACCGCTACTTGGTTTGTTCGACCGAGAATTGATCATGAGACACCTTGATTAAAAGGTGAAAAGGAAATAAAACTATTGCAGGTGGTTTGATATCTGGAAGGGTCACCATGAAGTTCACACCATTCGCATTTTTCATTCTTTTTATTTTTATGGTTTAAACCAGTTATTTAAAAAAAGGTGTAAACCAGCCCACCCTAAAAGTAAACACTTCTTTTTTTAAAAAAAATACACAAATAACTAGCAAAATAGTATGTAGTATTTTTACTTCAAAATATTCCAAACCCTCTTTTTGAAACAAAATAAAATTAGAATAAAACATAAGAGAAATACTTAGTTTTATATGATACACTTAAAAGCTGCACATCTAGAGCATTTGGTTTTGTATATTCTTGAAATTCTACAGTTAAGTTTTATATAACCACCATCACGGTTTACCCAATCCTCAAGTTTTCTGAATTTTTAACAAGAGGGATTCAACATATCATTACGGAATCCCCCCCCCAAAAAAAAGGACTACGGAATATATTTAAGTTAAGCTAAATACAACTGCACGACAAACATGACTGAGTGATTAGCTTTTGCGCTTCTATCGGAAAGTCCGGGATTCAACCAGCATTCGACCATTCTGACAAAGCTTTTCTTCATTCCATCTGTGAATGTAGAAATAGTGCGTGTACCGTGAGTTGGCCGACTTCCTTTCTTATTGTTTATAAATCGTTATTATTACTAATTATCAGCAATGACGGTTTTGCGAAGGTTAGGGGGCGGTCTTTCGGACCGAAGCCCGTTCCCCAAAGTTACGGAATGTGTGCAACAAACAAAATACCTATTAGTTATGCTTTTACTCATAAACTTTAAGCTCTCGTCAAATAAAAATTACGAATGCTTAGAAAACTAAACATTAGTATGAAAAACCCTTCCCAAAATACTTTTCTAAGTCCGCAACTGATTCTCAGTATAAAATTATTTCTAAGGTTGTATCCGGAAGATTATTGCTAAACATATAAACGAAACGAAATATTAGTTATGCCTGTACTCATAAACTTCAAGCACCTCCCAAATAAAATTAGGACTTTTTAGAAAACGTAACAATCAGAAAAACCCCTCTTAAGTACTTTTCTAAATTCGCTACTGATTATTTGTATAAATTTGTATTCAAGATTGTGTTCGGAAAATTATTGCTAAATCACTTCACAGCTACAGTTTAACAGAAATGTGGAAGTACGGTTTGACGGGTACATTGAAAAACGTATGCTTTGACGGATAAATAGAAAAACGGGCAAGTTTAACTTTTGTGCTAGAAGCTAGAGTACTAAGCTCTTAGAAATGAAACATGAATGACAAACTAAAATGATCTAGAGATGAAAAAAGATGTCAAAAGTTAAAATAAAGTTAACTAGCCTTTAAAATTGCCCTCAAATACTACATTCTTCATGTTAGCTTTAATTCGTAAAACATGTGCTCCATCCATCTTGATGCTGAATTTCAGAGCGAAATATCGCATTCAGGTCATGGAATTCTTAACTAACTATAGAATATACTATAAGAAAGCTATTTAGATAGAAAAATCATGAAAATGAAAAAAGCCAAAATTTCCAAAATTCTCGTTTTTTCCCCAAAAAAGCCGGCTATTTATGTGAAAAAACCATCGACTCAAAAAAACGGCTTTTTTGCATCTCTATATAACACAAATTCCCCCTTCTCCCTCGGACACCAGTCACAACGTTGCACCCCTCTACCTTCTACGAATACCTCGAAGTCCTTGTACAAGTACATGACAAAGAAACATACACAATGTGCACACAGAGAAGGCGGTTTTATCAAAATGCGGCAATAAAACTCGCAATATCATGGGGGAGGGGTTATCCTTTCCCTCACCTCATAGGCCTATATCACGAAAGTAACGACGAAAACTGAAAGGACTTAAATTAACCTGGCCCTAGCTGATATTCCACAAGAGTTCGTAGAAAAAAAACGTAAAAGCGATCGAAGGAAAATTTAGCAACTGGGCCTACAACTTACACAGTTCTCTCTGTCTCTTTTTTTATGAACGGTGATAGCTTAAACTTGGCCAAACAAAAATAAAATATACGGTTCCTTCGAAATTTCAGTGTTTCTTGCTCAGTATCGCAAACTCAAATAGGGAATGCAATATCTCAAACTAAACAAACAGACAAATATAATTTCGTTCAACTTTCCTGACCCACTCAACAATTTGTCTGTAAATACTGTGATTCTACTCGTGTGTAATTTATAAGACCCCCAAAATTACTTACGCTACTAACATATAATATTACTCGATACAGCTGGTGGGAAATAATTTGTTGGGTGCCAGTATCTGTCTGCTACATAGGGTCAGCAAAAAAAAAAAAAAAAAAAAAAAACATTTTTTTTCAAGCGGTGTTTTGGATTAAATAAATTTCTTAATTTATTTAGATTACATATGGATATAAATAATTTTATTTGGCCTTAACGTCCTTATGCAACACAGTGATATGGAAGATCTTTTTCCGAAAGTAGACATCGATTACTAGGAAAATGTTTAGCTGTCTGATGCAATAGGAATAAATAGCGCGATTATAATACAAATGTGTTGCTTCATATTTAAAGCACACTAACTTTTATTTTGATTTATAATTATGAATTAGCTTATTATTGGTAAAATAAAAGTGACAGTTCTCTCCTCTTGTTCTTCGTAAGATATTTTCATAAGAAGATTGACAGAGGAAGAAAGAAGCAAAAACTGTTGTCAAAAGAGAAACAAGAAATCCGTGTCGTTCCAAATGAACTTGAGTTAGGGGTAATTATATTAAAGTTTTGCTTTATATTAGCGAATGACCGTAAAGTAGTTGAGTAGAGCGTTGGCTTCGTTTTAGGAAGTTCCTGGGTTCGCGCTCAGCAACCGCTTATCCCTGGTTTATCTCAGTCGTACTAGGCAAATGCTGTAATGGTGCCTTAAATACGGCCACTGTCGACATTTTAAACCCTTAAACATAGATAATAGTATAGAAGTGCTTGGAATTGGGACCGCAATTTGATTAATCTTCGCCTTTGCGTTGTGATCTCAATAAATAATTCGTTATTTTATGAGACATAGATAGCAGCAAAATCGAAGTATGTTTTAATAAATAATCGCTTTGATATTTTAAAAATCAAGTAAATGTTCTCTTACCATTAAAATGGTAATGTGTTGCTCTCTTTAAATAGCAATAATAATTATAGGTACCAGATACATTTATTACATTTAGTAAACTTCCAATTATTTAATTACTGTACCAATGCCTTTAATCACGTGTACTAGTTTTGTTTTCCAATCACACATCACCTTTGAAGAAATTGCTGGAATTACTCTATCAGTGAATGCTCAACATAAAATTCATTGTATATTGATTCAAAAATTCTAAATTTAACCCATTCCACACGGGGCTTTTAATACCTGATTTTACCCTGTAGACGACCGTTTTTTGGCATATTTTAAAAATTCGTAGAAAATACAGTTTTCATCACAATGCTATTTGTTATACCATTTTATAAACTACAAAACTTCCCCTTTACATAGGTGTGTAACATTCAACACTTGGTATATATTTTCTAACTTTTTACTGTATATGTATATATATCATTAATGCAAAGCGAGAAAATTTTTTACAATGTAACAAAAACTACAAAAATATCGTATGCGCATGTAATATGTAAACTATACAGATGAATTCTTCCATGCACAGGCACTGAAACTTCTGACTGTGCACAGAAACGAAATCAGAATCAGAATCATTGCGCAGAATGTCCACAATTATCATTATTTAATAAATCCGACGCCATTTTCACAAGTAAAGGCAAAAACCGCGTATTCCTACAAAGGTGTAATTACAGCTCAGTTGTGACAAAAACTGAACACACACGCCACTTAGCGCTTGGAATCTGAACCACGTACTCACGATTAACAAATACACGAAACGTGGTGCTAGCGTCGCTCATCGTTTCATTGCTACCAAAAAAAATAGTACAGTGCGTGCATAGCTCGCAGCCCGTCTATAGGGACAAAACATTCACTGCGAGCTATGCTCGCAGTCAGTCCGGAATGTGTTAACACATGAGACCATACTTATCTAAAGTTACATAGATCTTTCCGCGATCTCCCGCTCTTTTCCCACGAAACTGCTGTAGTTTTTTAATATATTTTAATTGTATACATTTTTTATTTTCCTTCTGACATCCTTCTACGACCAACAGATTACATCTATTGCACATAAGAATTTAAAAGTACTTTGAAACCAATTTTGCAGTTCAGAAAGAAGTCTTGTAGCACCTTTTACTTGATTTTGTAAATGAGAACGAGAGTTGACCGCAGTAGCTGTGCGCTTTTAAGTATCATTCCGCTTACTTCAATATTCCAGGTTCCATTCTCACTGGGGCATGGTTGTTTGTGGATTTTAGGAACTTAACAGCTAATAGCATAGTACCCAGCCCAAGTCGAGAGCTACTAAAATCAGGGTTTAAAAAAACAACCCACCTGCGCCCGTATCGGTTTTCTCGGACTTAATTTATTTTTCAAAATATCTAAATGTAAGTGGGTAAAAGTGTTAAAATGTGATTTATATTTCAAGATTCTCATTGTCATAATTTGCAACAAGGGGGGCGCGGTGGTTCAGTGGTAGAGCGTTCACCTCCGGTGCTTGGGGTCCCTGGTTCGATCCCAGCTCGCGCCATGTGGACTTTGTGGAGGACAATCACCGTACTTGTGAGTTTTCTCGTGGTTCTCCCGTTTCCTCCCACTTTCTTCATTTCACCATTTCGTTGATTTCTCTTCATCACAGCCTCCTTTAGCCCACAAACCATAACCGTGGGACGTAAAACTCAAAGACTTCATTTATTTCAAATATAAGCATAATCTGTACATTAATTTGTATAATTATCTCAATTAATTCCATAATTATCTCAAGCTGAGTTTTTAAAAGTTCATTCAGTACTTTACAAAGGTCCTAGAAAACACTTAATTAGTATATATTGAATAATGTAGTATGCCTAAAAGTCCAAATTTTGTAAAAATCACTTTCAATGTGATCCGCTTAGTTGTATGACTAATATACTCATCAAAAGCTCAATAACTAGGTGGGTTTTTTTCAGGTGTTTCCAACCCGAAAAAAACAAACACCTTTTTTGGCTGAGCTGCGCCCACATGGAGAAACTCTGACGAAAATACAGAATTTTACCAAGAACAATCGAATTTCAAAGTAAAGTTATAAGTTTTTGTAGTACGTTACCACTAAAACAACGTACCAAAGTATAACATATTTCCTTTTTTTAAATTAATATTGTTAAACATTCTAAGGAGTACTTCTATTTTTTTGATGTCTTTATAGAGAATTAACGTGTCGTCTACATAACGATAGTCTGTAAACAACTTTTCAATTTAGATGTAGCTACACTTGATAAGATAATTATCGCATATTTTGCACAGCATTGTTATTTCGTGGTTTTATTTCTTTATTTAAATATGTACTGTGTTCTTTATATTTTATTAAACATATCTAAACTCATTCCTTTGGATATATATATTACAGGCATCGTTTCCAGAAACCTTGAAAGCCTCAAGGACCAACCCTATTCTATACTGCCGAGTACAAAATGCTGTGGAAAGGAAATGGAGAAACAGCTGTGATATCGAAGAGACATCCCTGCTGCTCTTATGTATTTATTACGTTAAGAATTTATTATACCCAACATGGTTTGGACAATTTCTGGGACTTGCAAAAAAATTTTGACATGTGACAAAGAAATATTAAACGCAGCGTACTGCAGAAACCATATAATATACTAAATATTATAACGAAAACAACTGTAAGAATAACAATTAAACAATAGCAATAAACTTGTTTTGTATTACTTGAATTATGTTCCTGTATATCAAGTATTTTTAGCACTTCATTTTAAAATAAGAATGTTTATTTATTATTTAATAAGGTTATATAATGTAGCAGCAAAAATTGTGAACAATAAGGTTAAGACATCAAATTTGCATTATCAGCGCCCCCTCCCCTAATTCAGCAAACCAGTCTGGTCCTTGGTTGTTCTTGAAATTTTTCGCGTAGCTTCCGGATCTGCTTTATTCAATTTGGGATGCTTTAATCGGTGTGAGTCCGCACGCGCAAACTGAAATATTCTTTCTTCATTTTTTCCTAATCCACAGCTTGAAGAAGAATATGTGGCATTTTGCCCCAAGTAAAATAAAATAACAGCTGAACAAAGAAAATAAGTTTTATCAAAAGCTAAAAGCTTAGCTTTTAATGGAAGGTATTTGCATTGCTCAGTTGTTATGTTGTTTTATCTGGGTTGATAAAAACAGAGCTTTGATGTCGAAAATATAATCGATGTTATTTTTAAGTATTTTCATTACTTTCATCAGAAAACTTGTAACTTAAACATCCTTCAGGAAGTACTGAACGTCCAAAAGGTACTACAATATTTTCCCACAGTTAAGAGGACTTTGTATATTTGTGGCAGCATAGAAAGCATCACTAAGGAAAAAAAGAAGTTTCAGTTCTGTATGGCATCCAATCTTTAAAAAAAAAGTTACGATTGTTCGTTCACTAAAGGTGAGATGCTTTCCGAAGGTGATGTTTGATGGATAATATCACACTGATATACGTTCTTTTGCAGAATACCTCTTATAGGAGTTTTATATTCTTCCGGGAGGACAGATTCTCCATTTTTAAATCAGGAGGCGCGTCCTTCCAGTAGGGCGAATGGCCGTACTTTAGTATTAATATAAAATGTATTCAAACATTTCAAATCGAATAAATATTTGTGTTTATAATAAGGAACACAGTACAAGGTATATTCATATATGATACGGTACAAAGTAAGTCAAAGTTAGAGCCACCTTGATTACTGTATATTCTGAAGTAAAAGAGGAATAATTGTAAATTGGTTTAGTTGGATGCGGAAAATTTCTAGCAGTATAATGTGTTCTGTAGGCCATTTTGGAGGCAGCCCTGTTGAATTTGTCTGAAAATAATCTTAAATGGAAAATGGAGCCCACCTCATTTTGTGATAGTATTTCATGAGAACTTTATTGAAATAGATCAGTTTTCATTATTACTGTTTATGTAACCAGTTTCATATTGTTCCTAATTTCAGTATCATTAATAAAGTCATCTCTGAAAGTGGCAGGGTACAAATACTGAAAATCTGACTTCGCCTTTGAATTTCTATTAAAATCTAGTCTTAAAGGTGATGCATCACATGACCCTTGTTTCCATTACTTTTTTTTAAATAGATTAAACCAATATTTCTACTTGTGAAATGGGCAAGAGACTCACGTTACGAAAGTTTTCACGAGCCCACCTAAGTTTTATACAGAACCATCACATTTCTTTTTTAGCATGTTTATGTTAATCAGAGTGATTGCGACTTTTAATGTTGACTGAAAATGCTTAGATTACGACCTATAATAGCAAATGTTGTTAAGGGTTGTAATCTAGATATTGATTGAGTCAACTTATGTTTATCAATAAAACAGGTACAAAATGAAATGAAATCTTTGAGTTTTACGTTCCACAGTTATGCTGGTTAGGCTAAAGAAGACGGCAATGATAATAATGAAGTTGTAGAATAAAGAAAGTGAGAGGAAATGGTAGAACCCTGAGGAAACCCACGCACACGGTGTTTGCCTACCACAAAGTTCACTTGGCGCGACCTGGAGTCGAACCAGGGACCCCATGCACCAGAGGTGAACGCTCTACCACTGAGCCACTGCAGCTCCATGTAATAGACACAGTCAGAAACAATATTAACTTAAGTATATAACTTAACAATATTAACTTAAGAATATTAACTTAAGCATTCATATACTTAAGTATAGGTTGAAAGTATGTGAATTTATAGCTCCAACCTATACTTAATATTGTTTCTGACTGTACATGTACCCATGAAATTAGGAGCTTTAGTACCCATGAAAAATATTTGTACCTAAGGCTAGTTTTAGACGGAAGCATTTATCATAGCATTTCTCGTAGCAAAAATCGTATCATCGATATCTTACCGTGTAAAGTAGCAAATGCTATAGCATTTCCCATGCCATGGCATATCCTGTGCCATTTCTTGTCGATAGAACGTGCTCTATTTCGTAGCATTTTCGCCAGCATCTCTGCTCCGATTGCAGCGGCGTGGTGTGTTAAAAGGAAGCGAAAGATTTTGCGTCAAATATCCATGCTCTTTGTTTTGTGTGGGAAATTGAATTGTAGTAAAGAAAAATGAGTTGGAGTAGGGATACTATTATTATGTTGATTAAAAAATATGAGGAACATCCTTGTTTGAGAAATTCATTAAAAAAAAGAACTTTCTCGTTTCATTTATTGTACCTTCAGCAATCATTTCTTAGGTGTGCTCTTGCATTCTCCGGTGCAGGTTCACTTTAACAGGTGGCAACGTGTAGTTTTACTATACGGATCCATAGTATAAGTAGTAGTAGTAGTAGGAGGAGGAGGAGAAGTAGTAGTAGGTGTATTAGTAGGAGTAGGAGTAAGTAATAATAATAATAATAATATTAATAATAATAATAATAATAATAGTGTAGTAGTGGGACGGGTTAGAAGCCCCGAAGGGGTTGGTTGGGTTCTGTTCTCGATACAAAATGGGGAAATTACAGACTTGCCAAAATTTTGTGGCAGCTTATTGAAGATTACGTGCATTTTAGGTTCGACTTTAATTTCTATATTTCTACGTAAGTACGCATCTCAGATCACACCACACCATATTTCCATTATTTATACACTACTCTATTAAAATATTAGAAATTTCTTCTGTAAATTTTAAAATCTATGGATCTGTATAGTATACCTGCACCGTTAAAAGTCTTTTGTATCATAATAATCATTTGCGAAAAAGGGCTTTAGAAGAAATAGTACTGAAATATCTGTTTTTAGTTTTGTAGCATAATTGCGCCGTTCTCCAGTGATTTGTTTGCTTCGTCACGACAAAATGCTTATCAAAATGCTACCGTGTAAAAGCACAATATACTTTTGATGCCATAGAATATTGTACGAGATTTTTGGCAGCACATCTGCTACGAGAAATGCTACGATAAATGCTTTCGTCTAAAACTGGCCTAAGAAATCAGACGTACACTGTACCTGCTACCTCTTGGGTACCATGTACCTGCTAAATTCATGGGTACAGAAAGGCCGTTTTGTACCTCTGAAATAGCGGGTACTGTATTTAGAGTGTACAACTCGGGTCCTGGCGTCGAATCCGCTAGAGGTAAACAAGATCCACAAAAGTTCCTGTACTAGAGCCGAAATAAGCTCGGATCTGCGTCAACTAGTCTTGAAGGTTCAATGTAATTCCCTACTGGCAGGAATAAAACGATTATCCGAGTTGAGGCCACAATCGAATGTTAAAGTGCTAACACGTATTACGAGTCACTTTATATGAGAATTCGACACACTGTTAGAATGACCTTTTTTGTACAGATGCGTAACATATCACTGTTGATAAACTCTGAGAATTAACTCTCACATATGCCAACGGCGATTCAACGTGCGAAGCTCAACCCATACAAGGGGAGCGCGTATTATCTTTAGAACACAGCACCCCACACGCCTTGGTGAGTGCTCTTCGAAGTAACAAACAGGCACGCGTACTAAACACACAGTGAGAGTTCTATTTAGCAAACCAAAGCTTGTATATGGTCAACGGGGAAATCCCGATTTTTGCTCCTAGCGTCGGGATCAGAAATATTGTCTAATGAGCTTTTGGTATTAAAAGTGCGTAGATTGAAAGTGATTGTCCCAAAATCAGACCCAAAAGGACATTTACCAAGCATGTAACTCTCACGTGAACAGTCCTTGTTCCTCGACCATATATGGCCGTAAAAACCAAAGTAAGACCTACCAACACAGATGCACGAAATACAAAACTGATGAAGAAAGCTTCGAGATTGTTCCTTTTATATACGAGGGTTGGTTAATAAAGTTTGATATTATGTCTGTCTCTTCCAAATGTCTTTTTTTAAATTTTCAAAATGAGCTTCGGGTCGGTGATAGTAGAAATACATGACGTACAAATTATGAATGTCTCGAACACAGAAAAGAACAGCTATTGGAACTATGTTGGGAATTCATGGAGAAACTTTTAAAAAATGAACTTTGTAACTTTTGGTTGCTTGTGCGCTGTGAGTATAAAGAGTTGTATGAAAAGGCATCACAACATTTGATGGCTTCCCCTACCACTTACTTAAGTGAGCATACATTTTCTGCTCTTTGCAGTATTAAAACTTAGAAATGAAATCGTCTTGGTGTGGAATCGGACCTAAGATTGATGGTGACAAAACCTATTCCAGATTTCAACGTAATTATGAAAAAAAAATCATTCTTCACATTAGTGATCGCACATTTGAGAACATTGTTTATGAAGTGGTATCCTTTAAGAAAAAAAGACTGATTTTCAGTCTTGAAGATTACTGTATTTTCAATTGAAATTTCGTTAACTAAGAAACAATATGTATATTTAGAGTAAACTAATTATTGCATTATTTTTCTTTATCTTTTTCTTCTCAGTGGTAATTCCATCTATTCCAAATAGCGTTGCAAGGGGACCTACAGATCAATGTCAGAACGAACAAGGGGTACCCGTTATTGGAAAGTTTGAGAACCACTGAATTAGAGAAAACTACTTCCAACGTTTCATATTGGCACTCCCATTAGGCAAAAGAAATTCTGAGTCCGTGCCCCTGAAAGGAGAACAACACAGGGGTATTATCCTATTGTTACTAAGACTCTTTTCTAACTAAACATTTTCTTTAAAAAATAATGACAAATTTCCCATTAACTATAAAAAATATTTAGCTCCTGCCAGTAAATCCTTGCGTAAGAACAATCATATTGAATTTATTATGCTCTTCGAAGGGGGCTGTAGTCCCATATTAGTCATTGCTACATAAAAGTAGTATGAATCATTAATTCTGCGCATCTTGCAAGTAATTTGAAACTCATGAGCACTCCCAAAAAATTTGGAATTTTTATTTCCCCTCCCCCTGTGATTCCCGAAGGTATCGCTACTAATTTACCCTGCGTACTCTGTGCCCCTTGTTACCAAAATAACATTCCAGATTTTTACTAACATAACGACAAATTTCATATTAATTGTCAACCAATAGCTTCTTGCGCATATCCCTGCTTAGGATATTTATCATGAATTTTAATGTGATTTTTGAAGGGGGCTGTAGCCCAATATAACTCACTGGCTCATGAAAGGAGCATCAGAATGTTAATTTCGTAGCATTTGTGATCAACTTGACACTCACTGAATTTCCAAAATAAAATTTATTTTTTTAATATAAAGATCCAGTAACATTCGCTTCGCCCCCAGTGTCCCCCTAAGGCGGTGCGTTACCGACATAACATTCAAGATTTGATAAGCACATCCTTTTTGTTACAATGACGCTAAATTTCACATCAATTGACAAGAAATACATTCTTCTCGTATGTTCGTACTAAGGATATTTATTGTGACTCTTTTATTTCTGAAAGGGGGCTATAGCCCCATATAAATCACTGGCACATGGAAGGAGCAATCAAATATTAATTATATGATATTTGTGGATAATCTGACGCTCACTTGCATTTCGGGAACAGAATTTTGAATTTTTATAAAGATCCATCTTCTGAGCTTCGCCACCTAAGACGGTGTATTACCAAAATAACATTTCAGATTTGAAAAGCACATAGTCTTTTGCTACAATTACGCCAAATTTCACATTAATTAACAGAAGATAGTTCAATCTTGCATGTCTCTACTGAGGACACCGGCGTCTTTCCGCGCGATTTTCGACAGCGACGAGCAAAAAGAGATTCGTTCACCAAAAGAAACAAAGAGAGTTAGAAGGTAATTTATTGCTTTAAAATACGAATTAGGGCTTATATTTCCCTCGTATAAAGATTTCTCGAAACAGTCGGCAGCCAGTATGACGACGATTGCAAAAAGACACTGCCGGCAATTTCTTTTAAAAAACGAAGTCGGAGAATGTTTCAATATCGCGTAACAGTGGCAACGAGTCGAATTTTGGAAAATGAATAGAGCCTGTATCTTCTTTAACGTCTACGATCCCCCAGTGCTCATTTGAGTACATTCATTTTAATATTACGTAAACGTATGTCGTTTCATGTCAATTGCAGCCTTACAAATTTTGCTACTCAAGTACTCATTCGAGAATACATTTAGTGCACTCTGGGTCCATCATATGGCAGCTTTGAGTATACAGTGTACTAACTAGAAAATATTGAGAAATATTTTTTTCGAGCATTAAAAAATGCTGGTCCGTAGATGTTAAAGATGAAGTAAAAATTAAAACTGTCCGAAGGTTTTTCCCTTGAGTGGGCACTAATTCCATAAAATATGAATTGTGAAAACAGAGTCAGCATACAGCGGACTGAACGACTCCTATAAATGATGGTTGTAAAGACGTCGAAACGTTGACGGCGTGCCGACCATAAAAAAGGTGAATGTATGAAATGAAATGTAGTAAAGGGACTGCACGAAAACGGTATATGAGAAGTAAATTTTTAAAATTAAATTACAAGTACGAGAGAATCCTTGACAAACATTTTGGAATAAGACGGCAAACATCGGACGGGCGACCTCGGCAAATGTTGTCGGAAAGGCGCCGAAACGCTGTCGGCGTGCCGACAAGTAAACGAGGTCTGAAAAAAGCGGACGGATCGACCTTGGAAAGGTGTTTGGGCAGACGCCGAGCCGCCTTTGCCGATGAAGAGCCTCATTGGAGAAATCGTAGTCTGGTCTCGCTGCATGTATGTTCGGTTCGCGTCTTTCATTTGTCATATGGTGATGCAATGTGGAAGAAGTTCGTTAATTCTTATAGTCAAGTGAAGGTGAATTTACAAGTGGGGAAAAATGTTTGTGATAAAAATATTCACTAATTGGCAACTGTACCAAGTTGCTGGTACAGTTGCAATATCACGAAAACATGATTTGTAAGTGTCCATGGTGGGGAAGACGACGAATAAACTAAATATTAACCAGCTAATAGTATTCCATGAGCAACATGAAGAATCGTGGCCTTAGAAGTGAAAGAGCTATATACATGTGGTGAGTTAATATAATACTATTCACATACATTTCAAATTGCCATAAATTCTATATGTTGTGTTACATATGTTAGTTGTTGCTGCGCATGAAAAAGATGCGGTTATAGTTTGTTCCCACGCACTGGCGTCTCCGGCATGTAACATTTGGAGGGGGCATCAAAGAAAGTGATTTAAATGGTACTACCTAGCCCAACCTGTTTATTAACTTCGATCCTATTTGTTACCCTTCTGCTTACTTTCACCGACCCCCTAATGTATATCAAGAACTCGATTACGATTGTAGGGAGCGCAGTGGCTTAGTGGTAGAGGTCTCTGGTTCGATATATCTTCACTAAATAAAATGAAAATGCTAGAAATAATGTTCATAAATAGTGGATTATTTTAGGGTCTTAACTTGGGGGGGGGCAGGAGGGCAATTTCTCCCCAGGGTAGCTCCCCGAAGTTCGAGAGGGATCCAATTGAAGACAAATATTTTTAATCCATATACTATACGAACATGAAATTATAAATGAAGTATCAAACCGGTTCACTATATTACATAAACAAAACAGCACAAACAAAAATGAGTCGTAGGTCAATTTCAGTTAAAAAATTAGTAGTAGCCCTAGAAGTTATATTTATTCGTACGGCTTTGAGATATGTCAATATTGTCCCTTAATTAATTAGTCATGTATGAAACAGGCCCAGAGGGATAACTATCGGCCCCGCAGACCTTGCCGTGCAGGAGGGTCCACAGGCTCCGGGAGGCCCACAAAGAGCAAGAGAAAGATGGAAAAAGGGGCTATTTTCGAATTTTGAGGGAGAGCCCACGGGATGTTTTTCTAGTGGGCACAAATATTAATGCTTACCACCCCCTCCCGAAGAAAATCTAAGTTACGGCGGTGGGCTGTATTGATGTTCAATTCACCATACGAATGCAGATCAGTCGTTTGTTCAGAAAAATATTCCGGGGTGCACTGCTGGTGGTATTCTATTTATTATTATGTTATAGACGTATTTCCGAATTTCCTTCAGAGAAAAACGTAACACATAATACGATCTAGACTTTCAATAGTTCAACGTTCTCTGTTCTACCGGCTTCCTAAACTAATACAACGAGATATCGCATACACCCATTGACTTATTTAATTCTGAATCTGCATATAACTCTGCACTATGACGTCATTTTAGTGGATAAAGTTTAGTCAGCTATTGCCTACCTTTCTTGTTATTATTTACAAGTTGTTATTTTTTTATTATTGCTATTGTCATTATATTATTGCTATTATTATTATTATTACTAATAGTAATAATGATGATAATAATAAATGTTCGTACAAGTCGTTATTGTTATTTAAAATACTTTAATAATGTTATTTATTCTTTTAACCTAATTTGGTAAACTTATCTAGAGCATTCAATATCTACTGCACTTCGGTGCGGATGGTGCAGGGTTAGACTCCCGTGGGAGTACAGTCCCCTTGTGTTTTCCATATATTGAGGACCTCATTCACGAAAATAGCAGTATGAGATCTAAATTCAGTAATAATAACACCTGAGAACCGATGTGCTAACCAATCATTAGACTTACGAAGTTGAAGTTCTCCACTTGGCGAGCCATATATCCCCATGAGCTATAGAGCCGGAGTAAAGTTTTTATTACTTTTATGAAATTACTGTTTCTTCCCAAAGTATTTAGTGTTTCAGTTTGTTCGTTCAGATATCCAGTCACCTATGTAAGTCTAAATAATGCTACGTATCTATATTGTATTATTAACAACAATAGACTATATTATAAATAACAGATATGATCTCAATACAAGTACTTGAACGCACAACGAAAAGCCAGGTTTCCTCAGAGGTATAGCGCTCACTTCAGTTGCGTGGGATACCTGGATGGGTCCTAGCTCGCGCCAGGCTCTGCTTGTGGTCTACCAATACTGTGTGGGGGTTTCTCGGGGTCCTCCCCTTTCCTTCCACGTCCTTAACCCTCCTCATCGTGACCATCTTGCTTAGCCTTGGCGGGTATTCGTATATCGTTAACTTATAAGATGGAAACACAAGCACAATAATATGATTGATTTCCTGATTTAAGTTTAACTTCCCTTTTCAGGAGCGACGCTATGAGATGTGGAGTCCTAAACACCGTAATCGTTCAAGATATTGTAAGTTGCACGTGCTAGCCACTAGACCAGCGGGGAGAGCCACAATAATACGAGTATTGAATGATTGTGGTAATGTATTTATAAACCTAAAATATAGTTTGCAATAACGTATCTTACGAATCGGCGCAAAACTGTCTTCAACATCGGGGGGAACAAGTAAGAACGTTTCTTTCTCTTTTATGGTTAAGCGATGCTCAAAATATTTGTGGAGTTGAAAAGCAGTCCTGTGGAAGATCAGGCAGCAGAGGTGTCTTCAAGATTTGAGGCTTATTCTGGAGAGACATCAATTTCATCTCACTTTCCTTTGTGGGAATCGGACACAAATCACATGTTTTTCGCGAAAAAGACATTTCAAATCGGTTTATTGGGGAACAGTCACCCAGTTCCAACATTGGAGGGGACATGTCCCCCTTATTTGCGCCAGTGATCTTACGTTAGAGAATAATTAAACTTCTCTTCACTTTTTGTTTCCGTGTGTAACGTGAGTTCGACATTTGTTATCCAGGTGTAAGCCAGGTATCAGTCACAATAACGCATCCCAGAATTTTAAAGGATGTCCGTTAAGTTTAATTATTGTCAATAAAGATTGGAAGGTACTCGCCAACATACTGTTTCTTTCGGAATATTTAATATTATCACCATCATTGAATCCACATTCACAGGCAGCAGTTGATAATGGCACTGAGCGAACTTCGGCGTGCCATTATCGCTGGCCATTTGACTGGCAGAGTACAAGTCATTTACCAACGTAGAAATTGACTTGTACTCCTTCCATTCTGATACTGCAAAAAATCCAACAGTTGAGATGCTTTATATACGTCTACGTTACCGTGTGAACAACTCATGCTATTACGATCTTTATTTTCAAACACTAAAAAATATTTAGTACATTATTTGAAGGAAATATGCTTTCCACTTTGTCTACTAAACCCTGGCCCCTTATTTGATCAAACTCACTATTATCACTCCCTATGTCAGATGGTTTCAGCAGTGCACTAAATGTTTTACTTTACAAAGACTGAGGTACACATAATCTTTAACATGCATTTCTCTCAGAGCTTGGATTGTGGATTGATTTTTTTTCTCTATTTCATTGTATGAAACTGACTCCTTTTGCATCCTTTTACTAATAATAGACAGAATGAACGCAATATCCAGAAGGATACCTAGCAATAGAATGTTTTTTTTTCTCCGAAGCTTTTTTTCAAATACCACAAAGTTTAGAGAGGTCTTTAATGAAATGGTCAATATTTTCACGCTTCCAAAGTAGAAATTACATTGTACAAGAAAAATCTGTCAAGACTGTCAGTAATGCGTCCCTGTCATTTGAAATCCTACGTACGTAAAACATATTTCTTTTTGTTTATAGCAGTCTTGCAGCATCTGTGTCTAATGCGATAATTTTAAAGTTTTAGGACACTTCTTCTAATTCTCCCAGTGAACGTTGCAGCCCCTGCGAAGCAAATCCAACAAACGTTTCTTTAAGATTTAAAAAATCTATGCTACCTTCGGAAAATACTTGAAAAATTTTCTTTTCAAGAATTTTGCATCGGCATTTTCAAATCGCACTAATTTATAAATAAAACAAGGATTATTTTCTTCACCCACATATGCCACATATAACAGCAAGTGCTTATCTGCAAACCTGTGTGTGGATTCGTTCACTGAAATTGAAAAACAATCTGTTTGTTTGAGAAGTTTTACCAATTCTGCACGCAACTGATCAGCAATAAACCTAGCCACAGTTTTATGTGTATACCTTATTTGCAAGCAAGAAACCCCTTACAGCCTATAAGACAGTAAAATCTGTTTCATAGATAAACTACAGATTTATTTTAGAAGCTGTGACCATGACAATATTTTTTAAAATTTTTATTCATTTGTGAAATTTGCTTTCCATCTCTCCCTCTAGTCTAATATTAAGGTGTCCCCTCTACAGATTTTGGTGGTGGGAAATGCAAACATAACAATTTTGGTAGGGGGAATTTCCCCTGTCCCCCCGGGATTTCGGACCCTGGTGTTGCCATAGCTGTACAAACTTCGAAAAAGTATATTTTTTCCGAGTTTTACATTCTTCTTCATTTACGGGTTGGGCACGGGAGGCACAAAAGTTACCTCGTTAGAATCTGTATCCCATAAATTTTTCAACGAGGTATTCTTATCTCTGTGACAATTGGGGACGTTGCTAGGGCTGCCAAAGTCAGGTTAGATGAAATATATAAATATATACAGGATTATTCTCATAGGTACGTTGTTCCGAATTTTTTATCCCTTGCTATTGTATCTTCATCTTTTCATTTTTTATATGATTGTTCCGAATGTCTGGCGTACATGTGATATTATTCATTGGCGTATTGCAAATAATAGTGTTGGCAGCGTCCCACAATTTTCAGGTAATATGTTCTACTTTTATAAAAATATATACTGAAAAAAGGGTAAATTCAATATGTCTCTGATTCCCCCTCGCAAGCCCAATGGTTATACACAGGGTATCACTAGTTAGTATGTTAATTTATCTTTCTTGATGCCACTTTTTATGCTTGTAGCCCCTTTGGGGAGAGAGAGTTTCTCTTCTAAATGCTGAGGAAGAGGGGAACAAAAGCTTTCAATTTGACCTCCTTCCTTTTTGTAATGAGACCTTTATGTGAATGAAACGCACACCATTCGAAAGGTTTATCCTTCCTGAAGAGACAGACACGTAAATAATCCTTCTACGTTAATGAGGAGTCGAACTACGGAGGTTTAAATTGCTGGCTCAGCATTCGAGCAATTGGTCCTGAAGAGGTCAACGCTTTGGCCCTTGTACTTCAAAAAAATACGAAAATCTTGTATACCACTGTCATTATTGTCAAGCGAAAGTTCAAGTATTTCATCTTTTTTAAACTTACTCTGAGCCATATTTCATGAATAGAAATGTCAGAAATAAAGGAAAACAGGTGGAAGTAAAAAGCGAATAAAAGAAGGAAACGTTTACGCGCCGGTCACACTGGGGTGCGTTGGATCCCAAACACTCTTTACAAGCGTCTTCTATAGCACAAAGCTCGCAATGGACGCAGTTTACCAGCCATAACAACAGGTAGTGTTACCAATTGAATTTACTTGGATGGAAAACTTTTCAAAAAACAACAGAAAAAATCAGAATAAAAAATAATTCATCTGGGGTCTGTCAGACCCCAGAGTAACCACGGAAGGTTAATGTGCTTCCACAAATGTAGACTTAGGAACCGAAGGGGTTAAATCATTATAACTGCAACTTGCAGGAGGGACGACGCCAGAAGGGCAAGGAGGCGGGTGCACCTGGTGACTACTCCTGCCCCCTGATTGTCATCAAGGCTCCCTACTCAAACTCCTAAAATCTTACAGCATCCTGTATATGAAATTTTATGCGTCAGTATCATAACCAATCTCATGTCAAAAAATTGTGTTACCCATACATTTGCTATGTGGCTCAAACTTTCTTCTTTGAGCGTCTAGGTATGCAAGTATATTCTGTTTTCTAATTTAGCGCTTTTCACGCTAAATTTTAGTTATAGGCTATTTCTTTCTTATGACTGTTAATTTTAAACAGTACGAATAGGCAACGTTTCTTTTTTCAAGAGTTAGCAACATTGTAGATCCAATTCAACTGAAAACAGAACTTTCATTGTGTCTAGCAAACAATAATAGTAGAGTTAGAAGACCTGTTTTCTTTGCATTGGATCAACTTTAGTTAGAAAAAAAGAAAGGTAAAACCTTATTTATTAGTTGTAATTTTTACTTGAAATAAGTTTCATTTATATGAAAACAGCAACAAAACACACACTGTACTGTAATATAAGTCAAACATAATAAAACTATCATTTATTGTGTGAAAAACAGCCGACCCTCTAAAAATGTATGTGTCCTTTGTTTGTCCAATAGCTCATCGCAGGCAATAACATTACACGAAAATAAAACATCGAGGTCCTTATTTGTAATTTTTTATAATAGGTTGGCCAATTGTTTGAGATATATTGTGTGATTTTCTACCATGCTATGGTCCATCAAAACCTGCACTAGCTTCCACTTACTCACACTGTGCTCAACCATAATTTCAGTATGTGTCGTGCAGAATTATTGTACTAGATTGTAAGAGTTTTGTCAAGGAAGGAAGGGGGAGGTTCATGAAGTCAATTTCATTTCCTATTAGGACAAGCGTAACTTAGGTATAATATCCAGAAATATTAGCTTTTCCACAATTTCTTGCTCAAGGAAAGATTTAAATTCCGAACCTTGAGCTCAACACAATGCGTAAGTCATTAGACGGGACATTAAGTAGCTTTGTGCGATACACATGAGAGATAATGGTCACAGAAGGACACAAATGTTCGCTCATTTATCGCAAGTTGATCTCCAGTACTGCTGCAGATTTTTGCGCTTGATGGTACACTGGCTGTCATTGTTGAATGCAGGTAAGCGACAATCTGGCTCCAGCAAACGTGGCTGAATAATTCGATGTAGAGTTATTTATCGGAGATATTTTTAAAAATTCGAAAATTTGGAATACAGCTAGAGAAGAATACAGAGGCAAAACTGGGAAAAGAGCAACATGGATCAAAATTAAACCTATCATATTTTTCTCCAGAAGAATACCGTACATCTTTGACCCCTCTTCTCAATTTTTCAACACTACATTTTTTGGAAACATTTTGACTGCATTATTTGAAACAGGTACAAAGAAGTAACGAATAATCTGTACTGTTCTTGGAAACTTTATACTTCTGCGGAAGTCCTATGAATGTTTTGCATTTATGTGAGATTTCTTCATCTGGATATGCTATCCAAATAATATGTTATTGAAGAATTTAGCAGACGAAAGAAAAACATGCACCTTCAATGTCCTACATAGACATAATCATGTGCATTCTACAATGACGCAAAAAAATTAAGTGTTGTTATTACAAAAATAAATAAGAAAAAGTAAAAATAGAGTATACACAGAAAGAAATTAAGGTCTAGTACATGGAATTCTATTCATATATTTTACGAAATATAATTTTATTTTCTTAAACACTGAATGTGATATCTTGTTGTATCAAATATTCATGACAACAATCAAGAAATATAAGAATATCAATTTTGATAACGTATCATTTCCCGATGTAATTTACTAACAAGAGTAAAAGTAACATGGAAGTTTCAATTGTATGTAAAATGATTTTTTTAGCACATATTGTTTATATAACAAACAAAGAATCCTTCAACGTACTTGTATTTATCATTAGAATAGACCTCTTCATAGATTATTATTGCATAGCAATTGATCATATATTTTAGTGCATGCAAAGTGCAAGTTTTGCTTCAGAATTAAAACATTTGCTGTGGTGGATTCTAAAATATTTGTTTTCTCACTTGACGAGAAGTGGTTCAGTTTAGAAAAAAAAACTTTTCGTTTTAGTCTTGCATTTGACTGTAGAATGCAGAGAAAAAACTCGACACTTTTAAGGGAACTGTTACATTTATAAATATTTCCTTGGGAATACTGAACACAGCCACCTATCAATCGTGTGCTTTGACATTTGAGCTAATCCACTTATTTAACTCTTTTGCTACAATAGCTTTAATAGAAAACTTGTTAAAGAGTATTGTACTATCAATTTCCATACTATCTACGTCTTCTATTAATTATCAAGACTTGTTTCAATATTTGAGCTTGACCATTCAAACTCTGATTTCAAAATACATCAAGTTAATGTTCCAAGATCTGAAAACTGATTTCCCGATGAAATTAGGTAATCATACGATACACTGTAGAAAGTGTTGACAGAAGAATAAAAACTATCTTTAGGTGGTTCGTCAGATCCATATACGTCCTTCAATAGAGATTTAACTTTTAAACTCAATAAATTATGATGTTACCTTTTCACCTTTATTGTGGGAAGTTCAGAACATACTAAAGCTTCAGCAATATATGCGTGCTGTTTTTCAATTTATCGTATACTAGTTTTAAAACTATTCAGGTGTCTGTGTGGGACCCACAACCACAATCTTTATTCTTCATCATTGAAACACTGATTGAGAGCAGAAACTAAATTGCGGAATATTTGCCCGTCCCGGGGAAGCAGGACACTAGATCCAAAATCGGTACGTCCCGTTTTTACGGGAGGTATGGCAGACTTAATCAAAATTTGTCAGAGTTTCCACAAAAAGAAAAATATCGTTTTTTAACTGCAATAACGTAACAAAAAAATACTTGAGATTTTCTTTTACGTCTGTATATTTGCCATGAAATAATCATACACACTACAAACTGTAAACTGTGCAATTTCCTCCTTATTAGCTAAATTATGTTTTACTATCAAGATTCTTTTCTTTTTTGGTTTACACTGCATTCTAAACTGATAGTGGAGTGCCTTCTTATGCCACTGGAAGTGAAACAAACCAGTTATGTTTTCCGCGAGAAAAAAAACACACCCAAATCGAAATTGTCTGTCAAGTTTTGTAGAAAAGCGAAGTTTTCTGTGTTAAGTATGTCTGAATTTAGAATAGTTCCTGTACGTTGTGAAGAGTAATATGGCATCTTAGTAATGTGTTACGTACTCGGTAAATCAAGATGGTCCATACCCATCTGAGTGTCTGTGAATTTACTTCGTCTTTCATCCAGGATTTGACCTATAATACTACATAGTATACTATGGAACTTTCCCTTAGTGGAGGTTTAATTATATATATGTATCATGGGCGTCTAGGGATATTTCTACCGGAGGCATCTTCAGAACTTTAAATGAAAACAACGGTTGATTTTGCCTTCATCGAAACAATCGCTACATTTTGAACAACTCTGAGAGGAAACACTTTGGCATATCTCTTCCAGTTTGACAGCTACAGCTCATGAATAGGTTAATACGATGTTTTACGCACGTGCAACTCAAAAAGTAAACAATCGAAATGAAATAAAATCTTTAAGCTTTGCGTCCCACTATTATTCCGGCTAGGCTAAAGGAGACGGTGATAATGAGAAATGAATGGAATGCTAGAACCAAGAAAGCGGGGTAAAACGGGAGGACTCCGAGAAAACCCACTCACACGATGTTTGTCCACCACAATGTTCACTGGTGCGAGCTGGGATTGAACCAGAGGTGTTTAACACGTTGACTGCCGTCGGACACGTGTGCCCAATTCTAAGAAATCCCTACCCGCCGCGTCGGTCACTGGTGACCGACACAACAATGGTTTCTTGATTTATTTCAACAATAGAACTGAATTACTGCACAAACTTTAAATTTGCTTCTGAGTACACACAATGGATTGTGTATGTGATAACATATGTGTTATATTGGGTTAGATTATGGTTTTTGATTGGTTAAATTATGATGCATGTAATGCATGGTATGTTAAATGTAATGCATGTTAAATGGAAAAAAATATTTTTATGTGAAATTCGTAGAAAATGTTACATACAGTATATTGTTTAGTATCAAATTTTGTTTTATATATTGCAAATTGTCTCTTACATTACGAATGTTTGTAAACCTAACAAACATTTATTTACATGGAAAGATCTCTGTGACATTTGTTGAAACACTTCAAACAAAGCGTTGATTCAACTTCACATCCTGTGCAGTAGGTAACTACTTTCTTCGTTCGATTTGCTGCCAGATTCCTTGACATCACTGTAGTATTCTCTTTGTAACAGTTTTTACAGTATTTTCTTGTTTGTTTTGCTTTTCCTTGTCGTCTTCTTAATTCGTGTCGAAATCTTCTGGGCTTGCACATTGGAATTGCTTTTTCTTCTGGTTGTATGTTTTGAGCGACCAGGTAATGGATTACTGATTTTCTGAATTCCACAACTTTTATATTATCTCCAGTAACTTCTTTGTACAAAATCAGGGCATTCACCGTTGATGTAGAAAGTAGTAATTCGAAGGCCAGCTTGTGGTACCATTTCAAAGCTTTTCTTAGAGGAGATGAATACGCCGCCATTTGATCTGACATATCTACAGACGATTTTGCTTTGTTATATTCCACTATCATCTTAGGCTTCTCGATTTGTCCGCATCTGCCTGCCTGCACACTTACAACTTCATCTGAATGTTTGGTCGACAGAACTAGAACGTTTCTTTTATCATTCCATTTTAACACCGTTATTCCTCTTTCATTTTGTTTAGCTACAACTTCATTTCTTTTGAGATTCTTGTTTACAACATCTTGAGGATTGCCCTTTCTGTTTGAACGCAGAGTCCCAATGAAATGAGTATCGGCATCTAAAAGTTTGTTTGCTAATCAATACTTGTATACCAATTGTCCGTGCAAACTGTTCTCCCGGTGTGCAAAAGGGGTTCACAAAGAGACATAACAACAGATGTAGGAGTTGTTCTGGTGTGTTCCAAGTTTTTACCAGCATATACTAAAAGTCTATATGTATAACCAGATCCACAACACAATTTAAACACTTTAATACCATATTTGTGTCTCTTTTGTTTGATATATTGCCGCATAATAAGTCTCCCTCGGAATGGTACAAGAGTCTCATCCACACAAACTGTTTCAGATGGTGTGTAGCTTTCTGAAAATTGTCAACTAACAAATCAATCAGGCCCTGAACTTTATGAAGCCGGTCTCCTGGAGGACACGCATTGTTGTCAGCAAAGTGGATCATACGAAGAAGCATTTCGAATCTGTTCCTTGACATCATAGAAGGCGCGAAAGTATTTCTGAATATGTCTTCCTGGCTCCAATAATCTGACAACGATGGCATTTTCACTACTCCCATCTACGCAACTAGACCTAGAAATTTTCTGATTTCATTTTTGTCAGTCGGTACCCAATCGTGTAATCTTGACGACGGCCCTACATCATAGACACTTGTTAACACTTGAGTGGCATACACATTAGTCTGTTCAACTATCAAATTTATCACCTTATCATCCACCATGCAAGAGGAAAACTCACCAGGTTCACTCTGTGCTATAGCTGCAGAAAATTTGGGTTCACACCTTCGTTTTCCATAAATTGTATTACTTGCGCTTGGCATCCCGTAGGTTGTGTCCATTGCTGGTACGTAACAGGTCTTACTTCCTTACTTCGTTGATGATAACGTGGAAGATTATGTGCTGTTGGCGTTGAAGATATACAGCTGTTGGGCGATATACTGCGTATATTTTCTCCTTGAGACGTAGAGACAGAGGAGAGATCACATCCATCCGGAGGAAAAATATGTACTTTCTTCTTTACGTTACCACTTATATTACCACTTTCAGCTTCGCTGTCACTTGATGTACACCAAGAACTCTCATCCGAAACACTTTGTATATAATCTGAATCATCGTCGGAAGATATATTGAAGTTCTCATCAGACAGGTCCTCATAAAGTGTATTTTCAATTTTTGATGTTGATACAAACAATTTACGTGGTTTCAGAGTGCTTTTACGTTTAGACATATTGCAGTTTTATATACAACGCACTTTAATTCCAACAAACGAAAAAAGGTTTCTTCGTATGAACAATGAGTTCTTGATGAAACAGATAAAACTAATACTTCAATATTTTCTACATACCAGGCTAGAGTAATAGCATAAAACAAAAAATCACCAGAACCCGTGAGGTGTTGAATACAATAATAAAGATGCAAATCGGGACGGTGACCGACAGGCTGCCCGACGCGGCGCAGGCGAAGGAATCTTAAGTTCTACGCCGCGTCGGGCACGCGTGACCGACAATCAAAATTTTTTCTTCGAAACGGTCACTCTACGTGAACAAATAAGATAATAAATAAACATTTTAGAAGGAATGGGAACTTATGGTAATAATGGCCTGAATGGAAAAATTCCGTCGGAAAGCTTGGCAGTCAACGTGTTAAATAATTGAAATTACAGCAAAGCACAAAAGTGCATATATGGAAACTAAATGCAATTTTCAAAATCAGTGGTGTCTCGGACATACCTCTATTGAGTGGCAGGTTCATAATGCCAAATAGTAACAAGGTTCGATTTTGCTTGAGTTGAAAGAAGTGCTCAATATTCAACCACGTTCTTAGGCAACAGTTAATGACAGTTGGTAACATGGCTGCTACGTAAGCTGAGTTGCTGGGAAAGAAAGATGATATGTAATGAGGTGACAGGAAGAACTGTAGTATGGATCACAAGCTCATACTGATGGTGAGACATATCGTAAGTAGAACTAAATTAATGACGAAAATAAATTCGGAAACAACGTTGGCAGGATGTTATGCAACGGAAGGAAGATGTACAGAATAGCGAATTCGTTAATGAAGTAGAGAATTCCGAAGTAACGAAGTTAATGATGAGAGACGATAGCGTCCAGGGCCTAAATTTTGCAGCTATCATCCAAACAATTGCTTGGTCTCAATGAGGAAAAACCCTGGAAACACCCAGGAGAACGATCTCGTTACGTTCAGGCGGGCCTGGGATCAATCCCAGTTGACTATCATACCCGACAAATGCCGAGTGGGTACCTAGAAATACATGAACCACTTTTCAATGCGTCTTCCGTATAAAATCTGCACCTAAGCCGAAGATAGTCCACGGTCACCAATGAAGTCGACGCTCGACGATCTTTTGTACAACCAAGATGAGATCCCTTACAAATACATAGCACGTTCTATGGGCCGCTTTGTGATGATTTCGAGCAGCACATTCATAAACTGTCCCAATGATCGTGTGTTATTACTATTCTGAATCCAGTAGCTAACGCGTACTTTATCTTCTTGAATACGTATTATGTGTGGCTTTGGACATGCGATTGCTGGTTTCACATACAGAGGGCGATGACATGACATACATACAACCTGACACCGAGACGTAGGCTGGTATGACATACACCCATAATATGGAACAAAGTACTAGAGTCAGTAACTGCACAGAGAGTTAAATGGATCCTTGTACTGATCAAAATGTCTTGAATTGAGCTCAACTGCCCCTGTGTATTACAAACTAGTTATGTGACGTGGACCGTATCTCCACAGTAGTTTCCAGCGCTTGTATTGTGTTGATGATTGAGTGATTTTAGTAGGAAATGTCCGTAGTAAATAATAACTTTCTTTCCATATACGAATTTGGAGCCTTTCCAAATGTTAATGATTTTATAGGTTTGTCGGAAAAATTATAGGGCTATGTCTCGATTATACGCCTGCACGCTCTCTAGACCGACAAACTCTTACCTACAATTTTCTGCGGAGATTAGCAATACGATTGCGGCAGACAGGAAACATTGGTCGCGGCTATGGCGTCCGGAGAGGTATCGTACATGTACTTGCAGCTGTTGCAGAGAATCCACATGTATGTTAGCAGCAGACCGTACGAGAACGTAGGACTAGTCAAGAACTGTGGAACTACAATTTGAATCCGTACTATCTCTCTCTGTCTCTCTACATCTGGAACTAACTGATGCTGACTGCAATTTACGAGTTGTGTTTTGTAGCTGCGTAGCCAACCAATTTTGAGAACATCCGAATTGCGTAGTGTTCATTTTGTACTGGGGAAGCTACATTCTGCAGTGATGGCAACGTGAATCTCCACAACACACATTACTAGTAAGCGGATAATTCACACTGGATCCAAGAAGCCAATCGGCAACAGCGATGGAGCATTAATGTGTAGGGCAGCATTTTAGGGACTCAAGTCATTGAGCTAAGATGTTTTGACGATCCTTTAGCAGGAACAATATTTCGTCACTTCTAGCGTCATCTCTATTGGAAAATGTTAATCTCCATATATGTCAGATGATGCGGTTTCAATTAGATGGTTGTCCAGCAATTGTTGCTGCTATCTGTACGGAAGCGTTAAATGCTTTATTTCTGAAACGCTGGATCGGGAGAGGTTCCCATCCACGGTTTCGTCCGAGATCTCCCGATCTTACGTATATAAACTATTCTTTTCTGGGGCTGAATTAAGGAGTTTGTTTATGTCAATAGACTAACTACAATTCGCAACATGAAACAACGCATTAAAACACATTCCAGAACATCAACGTGGCCGAGCTTGAAGTTGTTGATCACAATTATGTGCAGCAAATAAATCGCTGTATTGCTGTTCGTGATCATCACTTTGAAGATTTCTGAAGCCAAGGGTGCATCGACTACACTCAACATAAGCTAAGAATATCCTTTAGCTCTTTGCTCATCTTTCAAAAACTGTCCTATTGCAAATAATCACAGACCCTCATGTTTTGTTCAATTCTTTGGAAACAACAGACTCATAACTTTCATATTCATTTCGACCACATGCTTCCTATTTCATTTTGTTCTTGCATCGTAAATCCGATCTCATCATTTTGCTCACCAACTAATTTGTAAGCTTCTGTAGAGGCATACGACACCAACTCTCGTAAACTACTGCCTACCAAGGTTGTTCAATATTTAGTGTTTTTCTCGTCACTAGCAAACTTGATCCTTGTTTCTATTTGACATTATGAAGTTGGTCATCCCGCAATAGAGATATGCGTTATACGCCAATGTTTTCTAAAATTGCACAGTTTGTTTCTGCATAGGCACTTTTGTACTTCGCTGTAGTTTCAAACAATTATTTAGCATTCCTTTTGAGTTGCACCATGCGTAAACCTTCACATAGACCTATTAAAGATATCAAGTAGCTACCAAACGATAAGAGATACGGCAAAGTGTTTCCTCTGAAAGTTGGTCAAAATGAGCGATTGTTTCGATGAAGGCAAAATCAACTGCTGCTTTTATTTAAAATTCCAAAGTTGCTCTCCGGTGGAGGTACTCCCGAGACGCAGATGGTTTCAGAAGTGTCTCGAAGTGATTCGGCATATACACTTAAGTTATAACATTTTTTGTTTCAAAGATTTCTGTAGATTAGTAGCTGCGTTAAGGCCCTGTTACGGATTTCATGAATTATCCTTATGTAATATACAGTTAATCCTTCACTAACGGATGCTTCCATAAAATGGACAGATGTCTTGAGTTGAGTTGATTTTGAGTTTAACGTCCCGTTCAGCAGGTCCTATCCTAGGGTCTCCCACGCGAAAGGCGCTCTGGAAAGATTTCTTGCTCCGGTAAAAAAATGTACTATGTATTACTGTATACATCAATATAGTTAAGACATCGCTATGGCAAAAATTTCGTTATGCAAAAGTTTGAACAACGAACTTATGTTCTGGGTAAGATTTGGGCCCCCAAGGTTTACTCCGGCGAGGTTCTTCCGACGGGAAATTTTGATCTGTGACAGTTCGGATACGCTAGATTGTGGCTGCGAGGTTTTGTATTCAAACCATGAGCGGTGCATGAAGTGAGAATTACAGAACTCCGCATTGTTTGTTATCTGGCCTTCCCTTCTGCAATATTACGACATATAGTCCTTAGTCTACTGTTCTTTAAAAGTTACAAGGATCTAGCCCGGAGCCAGTTTTCTTTTGAATTGCAAACATAATTGAACCTATTATGTATATAATTCTGAAAGTTTATAGAAAACTCATGATATACTTATCGTAGTCTGCGGCCTCATTAATCTCCAGTTTTTACCTTCTAGATTCGCCACGGTTGCAAGGATGTTTAAAAATAAATTGTTCACCCTGCATACATAATATTCTTGCCATTCCATTTTTATGTCTTGTGTTATCTATTATGGTGTATGCAGCTTCTCTGCTATTTTCGTTGTAATGATCATTATCTAATGCGTTTGTATCTTAAAAGTCTTGTAGCACAGTTTACTTATGTTTTTCATTGAAAACGCTATGCAGTCAGAAATGAAATTGCATATACATAAGTAGATAGGGGACACTTGGCGCTGTTTTTTCCTACTGTGCATGCGCAAACCCTTGACGCTGATTGGCCGCGAAGTAACGGCGTTTTATTCTTTACCTCCCATATACTTAACATTGGATTTAACAGCTAAGCATAGCTCGGGCGCAGCATTCTTCGCTCAACTTTTCTCTCGGAACGACCAGAATTCAAGCGAAAGCATCTTCGCCGTTAGCATGCTTGTCGACAGAGTCACTATTTAGTTCCAAAACGTGCCACATGCACGCGCTAGTGTTCCATATATAAAATGTATTTTCACATCTTCTCTCTTTCTCCCACACATTTCTAGAGTTGAAGCATTCAGTGATACCAGATTTCAATAACTGAGTTGTATCTGTATATTCAAAGGTCTTAGTTTTTATAGTGTTGATACTATAAAAACACTTACACACTTAGAACATACTTAAAATTACAAGTTCGGATACTGATAATGGAATCTTCTGCTAACCTCGTTCTCAATAGGAAACAATGACTTCTTAAACTCTGTCCACTGATCATAATTCAAGCTGAATAGACAGCCGTTAATATCAAAAACTACTTGAACTTCGGTTTGCACATTTTTCACAATTACATTGAAATTATTAGTAAGAATGTACTTCTTTTGGGGATCCATTTCTAACCACTCCATTTTTTACTTCTGACAACATATTTTTGTTCATTTTTATTATTTTTTGGATTTACATACAGAACTCAACAGTTGGATAGTTATCTTTTAAACCAGTGTATTTGATTTTTATTTCATCTTTAACGATCTCATCAATCATTTTATCTGTTAAGTGTTTTGTAAATCTAGGTGGAAGAAATACCTTAAACTCTTCACATTCAACTAAAATGCTCTTTCCATACTTAGTTTTCATCTTTTCCATTTTCACAATCTTATATTCTGTATTTAATTCTAATTCTCTTAATCGAATAACCTGTTTTTGTTCAAGACTTCCAAGCTTGTTTAAAAGTTCAATATGACTCGCCATCGTATTTATTATATAGAAAATTAATCTTCAATTTTCATCTTCACCAAAAATATTTAATCATTTGAAGACTACAAACGCCATTGAAAGACACATAGATGAAGAAGACAAAGTTACATACAAACAAATCAAGGTCCCGGAAACGGGGACCTGCGTTAATCTATAACAAATAGTATTCATCATTTTTATCAATTTCATTTAAGGAAAAACTTCCATAAACATTACAAAAATACATTTAAATATTCCAGATTCGTTGATGAAGCAAAAAACAAAGAATCAGTCAGTGTCGCTGTCGTCTTTCTTATTCAACTTGCAAACTAGCTCTGAGAGGTCTTCTAATGTCATGATAGTTTTGATGTGGTTACCTTGTGTTGTGATGCCTGGTTGTTCCTTAAGACGGTTAAACAAATTGATAGAGTTAGGATCATATATCTGCAAAACAACTCTCATCTTCTGGTATCTTCCTTTAAGGTCGGCAAGGCGCTGGTCTAAGTTGCACTGTTGGACTCTTAACGCATAGTAATCAAAGCTGTCATCTGTAACGTTCTTTTCTAGTAGTACAAACATATTACTCTTAGACTCGTCTTTGGTGTGAGGTACTACGTTTGGCTTCAATTCTTCTATGGTCTTTTTCTTGTCTTGAACTGTTTCTGCTAACGCGACTATGGTTTGTACTTGTTTATCGAGCTGTTTGTCTTTCTGAGCAATAGTTTTGTCCTTTTCCGAAATCTGCTTCTCTTTAAGTGTTAGTTGATTCTGGAAGCCGGTGATTATCTCGAAAAGCTCGTTGGGCTGTGTTAGTTTGTATTGACCGGTTTGTCTAATCTTTGGTAACACTTCCTCGAACACACAATCTTGAAACGGTTCTGCATTAGGCTTTTTTGATCTTAGTAAGAATGAGTAGAGACCGGGTTCGTTGATGAAAATTGTATGTGGCTGCAGGGGTAACGAATCGTTACCCCCACTTATATTTGTATATGTTTGTTGGTATTTCTCTCTTACATGATCCCCGATAGCTTTGTTTGTGTTCTCATACTCTAAAATTTTAGCAACGTCCTTACCCATGAACCATATGGTGCCGTCATCATCAATCACAGTTAGAAGTTCTTGGTCTTGAAATTTAAACACACTCATAGTAAGTGGTTGTCGTATGGTTGTTTAAGGCTCAAGTGGTTCATTTTCGTTAGTGTGTTGAAGTTTGATTAAGCGCTTGGTAGACTAAGTATATAAAGCAAGGTTAGGGGTTAAGGACAGTGAAAATTACTATCTAAAACCGCGAACGCCATTGAAAGACACGTAGATGAAGAAGACAAAGTTACATACAAACAAATCAAGGTCCCGGAAACGGGGACCTGCGTTAATCCATAACATAAAATCTTCATCATTTTTATCAATTTCGTTTATGGAAAAACTTCCATAAACAATACAAACATATATTTAACTATCTAAAACTCTTCTACTACTTTCTCATTCTTGGGATCATATGTAAAGTTCCTTTGTCCAATTAAAATTGCATAACATATAGTATTAGCAGCCACAGCTTCTGCAAAGTCTACAACAATCTTTATGTTTGTTCTCTCATTTACCGATACCTTCTTCCTCTTACTACAATTAATCACATACATTGGTCTGTTATCTATAAACTCTTTAGGGTCATAGTACATTTCGGTATTGCCACATGTTATTCCCTTAAATGCTGTATAATCTTCGTACATCTTAAAATAATCCCTGTTAGCAATATCTAAGTTTCTTGATTCTTTTGGAAATACCTCATTCCTTCCATTCTTAAGATAGATATTCTTTACCTTACAATGATCAAACTTACTTGCATTTGCTGTTTGTTTACCACTTCTATCAATTTGGAACATTACAACTACAAAATCGGGCATATCAAATTGTCTAGAATTACATTTAGTAGTAACATCAAACTCTAAGAAAGAACCTGCAACATTGTTCTGAACACATTGATAAGTATGGAATGAAAACATGACTTTAGGTTCTTTAAGAATATTCAACTTTAACTTGCTTTCGTAATTAGATTCGTATTCAACAATAGGCATTCTTATCTCCATACTTTTTATTGTTATTTTCCCATCATGAGGAGCTGCTCCTGATCCAGTCCATTTGTAAAAGACATCGTTATTGTTGTTAGCTTTTGTAAATGTTATTCTCAATCCGCCTTTCCACATAACCTCTTTATAATCACTTAAGAAGCCTGGAATTAATCTTAATGGGTACAAAACACTAAAGTCCTTTCTTAAACCAAGTTTATCATCTGTTTCAAATCCTGCTTGTTTTAGATATTCAACTTCTGGCTTGGAAATCTTTAATGTTCCGACAGCTGTAGATGTTATTCCAGGTAGTTCAATCTTATTTATAACAACACCATGCTTTCTAACCTCAATTTGAGAAAAGAAGAATGGGAAGAAGTTATCTACAAGATTTATAGTATCATTTGCACCAAATGTTCCTCCATCTGATGCACCAACAACTTCAAAAGTCATATGACAATATGCTTTGTGTGGATGTATGAACCCATCACCCACATTGAAATCGAACTCAATATCTTTGTTAGCTTCATTCAAATTATTAAATGTTCTTGTGTTAGCTTTAAAACTCTGTAACTCGTAACTCTCAACACTATCCATTTATTATAAAGAAAATTTTGAAACAATGCTTTATGGTAAACACCATCAAGTTTTGGGGCTTGTTAAAGAACTCTAATCCTTGGACCTTCACATGTGAAGGGCCTGAAAGTCTTGTAAACGTTTCAACTGTTTCCCTCGCATCTTGTAATCTTTTCCAGTTAAATATATCCTTTCCCCCATCTTTACAAATTTAGTTGCGTTCATGAATCCGTTACGGTAGTCGTCGCTCTTAATCATGATAACAACAAAGTCACCGTAAAGAGCCTTATGAAACTCTATGCCGTCCTTTGACTTGATGAATTGAAACGCTGTGTCTGTGATGTCTATAGCTGTGATGTCTTTAATAAGTGAGTCCATTGTGACATATTGGTTTTTGGTTAGTTTGTTGTGTTCATTTTTCGTTGGGTTGATCTAGTCTGTATTATCCTGTTCGTCTGATTGATGGTAGTACTTCGATTGTTTTCCATCTCTTAAACTCTTTAGCTTTGGGTAGTTTTGACCGTAGAACCAGAGAGTAAAGCCCAGACTCTTTGATGAAGATTGTATCTGGATGTGTTTTTAGTAAGGGCGGTGAATTGCCGCCCTTAACTTCTGAAATGAGCTTTTCTTCTGATGTTTTATTTTGTGTCATGATGGTGTATTTTGCAACCGAAAAATCTTACGTTCGGGAGTTTGTTTGTGTTTCTTCGTTAAACGCGTGTATTAGGGCCTTTGAGTCTTTCGTTTTTGACCAATCATGAAGGTTTTTACCACCATCCTTACAAAGTTTAGTTGTGTTAATGAATCCGTTACGGTAGTCGTCGCTCTTAATCATGATAACAAGAAAGTCACAGTAAATAGCCTTATGAAACTCTATGCCGTCCTTTGACTTGATGAATTGAAACGCTGTGTCTGTGATGTCTATAGTTGTGATGTCTTTAATAAGTGAGTCCATTGTGACATATTGGTTTTTGGTTTTAAGTTTGTTGTTGTGCTCATTTTTGTGGCTTCATAGCTTTAACCATCAAGCTTTAGACTAAGTGTAAAAACAACACTTTTATGGGGCGTATCCACAAAAGACTCATACATAATAACAATTAAAAACTTATAATCCCCATCCCAACTTAACCTTAGCATTCATAGCTGTACCAACCCCAAAAGTAGCTAATCATTCACCAATTGGCGCATCACTACTAAATGCTCTTTTCCATGCTTTAGTTTCTAGTTCCTTATCTGCAATATGTCTTGACTCTGTATCTTTATTGTCTCTGTAGTATATATCGTGTTCTTTACAACCCTCATCTAATGGGTTGATGCCTTTATCACCTTTTTCTAATCTTTCTTGAAGCTTCGTAAAAGGCCCGCAAATCTGAAGCCTGGTATATGTAACTCTGGTATCCCTTTCATGTTTAAAATCTTATTCATTAGTCCTTTCCCAAGCTTGTCATCATTCCAGAATCGTGGTGGTAATGTATTCAATATCTTTATCAAATAATCTATACCTTTTGGATCATTAGGAATAAATTGTGAAAGCTTGTTATTAATCATATTCACTATACCTACTTTCTCATTATAAAAGTTATCATTTCCAGCCCTTTCTTCTCCATCTATAACTATTAACCTATCTATACGCTTTCTCACGTCATCCATCCATACATATTCTTTAGATATTTCTGTATATTGTTTAATTCCTTCCCCAGACTTTGGTGTTTTCTTTCTTGGTGGTGTTGGAGGTAAAGATGGTTTAATATAATTATCCCAAATAGGCTTGATAATATTAATGTACTTAGAACCTCTACTAGATGCTACTTTTTTATCTCGACTATATTTTTGGAAGGCAGCATCTGATTCTATTATTATTTCCTTGTACTGTTCAAAATCATCATCATCATAATCTTCAATGGTTTTATTAGTATTAGTCGTTAACAAGTATTAGTATTAGTCCCATACACCTTCTGTTCCTTTATAAGTTTTACCATTAATTATCAAATCATCACCATTCACTTTAACTTCCAAATTTCCTATCTTATTATTTTTCCATCTTCTTCTACAGTTCTTATTCCAAACACAGTATCATTTCTTTTACTATAATATTTCGTTGCAATCTTACTAAATGACTGTGCTGTTGTTAAAGGTTCTACTCCTTCCACTTTGTCTTTAATTTGTTTTCTCATTTGTTTTATTTCTCCCGTTATAGGCGTATCACTACTACTTGGAGAACTATCATAAGTTATCTTTTTAGGTGTTTCTAGTAGACTGGGATCTATTGAAGCCGTTTTATGTGCAACTGGAACAAGTTCAGTTATTAGATTTTTATTTTGTTCTGCTACTTCTTTGATCTCACTTCCTAAGTTTTGAATAGCATCAATTACAGGTTGCTCTTGTGTTTTAAATTTATCACATATACCTGCTCTTTCTTTCTTCCAAGATTTGAAGCCCTTTATCAAGAACTCCTTTAACTTGATATTCTGATTAATTTCTTTCTCATCCATTTATTATAAATAGCAAACGAACAAACGTCAATAAACGTCAAAGAACGTCAATAAACGTGAAAAACGTCAATAAACGTGAAAAACGTCAATAAACGTGAAAAAACGTCAAACGTTAAAACGTAAAACGTGAAAAAACATCAAACGTTTAGGAAGTGTTTTATCTTGTTCCTATACTTATCATTGTTTACCTTCCTTGTCATATCAATTACTATAAAACCATAATCTTCTTGCCAACATTTTGAACACATCTCTTTAAATTTATCATAAGACATATCTCCCCCAACAAACTCATTATACACATGTTTAAGATTAGTATCATCTTGTCTGAATATGCATAGGAAGTTAACGTTATCTCTTATAAGCTGTTTAGGTACTTTTGAATATGTTTGTGCAAGATAGAAACAGTCTAAATGTCTATGCCTACCTCTTGTAAAGTAATTTCTAACAGTATCTTGATTCTCCAAAATGTAATCGTCAAACACAACAACAGAGTATTTTTCACATTCATCAATAGGTACAATAGAATCATTACCGCTTAAGAACGTTGCTATTTGTTTCTTAAACTTTAGCTCTGCCTTTTCAAATCGATCTTTTAACTGCTCATACTTTGGCTGATTCATGCTTTTTGAATATATATAGAAGTAATTATTGTTTAACCAACCTGGCTGTAATAAGAAGTTAAATAACAAAAAAAGTTTTACCACACGCCGACGGACCCACTATAAGACAACGAATATCATCAGGTATAAGTTCTCCATTTATTTTCTTAGCTATTGTTCCTTTTATCATCTCTTTTACATCCCAATTAATAGTTTTCTTACTCATTTATTATAGAGAAAATCGTCTCTTTTATGATTAGAGAGTACAGACCCGGTTCGTTGATGAAGGCTGTGTGAGGTTGTTCATTTGGAAGAGTGTCCGGATTACGGACGCCTTCTGAAGTGGTCGGGATTCAGGCCACTTCGAAGTTTGTTGTAGTAATCTAGGACGCCATTTGTAGTCTCCAGGTCTTCAAATCTACTCTGAAACTTTGGTCTTACGTTGTCTTTAAGAACTTGACTTGTATTTACATAGCCTATCTTATATCTTTAAGTTGTTCTCTGACCTTAAGCAACGTATCTTTTATATATTCCCTATCCATCTCACCATTTAATGTTATTATCATCTCTAACTGTTCTTTAAATGAGTTAATACAAGCGACAGTGGTTTTATATTCGTCTTTTCTTTTGCTTATGTTTAACTTAGAAAACAACCCTGTTATTATAGCACTTCCAGTTGCAAGAGATGTTGTTAATATCGAGTAAATTGTTAAAGGTATAAAATTATTAATAAACCCAGTTGTTGCAGAAAGTATAACCGATAACGAGATCAAAGTGTAGTATGCATATCTAACAATTCGTAGTTTTCTCTTTTTCTTCTTTAAACTGTATTCTAACTTTTGAACGATATTTTCTATTAACTTGATTACTTTCTCTTTTGGAATATCTCTAGGTAAATCAAACTCATTCATTTATTATATAATAAATCGCTAAGGTATTTAAGCTAACGAGTGATACTTCCGTTTTAAAGAAGAAACTCCATTACGAATTAGACAACAGGAGCAACTATTTAAGTATAGGACTAGTTGGGTTTTACAGTACATATCTATCTCCAAACATAACAACAGAAAAAAAAACAGTTTCTCATATGGTGATAGACAAGTTTTTAAACCAGAAGGGCAATACAGCTTAAACAGTCTTAATGAATATTTAAAATCTCAATCCATCAACATAACATTATCAGAAGATCATTTAAGAAATAGAGTTAAAATTGAAACTGATAGTAATGATGTTACAATTGGGAGTATAGGCACTGTCCTCGGGTTAATGTTTTTGAAGTTTTAGAAAAGAACAAAACACATATTGGAAGTAAGTTGCCAAAATTTTATCCGTTTGATACTATAAATATTCACTGTAATATAGCAGGTGGCATGTTTGTTAAAGATACAGAGTACACACAGAGAGAAACAGGAACTATAGCATCATTTAAAACAGATGCTGAGTTCAAACATAGTATCATTTACGAGCCTATATCCAAAGACAAGGTTGACAATTTTGAGATAAGGATAACAGATGAGAATGATTCCTGAATTGATTTTGGTGGAGCTACAACAACTGTACTTTTACAAACTAAGATTTTCTCTTAAATAAATAGGAAGATGTGTTCTATTAAAGGTTGTATGTTTAGCGTTCCTTACAACGAACTAAAGGATTTAAATATCGATCATGTATTAACAAAGAAAGAACTTAGTCATAAATCTAAGAAAATTAAAGAAGGTAGAGGAATGAATTTAACTTTAACTACTGCACAAATGAAAAAGATTAAGAAAGAGCATATGGGCGGTTTTATTTTTACAATTCCAGCCATTCTAGCAGCTTTAGGAGCAGTTGGCTCATTAGCAGGTGGTGCAGCAGCGATTACTAAAACTGTACTGGATGCTAAGAAGAATAAACAAAAAGTTGAAGAACAAAAAAGACACAATATGGCTATGGAAAAAAAGCAGGGGGCAGGTAAACCGAAGAAGTCAAAAAACTAAAACCATTGACCGACTTCGATATAGAGAGGTTGGCTAAAGAATTAAAGATAAAACGATTTAGAGGTGTATTTATGAGTGATGAACTTCCACAAAAGCCTTATGTAAATGAGTGTGGTGTAGTTAACCTTGATAAATCAGAAAACATTGGTACTCATTGGATATGCTATTGGAAAGATAACAACATAAAGTACGTGTTCGATTCTTATGGTGGTGTTCCTCCTAAACAACTGGTACAATATCTTGGTACCGAAAACTTCTTTTACAAAGACGAACGAATACAAGACTTTAATTCAGTTATATGTGGTCATCTTTGTGTTAAGGTTTTAAATCTTCTAAATCAAGGGTATTCTTTTAGTGATGTTATGTATATGATTAAAAATGATTAAGTGCTTTTATGGCTTATATCCATAAAAGTTTTGTTTTAAGATAAATATGGAAGCTATACACAATAGATTTTTAGATTATTTTGAGAAGCATGAGGATGAACTAGATGCACTAGATAGATATAAGTTTTATCGGTATTTTGAACAAGTTAGTGAGATAGACTTTAAAGATAAAAACAACGTATATAATGTTATTGATTTATGGAAAAGTTTAATATCAAAATTTTTGTACACGGAAGAAGAGTTGGAAAAGTTACGCCCAATAATTACCTTAAAGGACTTGCTGTCAAATTATAGCGCTGCACCATTAGAATGCAGTAATTGTGGTAGTAAGCCATTAACAAAAGGTATGAGTAGATACATTTGTGACGATTGTTCTGTAGAGAGTGGTTGGGTTTACAGTACTTGTGAAGAAACTCAAGCTGCTTTCGTACGAAAACCATGGTATAATACTATAAAAAGGTTTAAGTTACAGTTATCTCGTTTACAAGCTTTACAGGATAGAATTATTCCCGAAGAGGTGTTCAAGGTGTTAAATGATGAATTTGAAGATATGCCAAAACATTTAATATCAACAAAAGATGTTCTAGAAGTACTAAAGAAAAACAAATACACAAAATATTATGATGATGTCTATTTAATACACCATCACGTTACTGATCAAAAACCATTAAACTTACGACATATGGAAGAAACACTTATAAATGAGTTCGAAAACTTACACGAGGTCTTTAGGGAGCTGTATCTGGAAAGAGCATTGTTTATTAACTTAAAATGTGTATTGTACTATCTGTTGAAAAAGCACGATGTTCATGTTGATATTGATTTTAAACACTCGCCTAGACAAATAGAGATGTTAAAGAAATGTTTTGAAAAATTAGGATGGAGATTTTCTGTATAGTAAATGAGTATGAATATATTTGGTAATGTTAAAGATAGAAAAGGTGATGATATTAGTGAAGAAAAATTAAAATTGTTGGAGAATTTAAATGATGTTGTTAGCGTAAGTCAACTTAGATCAATAGAAGCCCAATTAGAGAACGATAGAAAACGATTTGAAGATGTATTAGAAATGTTACAAGACACATACGTCAAGAAAGAAGATATTGAAAAGATTAGGATGGATACTACTAAATTGATTATGCAGAAAGAAACCATGCCTCTACTATATCGATTAAGAGCTAAAAACGTTAAGGAGCCAATCTTTAGAATATTTAATCTTTCTAATGGTTACAAATTTCTCTATAATGGGAAAATAATGCACATGGAATTAAGTTTGGATAAATACTTTCTAGATATATATTTGGGTGATACTTTGGTTAAAGAGATACTTTTGACTTTAAGAAGAACGATATAATTACGATTAAACCAAATAAAAATTCTGCTATGGAAGAAGGTCAATTATTGTTTGTTGTGATGTACATAGAAAGAGAGCTTTCCTAAAGACGCTTGCTTTATAATAAATATGGATATCTTTGGTAATGTTAAAATGACATCAGAGTTAGATAATACAGTTGTGAGAAAAGATATTGTCATGTTAAAAGAAGAGCCTAACTTCATCAAACGGAGTTATGTTATAGAGCTTCCAAGTCGATTGATATCAGAAAATGTTGAAACTCCTTTCTTTTTAATAAATAATCTATCTACCGCATACAAATTTCTTTATAAAGGTAGGATAATGCATATAGAATCATCTTACAATACGTATTTTATAGATATATATTTAAATGATTCTCTAGTTGAAAATTTCCATTGCACTTTAATACAAATGATAAATTAGCAGTTAGACCATCTAAAGATTCTGATCTGAAACATGGTAAATTATTATTGATTAATATGCATGTAGAAAGAGAAGACGAAGATAGTGATGATGATGGTGAGAATGTTGATAGCATAATATTAAACAGCGATAGGTATTGATTTTCTATATAATAAACAGGATGTATTGTGTTAAGTGTAAGAATTCGACAGATACAAAGAAAGATGCCATTATAATTGAGCAAACAAAGAATGGAAGATATCTAAAGAAAGGTATTTGTTCTGTATGTGGTGTTACTAAAACTCAATTCGTTAAAAAGCCTGATTGACTAGAAGAAGGTAAAGGTGTTAGAGAAGACATTATAGAAGAAATTCACAAACCATCTAGAAAAAACTTTGACAGATTAAGTGTAGTTATAAAAGGTATCGATGATCTTTGGCAAGCTGATCTTGTTGAAATGGATAGTGGAGTATTAAAAGGTGTTTCCAAATTAAATAAAGGTTATAAGTATTTGCTAACGATTACAGATGTGTTCTCGAAATATGCGTTTGCTGTTCCTGTTAAAGATAAGAGTGGTAAGAATGTTACAGAAGCATTCGAATCCATATTAAGAACGAGAAAACCTAGTAACTTACAAACTGATCAAGGTAAAGAGTTTTACAATAAAGAGTTTAAGAAGTTGATGGAGGAAAATAAGATTAATCATTACTCAACCTATAGTGGTAAGAAAGCTTCTGTTGTTGAGAGATTTAATCGAACACTTAAACAGAACATGTGGAAAAGGTTCACAACACAAGGGTATTACAAATGGATAGAGATATTACCAACACTAGTTAAAGAGTATAATAATCAAATTCATAGAACAATTGGTTTAAAGCCTATAGAAGTTAATAAGAAGAATGAGCAAACAATATTGGAGAAAGTGTATCAAAAAGAATATAAGCGTGTTAAGCCCAAGTTCAAGTTGGGTGATCATGTTCGTATAAGTAAGTCGAAAGGGTTATTTGAGAAAGGATATACACCTAATTGGTCAACAGAAGTATTTGTTATTAGTGAAGTTATTCCATCCAATCCGCCTACCTATAGAAATAAAGATTTAGAAGAAGAGGATGTGCAAGGTAGATTTTACGAACAAGAACTATTAAAGACGAAACATAAAGATGAATACTTGGTAGAAAAGGTGTTAAGAAAGAAAGGTGACAAAGTATACGTTAAATGGCTAGGGTTTGATGATTCGCATAATAGTTGGATAGATAAGAGTAATGTTGTAGTGTAAATATAAATGTTGTCCTTTATGGCTTGTTATTCCATAAAAGGTTGGTTTGACAAAATTCAAAGTTCCTCGGATTCTAGGAACTTCAAAAACTCATCTTACACAGTAAAACTAGGTGGTAACGAAATGAAGTTAAAAATAAAGATTTTCTATATAATAAATATGGGTACTATGGATAGTTCTCTTAGTTTAAACGATATTTGCTACGAACAGATCAAGGACAACTATTGGTATGGGATTTTTGGCGACTTCAAGTTGATTATAGATAAGAACACTGGATATTTCAACGCTACTAAGTTGTGTCAAGATGGGGGCAAAGACTATAAACATTGGTAACAAAATAAAGGATCGAAAAACATAATAGAGTATTATTCCGAAAAATTAGCTAGTCTTAATATAGGCCAGCAAAACTCAACGTATTATATAGAACCAAGAGGCACAAACAAGAAAGATCTATTGATATCTGGAACATATGTCTATAAAAAAGTATTTCTTGCTATTGCTTTTTGGATTTCACAGGACTTCTATGATAAATGTTACGATATTGTCGAAGACTATTTAGTTTCTAATTTTAAGCAGATTCAAGAAGGCCAAGAAGAGTTGCAATCAAGAGTAGAAGAGATAGAACAACAAATGGAGCAATTACGATTGTGCAATCAAGAACTAGAAAGCAAAGTTGATTATCTTAAAACAGTTGCAGCACCATATACAGAAGATCCAGGAAAGATACATAGGCTATTCATTATCAAGAAAAACCTTACTAAAGAACAACTTGAAAATATACTCTTTTACTATGACGAAGAAGAACGAGATCAAAAAGAAAGAATAGAACGATATAAGTATTGGGTTGGAAGAGTACAAACATGCAATTAAGAAAGTAGGATTAAACAACTCAAACTTAAGTATCCAAGTATGAGTATTCTGCTTAACGTCGACGATCCAAACTCTATCAATTTATACCACGGAGCTAAAGAAAGATATGATGATAGAATAACTTGGCACGGTTCGCATATGAACACAGATTTAAGTGATATAAATCTTGTTGACAGGTTTATTCAGTTAAGAGACATTTAAGTATAAAAAATACGAGAAACTAAATATACCATTGCTTTTATGGGTTAACCCATCAAAGTACAATTTAAGTGTTAAACATTAAAAACCCTCTGCTGCAACAGCGAATGCTACATTCAACATATCACCTAAATCGGGATTATTATGATATTTTCTTATTATAACTCTCCAATCTACATAATTTCTAAATATATATATATATAAAGTCTACAGAGAGGTGCTGATAAATTGAGATGTTCTGCCAATGAACTCTATCTGCATGTTTTCGTATAAAGGCTTCAGAGAGTTTGTTTTTATAAGATATAGGATAAAAATCAACTTTATCTATAAACTCATTAATAAATTCTTCAGATAGCTTTTGATTATACGATACTTCCCCCCAATCAACTCTATCTGCAAATTGGGGGGCGCGGTGGCTCAGTGGTAGAGCGTTCACCTCTGGTGCTTGGGGTCCCGGGTTCGATCCCAGCCCCCGCCAAGTAAACTTTGTGGTGGACAAACACCGTGCTCGTGGGTTTTCTCGGGGTTCTCCCGTTTCCTCCCACTTTCTTCATTCCACCATTTCATTCATCTCTCATTATCACCGTCTCCTTTAGCCTAACCGGCATAACCGTGGGACGTAAAACTTAAAGATTTCATTTCATTTCATTTCTATCTGCAAATTCTCTTATAAAGTCTTCTGATAAGTCTTGGCTTCCTGAAATAATCTCCCAATCAACTCTATCTGCAAATTCTCTTATAAACTCTTCCGATAACTTTTTCCATAAACATATTTCGCTCAAATTAACTTTCTGCAGATATTTGCGTATGAAGTCTTCTGTAATGTGATCATAGTTATATTCCCCCTCATAATCATCATAACCTATAGATAACCATTGTTCATCAGTCAGTGAATCTAATATCTCATCAGACAAGTTCATAACGTTCGCATAGAGAATGTTTTGTATAAGAAATGAGTTGTTTTCTTTAGTGGCATTCTTGAACAAATGATCTAATATACCTATTGAGATGCTAAAGTTTATTTTGTCTTCATCATTATAACCACCAATATCTAAATCTTTACATACACAATCAAATATAGGTTTGTAAGATAATAGTTCCTTAGCACTAGTCATGTTCGTTTTTATTCTTAGATTTTTAAATTTATTTCATTTTTGTTGGTTTTATATATAACAAATATGAATAAAGATTTTGACTTATTACATGATAGACTTAAACAAATTCATCATGATCTTAAACTCTTAGCAGCACTAGTAGAGAAGCAAATACTGTTAAAGGAAAAAGAATTATTACTAACACAGCAAAAAACATCTGATTTGAGTAGTGATGATGAATATAAATATGGTAGTGATGATTATGATGATGATGATGATGAGTAAGTTTACAAAAATGATTCAATTTGAAATGTGTATAAGTAACTTTGATGGGTCTTCCCATGAAAGTTCTAGACTAACACGCAGTTGAAACACATGTAGGAACGTGCAGATGTTTGAACGACGTGTTAAAAAAAATGGATGAAAATGAAGTAAAAATTTTGGTGTAGGTAAAAATTGAAGAGTATAAAGATTTTCTATAGTATAAATAAGATGAGTAACTATAGCAAGTTTACTGTAGTAGAGTTAAGACGACAATGTAAAGAGAGGGGAATCAGAAGATATTCCCGATTAGGAAAAGCAGAACTGATAGACCTTCTTAAACAATATGATGATGAACAGAGCAGAAGACAGATTAGAGATATATTCCCATTTAAACAAGAAGTAATTGAAGAACCAAGAATCAAAGTTGAATCAATACCAATCGATGTAAAACGTCAGAACATTGCATTAAAATCAAGATTAGAAACATGGAGATTTACAACAGATTACAAACCACAAGATCCACTTGAACAATATATTACTGCAACATCTAAAGCTATATTAAACAGATTACAAATTAGCTTAAGTAGACATAGTTCATTGAAAGCTAATCTTTATATAAGTTGTACATATAAAAAAGGAGAAGAAACTCAAAACTTCTATTTTAACACTGAAAACCAGGAAATATACCGATCAAGTAATCTAAAGGAAGAAATAACTAAGATGAAGCAAAGATTAAGAACAAGAATGGATGAGTTCCAAGCTAGAGGTTCTGGTTGGACTCTTATAAACATTAACTTTCTACAACTAGCAATCGCCAAATATACACCATATAGAGAATCAACATACATAGAATTACCTAAACAAATTCAAAACAAAAAGGCAGTAATTAATGTAAAGAATGAAGATGAGAAATGTTTCTTATATTCATTATAAAGAGCCCTATATCCTACAAATTCACATCCTGAGCGAGTACCAAAAAATAATGAGCTTTTGTTAAACTTAGGATCTAAATTTAAAAATATTCATTTTTTGTAAAACTAAGCGATATTCCAAAAGCTGAAAAATTACTTGATATTTCTATAAATGTTTATGGATATGATACAGACTATTCACTCTATATACTACATCACACACAAAACAAGCAAGAAAATCATGTCAATTTATTATATGTAAAGAACAAAATAAAGACCAACTTAAAACACACTATTGTTGGATTAAGGATTTAAGCAGACTAGTATGTACACAGTTAACTAAAAAGAGCTCGAAAATATTTATGTGATAGATGTTTGTTATACTTTTACTCTCAAAACGCTTTAAATAAACATGAGCAAGATTGTTCGTTAAATGAGCCAGTAAAAATAATAATGCCTGAAGAAGGTAAATGTGTTGAATTTAAAAACTACTAATACATAATGAAAATGCCATTTGTGATTTATGCCGATTTTGAATGTTTGTTACATAAAGTTATGGGTTGTAAAGAATGTTATCCGGATGACGAGCCATATACGAAAAAAATATCAACAACATAAGCCATCTGGATTTTGTTATTATGTAGTAAAGAGCGATGGAAGTAAAACTAATCCTGTTTTGTATAGAGGTAAGAACGCTGCTAAGAAATTTATAAGACTGTTAACAAAAGAAGCTAAACACATATCGAACATATACAAACAAAATAACGAATTACCATTAACAAAAAGTCAGAGAAAAGAGTTCAATGAATCTAAATGTTGTTATTACTGTAAGCAGGAGTATACTAAAGAAAATCATAAAGTTAAGCACCACGATCATATAACAGGAAAATTTGTAGCACCTCTATGTAATAACTGCAATTTAAAATTCAAAGTACCAAAGTTTGTACCAGTGATCATACATAACTTGATAGGATATGACTCACACTTGTTTATAAAAGAGCTTGGATGTAATAAAGAAGAAATAGATCTAATACCCAATAATAAAGAAAGATACATATCATTCAGTAAAACGGTTGGAACAATTAAATTGAAATTTGTAGATTCATTTAGATTTATGGCTTCTAGTTTAGACAAATTGTCATCGAACTTGAAACGCGAACAAATAATACATACCCAACACTTTTATCCTAACCAAGAACAGTTTCGACTTGTAATAAGAAAAGGTGTTTACCCATATGATTATGTTAACAATTGGGATAGGTTTAGAGAAAGAAAATTACCGGTAAAGGAAGCATTCTTCAACAAGCTTATGAGCACACATATAAGTGATGAGGATAATGAACATGCAAAGAAAGTATGGAAAACATTTGACATTAAGAATCTGGGACAATCCCATGATTTATATTTGAAAACAGATGTATTATTGTTAGCAGATGTGTTTGAGAACTTTAGAGAAACATGTCTTAAAGCTTATGACCTTGATCCTGCTTGGTATATGACGGCACCAGGTTTAGCTTGAGATGCAATGTTAAAGATGACAAATATAAAGGTAGAATTGTTGTGGGATTATGATATGGTATTAATGGTAGAGAAAGGTATAAGAGGTGAAATTAGTCAATGCTCAAAAAGGTATGTAAAAGCAAACAATGAGTATATGGAAGATTATGATAAGAACAAAGAAGATTCTTACTTAATGTATCTAGATGCCAATAACTTGTATGGGTGGGCAATGAGTCAATATTTACCGTATAAGGGATTTAGATGGTTAAGTGAAGATGAGATTGAAGAAATAGATTTCACAAATATACCTGATAATTCTGATACTGGTTACATATTAGAAATTGATCTTGAATATCCTAAAGAATTGCATGACTATCACAAAGACCACCCATTAGCTCCTCAAAACATATCTCCGCCTGGTTCAAAACAATCAAAGCTATTAACAACCCTATATGACAAAGAAAAATATGTAATTCATTATCGAAACCTAAAGCAATGTCTTTCACTTGGATTAAAACTTAAAAAGATACATCGAGTAATAGAGTTCGAACAATCAGATTGGTTAAAGAAATATATTTATTTAAACACACAGATGAGAACGAAAGCAGCAAATGATTTTGAAAAAGACTTCTATAAGCTCATGAATAATTCCGTGTTTGGGAAGACTATGGAGAATATTAGAAAGAGAGTTAATATTAAACTTGTAAGTGATGAGAAAAAATACGAGAAACTTGTAGCAAAACCGAATTATAAGAGTACTACAGTTTTTACGGAAAATTTAGTAGCAGTTCACATGAACAAGGTTAAAGTGCAATTTAACAAACCTATTTATGTTGGTATGTCAATTCTAGATTTATCAAAATATTTAATGTACGATTTCCATTATAATGTGATGAAACCAAAATATCAAGAGAAAATAGAAGTATGTTATACAGATACCGATAGTTATATATACCATATCCAAACAGAAGATGTGTACGAGGACATGAAAAATTATATTGATTACTTCGACACGAGTGATTACTCTAAAGGTAATAGATATAAGATACCACATGTCAATAAGAAAATACTTGGTAAGATGAAGGATGAGATTAAAGGTACAATCATAGAAGAGTTTGTGGGTTTAAGATCAAAAATGTATTCAATAAGATTCGAAAAAGATAAATGTTGTAAGAAAGCAAAAGGAGTTAAGAAAAATGTTGTAAGTAAAGAACTATCATTTAACGATTATAAAGACTGCTTGTTCAATCAAAAAGAATATTATAAGAAGATGAATTTGATTAGAAGTTATAAGCACGATTTGTACAGTATAGAAGTAAATAAGTTAGCTTTAAGTTGTGTGGATGATAAGAGATGTGTTTTAAAGAATGGGGTAAATACTCTACGATGGGGACATTATATGTTAGAAAAGTTGTAGTTTTAGATGTAAGTTTTTAGATTGTAAGTTTTTAGATGTAAGTTTTTATGATTTTAATGTCATAAAAGCATATGCGATCTCACTTTGGGGTATGCAACTTAGTACAGTTTCTTGGGTCCTTCTGTGTTGACTAATAATATATACGAAATGTGTTAGCTTGGAGTTTTGGCCCAGAAGTAACCACCCCTAACTACTCACAAAAAAGCGAAGCTCAGCTTGATATACCATTTGAGTGTCCTATTTACTTTTGTACCAACGAGAAATCTCATTTCCGTGTCATGTTTTACTATTTAAACAAAGGAAGTGCTAAATTTGAGAAAGCGAACATGGACTCAGAATTTATATCATTTTGTAATACTCAAATTTGGATGGATTATTTAGTTTTATACCAAGCAGAAAAAGGAAACAAAGGTATAAATTTGTACTGACCGGAAAAGCGAAGAAGATTCATTTTTAACTGGCTTAGAATTGTATACCTTTTTGTAAAATTTATACCAAACCGAAAAAAGCAAGGAAATACCATTTAACTAATATTTTTTGTGCTAACCAAAAACTAGCTAAGCATGTTATAACTTTTTGTGCTTTTGGTCTAACCAATTTCTTGACTATGGTGTACTATTTAAAAAACAAAGGAATAAATTTGTACTAATCAGACTCAAAATTTTATATCATTTTGTAATACTCAAATGGACGAAAGAATAAATTTCTGTGGGTTAAGCAAAGAATGTCAATTTGTACCTTTTTGTGCTATTAAAATAAACGAAGGGTTAAATTTGAGTGACCTATTCAATTTTGTACCAAGTAGAAAAAAATGAAGAATGAATAAATTTTGTTTGCAATTAAAAAAGCGGAGAAGATCTATTTTTGAATAGTTCAGTATTTATGTACTTTTGTATCAACCAGAAAAAACAAAGAAAGACCATATTCTGCTACTCACACAAACGAAGGAATAAGCTCAGAATTTCTATACATTTTTGTGCTATTCAAATAAACGAAGGAATAAATTTGTGTAACGGCAGAAAAAGCCCCTTTTAGTTTTGTACTAACCACGAAAAAAGGGGAAGAAGGCCCCATTATAACAAGCTCGGTATTTTTATACAATTTTGTATTTCTCTAATAAATTTGGGAGGTCTATTTCATTTTGTAACAATCAGAAGAAAAGTAAAGATGATACATTTTCACTAGCTCAGAATTTTATACCTTTGTGACGGATTAAAATAAACGAGTGGTTCATTTAGTTGTAGTGCTACATTTTGTATATTTTTGTGTCATCCAGAGATCAATTTAAATCGCATCTCCCGTCACTATATGGGTATTGATGTGTGTTTAGCGAATTAGGTTTACAAAATACTGACGGCGACGCTAAAGTCCAAAGTTTCCCGGTCACTAACTAAATATTTGAACGTGAGATTTAACAAACCAGAGTTGCGTCATAATTCAATGTTAACTTAATTGTGTAGAACAGACTCCACAGCAATTAGCGTTCTAAGAAAACTGATGAAGGACGACAAATCATGACAGCATGATTGGCAATTTTTAATCACAGCAGAAGGAATCATATGAAAGTAAAAATCAGCTCGCCAAGGAAAAGAAAATTTTTTCATGTTCCATGTTGCACACCATCTATAAAGAGTGCTGAATTATTCATTCTGTTGCTGCAGATATTTAAGCAACGTTACGAATGCGTTACCTAACGTTTGCATTGCTAGTATACTGAGGGTCCTAAGGTACTGCCTATTGCTCGACGATTCAATTATATTTGCTTAATGGAATTATTTTTTAAACTTTCTTTCCTCGTCTAAGGTAAATTATATGAAACTTAATAAGTCCAAAAAGACAAATATATATTTTAGCATTTATGTATTTTACTATAATGGAATATAAGTTTATGGAGCATGTTTGGAAAATAATAGAACATACATCATGACGTTATATTAACGAATTGTTTCTTGGAAAATAATTATTTTATATTGCCTTGAAACATATTATTAAACACGGAGAATGCATAAAATGCTTTTATTGTAGGTATATAAATAGATGTATCACGCTTGAAAAAACTATTTATTTGATTTGTTTTTGCTGAAGAGCAGAAAAATGACTAGCATGGAACTTGCCTATGTTTCACCTAGAGAAAAAGAAATTTAGCGTGAAAACGAAAAACCTATACTGTTAATTCAGCCCTCTGACCCGGATTTGCCAGATGAATTACGTGATAAAGTGAGAATCAAATATCCAACACAAGAAATAGAAGAAGTGTATTATTTTAGACGCTATAATAGGTATAATGAAATACTCCCGGAAAGTGATGATGACAGTGTTTCAAATATTACCCGTTTCGAAGTGGAAGCTAATTAGTGCGGGTGAACTAGTGAAAGTATTAGTGATACATGTGTTATGCAATTATTTAATGAGTATACACCAAATTCAGTATTATTATGTGAAGCATGTTCTGAACATAATGAAAATGAAAAAGATCACAAATGTTTGCTGCAGTATGATTACGAATTATTACAAAAGGTGTGGACGATCTTAATTAAACGTGAAATGAGAGAGAGAATCTATAAACTTTATTTAAAGAAGCGTTTTAAAGGTTGTAATATTAAGAACACTTATACTTTGGAGAAAAAATTTAATCTGGTATATGAATACATTAGAGAGTGTGATTATTATATCAAAGAAATAATAGAAATGTTTTTAGAAAAAGATAAACAATTATTTAATTCTGATAACTAACACTGAGATACTGTAGCATATGCATTTGTTTGTGTATGAATAGACGAACATATTAGGAAATAAGAATTGAACTGTTAACTGTATTATTTTATAAATCGATCAATTTGTATTATTGTAATATTAAGAATTTAATAGATTTCAAACATTGGACTAACACATGTAAATAGTAGTTAGAGGTAAAATACTGAACTACCGGCAACTGAATTGTCAGTGAGAGTAATGTATTGTTTTCTTTAAAAGAAATAAATAAGCTGATCTGGATGACACAAAAATATACAAAATGTAGCACCACAAGTAAATGAACCACTCATTTTTTTAATCCTTTACAAAGGTATAAAATGTATCATTTTCACTTTTCTTCTGATTGTTACAAAAATGATATAGACCACCCAAATTTATTAGAGTAATACAAAATGGTATAAAAATACTGATCTTGTTATAATGGGCCTTCTTCCCTTTTTTGTGGTTGGTACAAAACTAAAAGCGCCTATAAAAGTGAATAAGTTTATTCCTTCGTTTATTTGATTAGTACGAAAGGATATAAAATTATCCTTCTTCGTTCCTTCGTTTATTTGAATAGCAGGAAAGGTATAGAAATTCTGAGCTTATTCCTTCGTTTCTTTGAGTAGCAGAATATGGTTTTTCTTTGTTTTTCTCTGGTTGGTACAGAAAGTAGAATTTGGGTAGTACAAAATGTACATAAATACTGAACTATTTTAAAATAGACCTAAGCAGGAAAGGTATAGAAATTCTGAGCTTATTCCTTCGTTTCTTTGAGTAGCAGAATATGGTTTTTCTTTGTTTTTCTCTGGTTGGTACAGAAAGTAGAATTTGGGTAGTACAAAATGTACATAAATACTGAACTATTTTAAAATAGACCTTCTCCGCTTTTTTAATTGCAAACAAAATTTATTCATTCTTCATTTTTTTCTACTTGGTACACAATTGGATACGTCACTCAAATTTAACCCTTTGTTTATTTTAATAGCACAAAAAGGTACAAATTGACATCCTTTGCTTAACCCACAAAAATTTATTCCTTCGTCCATTTGAGAATTACAAAATGAAATAAAATTTTGAGTCTGGTTAGTACAAATTTATTCTTTTGTTTTTTTAAATAGTACAACATGGTCAAGAAATTGGGTAGACCACTGAAATGTATAGCACAAAAAGGTGCATTTGCTGAGTTAGTTAAAATGGTATTTCTTCGCTTTATGGTTAGCACAAAAATTATTAGTTAGTTAAATGGTATTTCCTTGCTTTTTTGGTTTAGTATAAAATTCTAAACCGGTTAAAACGATCCTTGTCGGCTTTTTTCTCGTTGGTACAAAAGGAAATAGGACACCCTTTTTAAATGGCAAAAAGTATAGAATGCTGATTCTTCTTCGCTTTTCCGGTCAGAACAAATTTATACATTTGTTTCCTTTTTCTGCTTGGTACAAAACCAAAAACTCCATCCAAATATATTTCTTCGTTTATTTGAGTATTACAAAATGATATAAATTCTGAGTCCATGTTCGCTTTCTCAAATTTATCCGTTCGTTTGTTTAAATAGTAAAACAAGGTCTCGAAGTGAGATTTCTCGTTGGTACAAAAGTAAATAGGACACTCAAATGGTATATCAAGCTGAGCTGGTCTTTTTGTTGTTATTACAAGTTTATTCCTTTATTTATCTGTGCAGCTTTTTTCCTTTTGGTACAAATATTACAATAAAGGCATAAAAATCTAAGCCTGATATAAATAGTTAGGACACCTATATTTATTTATTCTTTTCCTTATAGGCACGGCAACATTACGTATGAGAAAGCTGAGCTACTTAAAATGGTTCTTCGAATGGGTACATAAACTTAGACTACTCAAATTATCCTCGGTTTTTTAATGTTACAAAAGGTATAAAATTGCCCTTCTTTGATTTTCTTCTGATTGGTTCAAAAATATAATTTGGGTAGTACAAAATTGTACAGAAATATTGAACTTGATAAAAAGGGCGGTTTTTCTTTGGTTTTTCTTCGGTTTTTCTTTGGTTGCTACAAAATTAAATAGCTCACTCATATTTATGTCTTCGTTTATTAGGCTAGTTTAAAATGGTCCTTTTAGCTTTTTTCTGGTTAATATAAATTTATTCCTTTGTTTGTTGAAATAATACAAAATGGTATAAATACTCAGCTTCGGTTTTTCACTGGTAGTAAAATAGCTCACTCAAATGCATTACTTCGTTAACTGATTTTGAGTTGACACAAACTATAAGTCCTTTGTTTATTTGAATACTCCAAAATGATGCAATTTCTTTTTTTTCGGTGGTACAAAACTAAATACTCCATTGCTTATTTGAGTAGAAAAATTATATAAAATAGTCCTTCTTCGCCTTCTTAGACTACTCAAATTCTGAGCCAGTTAAAATGGCATTTTTCATTGGTACAAAATTGAATAGGTCACTTAAATTTATTCTTTCGTATATTTAAATACTACAAGATGATATAAAATATTCAGCTAGTACATTTTCCGTTGGTATAAAAAGTAGAACATAGAAATTATTCTTTCGTTACAGAAATTATGAACTTGTTAAAATGGCTCTTCTTCGTTTTTTTCTGATTGATACAAAAATAAAACATTGCAGTAGTTCAAAAGTTACATAAATTCTGAGTTAGTTAAAATAGTCAATTTTCGTTTCTTTCAACAGTACATAATGAGCTAGTTAAAGTAGCTCTTCTTCTCTTTTGCAGTTGGTACAAAAGAAAATTATTCACCTAAATTTTATTCATTCTTCACTTCTTTTTTCTAGTTGGTACAAAACTAAATATTCTATTCCTTCGTTTATTGGCGTAGTACAAAATGATATAAAATTCTGAGCGAGATAAAAGGCATTTCTCATTGGTTCAAAATTGAATAGGTCATTCAAATTTATCCTTTCGTTTGTTTAATAAGTACAAGATGATTTAAAATTCTCAGCTAGTTAAAATTTTATATCTTTGCTTTCTTTCTCGAAGTAAGCCAGTCATATTTATTCATTCTTCACTTCTATCTGTTTGGTACAAAAATGAATAGGTCACACAGGCTTTGTTTAAAGTTACTAAAGCTTAAATATTTGAACTTTGACCTCGATAGTCAGGACTTTTTTAACATGTAGTAGTTGATGACGTATTACTAGATTTGGAAACCACTTCTATACGTTGCTCTGTTTAAGAGTTATTCGCGTTTAAGTATGTTGATCTTTGACCACGATGGTCATTATTTTGGAACTTGCAGTGCTTGATGACCAATTACTAGATTTGAAAACAGCACCTCAATATGAGAATCCGTTTTCGAGTTATTAGGTTTTAAGTATGTTGACCTTTGACCTCGGTGGTCATTACTTTGGTACTTGCAGTGGTTGATGACCAATTGCTAAATGTGGAAACATCATCTCAATATGTGGCTTCGTTTTCGAGTTATTAGGTTTTAGGTATATTGACCTTCGACCTCGATGATCATTATTTCGGAACTTGTAGTAGTTGATGACCAATTGCTAAATGTGAAAACACCATCTCAATATGTGGTTCCGTTTTCGAGTTATTAGGTTTTAAGTATTTTGACCTTTGACGTCGATGGTCATTTTTTTGGAACTGTAGCAGTTGATGACCAATTACTAAATGTGCAAACACTATCTCAATATGTGGCGCCGTTTACGAGTGATTGGGTTTTAAGTGTCATACAAAGGGCGTATCCCACATAAACTATAAGACCCAGGTAGAAATAGAGATGGTTTTCGTAATCAGCATGTCCGAAAACCCCCATATGCTGAGTTTTATCCAAATCGGTAAAAAGGGCGTATCGGATCGGAAATGTAAATGTTTCTGCGCATGCGTGTTATTTCTACTAATTGGGTTTGGCATACGCAACCAAGTGTGTGTGTGTGTGTGTGTGTGTGTTTAATCAGCACCGGAATACTATGCTATTTAGGGAATGAATAATAGGTCATAGTCTTTTACGACCTACTTGTTGCACGTAGTCTGCTCCGAGGGAACCGGAACAGTTTACGTAATCGGCTCCTGAACCGGAACTGGCACTGCAACTGGAACAGTCTGTTATATTTCTTAGTCTGTAGTCTACTGTAATTTTTCTGCGCATGCGTGCAATGGGTAATAAATTGAAAATTTAATTTTACTGCGCATAAGCAATCAAGTGTGTGTGGTTGTTTGTGTGTGTTTGTTTGTTTGTGTTTTTATTTTATTATTCTCTGCTCTATTATATTGCTATAAAGTGCTCGTAAAAGAGAACGGGGGTGTTATGTCTTATTTTATGTTTCTGCGCATAGCCGTAATCTGCTCCTGAACTGGAACAGTCTGCGGTCTGCTGTGGGGGGTTGGAACTGCGCATCAAGTGTGTGTAGGTGTGGGTGTGTGAGTCTGTGGAAGTTGTTATTTTTTAATCAAAATGGAGGGCGAATACACCCTCATTATTCTCTGCTACGTTGAGAGAAGTGCTCATAAAAGGGAACGAATCTTTGCTATGTTATGTTAAATAAGCCACAGTCTTTTATTAGCTCTGCTATGTTACATTGTCATATGTAATTTTATGTTTAAATAAGGGGTGGAAACTATGCTCATAAAAGGGAACGAGCCTCTGTGTAATATCTGCTATGTTAAAAGTGCTCATAAGAGGGAACGAGTGCACCCCTTCTATGCTATATAGTCTTATGTAATATATGCTATGTTAAATAGGCGGATGGAGAATGTGTTATCGATCTGCTATTTGTTCGTAAAGTGCTAATAAAAGTGAACGAATCTTATGTGACGTGTTCGAAAACTCCCATATCCCAAGGTGCGCGGGCGGTGTCCGGCGCCAGTCAATCAGCGCGGCACTCCTAAAAGAGCGTGGTTGGACGGTGGGCGGGGCCGGGAGCATGGCCGGCCAATTAGCGTTAAGGGACGGGTCCCGCGCCGGCCAATCAGCGCGCCATCCCGAAAACCAAGGTCCGGCGTCAGCCAATCGGCGTAAAGGGGACGGGTTTGGCGCCAGCCAATCAGCGCATTAGATACTCCTAAAATGTAGGTCGTAAAAGACCGTGGTTGGCCGGGGGTGTGACCGTGGGCGTAGCCGGGGGCGGGGCCAGCCAATCAGCGTCAAGGGGGCGTAATCCGGGCCCAGCCAATCAGCGTGAAGGGGCCTGGCGAGGTCCGGTGCCAGCCAATAAACGCAGTAGATACTCCTAAAATGGAGGTCATAAAAGACCGTGGGCGTGGACGGGGGCGTGACCGTGGGCGTGGCAGGGGGCGTGACCGTCGGCGTGGTCGGGGGCGTGGCCAGCCAATCCGCGATAAGGGGCGTGGTCAAGGGGCGGGTCACGTGACCTGCGCCAGCCAATCAGCATCAAGGGTTTGCGCATGCGCAGTAGGTAAAAAACAGCGCCAAGTTACCCCATCCTACTTACGTTTATAGGTTTTATTATGTAGTTACGACAACTACGGATTTGCTTCAAGATAACGAAGACGGCCTTTAATGTCAGATAGAGAAACACGATGTCAAATACTATGCTAACCTACAGGGCAGGTTTCGAAAAGTCTCCATTTTTTTGATAAGGCTTGCTGTAGTAGAATCAGTAAATGAACTGAACTGTATATCGGCATCAATAATTTAGACCATTTAGTGGAATCTGATATACAATGAGCATAAAACATAGTGTAAACTAGTATATTAATGATATATATTGACCTTTTAACTGTTGAAAGTAATTCTTTATTAATCATTGAACTTTACCGTTGTGAACTTAATAATGAAAGGAAAAAGGAAATACATGTGACGAGCCGAAGTGCAAAAGATATTGTAGCTGCAGTTGTAGTTTAGTAAAGTCAAGATGCCCGCACTAACTGATTGGAATCAGAGTTCGTACACTTCTTTTGAGGAGGCGGAGGTGAATTCAGGAGATGAACACGTCCATTTAGACAACCCCCCACCTTTTCACACTCAATCGGAAATGGCCTCAATCGTTTGTACATCGTTTGTACAGAAATGTGCAGGCGAAATTTTCGTTTGTACACAATTAGGGACGCCGCCAGAACGAAAACAAAGTGGGGGCTGTCTAAGTGATAGCCCTCACCATGTGCAATTCAATCACAAATTTTCGCAATCGTTTGTACATCATTTGTACAAAAATGTGCAGGCAAAATGTTCGTTTGTACACAATTAGGGGTGCCGCCAGAAAAAAAACAAAAAGGGGGATGCCTAAATGGTAGCACTCGCACAATATTGAATTCAACCACAAACTGTCGCGCTTGTTTGTACACTCTTCTCCAAAATTATTGTCGCATATCTATAATTGTCTTCTTGTAAGAATATTATTTGATAATGATTTTGTAGGGTACTTTTAATACTTATACTGCGTGTATAATCGGGAAATGTATATTTGTGGTAAATTTCATAGGAAAAGAATTATAAATGCGAAAATTAGAATGAGTAATTATATGTAAAATTTTCAATTATGTATACACCGCGCCACCATTCTATATCTACTTAATAAATAATACAAAAGAATTGAGTGGTATATTCTTAATCAATGAACACTTACTTACCTTAACTAAAATCTTTTAATTGTCGACTTTCTTCTGTGTTTGGCTTCTGGAACATCTCTTTTGAGTATCAAACAATAATCAGCTAGCATTTGTGAACTCCACTGTCACTGCTATCTCTTCTCCATGGAGAAAATGTCCTGATGAAATCGTTCCTCATGCTCATCACTAACACCACCAACGTTTTCAGGAAAGAAATCCAGTTGGGAGTCTAGAAAGTGAACTTTAAGGGATATGTTGAAACCCACTTCTTTGAATGATTGCACGAAATCACTCACAATTCCACAGCAATTTGGGGCTTTCTGGTTTCCTAAAATATTCTATGTTAAACATTTAAATGAAAATCAAGTTGCTGTCTCAAAAGGAGTTAAGAGATCATCACATTTTTGGTTACGAATCAAACATCTTATTTCGGAGCCTACAAAAATCCCTTTCTTGATTGGAGGCCCGGGTTCGATTCCCGGCGGGAGCTCATGTGGTTCGGATTCCACGTTAATCAGTAGGTCCACGTCTCATATAGCCTCGCTGCTGAAAAGGGACGATAAACTCAAAATCAAATCAACTCAACCCTTTCTTGATTTTAGCGTCACTAACCAGAGTACATTTTTCCTTGAGGAAACAAAATTCTGCATTACTTTTGTCCATTGCCTTAACAAAGTTTTTGAAGAGTCCCAACTTTATGTGAAAAGGAGGTAGAATTAACTTAACAGGGCTCATCAGTGAGAAATAAACAGCATTCTTCTGTCCAGGAGTTAATACATGCGTTGGCCATTCCTTCTTGATGTAATGTTCCGCTTTGTGCCTGCTGTCCCATTCGCAGAGGAAACAAAAATATTTTATATAACGAAGCTCCAAACCATTAACAAAGAAATAACTTTTAAATCACAGCAAATGGTCCACTTGTATTTCTCATACTGAATTCTTTTTAACACTGTTTCGATGTTTTCATAGGTTTCGTTCATATTAGTTGCATAAGCCAAAGGCATGGAAAGAAATTTGTTGTGCAAAAGGACAGCCTTAAAACTAGTTTTGGGAGAGTCAAATAAACAATCTCTACTCTGTACTTATATGTGCATGTCCGAGTGTATCCATCACAGCACAGACATTATTACAATACACTAAATCATTTTCTTGTGAATAGTAGTTTTGAATCTCTGTATGACGGTTTCAAAAAATACACACTTAAGTGTCACGATGGAGCAGATTCAAGCCTTTATGTCTAGAAGGAAGAAGTTCTGTCTGTGTCTTGGAGAGTTTTAAACCCCGTACAAGGTCACTTAGTTCACCCTGAGTTAACAGATGGGGATCCAATGTAAATGTGCTTCCTTGATAAGTAGGATCATCTTTTTCATTTGGAACTTCAGTAGCTGCCTCAAGTACGTAATCGGGGGGCGCGGTGGCTCAGTGGTAGAGCGTTCACCTCTGGTGCTTGGGGTCCCGGGTTCAATCCCAGCCCCCGCCAAGTGAACTTTGTGGTGGACAAACACCGTGCTCGTGGGTTTTCTCGGGGTTCTCCCGTTTCCTCCCACTTTCTTCATTCCACCATTTCACTCATTTCTCATCATCACGGTCTCCTTTAGCCTAACCGGCATAAGCGTGGGACGTAAAACTTAAAGATTTCATTTCATTTTCAAGTACGTAATCCTCATTTACCGTAAGATGAGGAGGACACACTAATACAGGTAATTCTGAACTGTGTGGAACTGGTCTAATTGCTGATGGCAAACTAGAGTACTGTACTGTGCAGTGCGTGTACCCAAATTGACTGACCCGACCCGACCCAACAACACGACCCGACAGCCTGACCCGACAACCCGACCCGAGCTGACCCGACTGAACCAACCCGACCCGAGTGGCCTGACCCGACAACCGGACCAGGACTGATCCGACCCAAGACCCGAACTGACCCGATCCGATTCGGGTGGGGTCGGGTCAATCCGACCCGTTTGAGAGCACTATGGTCACGACACTGGGTGAACGCCAGAATGCACTCACATTGGGAATTAAACCCGGACCACGTGTACCGAAGTCTTACACGTTAACCACTAGCTAGATCAAGCGGGGGATTTGTATATGTGCATCTTAATGAATATTTGGCACTTTTGAGGTTTAGTAATTTTTTTTTATAACTGATACCAATGTCCGACGTGGGAGAATTTCTTTTTCTTGCTTTAGTTCTGTGTGACGAAATTTTTCTTCAAGGTCAGTGTTCTCACCTGCTCGGATAGCAGCGGGTCTTCTCGGAAGGCAGTAGCAAGAGTATCTTGGCGGAGGCAAAAAAAAATCATTTAACTACAATGATGAGAGTTGAGGAAACGGGAGAACAACTGTGATTTTTTCCAACCCTTCAACTTTCATTCCAAAATAGGTTCCTATGATTCCGAGACCCGTGCCACTTTGATTTTTCTTTCTTGGTAATTAAAACGTATTTTACAGTATATATAGTTGCACGTAAGAAGATGCATAATATGAATTTTGTAATTTAAAATTTAAAATGATAATTAATTATAAAGTAGTAATTTTATTTCATCACTTTCAGCCCAACAAATGAAATTCAAACAATTCGCTCCCTGGGACTTGGTCATCAATACTGCGTCTTATCCTTTGTCTTGCAGTCAAGTCTTGGTCCTGCATTTTCGTAGTCTTGGTTATCTTTCATGCTATACAAGAGCCAAGAATGAAGACCAAGTGTGATTTTGATTATGGTCTTTCATATTATACGGAAAGCAAGAAAATACGATCATTGCTACTTGGCGATCACCAAAACAAGGCCAAGAGGAAGATTACTATGCACTTCGTCTTGAATATCCAATCTTTATCTTGTTCTTGTATCGGTGTCCTTGGGCTTGGTGAAATAAAATGAAATATTCAGTTTAAGGTACCTCGATTCTGAACCGAGGCTAAGGGTGACCATGAGAAATGAATGAAATGGTGGAATGAAGAAAGTGGGAGGAAACAGGAGAACCCCGAGAAAACCCACTACACGGCGGTTTTCCACCACAAAGCCCACTTAGCACAAGCTGGGATCGAACCATGAACACCCTCAGTGGCGGAGCCAAGGGAAGGCCAAGGGGGACCAGGCTCCCTTGTTCAATTTCTTGTCCCCCTAGTGCCCCCCCCCACACAGATGAGGTCGACAAACGGTGAGTTGCCAGTGGCTACAAGTGAAACTACTTCCAAAACATCTTTCGAGAACAAAGTTACGAACTGCAGAATACCGTTGCGTTCCGGATAAAATAGCTGCACTCGTTTTAGTTTGTATTACGGGAAGATCTAATTCACGGAAATCTGTGGGATGCTTGCATTGACCCCGCCACCTGGACACTCATTTTAACCTCTGTCCATTATCTAGTTATCTCCTTTGTTTTGACAAACAACCAGAAAAATAGAAAATCAGTCGGCATTCTCATTCGCTTCAATGTTGAAAGTCATACTAAAATATGATATGCATACTTAAAAATAACATGCACTGCAGTAAAATATTACACTTGTGTTGGACGAAAAAGGTCTTCGTACACTAAGTAATTGATTTCCATTGATTATGGCGACATAGAACAAATGCATAGCATCCATTATATGATTTGGTATTATTATTATTATTATTATTATTATTATTATTATTATTATTATGAGTTTATCTACCAAACGACTATTTCTTGATTAATAAAAATGATTAATCAATTATATTTAGTTACGTATGGTAGATGACTTCAGATTATATTATTTACTGACTGACATTATCCCACGCTTTCGTATGTGTGCATAAGAGGTAATTTCTAATCTTTTCTTTGTAGAAGTTAAGTAAAAGAACCTGTTTTACCTCGAAATGCTTAATTACAATTTTATTTACACAAATTCAATTCTAACATACAAGATGATATTAATGATGCTATCTGCATATACGAGTTACTTGTCACAAAAACTAATTACGCTAGGAAACTAAAACTATGCTCAGACTGTCTTTCTTAACTAACTTTTGCAAGTGGTAGCAATTGAAACTCACATGAGTATATGGTAACCTCTCACCCGAATTCCAAGGTTAATATCTTTGCACATGGCTAAAAAAAAGAACGTCTCTGTTGCCTCCGCTTTCACTCTCCCCCTGTGCCAGCCACGTATTTTCGAAATACACTGAACTCTAGCCATAAGGCATTGAGAACAGGGTTGCGCTTGGCAACAATGTAGGAAAAATGAATGACGTTTATATCGCGATTACGAGTCATAACCTACATATAGCACAAAGTAAACATCAGATGCTTTTGTCTCTAGTAGCCGAGTGAGTTAGCGCAACATTCTAGTATGGAAAGTTGTTGTTGGCGTGGGTTCAAAACCTGCCGTAGGAATGATTTTCTTATTATTTTTATTTTTTATAATACTTCTTTCGTTAAAATAAGATTAAAATAATATTCAAAAAGTGATTTAACGATTATTTTTTTTTAAATTTTCATTAAACTTCTTTCATTAAAATAAGTTTGCCCTTGTACTTATAGTAGTAGTAGTAGTAGTAGGAACGGGTTAGAACGCAATTCAGCATTCCGTGCGATGTTGCCAAACCTAATGCCTTCTGGCTAGGGCTGAGTGTATTTCGAAAATATGCGTGCCAGCCTGAATCCCCATTATATTACTAAATGTTATTAATCTTGAATTTCAAATTAAGTGCTTTATGATTTTTTTGCAATTATAATGTCTCATTAGTTTCTATCACCGTTGTCCTTTAGGACAAGCTATTATAACAAAGGAAAAACATATTAATGGTTCCTCTTGATTAGTTTTCAAGGCTTTTTCTTATAATTTACTTAAGCACTATCACTTTTTTTTATAAATTATCATATCCAGTTATTTATTTATTTTCATAAAATCTGTTTTCAACACATCAAAATCATGCGGCATTAAAACAAATTTGGAACTTCTTATATTTATTTACCTCCATCATTCCATCCGGAAAATTAGTGTGATTTGTACACGAGGGAATATTTTCGGGCTGCTAAAATTAAGATTACTAGTGCCATGCTATAACTTTGAGTTTCGCCTTATCTCAAGTAGATGCAGACATGTCAGAAGGTTTGATCCTTGTAGATACACTAGTTCAAACGCTGTCCAAGATGAGGTCTGGTAAATATGACTCTCAACGAACAATATTCGAACAAATGTATCAAGAATGTTTGGAGATGTGCAAAGAAAATGGTCTCGGATTCCAGAGCCGGAAACAAATAGAATATAGGGGTTCCTCGTGGAAATGAACTAGACATCCGCCATCGAAATATCACAAATTCATTTAGGATGAATCTTTTCCTTCATTGGATGCATAAAAAGAATTTTCTAAAGATAATATATATATCAAGAGGCATTTTTCTCCCTACTATTTATAGACAATCACTGAAATGGAAAACCGCTTTTTATCATGTTGCAAAATCATCAGATCAATCACCACTCTACACCTAAAGAGTAAAAACTTTTTTAAATTAGAACATTGTCGAGCCTATAACCCAGCACTATGGAGTGATCTGCAAACATTAAAGTGAGAATTCAAAATCCTCCCAAACACAATTAATAGAGCAACCCAAAACCATAAAAAGCATATAAAGCATAACAGCAATTTACACATATGGTTGGTACCTTGAACAAGATTTTGATTGTCTAAGAATCCAGAAGAAACTAGTTTTAAAAGCATAATTTTAGAAAATAAAGCATAAAGCATAATTTAAAATATATAGCAAAATTCTTGGAAAATTCTCTTTCACTGAAAATTTAACATACTGTGTAAATATTTTTTAAAGCCAATATTTACAATGCAAAATCATTGAGAACGTAACAATGCAACAATGAAAAGCTTATTTTCATTTCTGTAAACTTTTCGGTGTAATCCTTTGAAGTGGAGAAAAGAAAAAATAAAAGAAGAAATTTTTCCGCCAACAATGAATAGTATGCAAGAACTCCATACTATATTTTTATGTTTACTTTTTGAACTTAAGCACTTTCTGTACTTTTTGGTGGCATCTTTTACTTTCTTTTTCTGTATATATGTACCTGTAACGCGCACACAAATGATAGAAAAAAATTGTTCGAGCAAAGCACATCTCTTTACAATGAATTAAGTAGAAAGTTCATTAAATATGAGAGAAACTAGTTGCAAAAAAAAAATCAATAAATAGATCAAGATATTTAGAATATTTAATGTATAATAAATATAAAGTATACACGATTAATGTAAAATAATCATTGAAATTAACAATAAAAATTTTTTTTAAAAAAAATAGCATAATTAAACAAGAAATAAAGCATAATGTGGGTTGCTCTAACAATTAAGTCTACAAAAACGCATTCCTAGAAAGCTACAAGCTAGGTATCATGTCTGTGATTATATCAGTTTCTAGTGCTACATGTGAAAGGGCATTCTCTTCTTTGAAAAGATTAAAGACTTGTATACGCAATTCAATGACTCATGATAGGTTGAAAAACTTAGTGTTACTTTATATTGAGGAGAAAATTGCTAAATCGTTAGATCTTTAACAAGTTGTGGATATGTTTGCTGCTGCCCACACGAATATAAAGATCCTCTTCAAGTAGAGGCATGAACCTATAAGTTATTTTCTTTACCTGTAAAAGTGTGTTTGCTTCCACTTAAGTCAACCAGCAACACATATTTTAAACGCCATGATTAAATAACTATTTACTTATATTAGAAATCAATTGCATTAATGAATCCTAGCTGTTTGAGGTACTAAATTCTTATATTTTCACTGTTTTCCAAAGAGTAAAATCATGAACAATAAAGATGGAAACATTCACCTTGAATACACGCACATACACACACACACACACACACACACACACACACACACACATATATATATATATATATATATATATATATATATATATATATATATATATATATATATATATATATATATATATATATATATTGGAGATGGCCACCTCAAAATCCTCTTTGGCCCTTCGTTGCTCCCCCCTGAAAAAACTCTAACTGCGCTACTGGACGCCATGTACCAGAGATGAATTCTCTACCATTGAGCCACCGCGGCCCTGCTTGGGCTTGGTCGTCCATATCCAATATCTCTTTTGGCGTTGCTTAAACAACTTCTAGTTTTGTTCTAAATCCAGACTCCATATTGGCGTAGATATTAATATTACAGTCGATTTGTAAAATCAATCTTCCACATTTAAGAATTAAAGTACACACAAGTACAAAAATAAGCATTTACCATAAAAACACTAGCTGCAAGTGTTCAAAATAGATTTATGGTTTCTATAAAATCAATTGAAAATTGCTATTTTTAATTAGGCAGCTACTGAAAAACAGCAGCTTTCGACTCAAGCCGGGTTTAAACTGAACCTAAACTCAGTTGACCAAAGTGTACTGACCCGACAACCCGACCCGAGCTGACCCGACAACCCGACCCGAGTTGACCTGACCCGACCTTTTTAAGAGCACTATTTAAAATATACTAATATTGTTGTACAAGAGTAACTTTTTTCATAACCAGAGCTAAGAATAGTGCACTACTATTACATTTTCTCATATTATGCTTAAATGAATGCAAAAATCATAAATTTAAACAATTTACATACTTCCGATCAAAATTTGTTGAACAGTGTAATCTGCCGTAATCTGAAAATACTGTGACTGCTATTTTCTGTTCTTGCGATGTACTACCGCCTTGATTTGCCATATTTTCTACTTTAGACTCTATGCTAGGGAACTTTAAAAATCTAAAATTTTTACTTTCTTGTCGCCGTGGAGTTAATATTTTACTAATATTTTCTATACCAATATCAATGTCCTTTACAGCCTTTTTACTTCTAGTCAAAATATCTTCAGTCATTACCAATATAAGATAAATAAATATTTATAATATATATAACACCTTAAAATTTTATGCCATTACATTATTCCAGAAAATCAACATATTATATTAAAATGAAAACCCGGAGCAAAATGTATGTATTTTGTGTGTATGTGTATGTTGTTATAATAAACTAGAAAATAATCACAACAATCGTGGTCGGATGGGTGAGTTAATGACTATCATGCAACTACTTAACTAGTTAATAAAAAATGTTTAGGAAATTTGGGATCGAAAGAAAATACGTAAATCTTAAAGAGTCTCGGACATGCTAGTTGGTCAATGTAAAATATTTAGACATTCGGGATCGTTACTAAGGCGTAAGCCTCACAACATATCTTTACCATGTTCTGGTGGGCTAATGTAATAATATTTAGACGTTTAGGATCGTTCAGCATCTCCCAATATGTTCTGATAAGCTAATGTAAATATTTGGGATTCTTCAGCATCTTCTACCATGTTAGCCTGGTCTACTCTAGCTTGAAGTGAATGTGGTGATTGTAGCTTAAAGGAGAAGACCAAACTAAACTTACAGAAATATCTGAAATTTCTCTTGTAAACATGCCCCTAAAAGTTAGGCAACATTTTGTGCAATGAAAACCAAAACTAATTAATTTTGTAATTAATGACGTTGGTGTTTAATTTAGAGAAAAGCTTAGCGTTCATCTTAAATCAGTTTATTCGACATAGAATTAAATGTTCTCAGATTTGACGTGTTTAAATGTCTGAAACATTGTATGGAATAAAAGAAAGGAGATCTAGGCAAAGAGAACGTCATACCTTCAGTACTTCTGGGTCCATGTTGTCAAGAATCCTCCTCTGCAGCTCGGCTTTGAATGTTATAAAATGTCCTTGGAAGGATGAAACTTGGTAATTGTAAAACACTCTCAAATAAGAATTGTGCACGAGCTTTTCAAACACCCTAAACTGAAATGATTAATTCGATCTCGTTACTTAAATATTGTTTCGTATCACAAAGTGACGTTCGTTTTGTTTATAATTTACGACTCATCGCGTTAACTAGTTCGTCGCGTCTCTTTCAATAGTCCGCGTTCTCTCAACTCTCAATCTTCTACTACTCGGTGCTGATCTCTTACTAACTACTCTATTTCCAAGGAAAGAGTTTTATGTAATCGAAAATATGAGATTGCAGATTTCAGAGATGTTTCAGAACAACAATGATTCCAGCCAGCAAGTGGAACTCTTAAGAAAACTCAGTTGAGAAAGAACATTCTGCTGACCAAAAATCCTTAAAATCTCCAAACGCAATCTTCCGGATAATCTAAATTTTGTCAATCTGACAAATTTCTGGAAGAGATGAATACAAAAATTATTACAGTGTAACAAACGTTCCCGTACACAATTCTGAAAGTAAAATGCTGATTTAATAGTGATTATTTAACAGTTATATAATAACCTCATTATGTAAATTCTCTTCAACGTAATCTTACTAAGTTGCAGTTTTACTTTTCGTAACAAAGATAACAATTCATAAACAATGTAATTAATTTTCATAACGCTATTTCCTCCTTTCTTTGTCGAGTAAAATGATTTTAATAAGCATAAGTGATTATGCAAATAAAATTTAATTAAATTACTTTCAATAACACAATGTATCGTAGCGTTACCAAGAATTGAACCAAGTACCATAGCATCTAATAACATCTGATTACATCCCATAACAATATATTTGCGGATGTAATTGTGATTTGCCGTAGTAAAGCTGGGGTGAATGCAAATGAATGCTTAGGTTTATAGAATTTTAACAACGGCAAAAAACACGATTACACTACATTAGATAAAGGATTTTCAATCCAACCATTATCAGGTTGTAGAACAGCGAAATATTCTCGAAAAGCTTATGCTCATGCTCAAGTGTCCTAAGGTGTTATGAGCATTTCCGCAGATAATTTTTCACCTGAAGAACCAATGAAATCCTTGAGCACTGGAAATGATGAGTAGTTATTGGTTTGAACTCGTACTGCCCACAACAGCAGTTTCTTAATCTTAAAAAAATAGATGTGTAGTTCCATTTTATTACAACACATTTCAATTTTTAGGTATCGTGAACTCCTGGCTAGGTCCCGTGGACCCCAGGGGTCCGTGGATCCCACTCTGAGAACCTCTGTTCTAATTATTTGTAAGAACTTATTGGTAAATCTGCATTTTTAGTTAGAAAATACAATAACACTCTTGCTTGTACCTATGATGGTGCATGCGCCTGGAATTTTGTTACGTCCATTCCTCCTTATTGGGCAACATTAACGACAAGAACAATTTTACTTTTCGTTATTTGCGTTATTGGTGTGATCGTAAAAATCACAGAATAACACTCAGAAGCTACTTCCATATTCCACTGGTCATTTTGAGGCTACAGCTTCCCCTTCTTTGTCCCCAAATCACTTTAAAAAGTACAATAAATATCCAGACCACCTCCTTACACTTTCTTTCATGCTCGTTTTGGCCCATTCGGAATACAGACTGATTTTATTTAAAGAAGGATTGGAACACACAATTTCCATGTCAGAACCATACGTTGGCGCTCCATTGTAAATTGATTTCAAGCAATGTCAACAAACCTTTGTTTCGTAAACTCCTTTTTAATTGTTGACTCAACTTCTTTTTTATCTGAACTGACAACAGTTTCAGACCTTTTCTTTTCGCAATACAACAATGCTTTACGACCTACTTTGACGGTTCAGAAGGAGTTTGTCAGTAATCAGCAACCGATCGACTTCTTCGGAAATCCACATAACATAGCACGTGAATATGGTGAGTAGACTGGCATAATCCTTTTGTGGAATGCTTGCGTTTCTACTACATTTTTAGGGTACATTCATACTGTAGTGTTCTTTGATCATGAAGTCTGTAACTGGGGATAAGTGTACTAATATTATTAACATTACATTTTATCAGAAAAAAATCGGCTAAAGCAACAAGATCTCATATAATTAAAGAAATCGGACTAACAGTGCGGGATGTGCAAATTCATCGTTTGTGCAAACAGTTCCGCAGCAATTGTTTTCACAGTATTCATCTTGCATCTAGCAAAATGCAGGGAGACCTCTGAGCGTATTTACAAAAGAGGGGTCTGTTATTAAAACCTGCCCCGTCCATTTTTTACTTTTTGAGAAAATGAAAAAAAAAACATGTATCTCTGTAATAACATGCGACTTTAATTCTGTTCTCTCGACACTGGAATCTGTTCATTGTTGTCTACACAAATGTTCGGTCGCACAAAATCAAGAACTGAGCAATAAGTAACGCTTTTTAGACAATATACACAGGATATGGTAGTGGAAGTGAAAAATGGAAATGGTAGGTTTTGATACTAGACCCCTCATAAGAAAGAAAAGATAGATGTTGTTATCTGACACTAGTTCATCGTGGAAATCCCTTGTTCGTCGAAGTTTAGCTTAAATATTAGAACGCTACGCTACAAAGAATTTTAAGAAACTTGAATGTAAAACCACAGCACGGTTTCAGTTGTGTGTAAGTGATTATGGTGATCGAATTTATTTCTGTAACTGGTTTATTGACAAATTAAATGAAAACCCTATGCTCTTGTTTTAAGTTTCCTGAGGAAGCCAAATTCTTCGTACCCTCATTAAATGCAAGATATTGGTCATCAGTGCTGTCGACCGTGAGATCAGAAGTGTCAATGCACATAAACGAATCATTTTTTTATGTGGCATAACTGTTACTGAGGTGATAAGACCTTTATTTTTTCATGAAAATGTAACAAAGGCATCATACTAAAAGCTACTAAGGGAGAAGATATTTGTCGCACAAGATCCCTTAAATTTAGGTCAAAATGATGAATTATGGTTCATACAAGACGGAGCACCACTACATCGCTCAAATACGACTAACTTATAAATCTTTAAAAAGACAAGTTTGGAGGACGACTTATTGCTATGGGGTGAACTGTCGAATCGCCACCAAGTAGTCCAGATCTCACTCCATACGATCTTTTCTTGTGGAGATTCCTAAAACAAATTGATTCAAAAATCACGTAACAGTGTACATGACTTACAACAGAATTAACATAGCGTAGAGATATGTTGGAGAAGGTGTTTACAGTGGCTTTAGTAAATAGAATTAATTAATGTCTTGCTCATTCACGAGGACATGCCGAATAAAAGTAAGCTCATTTTATCGGTCTTACACTTAGATTAATATCTTTAAACAATTAATGGCAATGGAGCCAAAAATGTTGTTTTTAAGAAGGAATAAAACGTTTTCTTAGGCTCATAGTATAGCCTTATTCAATCTGATTCTTATTCCTCGCGAGACATTTGTTTTTTACTACAACCATGTGTCCATAGTAAACAATTTTCTGACGTCCTTACGTGTGCAGTATACGAGTAGGCTATTGCGCTGAAAGTGGGATCATATGGTTATTGTGTAAGAAGTAGGGAAAAGATACGTTTTTTTTTTTATAAATAAAGTAAACAATATTGAAACTTAAAGGTCATCTATTAGAATTTTATCTTTTTAAAGTATTACTTGTGATTAAGATTTTTTCTTTCGTGGTACACCTTGTCTCAAAAAGGTTGAGCGCATTCTTTATTGCTGTTTCGAGGCAAAAATTTTCTAAGTCCAACTTCGGGTATCTTCGGAAAAAAGTAAACCAGGTTCGAACCTCGAAGTCAACTTTTGCAATCGGGAAAAAGTTTGCAGATGTGTTTTTCTTCTTTCAAATGTAATAAGACTTGTTACCAAGTTTATAAAAAAAGCAACATTGTTTGAAATACTTAACGATACAGTATTTCGAAATTTTGTATTAATTTCAGTACATGCTTTTTGTCATTTTGCTCTCCATACTTAAAGGAACATTTACATACGTAAACGAATTTTCCATATGTAAAAGAATGGTGAAAATTAGGACATAGAACATAATTATCGCCTGAGTACTAAAATAAAAGTCAAAGTAGAACAGAAACAGCGTTTCCAGTGGATATAAACAGATGGTGATCAGAAAAATGGAAACACCTAAACGAAATTGCAACTTACCAGATTAATATGGTGTCGGGCCAACTTTCCCCTTTAGAACAGCCTTGATGTGACGTGGGATGGAGGCATAGAGGTCGTGAATGGTAGCAAGTAGAATTTTACACCATTCCTCGTGCAGGGCATCGGCCGGTTTTGTGAGAGAGTATGGGGTGGAAATCGTCGCCGGAGTCGTGTTTCCAAAACGGACCACAGATGTTCAATTATGTTGAGATCTGGGTATTGGGCGGGCCAGGGGAGGTGTTGAACTTCATCCCGATGTTCCTCAAACCAGCTGCAACAAATCCAGCTGTGTG